>NC_091285.1:530219819-530826280 GCF_032444005.1 Ranitomeya imitator
GCCTGATTATTGGGTGTTCACCCTCCTCGATCCTCGCTACCGGGACAACGTCCAAAACCTCATCCCTGCGTTGACCCGGGAGCGTAAATTGCGGGAGTACCACGACACACTGGTGAATTCCATCATCTTCTCCTGTCCAACTGAGAGGAGTGCTGCTAGTGCTTTACAAAGCAGCTCAGTGCGTCGAGGCAGTGGGGGAGGCTCTGCCCAAAGAGGGAGCAGAAGCAGTGCCTCTGCCCAAGGCAAGCCCAGTATGGCACAACTCTGGCACACTTTTGTGTGCCCGCCCCAAATGTCTACACCATCACCGGCGGCTCCAGTCAGCAGGAGGCAACGGTTCCGTCAGATGGTGACAGACTACATGGCTTGCCCTCTTACTGTACTCCCAGACGGCTCTTCCCCGTTCAAGTTTTGGGTCTCTAAGCTGGATACATGGCCAGAGCTAAGCCAGTATGCATTGGAGGTGCTGGCTTGCCCTGCGGCTAGTGTCTTATCGGAACGTGTCTTTAGTGCCGCAGGTGGTGTACTAACAGACCGTCGCATGCGACTATCCTCCGATAACGTTGACCGGCTTACTTTCCTGAAAATGAACCAGGCCTGGATCTCGCAGGAATTTGCCACTCCTCTGCCTGATTAAGTAATTGGGTGTCATCCAGGTCTCCTGCTGTGTTCATCTTTCTACCACCTGAACTGCTATTCCTGGGCTCCAACACCGCCAGTTGCGGCTCAGAAGTGCAGGCTGCACAGTAAAAACATACGACCCAGTGTTATTGGGTTTCAGTAACGTCAGCTGATCCCCAGCTGTGTAGCCGGCAATGTGTCCTGCGACCGCCACGCTGGCACAACAACCTAAATGTAAGGGAACCTGTCCCCCCCCCCCCCCCCCCCGTCGTTTGTTACTGAAAGAGCCATCTTGTGCAGCAGTAATGCTGCACAAGGAAAAGGTAGCTCTTTTTTTTTAGCTCTTTGCACACGCAGAACTTAACACTTATAAAATGTGTTCACTGATACCGTTATACCGTCCCGGAGCTGGGACTTTCCTTCGTAATGTGACGCAGCACAGCCGTCATTCCTACCCCCTTGGTGCCATGCGCTGCCTCCTCAGCGTTGTTTTAAGCTGTCACGGAGCCTGCGCTGTTCTGTTATCCCTTGGGCATGCCCTATTTGCGCTGCCTGTCTTCTGACATAATTTGGTGTCAGGCTGGCTGCGCCTGTGCGGCCGCGGTGCCCGAGATCCCGCCTCGCAGTGTCTTCTGATTGAGTCACACTGCGGGCCTGGGATCCATGGGCATGCGCAGTGCATATCTTCCCCTCGGGCTCTCGCTCATTTCCCTCCGCCTTCTTTAGACTGTGCGCCGTCAGCTGATCCCTAGCATGCCACGGCCGTGACACCGCACAGTCTGAAGAAGAGGGAAGGAGGGGAGTGAGAGTCGAGGTTATGCACTGTGCATGCCCATGGTTCCAAGGCCCGCAGTGGGATTACGTTAGATGAGACTGCGAGGTGGGATCTGGAGCAGCGTGGACGCACAGGCACTGACAGCCTGACACCAAATTATGTCAGAAGACAGGCAGCGCTAATTGGGCATGGCCAAGGGCTAACAGAACAGCGCAGGCTCCGTGGCAGCTTAAAACAACGCTGAGGAGGCAGCGCACGGCATCAAGGGGATAGGAATGACAGCTGTGCTGTGTCCCATTACGAAGGAAATTCGCACCTCCGGAACGGTTTAACGGTATAAAGGGACACATTTTTAGTGTTTACTTCGGTGTTTGCAAGGAGCATAATTAAAAGAGCAACCTTTTCCTTTTGCATCCTTAGTGCTGCACAACATGGCTCTTTCAGCTACAAACGTCTTGGGGGGGGGGGGGTTAAAGGTTTCCTTTCAACTTGCTCCAATCAGGCTTCGGCCTACACTCTGTTCCTCTGCTCCTCCTGCTGTCCCTGGGCTCTAACACCGCCAGTTGGTGCCTGGAAGTGCTGTGTGCACAGTCAACAGTCGCTCCTCTGTTATTGGGGTTCAGTAACGTCAGCTGATCCCCAGCTGTGTGTGCGGCAATACCTCCAATCTGCTCCTCCTGCTGTCCCTGGGCTCTAACACCGCCAGTTGGTGCCTGGAAGTGCTGTGTGCACAGTCAACAGTCGCTCCTCTGTTATTGGGGTTCAGTAACGTCAGCTGATCCCCAGCTGTGTATCCGGCAACGTGTCATGCGACCGCCACGCTGGCACAACTAAAATGTAAGGGGACCTGTCCCCCCCCCCCCCCCTAGGCGTTTGTTACTGAAAGAGCCACCATGTGCAGCACTAATACTGCACAAGGGAAAGGTCGCTCTTGAAATTATGCTCCTTGCAAACGCTGAACTACACACTCATGTAATGTGTCCCCTCACACCGTCCAACCGTCCCGGAGGTGGGACTTTCCTTTGTAATGTGACACAGCACAGCCGTCATTGCTACCCCCTTGGCACCGTGCGCTGCCTCCTTAGCGTTGTTTGATTCCGTCATGGACCCTGCGCTGTTATGTTATCCCTTGGCCATGCACAGTTTGCGCTGCCCGTCCTCTGACATCATTTGTTGTCGTCCTGGCTGCGCCTGTGCGTCCACGCTGCCCGAAATCACACCTCGCAGTGTCGTCTAATGTGATCCCACAGTGGGCCTGGTATCCATGGCCATGCGCAGTGCATATACTAGCCTCTCACTCCCCTTCTTCACGCTTCTTCAGACTAGGCGGCGTCAGCTGATCCCTAATAGCATGCCACGGCCGTGACGCCGCACAGTCTGAAGAAGCAGGAAGGAGGTGAGTGAGAGGCGATGATATGCACTGCGCATGCCCATGGATCCCTGGCCCGCAGTGGGACTACATTAGATGACACTGCAAGGTTGGATCTCGGGCAGCTTGGACGCACAGGCACTGCCAGCCTGACACCTACATGATGTCAGAAGACGGGCACCGCTAACTGTGCATGGCCAAGGGATAACATTACAGTGCGGGCTCCGTGACAGAACCAAACAACGTTGAGGAGGTGGTGCCCGGCACCAAGGGGGTTGGAATGACGGCTGTGCTGTGTCACATTACAAAGGAAAGTCCCACTTCCGGGATGGTTTGACGGTGTGAGGGGACACATTATATGAGTGTGTACTTCAGCGTTTGCAAGGAGCATAATTTTCGGAGCCACCATTTTCCATGTGCAGTATTACTGCTGTACAAGATGGCTCTTTCAGCAACAAATGCCTGGGGGGGGGGGTTAAAGGTTCCCTTTCAACTTGCTCCACTGCAGGCTTCGGCCTACACTCTGCTCCTCTTTGATTCCCTGGGTTTCAACACTGTCAGTTGCCACCTGGAAGTGTTGTCTACACAGAAAAAAACACTAGGTGATGTGTCAGTGGGGTTCAGCACCGCCAGCTGTTCCCCTGCTGTGTAGTCGGCAACGTGTCCAGCACAAGCCACGCTGGCACAACAGAACAAAAGCTGCCACCAGTGCAGGCTTCGGCCTACACTCTGCTCCTCTCCTCCTCCTGCTGACCCTGGGCTCAAACACCGCTAGTTTTTGCCCGGAAGTGCTAGCTGCACAGAGAAAAACACCAGCCAATGTGTTAGTGGGGTTCAGCAACGCCAGCTGTTCCCCTGCTGTGTAGCCGGCAACGTGACCTGCAAACGCCATGCAGGCACAGGAACTGAAATTAAAAGGGAACCTGGCCCCACCCCCCCAGGTGTTTCTATGTATAACAGCCACCTAGTACAGCAGTACTGCTGCATTTGTACAAGGTGGCTGACTTTTTCTCCTTGCCCACGTGGAACTCAACACGTACAAAATGTGTCTCATTGAGACCATTCCACTGTCCCTGAGGTGTGACTTTCCTTTGTAATGATACGCAGCACCCCCCTTGGTAGCGTTTCCCGTCTTTTGTCATCATGGTTAGCTGGCTGCGCCTGTGCATCCGCCCTGCTAGAAACAACGCCCCTCGTTGTCATATTTATTTTGTCAGCGAGGGTGTGGTTTATGGGCACGAGCAGTGCATATGTTCGCCTGTCTTAACTCATCTCCTTCCGCCTTCTTCAGACTGTGCGGCCTCCCTGGCCGTGGTAGGCGATAAGGGATCAGCTGAGGCCGCCCAGTCTGGAGCCGGTGTAAGGACATGTGTAAGCGGCAAACCTATTTACTGCACAAGGCCACGAATCCCAGCCACGTAGTGTGATTGTTTGAAAACACACTGTGGGTCTGGGATTCATGTCCATCGCTAACCGCAACGGCCGACATGAAATGAGGTCAGAAGACAGGAAGCGCTCCACAGCGCATGGCCAAGGGATCACAATAGCGCAGACTCCTGTACAGCAAATAACAACGCTCAGGAATCTGCGCCCAGTACCTAGGTGCAAATTTTGACACCTGTGCTGCGTCTCGTTAAAAAGACAAGTCACGCCTCCACAACTGTTTGACAGTATAATGGGCTAAATAGTGTACGTGTTTTAGTCAGCGTGTGCAAGGAGCAAAACAAATAGAGCAACCTTTTACTTGTGCAGCATTAATGCTGCACAAGGTGTGGCTCTTGTACCTTGCAACACCTGAGGGGGGGGTTAAAGGTAACCTTTGAAATTGGTTCAACTAGGCTTCGGCCTACACTCTGCTCCTCTCCTCCTCCTGCTGACCCTGGGCTCAAACAACGCCAGTTTCTGCCCCGGACATGCTAGCTGCACAGAGAAAAACACCAGCCAATGTGTTAGTGGGGTTCAGCACCGCCTGCTGTTCCCCCGCTGTGTAGCCGGCATCGTGTCCAGCACAAGCCACGCTGGCACAACCGACCAAAAGCTGCCACCAGTGCAGGCTTCGGCCTACACTTTGCTCCTCTCCTCCTCCTCCTGCTGACCCTGGGCTCTAACACCGCTAGTTTTTGCCCCGGACATGCAATCTGCACAGAGAAAAACACCAGTCAATGTGTCAGTGGGGTTCAGCAACGCCAGCTGTTCCCCTGCTGTGTAGCTTGCAACGTGACCTGCAAACGCCACGCAGGCACATGAACTGAAATTGAAGGGAGCCTGCCCCCACCCACAGGTGTTTCTATGTATATCAGCCACCTTGTACAGCAGTACTGCTGCATTTGTACGAGGTGGCTGACTTTTTCTCCTTGCCCACGTGGGAACTCAACACGTACAAAATGTGTCTCATTAGAGACCATTACAATGTCCCTGAGGTGTGACTTTCCTTTGTAATGACACGCAGCACCACCCTTGTTAGCGCTGCCCGTCTTTTGACATCATTGGTTAGCTGGCTGCGCCTGTGCATCTCCCCTGCTCGAAACAACGGCCCTCGGTGTCTTATTTTTTTGGACAGCGAGGGTGTGATTGATGGGCATGTGCAGTGCATATGTTTGCCTGTGTTCACTCATCTCCTTCCGCCTTCTTCAGACTGGGTGTCCTCATGGCCGCGGCAGGCGATAAGGGATCAGATGAGGCCGCCCAGTCTGAAGCAGGTGTAAGGACATGTGTGAGCGGGCAAACATATTTAGTGCACCAGGGCACGAATCCCAGCACCGCAGTGTGATTTTTTAAAAACACACTGTGGGTCTGGGATTCATGTCCATCGCTAACCGCAACGGCCGACATGAAATGAGGTCAGAAGACAGGAAGCGCTCACAGCGCATGGCCAAGGGATCACAATAGCGCAGACTCCTGTACAGCAAATAACAACGCTCAGGAATCTGCGCCCAGTACCTAGGTGCAAATTTTGACACCTGTGCTGCGTCTCGTTAAAAAGACAAGTCACGCCTCCACAACTGTTTGACAGTATAATGGGCTAAATAGTGTACGTGTTTTAGTCAGCGTGTGCAAGGAGCAAAACAAATAGAGCAACCTTTTACTTGTGCAGCATTAATGCTGCACAAGGTGTGGCTCTTGTACCTTGCAACACCTGAGGGGGGGGTTAAAGGTAACCTTTGAAATTGGTTCAACTAGGCTTCGGCCTACACTCTGCTCCTCTACTCCTCCTGCTGACCCTGGGCTCAAACACCGCTAGTTTTTGCCCGGAAATGCTAGCTGCACAGAGAAAAACACCAGCCAATGTGTTAGTGGGGTTCAGCACCGCCAGCTGTTCCCCTGCTGTGTAGTCGGCAACGTGTCCAGCACAAGCCACGCTGGCACAACCGACCAAAAGCTGCCACCAGTGCAGGCTTCGGCCTACACTTTGCTCCTCTCCTCCTCCTGCTGACCCTGGGCTCAAACAACGCCAGTTTCTGCCCGGACATGCTAGCTGCACAGAGAAAAACACCAGCCAATGTGTTAGTGGGGTTCAGCACCGCCTGCTGTTCCCCCGCTGTGTAGCCGGCATCGTGTCCAGCACAAGCCACGCTGGCACAACCGACCAAAAGCTGCCACCAGTGCAGGCTTCGGCCTACACTTTGCTCCTCTCCTCCTCCTGCTGACCCTGGGCTCAAACAACGCCAGTTTCTGCCCGGACATGCTAGCTGCACAGAGAAAAACACCAGCCAATGTGTTAGTGGGGTTCAGCAACGCCAGCTGTTCCCCTGCTGTGTAGCTTGCAACGTGACCTGCAAACGCCACGCAGGCACATGAACTGAAATTGAAGGGAGCCTGCCCCCCACCCACAGGTGTTTCTATGTATATCAGCCACCTTGTACAGCAGTACTGCTGCATTTGTACGAGGTGGCTGACTTTTTCTCCTTGCCCACGTGGAACTCAACACGTACAAAATGTGTCTCATTAGAGACCATTACAATGTCCCTGAGGTGTGACTTTCCTTTGTAATGACACGCAGCACCCCCATTGTTAGCGCTGCCCGTCTCCTGACATCATTGGTTGGCTGGCTGTGCCTGTGCGTCCCCCCTGCCCGACACAACGCCCCCCGTTGTCTCATATATTTTGACTGCGAGGGTGTGATTGATGGGCACGAGCAGTGCATATGTTCCCCTGTTTTCACTCCCCTCCTTCCGCCTTCTTCTGACTGTGCGGCCTCATGGCCGCGGCATGCGATAAGGGATCAGCTGAGGCCGCCCAGTCTGAAGCAGGTGTAAGGACATGTGTGAGCGGCGAACATATTTACTGCACAAGGCCACGAATCCCAGCACCGCAGTGTGACTTTAGGAAAAGCCACTGTGGGTCTGGGATTTATGGCCATCGTTAACCGCACCGGCCAACATGAAATGAGGTCATGAGACGGCCTGCACTAACAGGGTATTGCCAAGGGATAACACAAGAGCGCAGACTCCTGTACAGCAAATAACAACGCTCAGGAATCTGCGCCCAGTACCTAGGTGCAAATTTTGACACCTGTGCTGCGTCTCGTTAAAAAGACAAGTCACGCCTCCACAACTGTTTGACAGTATAATGGGCTAAATAGTGTACGTGTTTAATTCAGCGTGTGCAAGGAGCAAAATTAAATAGAGCAACCTTTGACTTGTGCATCATTAATGCTGTTCAAGGTGTGGCTCTTGTACCTTGCAACACCTGAGGGGGGGGTTTAAGGTAACCTTTGAAATTGGTTCAACTAGGCTTCGGCCTACACTCTGCTCCTCTACTCCTCCTGCTGACCCTGGGCTCAAACACCGCTAGTTTTTGCCCGGAAATGCTAGCTGCACAGAGAAAAACACCAGCCAATGTGTTAGTGGGGTTCAGCACCGCCAGCTGTTCCCCTGCTGTGTAGTCGGCAACGTGTCCAGCACAAGCCACGCTGGCACAACAGAACAAAAGCTGCCACCAGTGCAGGCTTCGGCCTACACTTTGCTCCTCTCCTCCTCCTCCTGCTGACCCTGGGCTCTAACACCGCTAGTTTTTGCCCGGACATGCAATCTGCACAGAGAAAAACACCAGTCAATGTGTCAGTGGGGTTCAGCAACGCCAGCTGTTCCCCTGCTGTGTAGCTTGCAACGTGACCTGCAAACGCCACGCAGGCACATGAACTGAAATTGAAGGGAGCCTGCCCCCCACCCCCCCAGGTGTTTCTATGTATAACAGCCACCTTGTACAGCAGTACTGCTGCATTTGTACAAGGTGGCTGACTTTTTCTCCTTGCACACGTGGAACTCAACAAGTACAAAATGTGTCTCATTACAGACCATTACAATGTCCCTGAGGTGTGACTTTCCTTTTTAATGACACGCAGCACCCCCATTGTTAGCGCTGCCCGTCTCCTGACATCATTGGTTGGCTGGCTGTGCCTGTGCGTCCCCCCTGCCCGACACAACGCCCCCCGTTGTCTCATATATTTTGACTGCGAGGGTGTGATTGATGGGCACGAGCAGTGCATATGTTCCCCTGTTTTCACTCCCCTCCTTCCGCCTTCTTCTGACTGTGCGGCCTCATGGCCGCGGCATGCGATAAGGGATCAGCTGAGGCCGCCCAGTCTGAAGCAGGTGTAAGGACATGTGTGAGCGGCGAACATATTTACTGCACAAGGCCACGAATCCCAGCACCGCAGTGTGACTTTAGGAAAAGCCACTGTGGGTCTGGGATTTATGGCCATCGTTAACCGCACCGGCCAACATGAAATGAGGTCATGAGACGGCCTGCACTAACAGGGTATTGCCAAGGGATAACACAAGAGCGCAGACTCCTGTACAGCAAATAACAACGCTCAGGAATCTGCGCCCAGTACCTAGGTGCAAATTTTGACACCTGTGCTGCGTCTCGTTAAAAAGACAAGTCACGCCTCCACAACTGTTTGACAGTATAATGGGCTAAATAGTGTACGTGTTTAATTCAGCGTGTGCAAGGAGCAAAATTAAATAGAGCAACCTTTGACTTGTGCATCATTAATGCTGTTCAAGGTGTGGCTCTTGTACCTTGCAACACCTGAGGGGGGGGTTAAAGGTAACCTTTGAAATTGGTTCAACTAGGCTTCGGCCTACACTCTGCTCCTCTACTCCTCCTGCTGACCCTGGGCTCAAACACCGCTAGTTTTTGCCCGGAAATGCTAGCTGCACAGAGAAAAACACCAGCCAATGTGTTAGTGGGGTTCAGCACCGCCAGCTGTTCCCCTGCTGTGTAGTCGGCAACGTGTCCAGCACAAGCCACGCTGGCACAACAGAACAAAAGCTGCCACCAGTGCAGGCTTCGGCCTACACTTTGCTCCTCTCCTCCTCCTCCTGCTGACCCTGGGCTCTAACACCGCTAGTTTTTGCCCGGACATGCAATCTGCACAGAGAAAAACACCAGTCAATGTGTCAGTGGGGTTCAGCAACGCCAGCTGTTCCCCTGCTGTGTAGCTTGCAACGTGACCTGCAAACGCCACGCAGGCACATGAACTGAAATTGAAGGGAGCCTGCCCCCCACCCCCCCAGGTGTTTCTATGTATAACAGCCACCTTGTACAGCAGTACTGCTGCATTTGTACAAGGTGGCTGACTTTTTCTCCTTGCACACGTGGAACTCAACAAGTACAAAATGTGTCTCATTACAGACCATTACAATGTCCCTGAGGTGTGACTTTCCTTTTTAATGACACGCAGCACCCCCATTGTTAGCGCTGCCCGTCTCCTGACATCATTGGTTGGCTGGCTGTGCCTGTGCGTCCCCCCTGCCCGACACAACGCCCCCCGTTGTCTCATATATTTTGACTGCGAGGGTGTGATTGATGGGCACGAGCAGTGCATATGTTCCCCTGTTTTCACTCCCCTCCTTCCGCCTTCTTCTGACTGTGCGGCCTCATGGCCGCGGCATGCGATAAGGGATCAGCTGAGGCCGCCCAGTCTGAAGCAGGTGTAAGGACATGTGTGAGCGGCGAACATATTTACTGCACAAGGCCACGAATCCCAGCACCGCAGTGTGACTTTAGGAAAAGCCACTGTGGGTCTGGGATTTATGGCCATCGTTAACCGCACCGGCCAACATGAAATGAGGTCATGAGACGGCCTGCACTAACAGGGTATTGCCAAGGGATAACACAAGAGCGCAGACTCCTGTACAGCAAATAACAACGCTCAGGAATCTGCGCCCAGTACCTAGGTGCAAATTTTGACACCTGTGCTGCGTCTCGTTAAAAAGACAAGTCACGCCTCCACAACTGTTTGACAGTATAATGGGCTAAATAGTGTACGTGTTTAATTCAGCGTGTGCAAGGAGCAAAATTAAATAGAGCAACCTTTGACTTGTGCATCATTAATGCTGTTCAAGGTGTGGCTCTTGTACCTTGCAACACCTGAGGGGGGGGTTTAAGGTAACCTTTGAAATTGGTTCAACTAGGCTTCGGCCTACACTCTGCTCCTCTACTCCTCCTGCTGACCCTGGGCTCAAACACCGCTAGTTTTTGCCCGGAAATGCTAGCTGCACAGAGAAAAACACCAGCCAATGTGTTAGTGGGGTTCAGCAACGCCAGCTGTTCCCCCGCTGTGTAGCCGGCATCGTGTCCAGCACAAGCCACGCTGGCACAACCGACCAAAAGCTGCCACCAGTGCAGGCTTCGGCCTACACTTTGCTCCTCTCCTCCTCCTCCTGCTGACCCTGGGCTCAAACACCGCTAGTTTTTGCCCGGAAATGCTAGCTGCACAGAGAAAAACACCAGCCAATGTGTTAGTGGGGTTCAGCACCGCCAGCTGTTCCCCTGCTGTGCAGCTTGCAACGTGACCTGCAAACGCCACGCAGGCACATGAACTGAAATTGAAGGGAGCCTGCCCCCCACCCCCCCAGGTGTTTCTATGTATAACAGCCACCTTGTACAGCAGTACTGCTGCATTTGTACAAGGTGGCTGATGTTTTCTCCTTGCCCACGTGGAACTCAACACGTACAAAATGTGTCTCTTTGAGACCATTCCACTGTCCCTGAGGTGTGACTTTCCTTTCTAATGATACGCAGCACCCCCCTTGGTAGCGCTTCCCGTCTTCTGACATCATTGGTTGGCTACTTGCGCCTGTTCGTCCGCCCTGCCTGAATAAAATGCTCCTCGTTGTCTTAATTATTTTGACTGCGAGGGTGTGATTGATGGGCACGAGCAGTGCATATCTTCGCCTGTCTTAACTCATCTCCTTCAGCCTTCTTCAGACTGTGCAGCCTCATGGCCGCGGCATGCAAGAAGGGATCAGCAGAGGCCGCCCAGTCTGAAGCAGGTGTAAGGACGTGTGTGAGCGGCCAAAATATTTACTGCTCAAGGCCACGAATCCCAGCACCGCAGTGTGGCTTTATGAAAAGACACTGTGGGTCTGGGATTTATGGCCATCGTTAACCGCACCGGCCAACATGAAATGATGTCATAAGATGGGCAGCGCTAACAGGGCATTGCCAAGGGATAACACAAGAGCGCAGACTCCTGTACAGCAAATAACAACGCTCAGGAAGCTGCTCCAAGCACCAAGGCGTTATTTTGGACACCTGTGCTGCGTCTCATCAAAAAACCAAGTCACGCATCCACTACAGTTTGACTGTAGAATGGGGTAAATTGTGTATGTCTTTCATTCAGCGTGTGCAAGTAGACAAATTAATAGAGCAACCTTTCACTTGTGCAGCATTAATACTGCACAAGGTGTGTCTCTTGTACTTTGTAACACCTGAGGGGGGGGTTAAAGGTTTCCTTTGAAATTGGTTCAACTAAGCTTCGGCCTACACTCTGCTCCTCTCCTCCTCCTCCTGCTTCAACACGGGCTCTAACATCGCTAGTTTTTGCCCGCAAGTGCTAGCTGCACAGAGAAAAACACACGCCATTGTGTTAGTGGGGTTCAGCAACGCCAGCTGTTCCCCCAGTGTGTAGCCGGCAAAGTGTCCTGCAAACGCAACGCAGACACAAAGCTGCCTCCAGTGCAGGCTTCGGCCTACACTCATCTCCCCCTGCTTACCCTTTGCTCCAACACCGCTAGTTGGGGCTCTAGGAAGACAATCTTTAATAGGCAAGGCAACGCATCCGGGTTCCAGCACCGCCAGCTGGTTCTCGGCAGTGTTCTTGTCACAGGTACTCCCTCGTGCCAAGCCTGGTTTCAGCACCGTCAGCTGTTTCCGGGTTGTGTCAAGCTCACTGAGACACCTATGCTTGCCTCGTCGTGGTGCGGTCGGGTTAGCCAACTCCAGGGTGCCTCCAGTTTAGGAGCTTCCTATGTGGGCTGCGTGAACTGGTAGTCAAGGCTGGTTCTGTAGTGCCAGTAGGCCCAGCTCCCCCTGTAGGACTGTTGGGGTTCGGTAACTGCGGCTGCCTCGCGGCCTAGCTGTTCTCTCCTCTCCTGTGGGCCTTGGGGTCCACCACCTGGTTCCAGCACCGTCAGCTGGTTCCGGGCCGAGCCTTTGGCTTAGGTGCCTCCTCCTGGGTATCCGAGTTCCGCCAACGCCAGGCGGTCCTTGGTAGTGCTTTTAAGCGCGGGCACCTACAGCTTAGTAACCGGGTTCCAGCACCGTCAGCTGGTCCTCGGTCGTGCCATTGGCTCTTGCACACTGGGGCAACGCATCCGGGTTCCAGCACCGCCAGCTGGTTCTCGGCAGTGTTTTTGTCACAGGTACTCCCTCGTGCCAAGCCTGGTTTCAGCACCGTCAGCTGTTTCCGGGTTGTGTCAAGCTCACTGAGACACCTATGCTTGCCTCGTCGTGGTGCGGTCGGGTTAGCCAACTCCAGGGTGCCTCCAGTTTAGGAGCTTCCTATGTGGGCTGCGTGAACTGGTAGTCAAGGCTGGTTCTGTAGTGCCAGTAGGCCCAGCTCCCCCTGTAGGACTGTTGGGGTTCGGTAACTGCGGCTGCCTCGCGGCCTAGCTGTTCTCTCCTCTCCTGTGGGCCTTGGGGTCCACCACCTGGTTCCAGCACCGTCAGCTGGTTCCGGGCCGAGCCTTTGGCTTAGGTGCCTCCTCCTGGGTATCCGAGTTCCGCCAACGCCAGGCGGTCCTTGGTAGTGCTTTTAAGCGCGGGCACCTACAGCTTAGTAACCGGGTTCCAGCACCGTCAGCTGGTCCTCGGTCGTGCCATTGGCTCTTGCACACTGGGGCAACGCATCCGGGTTCCAGCACCGCCAGCTGGTTCTCGGCAGTGTTTTTGTCACAGGTACTCCCTCGTGCCAAGCCTGGTTTCAGCACCGTCAGCTGTTTCCGGGTTGTGTCAAGCTCACTGAGACACCTATGCTTGCCTCGTCGTGGTGCGGTCGGGTTAGCCAACTCCAGGGTGCCTCCAGTTTAGGAGCTTCCTATGTGGGCTGCGTGAACTGGTAGTCAAGGCTGGTTCTGTAGTGCCAGTAGGCCCAGCTCCCCCTGTAGGACTGTTGGGGTTCGGTAACTGCGGCTGCCTCGCGGCCTAGCTGTTCTCTCCTCTCCTGTGGGCCTTGGGGTCCACCACCTGGTTCCAGCACCGTCAGCTGGTTCCGGGCCGAGCCTTTGGCTTAGGTGCCTCCTCCTGGGTATCCGAGTTCCGCCAACGCCAGGCGGTCCTTGGTAGTGCTTTTAAGCGCGGGCACCTACAGCTTAGTAACCGGGTTCCAGCACCGTCAGCTGGTCCTCGGTCGTGCCATTGGCTCTTGCACACTGGGGCAACGCATCCGGGTTCCAGCACCGCCAGCTGGTTCTCGGCAGTGTTTTTGTCACAGGTACTCCCTCGTGCCAAGCCTGGTTTCAGCACCGTCAGCTGTTTCCGGGTTGTGTCAAGCTCACTGAGACACCTATGCTTGCCTCGTCGTGGTGCGGTCGGGTTAGCCAACTCCAGGGTGCCTCCAGTTTAGGAGCTTCCTATGTGGGCTGCGTGAACTGGTAGTCAAGGCTGGTTCTGTAGTGCCAGTAGGCCCAGCTCCCCCTGTAGGACTGTTGGGGTTCGGTAACTGCGGCTGCCTCGCGGCCTAGCTGTTCTCTCCTCTCCTGTGGGCCTTGGGGTCCACCACCTGGTTCCAGCACCGTCAGCTGGTTCCGGGCCGAGCCTTTGGCTTAGGTGCCTCCTCCTGGGTATCCGAGTTCCGCCAACGCCAGGCGGTCCTTGGTAGTGCTTTTAAGCGCGGGCACCTACAGCTTAGTAACCGGGTTCCAGCACCGTCAGCTGGTCCTCGGTCGTGCCATTGGCTCTTGCACACTGGGGCAACGCATCCGGGTTCCAGCACCGCCAGCTGGTTCTCGGCAGTGTTTTTGTCACAGGTACTCCCTCGTGCCAAGCCTGGTTTCAGCACCGTCAGCTGTTTCCGGGTTGTGTCAAGCTCACTGAGACACCTATGCTTGCCTCGTCGTGGTGCGGTCGGGTTAGCCAACTCCAGGGTGCCTCCAGTTTAGGAGCTTCCTATGTGGGCTGCGTGAACTGGTAGTCAAGGCTGGTTCTGTAGTGCCAGTAGGCCCAGCTCCCCCTGTAGGACTGTTGGGGTTCGGTAACTGCGGCTGCCTCGCGGCCTAGCTGTTCTCTCCTCTCCTGTGGGCCTTGGGGTCCACCACCTGGTTCCAGCACCGTCAGCTGGTTCCGGGCCGAGCCTTTGGCTTAGGTGCCTCCTCCTGGGTATCCGAGTTCCGCCAACGCCAGGCGGTCCTTGGTAGTGCTTTTAAGCGCGGGCACCTACAGCTTAGTAACCGGGTTCCAGCACCGTCAGCTGGTCCTCGGTCGTGCCATTGGCTCTTGCACACTGGGGCAACGCATCCGGGTTCCAGCACCGCCAGCTGGTTCTCGGCAGTGTTTTTGTCACAGGTACTCCCTCGTGCCAAGCCTGGTTTCAGCACCGTCAGCTGTTTCCGGGTTGTGTCAAGCTCACTGAGACACCTATGCTTGCCTCGTCGTGGTGCGGTCGGGTTAGCCAACTCCAGGGTGCCTCCAGTTTAGGAGCTTCCTATGTGGGCTGCGTGAACTGGTAGTCAAGGCTGGTTCTGTAGTGCCAGTAGGCCCAGCTCCCCCTGTAGGACTGTTGGGGTTCGGTAACTGCGGCTGCCTCGCGGCCTAGCTGTTCTCTCCTCTCCTGTGGGCCTTGGGGTCCACCACCTGGTTCCAGCACCGTCAGCTGGTTCCGGGCCGAGCCTTTGGCTTAGGTGCCTCCTCCTGGGTATCCGAGTTCCGCCAACGCCAGGCGGTCCTTGGTAGTGCTTTTAAGCGCGGGCACCTACAGCTTAGTAACCGGGTTCCAGCACCGTCAGCTGGTCCTCGGTCGTGCCATTGGCTCTTGCACACTGGGGCAACGCATCCGGGTTCCAGCACCGCCAGCTGGTTCTCGGCAGTGTTTTTGTCACAGGTACTCCCTCGTGCCAAGCCTGGTTTCAGCACCGTCAGCTGTTTCCGGGTTGTGTCAAGCTCACTGAGACACCTATGCTTGCCTCGTCGTGGTGCGGTCGGGTTAGCCAACTCCAGGGTGCCTCCAGTTTAGGAGCTTCCTATGTGGGCTGCGTGAACTGGTAGTCAAGGCTGGTTCTGTAGTGCCAGTAGGCCCAGCTCCCCCTGTAGGACTGTTGGGGTTCGGTAACTGCGGCTGCCTCGCGGCCTAGCTGTTCTCTCCTCTCCTGTGGGCCTTGGGGTCCACCACCTGGTTCCAGCACCGTCAGCTGGTTCCGGGCCGAGCCTTTGGCTTAGGTGCCTCCTCCTGGGTATCCGAGTTCCGCCAACGCCAGGCGGTCCTTGGTAGTGCTTTTAAGCGCGGGCACCTACAGCTTAGTAACCGGGTTCCAGCACCGTCAGCTGGTCCTCGGTCGTGCCATTGGCTCTTGCACACTGGGGCAACGCATCCGGGTTCCAGCACCGCCAGCTGGTTCTCGGCAGTGTTTTTGTCACAGGTACTCCCTCGTGCCAAGCCTGGTTTCAGCACCGTCAGCTGTTTCCGGGTTGTGTCAAGCTCACTGAGACACCTATGCTTGCCTCGTCGTGGTGCGGTCGGGTTAGCCAACTCCAGGGTGCCTCCAGTTTAGGAGCTTCCTATGTGGGCTGCGTGAACTGGTAGTCAAGGCTGGTTCTGTAGTGCCAGTAGGCCCAGCTCCCCCTGTAGGACTGTTGGGGTTCGGTAACTGCGGCTGCCTCGCGGCCTAGCTGTTCTCTCCTCTCCTGTGGACCTTCGGGTCCACCACCTGGTTCCAGCACCGTCAGCTGGTTCCGGGCCGAGCCTTTGGCTTAGGTGCCTCCTCCTGGGTATCCGAGTTCCGCCAACGCCAGGCGGTCCTTGGTAGTGCTTTTAAGCGCGGGCACCTACAGCTTAGTAACCGGGTTCCAGCACCGTCAGCTGGTCCTCGGTCGTGCCATTGGCTCTTGCACACTGGGGCAACGCATCCGGGTTCCAGCACCGCCAGCTGGTTCTCGGCAGTGTTTTTGTCACAGGTACTCCCTCGTGCCAAGCCTGGTTTCAGCACCGTCAGCTGTTTCCGGGTTGTGTCAAGCTCACTGAGACACCTATGCTTGCCTCGTCGTGGTGCGGTCGGGTTAGCCAACTCCAGGGTGCCTCCAGTTTAGGAGCTTCCTATGTGGGCTGCGTGAACTGGTAGTCAAGGCTGGTTCTGTAGTGCCAGTAGGCCCAGCTCCCCCTGTAGGACTGTTGGGGTTCGGTAACTGCGGCTGCCTCGCGGCCTAGCTGTTCTCTCCTCTCCTGTGGGCCTTGGGGTCCACCACCTGGTTCCAGCACCGTCAGCTGGTTCCGGGCCGAGCCTTTGGCTTAGGTGCCTCCTCCTGGGTATCCGAGTTCCGCCAACGCCAGGCGGTCCTTGGTAGTGCTTTTAAGCGCGGGCACCTACAGCTTAGTAACCGGGTTCCAGCACCGTCAGCTGGTCCTCGGTCGTGCCATTGGCTCTTGCACACTGGGGCAACGCATCCGGGTTCCAGCACCGCCAGCTGGTTCTCGGCAGTGTTTTTGTCACAGGTACTCCCTCGTGCCAAGCCTGGTTTCAGCACCGTCAGCTGTTTCCGGGTTGTGTCAAGCTCACTGAGACACCTATGCTTGCCTCGTCGTGGTGCGGTCGGGTTAGCCAACTCCAGGGTGCCTCCAGTTTAGGAGCTTCCTATGTGGGCTGCGTGAACTGGTAGTCAAGGCTGGTTCTGTAGTGCCAGTAGGCCCAGCTCCCCCTGTAGGACTGTTGGGGTTCGGTAACTGCGGCTGCCTCGCGGCCTAGCTGTTCTCTCCTCTCCTGTGGACCTTCGGGTCCACCACCTGGTTCCAGCACCGTCAGCTGGTTCCGGGCCGAGCCTTTGGCTTAGGTGCCTCCTCCTGGGTATCCGAGTTCCGCCAACGCCAGGCGGTCCTTGGTAGTGCTTTTAAGCGCGGGCACCTACAGCTTAGTAACCGGGTTCCAGCACCGTCAGCTGGTCCTCGGTCGTGCCATTGGCTCTTGCACACTGGGGCAACGCATCCGGGTTCCAGCACCGCCAGCTGGTTCTCGGCAGTGTTTTTGTCACAGGTACTCCCTCGTGCCAAGCCTGGTTTCAGCACCGTCAGCTGTTTCCGGGTTGTGTCAAGCTCACTGAGACACCTATGCTTGCCTCGTCGTGGTGCGGTCGGGTTAGCCAACTCCAGGGTGCCTCCAGTTTAGGAGCTTCCTATGTGGGCTGCGTGAACTGGTAGTCAAGGCTGGTTCTGTAGTGCCAGTAGGCCCAGCTCCCCCTGTAGGACTGTTGGGGTTCGGTAACTGCGGCTGCCTCGCGGCCTAGCTGTTCTCTCCTCTCCTGTGGGCCTTGGGGTCCACCACCTGGTTCCAGCACCGTCAGCTGGTTCCGGGCCGAGCCTTTGGCTTAGGTGCCTCCTCCTGGGTATCCGAGTTCCGCCAACGCCAGGCGGTCCTTGGTAGTGCTTTTAAGCGCGGGCACCTACAGCTTAGTAACCGGGTTCCAGCACCGTCAGCTGGTCCTCGGTCGTGCCATTGGCTCTTGCACACTGGGGCAACGCATCCGGGTTCCAGCACCGCCAGCTGGTTCTCAGCAGTGTTCTTGTCACAGGTACTCCCTCGTGCCAAGCCTGGTTTCAGCACCGTCAGCTGTTTCCGGGTTGTGTCAACTTCACTGAGACGCCTATGCTTGCCCCGTCGTGGTGCGGTCGAGTTAGCCAACTCCAGGGTGCCTCCAGTTTAGGAGCTTCCTATGTGGGCTGCGTGAACTGGTAGTCAAGGCTGGTTATGTAGTGCCAGTAGGCCCAGCTCCCCCTGTAGGACTGTTGGGGTTCGGTAACTGCGGCTGCCTCGCGGCCTAGCTGTTCTCTCCTCTCCTGTGGGCCTTCGGGTCCACCACCTGGTTCCAGCACCGTCAGCTGGTTCTCGGCAGTGTCTTTTGCTCTTGTACCTTCTGCTCCCCATCCTGGTTCCAGTACCGTCAGCTGGTTCCGGGCAGAGCCTTTGGCTTAGGTGCCTCCTTCTGGGTATCCAAGTTCCACCAACGTCAGGTGGTCCTTGGTAGTGCTTTCAGGCACGGGTACCTCCTGCTTAGTAACCGGGTTCCAGTAACGTCAGCTGGTCCTCGGTAGTTCCATTGGCTCTTGGACCTTCGGCTACCCATCCGGGTTCCAGTACCGTCAGCTGGTTCTCGGCAGTGTCTTTTGCTCTTGTACCTTCTGCTCCCCATCCTGGTTCCAGTAACGTCAGCTGGTTCCGGGCAGAGCCTTTGGCTTAGGTGCCTCCTTCTGGGTATCCGAGTTCCGTCAACGTCAGGCGGTCCTTGGTAGTGCTTTTTAGCACGGGTACCTCCTGCTTAGTAACCGGGTTCCAGTAACGTCAGCTGGTCCTCGGTAGTTCCATAGGCTCTTGAACCTTCGGGTAGCCATCCGAGTTCCAGTTCCATCAGCTGGTTCTTGGCATTTTCTCAGCCTTCTTGTACCTTCTGCTACATTTCCAAGTTGAAGACCCTAACGTCGACGACCCGGAAGACCACCACGATGACGACGACACGGAAGACCACCCCGATGACGACGACGACGACGGCGGAGATGACGACACTGGAGACGACGACCCTGGAGACGACAACATGGAAGACCGAGAAGCAGAAGAACAAGAGGCTGCAGAACAAAGAGCAGAAGAACATTAAGCATAAGACTTAATATCAGAGCAAAAGATATTATCTAAATTATATGCAGAAGAAGACTAAGCAGTGTATGGGGGTGAGTCCGTTCCTCCTCGTGGTGCCCCTGGATAAAGCCTGATGCTGCAGGCCAAACTGAACGCGGACAAATGTAACTTTTGTGACTGGCAGAACGGAAGGTGTAATCTTCAAACTTTTATAGATAACAACTACGGGAATGCCTGTCACAAATGAGAATATGATGAAGAAGTAGAATAGGAAGAATAATAACAGTGGAATAAAAAGAATATGTAGAATAAGAAGAATAATAATAGTTGAATAAAATGAATATGAAGAATGTAATAAAAAAAAAAAAATAGGTAGAAGATGAAGAAGAAGATGAATAAGGTGAAGAAGTTGATGTCAAAGATGCTGATGATGATGAAGATGAAAGTGTGGGAAAAGAAAAAAAAAAAGAAAAAAAAGAAGGGGAAGGGCGTGGAATAGTGAAACATCAATATCTGACAAAATAAAAAAAAAATTTACATAGTCAATATCTTTGTCACTCCGAACGTCTTAAAAAAAAACAAAAAACATGCTATTCTATTTGATTGGGATAAACCTCTATGACTTTAATGTCTCCGCCACCTCCCCAAATACATCCGGCATTATTCTTAGTTGTTTTCCTTCATGTAGAATGAACCTACAAGGAAAGAAAGGGTTTATTTTAATTCCGATATTTTGGTCCCATTGACTTGCATTGGGATCGGGTATCGGTATCGGCGATATCCGATATTTTTTGAATATCGGCCGATCCAAACCGATACCGATACTTTCCGATATCGGAAGGTATCGCTCAACACTAGTCACCATGCTTTTTTTTTTTTTTATTTAAATAAATTAAAAATGGCATCGGATCTCCCCTATTTTTACCCCCCGGCCTAAAAATAGCCTGCAGCTGCCCAGAAAAGGCACAGCTGGCACCTTTCCCGACTCTTCCCACTTGCCCTGAAGCGGTGGCAAATGGGGTTCATATTTATGGGGCTGACGTCAATTTGTATTGTCTGACAGCAAGCCCACGGCTTAGCAATGGAGGAGTCTGTAAGACAACTATCTATTACTAATCCTATAGTTATATTGTAAATAAAGACGGCCATTATAAGGGTATGTGCGCACGTTGCAGATTTAGGTGCAGAATTTTCTGCACAAAATCTGCATCTCCTGGCAGAGAACGCAGGTGCAGATTTGAGTTTTTATGTGGATTTTTTTTTTTTTTTTACCCCTGCAGATTTCTATAATGAAATAGCTGCAGATCCGCACAAAAGTGACATGCTTCCTCTTTAAATCCGCTGCGTTTTCCGTGTGGAATTTTCCGTACCATTAGTACAGCATTTTTTTTTCCTATTGATTTACATTGTACTGTAAATCTGTAGTGTTTCCCCGCGGGGAAAAAAACGCTGTGGATCCGCAGTAAATCCGCAATGTGTGCACATAGCCTAAAGTCTTTTATTTGAAGTAAAAACAAACCACACTTTCTCTATCGCCTCTCATTGGGGGACACAGGAACCATGGGTGTATGCTGCTGACACTATGAACAAAAAAAAGTTAGCTCCTCCTCTGCAGTGTACACCCCACCAACTGGCATTATGAGCCTCCGTTTAGCTAAGTGTCAGTAGGAGGTGGACACGGGTCTTTATTTAGACCCTTATCTACCTCCATGTGCGTCATTTTTTTTTCTACAGGTTTTCCGGAGGGATACAGGGTGAACAGTCACACCTGTAGTCCCACAATACGGACTATGAGTACAGCGTGTACTGCCACCCCATATCCTCATAGATCCGACAGCAGGACCATGACCCTAGCACACAAGTGTGTTTTAGAAGTTCGGTCCTAGCTCTGTCCCCCCACCCACTCACCCACCAGAGCCTGTCGGTTGGAGGAGATGAGGACGTCTATCACAGCTCCCTGGACGTCTGATACATTCCCCAGTATGAGGTTAGTAATTGACGGCGCGGGATGTTTAGGCGAGTATCCCATGTTCTCCTTACCTCATCATGGGGGGGGGGTCCCTAGGATCTCCTTTTAATATCGTTTTCAGCAGGTGGGGAAATATGGTTCAAGTGTCTTCACTCCGTCCTCCCGGCGCCGGCACCCTTCTGGTACCGCGGCCCTCTCTGGCGGTTGCCGACTTCTAATTTAGGCCCCGGCTTCTCCCAGGGCCTACTTCTGGCGATGCGACTGCCCACTTCCTGTTTCCTCGGGCGGGCTTTTCTCCCGCCCGAACATCTCTCCCTGCCCACGGGCGCCATCTTGGTGCTCCCGACCAACGTGGCTAGCTCCGGCCCCTTCTTCCACTGTGCGCTGCAGAGCTGCATTTCAGCGCCACGTTTGCCCCCTTTTCAACGCACAGTCGGGCGTCCTGCCCTCCGGATGACATCTGGACTGGATTACTGCAGGAATCTTCCCGGGGGATCATGTACAAGCTGGGCAGCTTATTCCATCTGGAACCACTTATCTGCCGTGAGTAGCTCTGCGCTGCAGACTGACACTCTCCCCTGCCCTCCTGTCCCCCAACCTGCTGGCATTGCTTAGGGTTTCGTTCACCATGTCTAATCCTAAGAGAGGTCGCTCTCGCCCTCCTACTTCATGTGTTGCTATGCGGCCACACGCTCTGCTCCGGAGTGCCGGCGCCAGAGCTTCGTTTCCACAAGTGAGACTGGGACGTGTTTCTCGCAAGTGGAAACAAGCCCTTAGTTAAACACTTCGCATGTTCATCTTGTAACTGCAAACTTCCCTCAGGTCAGTCCTCCCCCCTCTGTCAGGCCTGCAGCAACCCCATTATGCCCACCGCCCAGGTTTCCCCTATTGCTCCGCTTGAAAGAGAGGCCTCCACCCCAAGCTGGGTTTCCTCGTCACAATCGGTAGCGGATCTAACACTGGTGTCCCAGACCCTTGTGTCTGTACTTAATAGGTTACCCCTGCAGTAGCCAGCGGGTAGCAGGAACCTCCGTCCGAGCCTCCCATTTATAGGCTGCAAACGATCCAGACAGGAATGCCGGTCTGAGTACTCTTCTCGCTCCATCTCGCCACACGGTCCTTCTCTGCGGTCGACGTCCTCCTCACCTGAGTCAGGCGAAGCTCTCTGATGCGCCTGCAGAGGATAATTTGGATCTGGATTCGAACCAAATCGCTACCATGAGGGATATGGTTCAGAGTCTCATGGGAGCAATCAACCAGACTTGTGGCATCAAAGATCCCTCAATGGAACCCGCAGATCAGGCGGTTTCCTTTAGATGGTCAAAAGCACCTTTCAAGGTTTTCGCTCCTCATCCTGAGTTCGATCAACTTCTGACCAGAGAATGGGAGAACCCGACCAGATGTTTTCAAAGAGGAAAGCGTCTTATATCAGTTTTCCCCGGATCTCATCGACAACTGGACTTCTTATCCCTCAGTGGATCTGCCAGTTTCCAGACTTTCCACCAACAGTGTCCTTCTGCTGTCTGGCGGAGCGTCTCTGAAAGATTCCAAATATAAATTCATAGAGTCCTTCGCTAAGTCGGCCTTCGAAGCAGCCGCATCTACGCTATGCCCGGCCTTTGCTTCCACCTGGGTTTCCAAGTCTATATCCAAATGGGCCAAACTACGTCAGGGCATTCTGGCCGGAGCTCCTCCTGAACAGCTGGCGGAACTTGCCACCCAGATTTCTCACACTAGGGAATACTTGGTCTCTGCTTCCCTGGACGCCGCGTCTTGTGCCGCTCGGGCGTCTAGTAATGTTGCCATCCGTCGTACCGTTTGGCTCAAGGCCTGGCAGGTGGATTTGTCATCAAAGTCCCTTACCAGTCAGTCTGCCTTTTCAGGGATCTCGTCTCTTTGGTTCCAAGCTGGAACAAATTATTAAGGATGCTACCAGGGGCACAAGCTCCCTTTTTCCCCAGTCCAAACCTCGCTGGCCTCCTCCTAGGCAGCAATTTTCGGTCATTTCGGCCTTTTCATTGCTTCGCGGCGTCAAAGTCCTTTTCCCAACAGCAGTAGAGGCCGCAGGCTCGTCAAGAGAAGACGACTGTATCCTTTCGACCTGCTCCTTCCTGGCGTTCCTGCTACTCCCAAGGTAGATCTTCCAGGTCTAGGACTGAAAGATCCATCACTTTCGGCTAGGCCCCAGCACACTTCCCAGTCTGGGCTGCCGTCTCCTCTTTTTCAGGGACGTGGAAGACGCATGGGTCAGGGAAGTGGTATCAGTTCATTTCTCAGCCCCAGGATCGTTTCTTCGAATCCCGCC
The DNA here is from genome assembly GCF_032444005.1 of Ranitomeya imitator. NCBI lineage: Eukaryota > Metazoa > Chordata > Amphibia > Anura > Dendrobatidae > Ranitomeya > Ranitomeya imitator. Next base: position 530,242,920 of record NC_091285.1, read on the forward strand.
CTCCAAGAGACCCCGCTCTAGTTCTGCGTTTCTTTGCAGCCATTGCTTCCCTCCTCAAATCCGGGGTAATTGTTCCCGTTCCAGAAAAAGGCTTCTATTCGAATCTTTTTGTGGTACCGAAAAAAGACGGCAAGGTTCGTCCCATTCTGGATCTCAAATTGCTGAACAAGAGGGTCCGCCTGAGACACTAAAGGATGGAATCCCTTTGTTCAGTAATTGCTTCCATGGAGGCTCAGGAATTCCAGTGCTCCATAGACATCCAGGACGCCTACCTCCATGTCCCGATCTTCCCAGGACATCAGATTCCTGCGTTTTGCAGTACATCAGGGGCATTTTCAGTTTGTCGCCCTGCCATTCGGCCTCGCAACCGCCCCCAGGGTTTTCACGAAGATCATGGCAGCGCTGATGGCCATCTTGAGGGTCTGAGGCCTGGTTCTCTTTCCGTACCTCGACTACCTCTTCATCAAGGCCCCGTCTTTTTCTCAGGCTCACGAATGTCTGTCCATCGTCCTCGACACCCTAGCCCGTTTCAGGTGGCTTGTCAACCGGAAGAAGTCCTGCCTTATTCCTTCTCGGTGCCTCGTTTTTCTGGGCATGCTCTTCGGGAAGGAAGACTCTGGTCTGACGAGTGTCGAAGACAAGAGATCCATCCTTTGTCGGGAAGTTCGCTTGCTCCAGGGCCCTCGGCCACCCTCCTTCCGATCGGCCATGAAGGTTTTGGGAAGAATGGTTGCCACAAACGATTCCCTTTGCCCAATTCCACTCAAGACCTCTTCAGCAGGCCATCCTGTCACAGTGGGACAGGTCTGTCTTCTCCCTGGATTGTCTGATCCAACTTTCTCCCCAGGTCAAGCGGTCCCTCAACTGGTGGTTAACGTCACCTCTCATCTCCATCCTTCCAGTGCACTGGCAGGTGGTGACAACGGATGCCAGGCTGCTTGGCTGGGGTGCTGTTTCGCCACCTGACTGTTCAGGGTCATTGGTCAGCACAGGAGTCAACTCTGCCGATCAATGTCCTCGAGATTCGGGCCATCTTTCTGTCCCTTCGTCACTGGGAAAGGATTCTCAGGGGTCTACCAATCCGAATCCAGCCGGACCATGCCACGGCGGTGGCATATGTCAACCAGAAGGGGGGACTCGGAGTTCTCTGGCCTTGGCTGAAGTATCTAAGATCCTCCTCTGGGCAGAGGCAACGGTTCCGGTGATATCTGCGGTGCATCCCGGCGTGGACAATTGGGCCGCCGACTTCCTCAGCTGCGGGGGCCTCGTGGCAGGGGAATAGTCCTTGCATCCGGAGGTCTTCTATCAGATTTGTCTTTGATGGGGGACTCCAGACATGGACCTCACGGCGTCACGAATAAACAGGAAGGTCCCTTGGTTCGTCTCCAGGTCTCGCAACCCTCTCGCAGTGGGCGTCGACGCTCTAGCCATTCCTTAGTTGCAGTTCATGCTTCTCTGTCTGTTTCCACCCCTTCCCTTGCTTCCCAAGCTGTTGAAAAAGATCGCTCCGGATTGGTCCAGGAGATCTTGGTTTGCGGACATCGTCAATCTTTTCGCGGACGCCCCCTGGCGCCTTCCAGACAGACCCGATCTGCTTGTCCCAGGGTCCAATCTGCCACCCGAATTCTCGGTCACTCAGTTTGACAGCGTGGCTGTTGAGACCGCAGTTCTAAGAGCGTCCGACCTTTCGGACCGGGTGATTCATACTATGATCCAGGCTAGTAAGCCTTCACCTTCCAGGATCTACTATCGTACCTGGAAGGCTTACTTCCGTTGGTACGAGTCTAACCGCGTTTCACCTATGTCCTTTTCCCTGCCTTCCATTCTGGCCTTCCTTCAGGCAGGGCTGGACTCGGGCCTGGCCCTTAGTTCCCTAAAGGGCCAGGTTTCTGCGCTCTCCATCCTTTTTCAGAAGACATCGGCTTCTCGGCCACAGAAGGTGTCTTTTCTTGTGGCCATCACTTTGATCCGCCGCATTTCCGAGTTGGCGGCCCTTTCTTGCCGACCTCCATTCTTGGTTATTCATCAAGACAAAGTGGTCCTCAGGCCTCCGCCTTCCTTCCTTCCTATGGTGGTTTCTACCTTCCACCTCAACGAGGACATCGTTCTACCTTCCTTTTGTCCAGCTCTGACTCATCCTCTGGAGCGATCGTTGAACAAGCTGGACCTTGTCAGGGCAGTGAGGATCTACCTGGCTAGAACGGCCACTTTCCGGAAGACTGATTCTCTTTTCGCCATTCCTGATGGCACGCGTAGAGGCCTGCCGGCTTCCAAGGCGGCTATTGCTCGCTGGATCAGAACGGCAATTTTGGAGGCTTACTGGGTCAAGAACAGAGTACCCCCTCCCGGGATTAAGGCTCACTCTACCCCGGCAGTCAGTGCCTCCTGGGCGGTGTACCACAGGGCTTTCCGCCCTACAGCTTTGCAAAGCAGCAACCTGGTCTTCCATCCACACGTTGGCCAAATTTTACAAGGTCCATATCTATGCTTCGGCAGATGCCAGCCTAGGCAGAAGGATCTTGCAGGCGGCAGTGGTGAGTCCTCTGACCTGATGGAAGTCTATTTTTCCCACCCCAGGGACTGCTTTGGGACGTCCCATGGTTCCTGTGTCCCCCAATGAGAAGCGATAGAGAAAACAGGATTTTTGGTTGCTAACCGTAAAATCTGTTTCTCTGAGCCTTCAATGGGGGACACAGCACCCTCCCATGATGTTCAGTTTCTGTTTGGTGTTCTATGACTGTTCTCATGTTTACAGTTCTCATGTTTGTGGTTACGGTTTAACCTTGTTTTGTCTCCTACTGCTTTCTCACTAACTGAGGTTCATAATGCCAATCGGTGGGGTGTACACTGCAGAGGAGGAGTTAATTTTTGTGCATAGTGTCAGCCTCCTAGTGGCAGCAGCATACACCCATGGTTCCTGTGTCCCCCAATGAAGGCTCTTAGAAACAGATTTTATGGTAAGCAACCAAAAATCCTGATTTTTAAAATATAAAAGTTATACTCTCCTAATACTCATTCCTCTGAATCCCTCGTCTCCTGTAATAAAGCAAAAATAGAAGATGACTATCCCTCACCTGTCTGTCGTTCTGTCCCACGCCATAATCCATGTCTGGGGGATAAAGTTTTCAACCTGGACGGTGCTAAGGTGTGAATTAGAGGCTGAGAACCACTGGTGAATGAGCTGCTGCAAGCGCTCGCAGCATCTCAGGCCCTGAGGCTGTGTTCCCAGCTGGGCCAATGAACTGACCACCCTCCGGTGAGATCACTGCTAGCACAGTGAGGAAAGTCTCATGGTGCAGAGGAGAATGCACTGAAGTGAAATTCTCCCGATGAACTCGCCTCTGCATGTGAGACCTCCTCTTCATGAATCAAAATGTCAGGCTCATGCACCGTGCACCTTCTGAGATCTACCCCATCACTGATCTGAACGCCATTATTTTGTAAACAAGGCAGCACATGGGCTCCTTTCTTTTCCCCTTGTAGTTCTGAGAGAGAAACTACACTAGTCATCACTCTAGGTCAGATTACATCATATATTTTCTAAAATACAGGCCAGCAGAATGCTTACCGCGGAACGGGCGTACACCCTGCTTTGCTCTGGCAGCTCGGAGACTAATGCAGAACCTGCTTCTAAAGCAGAATCGGTTTCAGACAGTGACTACTCCTCTTCCCTCATGGGATCTGACAGCCTGATGGCAAGTGAGTAAGTCGGCACAGCAGAAATGTCTGAGGCAGTGCAAAGTTCTGCCTTTACCCCTCCATTTTGGTATCTGACCTTTTCATTCCCCACAAATTCCCTGTTATCAACAAATCCTGGTATAAAAGTAATGTCACTAATTTTACCACTTTCTTTTTTTGGGTAACAATTGCCCACCAAACATTATGCCTGACAATGAAATTCCATTCATAGATCCCCACAAATGTCCCTGAAATAAATATATTATATGTATATAAGAAATTTTGGACTTTACCCTTAACATGGGTTTATAAAAAAAAACAAAAAAAAAAAACTGCCAGCTCCTACTGGGCAACAATCTGTCCACAGCACCCCTGTATCTGCAGTGGTCAAGTCCCGAACCGGTTATAAAACCTTAATGAGATTCCTTCATTTCCCTCTTAAAGCATTTTTTAACCCCTTTACATTTGTTGGTGTTCTCACTACGCTCAGGACCTCCCTTGGAGTCCTGCAAGCGCTGCAATTCTGGTGCAGTGATGGCTGACAGTGATTGGCTCATGTCCCATATGTTGACCCTGTGTCTTCTAGATGCCGTGATCAATAGCTATCGTGGAATTTAGAAGTTTGTGAGAGGGAGTGGGCCTCGCACCCCTGCAGACATGATCATGGGGGCAGCAGAAGGTTTTCATGGCAGCCAGAGGTCAAATGATGACCTCCAGGTCTGCCAGCTACGGTGGCTTGTTGGACGGACTCAACAGGGTCTAACAGGCCTGCTGACATTTCTCATGCATTGCAATACATATGTAGTGCAATGGATGAGACCAGTGCTTGGAAATAAAGGTTGAAGGTCCATACATGCATTGAGAAAAAAAAACTAAATTACTTTTAACTTTAAAAAAAATCACAGAGAAAAATATTAAACCAATAAAGTATATTTACTTAAAAAGGAAAATACAAATGTATGGTATCGGAACTACCTGATCTATAAAACTGTCACACTAGTTAACCCCTTCAGTGAACACCGTAAAGAAGTGACAAACTATGCTTTCATCATAACACTGAACAAAAAGTGGAATAAAACTGGTATCACTGAAGTCATCTTGTTCCACAAAAAACAATCCGCCATACAGCTCTGTTGGTGTACAAATGTTATCCCTCTCAGAATACAGCAATGCAAAAACAATTTATTTCTGTAACATAGTTTTTGTTAAAGTGCTAAACCTTTGATGGTTTCCGCAGGTGAACGACAATCTTCAAGTCTAACCAAAGATTCTCAATTGGATTAAGGTCTGGGCTTTGACTAGGCCCCTCCAAAACATTTACAAGTTTTCCCTCTAAACCACTTGAGTATTGCTTTAGTAGTAATCACTGATGGTGCAGACAACAAGGATTTGGATTCCTGGACCACGGTGTGAATTACTGGCATGATGGACTCCTCGCCAGAGACGGACTACACCTCAACAAACCTGGGAAACACACATTCGCCAGAAGACTCGCTACACTCATCAGGAGGGCGTTAAACTAGAAGAAGAGGGGACGGGAAGAAAAACATTAGACTCGAACAAAGACGACCCAGGAAAACATACTCTGAAGGGAGGTAAGAACATTTCTAAAACAATCCACAGTGAGGAGATTGGAACAAAACAAAATCCTCTAAACTGCATGCTCGCAAACGCCAGAAGCCTGACAAACAAGATGGAAGAACTAGAAGCAGAAATATCTACAGGTAACTTTGACATAGTGGGAATAACCGAGACATGGTTAGATGAAAGCTATGACTGGGCAGTTAACTTACAGGGTTACAGTCTGTTTAGAAAGGATCGTAAAAATCGGAGAGGAGGAGGGGTTTGTCTCTATGTAAAGTCTTGTCTAAAGTCCACTTTAAGGGAGGATATTAGCGAAGGGAATGAGGATGTCGAGTCCATATGGGTTGAAATTCATGGAGGGAAAAATGGTAACAAAATTCTCATTGGGGTCTGTTACAAACCCCCAAATATAACAGAAAGCATGGAAAGTCTACTTCTAAAGCAGATAGATGAAGCTGCAACCCATAATGAGGTCCTGGTTATGGGGGACTTTAACTACCCGGATATTAACTGGGAAACAGAAACCTGTGAAACCCATAAAGGCAACAGGTTTCTGCTAATAACCAAGAAAAATTATCTTTCACAATTGGTGCAGAATCCAACCAGAGGAGCAGCACTTTTAGACCTAATACTATCTAATAGACCTGACAGAATAACAAATCTGCAGGTGGTCGGGCATTTAGGAAATAGCGACCACAATATTGTGCAGTTTCACCTGTCTTTCACTAGGGGGACTTGTCAGGGAGTCACAAAAACATTGAACTTTAGGAAGGCAAAGTTTGAACAGCTTAGAGATGCCCTTAATCTGGTAGACTGGGACAATATCCTCAGAAATAAGAATACAGATAATAAATGGGAAATGTTTAAGAACATCCTAAATAGGCAGTGTAAGCGGTTTATACCTTGTGGGAATAAAAGGACTAGAAATAGGAAAAACCCAATGTGGCTAAACAAAGAAGTAAGACAGGCAATTAACAGTAAAAAGAAAGCATTTGCACTACTAAAGCAGGATGGCACCATTGAAGCTCTAAAAAACTATAGGGAGAAAAATACTTTATCTAAAAAACTAATTAAAGCTGCCAAAAAGGAAACAGAGAAGCACATTGCTAAGGAGAGTAAAACTAATCCCAAACTGTTCTTCAACTATATCAATAGTAAAAGAATAAAAACTGAAAATGTAGGCCCCTTAAAAAATAGTGAGGAAAGAATGGTTGTAGATGACGAGGAAAAAGCTAACATATTAAACACCTTCTTCTCCACGGTATTCACGGTGGAAAATGAAATGCTAGGTGAAATCCCAAGAAACAATGAAAACCCTATATTAAGGGTCACCAATCTAACCCAAGAAGAGGTGCGAAACCGGCTAAATAAGATTAAAATAGATAAATCTCCGGGTCCGGATGGCATACACCCACGAGTACTAAGAGAACTAAGTAATGTAATAGATAAACCATTATTTCTTATTTTTAGTGACTCTATAGCGACAGGGTCTGTTCCGCAGGACTGGCGCATAGCAAATGTGGTGCCAATATTCAAAAAGGGCTCTAAAAGTGAACCTGGAAATTATAGGCCAGTAAGTCTAACCTCTATTGTTGGTAAAATATTTGAAGGGTTTCTGAGGGATGTTATTCTGGATTATCTCAATGAGAATAACTGTTTAACTCCATATCAGCATGGGTTTATGAGAAATCGCTCCTGTCAAACCAATCTAATCAGTTTTTATGAAGAGGTAAGCTATAGGCTGGACCACGGTGAGTCATTGGACGTGGTATATCTCGATTTTTCCAAAGCGTTTGATGCCGTGCCGCACAAGAGGTTGGTACACAAAATGAGAATGTTTGGTCTGGGGGAAAATGTGTGTAAATGGGTTAGTAACTGGCTTAGTGATAGAAAGCAGAGGGTGGTTATAAATGGTATAGTCTCTAACTGGGTCGCTGTGACCAGTGGGGTACCGCAGGGGTCAGTATTGGGACCTGTTCTCTTCAACATATTCATTAATGATCTGGTAGAAGGTTTACACAGTAAAATATCGATATTTGCAGATGATACAAAACTATGTAAAGCAGTTAATACAAGAGAAGATAGTATTCTGCTACAGATGGATCTGGATAAGTTGGAAACTTGGGCTGAAAGGTGGCAGATGAGGTTTAACAATGATAAATGTAAGGTTATACACATGGGAAGAGGGAATCAATATCACCATTACACACTGAACGGGAAACCACTGGGTAAATCTGACAGGGAGAAGGACTTGGGGATCCTAGTTAATGATAAACTTACCTGGAGCAGCCAGTGCCAGGCAGCAGCTGCCAAGGCAAACAGGATCATGGGGTGCATTAAAAGAGGTCTGGATACACATGATGAGAGCATTATACTGCCTCTGTACAAATCCCTAGTTAGACCGCACATGGAGTACTGTGTCCAGTTTTGGGCACCGGTGCTCAGGAAGGATATAATGGAACTAGAGAGAGTACAAAGGAGGGCAACAAAATTAATAAAGGGGATGGGAGAACTACAATACCCAGATAGATTAGCGAAATTAGGATTATTTAGTCTAGAAAAAAGACGACTGAGGGGCGATCTAATAACCATGTATAAGTATATAAGGGGACAATACAAATATCTCGCTGAGGATCTGTTTATACCAAGGAAGGTGACGGGCACAAGGGGGCATTCTTTGCGTCTGGAGGAGAGAAGGTTTTTCCACCAACATAGAAGAGGATTCTTTACTGTTAGGGCAGTGAGAATCTGGAATTGCTTGCCTGAGGAGGTGGTGATGGCGAACTCAGTCGAGGGGTTCAAGAGAGACCTGGATGTCTTCCTGGAGCAGAACAATATTGTATCATACAATTATTAGGTTCTGTAGAAGGATGTAGATCTGGGTATTTATTATGATGGAATATAGGCTGAACTGGATGGACAAATGTCTTTTTTCGGCCTTACTAACTATGTTACTATGTTACTATGTTACTATGACTGACAGACTAAAACAGATTTTGCTCAAGAATATCCCTGTATTTTGCACCATCCATCTTCCACTAGACTCTGACCATTTTCCTTGTCCCTGCTGCTGACAAACACCCCCACAGCATGATGCTGCCACTACATTTCACTGTGGGGATAGTGTTCTTGGGAAGATGAGCTGTTGGTTTGGCGCCAGACATAACGTTTACCTTGGTGTCCAAAAAGTTAAATTTTGGTCTCATCTGACCACATCACCTTGCACCATACACTTGGAGTGTTCCACATGCATTTTGGCAAACTCAAAATGAGCTTTACAATTTTTGCTTGTAAGTAAAGGTTTTTTTTTTCCACTCTTCCATAAAGGTCACCTCTATGGAGTGTACAGCTTATTGTGGTCATAAGGACAGATGCTCCAGTCTCTGCTTGGGACCACTGCAGCTCCTCCAAAGTTACCTTTGGTCTCTGTGCAGCCTCTCTGATTAATGCCCTCCTTGCCTGGGCTGAACATTTTCGTGGGTTACATCTCTTGGCAGGTTTGTTGTGGTACCATGTGGGGTTTTTTTTCCATTCGATGGTGCTCTGTGGGATCAGAGATTGGGATAATTTTTTAATTTTTTTATAACCCAACCCAGACTTGCACTTCTCAACAACTTTGCTCCTTACTTGTTTGGAGATCTCCTTGGTCTTCATGGTGTTTGGTTAGTGGTGCCTCTTGCTTAATGGTGTTGCAGCCTCTGACGCTTAGATTGCATATAGTTGGACTTCCTTTCACTAAGTATGTGACTTATGAAGGTAAGAAATTTTCAGGTGCTTCATAGCAAAAGGGTGAATACATATTCACATGCCAATTTTTAGTTTTTTGATCCTGTAAATTTCATCTATACCTATATTTTTTACAAAAATATTTAAACACAGGATGTAATTTAGCAAAATTGGTAAAAACCAAGGGGGTGAATACTTTTGCAAGCCACTGTCTTTCACTGTTGCATGCAGACACTTATTGAACTACTCTACGGCGAACAAACTGCCTTCTGTTACAACAAAATATTTTGCATGCTGATAAATCTGTACTGAGCACGCAATGCCATTTTTCTGCACCACAGTTGCTATGTCTTTTTGAATAGATAAGTTGCTTGGCCATGCTTCCATGTTAATCGAATGTTTTTGACCACATTACTTCCATGAACACCACTTTTTGGCTGGCGGTCTCCGATCAGCAGAAGGGGTATCTGGGTCCCACTGGTTGCTGCCAGTTCTGAGTTGATGGCACTCCAGGACATCTTCCGATTTCAAAGGGAAGTATGTGTTTATCTGCTATTTCCTTATGTGGCAACTATGTCTATGGTCCTCAACATGGCCCATTTCTTGGTGCTTCAACAGAGTTACAACAGCACATCTTGAAAACATGTTTTGCTTTGAAATCTTTGCCTGTGAGAGTCCTTGTTTATGCAATATAACTACCTTGTGTCTTGTTGCTCTGCTCTGTCTTGCCATAGTGTATGACTAGTAATGTGAACTGGTCTTCCATAGCTTTGTCCAGTTTTAAGCCACCTATACAGCTGTTGCTGTTAATGACTGTTTCAATCTATGTAGGACAATGATGTATATCACCGGTTTGGTATAATTGTTTAAGGCAAGGAGTGGCCACTAGTGATGAGCGAGTGTACTCGTTGCTCGGGTGACCGAGTATTTATGACTGCTCTTCATCGTGGCAGCTGATTTACAGCTACTAGCCTGCTTGATTACATGTGGGGATTCCCTAGCAACCAGGCATCCCCCACATGTACGCAGCCTGGCTAATAGCTGTAAATCTTTCAGCTTCTGTGATGAAGAGCAGTCATAAATACAGGTCACCTGAGCGTGCTTGGGGAAAACCTGAGTCAGGAGTACACTTAGGGTACCGTCACACTAAAACTACGCTGCAGCGATACGACAACGATGTCGATCGCTGCAGCGTCGCTGTTTGGTCGCTGGAGAGCTGTCACACAGACAGCTCTCCAGCGACCAATGATCCCGAAGTCCCCTGGTAACCAGGATAAACATCGGGTTACTAAGCGCAGGGCCGCGCTTAGTAACCCGATGTTTACCCTGGTTACCAGCGTAAACGTAAAAAAAAAAAACAAACACTACATACTTACATTCCGTGTCTGTCCCCCGGCGCTGTGCTTCTCTGCACTGACAGTGAGCGCCGGACAGCCGGAAAGCACAGCGGTGACGTCACCGCTGTACTTTACGGCTGGCCGGCGCTCACCAGTCAGTGCGGGAAGCTGAAGGCGAGGGACATGACCAGACACCGGGAATGTAAGTATGAAGTGTTTGGTTTCTTTTTACATTTACACTGGTAACCAGGGTAAATATCGGGTTACTAAGCGCGGCCCTGCGCTTAGTAACCCGATATTTACCCTGGTTACCAGTGAAGACATCGCTGAATCTGCATCACACACGCCGATTCAGCGATGTCAGCGGGAGATCCAGCGACGAAATAAAGTTTCAAACGATCTGCTACGACGTACGATTCTCAGCGGGGTCCCTGATCGCAGTAGCGTGTCGGACACAGCGAGATCGTAATTATATCGCTGGAACGTCACGGATCGTGCCGTCCTAGCGACCAAAGCGCCACTGTGTGACGGTACCCTAACTCATCACTAGTGGCCACACCAAATTTTGTTGTAGATGTGTCAGGCTTATCTGCATTTTGTTAATTAAAAAAACAGATGAGTTATTAGTTGTTTTTTCCAAGCATTCTTGCTTTGCAGCGTTTTTCCCATACCTCCCTAAAATGAGGGCTGTATACAAAATGTATTTTTTTTTTTTTATAATCAGATTTTAGGTTTGGTACAGCTTGTTACAGAAGGTTACTTCATATAAATACTTTATTGCTCTGTTTCCCCTTCTGCTAATATAGGGACTGAAGGACTGTATTTAAAGTTCTTTCTTCCCCTTACAGTTTTTGATGGCCAACATCCAGAGGCCAGTAAGGAAGACAAAACTGTCCATTCTAAACTTTTCGATTAGAACTCTGCTGCACAATCGCTTTACCAAGACGCTTCTATAAACCTCTAGGTTCACACGGTACCTCAAAGACCCTATATGCTTCTGAATCAAATCGAAGGCTTACAATTTCTGATTTATACAGTGAAGGAAATAATTATTTGATCCTTTATTGATTTTGTAAGTTTGCCCACTGACAAAGACATGAACAGTAGGAGCAAAACGCTTAATGGTTGGTAGGGGATCACATACTTATTTCTCATTGCAAAATGCAAATTTATATAATTTATACAATGTGATTTTCTGGATTTTATTTTTGATATTCTATCTCTCAATGTTAAAATTAAGCTACTATTAAAATTATAGACAGTTCATGTCTTTGTCAGTGGGCAAACGTGAAACATGAAAATTGAACTGCATTACTGCACTAGAAATATGAAAAAATGAGTGTGGCCAATTCATGTGTACCTGGTAGCCACATTAAGGCATCTCTCGTATATCAGGTCCTAAATAGGGTTGAGCGAAACGGGTCGTTCATTTTCAAAAGTCGCCGACTTTTGGCAAAGTCGGGTTTCATGAAACCCGATCCGACCCCTGTGCGGGGTCGGCCATGCGGTACGCGACTTTCGCGCCAAAGTCGCGTTTCAATTACGCGAAAAGCGCCATTTCTCAGCCAATGAAGGTAAACGCAGAGTGTGGGCAGCGTGATGACATAGGTCCTGGTCCCCACCATCTTAGAGAAGGGCATTGCAGTGATTGGCTTGCTGTCTGCGGCGTCACAGGGGCTATAAAGGGGAGTTCCCGCCGACCGCCATGTTACTGCTGCTGATCTGAGCTTAGGGAGAGGTTGCTGCCGCTTCGTCAGAAGCAGGGATAGCGTTAGGCAGGGTCCATTAACCACCAAACCGCTTGTGCTGTAGCGATTTCCACTGCCCAACACCACCTTCGGTGTGCAGGGACAGTGGAAGCTACATTTTTTTTTTTTTCCCCCTCAGCGCTGTAGCTCATTGGGCTGCCCTAGAAGGCTCCCTGATAGCTGCATTGCTGTGTGTACGCCGCTGTGCAAACCAACTGCTTTTTTCAAAGCACAAATCCTCTTGTTCCTTCCTTTCTGCACAGCTATCTTTTTGGTTTGTACACACTTTTTATTTAATTTGTGCATCAGTCCACTCCTTATTGCTGCCTGCCATACCTGGCTGAGATTACTGCAGGGAGATAGTAATTGTAGGACAGTCCCTGTTTTTTTTTTTTTTTTTTTTGTGGGAGATTAAGATTGACATTTCTGCTAGAGTGCCATCCCTGTCTGTGTCATCTCTCACTCAGTGGGCCATAGAAAGCCTATTTATTTTTTTGCTTGATTTGGGTTATAAAATCTACCTGAAAAAATCACTACATCAATCAGTGGGAGAAAAATATTGGCCTCAGGGCTTGTGTGCCACTCCTGACTCCTGTGTGCATCATCACTCACTCAGTGGGCCATAGAAAGCCCTTTTTTTTTTTTTTTTTTTGCTTTATTTGGGTTCTAAATTCTACCTGAAAAAATCAATAAATCAATCAGTGGGAGATTAATATTGGCCTTTGGGCTTGTGTGCCAGTCCTAAGCGTGCCATCTCTCTCTCTCAGATAGTGGGCCATAGAAAGCCTATTTATTTTTTTGTTTTTTTTATTGGGTTTATAAATTTTCCCTGGAAAAAAAAAAAAAAGTGGGAGATTAATATTGGCCTCTGGGCTTGTGTGCCAGTCCTGAGCGTGCCATCTCTCTCACAAATAGTGGGCCATAGAAAGCCTATTTATTTATTTTTTTTTTTTGGTTTTATAAATTCTCCCTTAAAAAAAAAAGGGAGATTAATATTGGCCTTTGGGCTTGTGTGCCAGTCCTAAGCGTGCCATCTCTCTCTGTCTCTCAGATAGTGGGCCATAGAAAGCCTATTTATTATTTTTTTTATTGGGTTTATAAATTTTCCCTGGAACAAAAAAAAAAAAGTGGGAGATAAATATTGGCCCCTGGGCTTGTGTGCCACTCCTGACTCCTGTGTGCGTCATCTCTCACTCAGTGGGCCATAGAAAGCCTTTTTTTGTTTTATTTGTTTTCTAAATTCTCCCTGAAAAAATCATTTTATTTTATTTGGTTTCTAAATTCTTCCTGAAAAAATCATTTTATTCTATTTTTTTTTTTTTCCTAAAGTCTCCCTGAAAAAAAAACAAAAAAAAACAAATCAGTGGGAGATTAATATTGCCCTTTCTGCTTGTGTGCCAGTCTTGACTCCTGGGTGTGCCATCTCTCTCTCTCTCTTCAATTGTGGGCCATAGAAAGCCTATTATTTTTTTTAGCTTGATTTGGGTTCCAAAATCTACCTGAAAAAATCACTACATCAATCAGTGGGAGATAAATATTGGCCTCTGGGCTTGTTCTCCCTGAAAAAATCATTTTATTTTCTTTGGTTTCTAAATTCTTCCTGAAAAAATCATTTTATTCTATTTTTTTTTTTTCCTAAAGTCTCCCTGAAAAAAAAAAAAAAAAATCAAATCAGTGGGAGATTAATATTTACATTTGTGCTTCAGTGACAGTCCTGCGTGTGTGGCATCTCTCTCATTTGTTGCCACCAACAACAGAGTGTGTAACATTGTGCCTGATTTTCGTTGTGGTCTCACTCACCTGTAAAGGGGTAGCTAAATCATACTGAAGTTATAGCTCACCGTGTAATTTGTGTGACAGCAACAAATACCGTTAGTTTGTTTACGTTTTTAAAACAATGAGGAAGTATGGTGGAAGAGGTCGTGGCCGGGGGCGTTCATTGTCAGCTGGTAATGAGGGTAGTGGTAGTGGTGGAGCATCAGCTGGTCGTGGGAAAAAAAATATTGCACCTAAGTCTGGAGCTGTGGAGCCAGGTTCGTCGTCTGGCTACACAAGGTCTCGAACGCTCCCTTTTCTGGGAGTAGGAAAACCGCTTTTAAAGCCGGAGCAGCAAGAGCAAGTTTTGGCTTATCTTGCTGACTCAGCCTCTAGCTCTTTTGCCTCCTCTCGTGAAACTGGTAAATGTCAAAGCAGCGCGTCGTTAGTGGATGTTCACGGTCAGGGACAAGTCGCTTCCTTGTCCTCTTCAGCAAAAACAACAACAGAGAAGAATGCAGCAGGCGACACAACGGGTTACTCCATGGAGCTCTTTACACATACCGTCCCTGGCTTAGAAAGTGAAGCAGTTAACAGTCCATGCCCATTACAAGTTGAATCTGACATGGAGTGCACTGATGCACAGCCACAGCCAGACTACTATGCTGGTCCTTTGACTCAGACCACAACATTGCCCTCGCAGGGTGCTGATCAAGAATCAGACCCTGATGAGACTATGTTGCCCCATCACGAACGCTATACCACCGACCGACACGGTGACACAGACGAAGTTGCACACGAGCTACAAGAAGAGGTAATAGATGACCCAGTTCTTGACCCCGATTGGCAGCCATTGGGGGAACAGGGTGCAGGCGGCAGCAGTTCTGAAGCGGAGGAGGAGGGGCCGCAGCAGGCATCAACATCGCAACAGGTTCCATCTGCCGGGCCCGTATCTTGCCCAAAACGCGTGGCAAAGCTAAAACCTGTTGGAGGACAGCGTGGCCATCCGGTTAAAGCTCAGTCTGCAATGCCTGAAAAGGTATCCGATGCTAGAAAGAGTGCAGTCTGGCATTTTTTTAAACAACATCCAATTGATCAGCGCAAAGTCATCTGTCAAAAATGTTCAACTACCTTAAGCAGAGGACAGAATCTGAAAAGTCTCAATACAAGTTGCATGCATAGACATTTAACCACCATGCATTTGCAAGCCTGGACTAACTACCAAACGTCCCTTAAGGTTGTAGCACCCTCGGCCAATGAAGCTAGTCAGCAACGCAACATCCCTTCCGGCAGTGTAGGGCCACCATTTTCCGCACCACCGGCAGTATCTGTGCAGGTTTCTTTGCCAGGCCAAAGCCGTCAGGGTCAGGGAATCACCAGTTTCGTAGTAGGAAACACTGCATCTAGGGCACCGGTGGCAACAATACCATTTCCCACCGTCTCTCAATCTGCCATGTCCACCGGCACCCCCGCTAGTTCCACGATCTCCAGCTCTCCAGTCCAGCTCACCCTACATGAGACTATGGTTAGAAAAAGGAAGTACTTAGCCTCGCATCCGCGTACACAGGGTTTGAACGCACACATAGCTAGACTAATTTCGTTAGAGATGATGCCCTACCGGTTAGTTGAAAGCGAAGCTTTCAAAGCCCTGATGGACTACGCTGTACCACGCTACGAGCTACCCAGTCGACACTTTTTTTCCAGAAAAGCCATCCCAGCCCTCCACCAGCATGTTAAAGAGCGCATCGTCCATGCACTCAGGCAATCTGTGAGCACAAAGGTGCACCTGACAACAGATGCATGGACCAGTAGGCATGGCCAGGGACGTTACGTGTCCATCACGGCACACTGGGTAAATGTGGTGGATGCAGGGTCCACAGGGGACAGCAAGTTTGGGACAGTTCTGCCTAGCCCACGGTCTAGGAAACAATTGGCTGTAGCCGTTCGCACCCCCTCCTCCTCCTCTTCGTCCTCCTGCAGAAGCGAGAGCTCGTCCACAGACCGCAGTCGCACAACCACTCCATCCGCAGCTGCCACTGTTGCACACCAGGTCTCCCATTATGGGGCAGCTACTGGCAAACGTCAGCAGGCTGTATTGGCTATGAAGTGTTTGGGCGACAACAGACACACCGCGGAAGTTCTGTCCGAGTTCTTGCAGAAAGAAACGCAGTCGTGGCTGGGCACTGTAGATCTTGAGGCAGGCAAGGTAGTGAGTGATAACGGAAGGAATTTCATGGCTGCCATCTCCCTTTCCCAACTGAAACACATTCCTTGCCTGGCTCACACCTTAAACCTGGTGGTGCAGTGCTTCCTGAAAAGTTATCCGGGGTTATCCGACCTGCTCCTCAAAGTGCGTGGACTTTGCTCACATATCCGCCGTTCGCCCGTACACTCCAGCCGTATGCAGACCTATCAGCGTTCTTTGAACCTTCCCCAGCATCGCCTAATCATAGACGTTGCAACAAGGTGGAACTCAACACTGCACATGCTTCAGAGACTGTGTGAACAGAGGCGGGCTGTTATGTTTTTGTGGGAGGATACACATACACGGGCAGGCAGTAGGATGGCAGACATGGAGTTGTCAGGTGTGCAGTGGTCGAAGATTCAAGACATGTGTCAAGTCCTTCAGTGTTTTGAGGAATGCACACGGCTGGTTAGTGCAGACAACGCCATAATAAGCATGAGCATCCCCCTAATGCGTCTGCTGATGCAAAGTTTGACGCACATAAAGGATCAGGCGTCTGCAGCTGAGGAAGAGGAAAGCCTTGATGACAGTCAGCCATTGTCTGGCCAGGGCAGTGTACAGGACGAGGTAGCGGGCGAAGAGGAGGAGGAGGACGAGGAGGATTATGGGGATGATTATATTTTTAATGAGGAAGCTTTTCCGGGGCCACTGGAAATTGGTGGCGCGGCAAGGCCGGGTTCTGGTTTTTTGAGGGACACAAGTGACGTGGATTTGCCTGAAACTGCCCCTCAACCAAGCACAACCGCAGATTTGAGAACTGGAACTTTGGCCCACATGGCGGATTATGCCTTACGTATCCTCAAAAGGGACACACGCATAACTAAAATGATGAATGATGACGATTACTGGTTGGCCTGCCTCCTTGATCCTCGCTATAAAGGCAAATTGCAAAATATAATGCCACATGAGAACTTGGAACTAATATTAGCAACCAAACAATCAACTCTTGTTGACTGTTTGCTTCTGGCATTCCCTGCACACAGCGCCCGTGATCGTTCTCACACGAGCTGCAGGGGCCAGCAGACCAGAGGAGTTAGAGGGGCAGAAATCAGAAGTGGCGTTGGCCAGAGGGGTTTTCTGACCAGGTTGTGGAGTGATTTTGCTATGACCGCAGACAGGACAGGTACTGCAGCATCAATTCAAAGTGACAGGAGACAACATTTGTCCAGTATGGTTACAAACTATTTTTCATCCCTTATCGATGTTCTCCCTCAACCGTCATTCCCATTTGATTACTGGGCATCAAAATTAGACACCTGGCCAGAATTGGCAGAATATGCATTGCAGGAGCTTGCTTGCCCGGCAGCTAGTGTCCTATCAGAAAGAGTATTCAGTGCTGCAGGTTCAATACTAACAGAAAAAAGGACTCGTCTGGCTACCCAAAATGTAGATGATCTAACCTTCATTAAAATGAACCACAACTGGATTTCGAAATCTTTTGCCCCACCTTGCCCGGCTGACACCTAGCTTTCCTATGAAAAGGTCTTGCCTGTGGACTATTCTGAATGCCTTTTCCAATCTCGTAATTTTCTGCACCTGATTGTCCAGCATACGACATGTTTACACCTCACTAAATGGCCAAACTCCCCACACGGGGCCGTGGTATCGACACTTGGCGACAGCACCCGTGAGAGTGCAGTTTGTCTGAAGAGGTGGGTGAGCCCGCTTTTGGTCGACGGCACTGCCACTGGGTCCCTCCTAGTACAATAAAGTGTCTCTGGCGGTGGTGGTGCGCACCCAACGTCAGACACACCGTTGTAATATGAGGGGCCCTGGGCCTGTACCGCCGGCCACAAGACAGTTTCCCCCCACCCCAGCTCAAACAGTGCTCTACCACTTGCAAAATTATCTCACAGCTCCACCAATGTTTAGTCTATGCGCTGACATCCTTCAATGCCTGCCACTGACAATACCATTGTATTGACATTTTTGTTATGTTAGGCCTTCGATGCCTGTCTGTGGTCACTCCTTCCACTAGGCCTCCACTGACCACACCACTGCTGCCCGTGTACCCCTGTAACCAATTTAAAATTGCCTACAGCCATGTGTTATTATTTTAGGCCTTCGATGCCTGTCTGCGGTGACTCCTTCCACTAGGCCTCCACTGACCACACCACTGCTGCCCGTGTACCCCTGGAACCAATTTAAAATTGCCTACAGCCATATGTTATTATTTTAGGCCTTCGATGCCTGTCTGCGGTCACTCCTTCCACTAGGCCTCCACTGACCACACCACTGCTGCCCGTGTACCCCTGTAACCAATTTAAAATTGCCTACAGCCATGTGTTATTATTTTAGGCCTTCGATGCCTGTCTGCGGTGACTCCTTCCACTAGGCCTCCACTGACCACACCACTGCTGCCCGTGTACCCCTGGAACCAATTTAAAATTGCCTACAGCCATGTGTTATTATTTTAGGCCTTCGATGCCTGTCTGCGGTCACTCCTTCCACTAGGCCTCCACTGACCACACCACTGCTGCCCGTGTACCCCTGGAACCAATTTAAAATTGCCTACAGCCATGTGTTATTATTTTAGGCCTTCGATGCCTGTCTGCGGTCACTCCTTCCACTAGGCCTCCACTGACCACACCACTGCTGCCCGTGTACCCCTGGAACCAATTTAAAATTGCCTACAGCCATGTGTTATTATTTTAGGCCTTCGATGCCTGTCTGCGGTGACTCCTTCCACTAGGCCTCCACTGACCACACCACTGCTGCCCGTGTACCCCTGGAACCAATTTAAAATTGCCTACAGCCATGTGTTATTATTTTAGGCCTTCGATGCCTGTCTGCGGTCACTCCTTCCACTAGGCCTCCACTGACCACACCACTGCTGCCCGTGTACCCCTGTAACCAATTTAAAATTGCCTACAGCCATGTGTTATTATTTTAGGCCTTCGATGCCTGTCTGCGGTCACTCCTTCCACTAGGCCTCCACTGACCACACCACTGCTGCCCGTGTACCCCTGGAACCAATTTAAAATTGCCTACAGCCATGTGTTATTATTTTAGGCCTTCGATGCCTGTTTGCGGTCACTCCTTCCACTAGGCCTCCACTGACCACACCACTGCTGCCCGTGTACCCCTGTAACCAATTTAAAATTGCCTACAGCCATGTGTTATTATTTTAGGCCTTCGATGCCTGTCTGCGGTCACTCCTTCCACTAGGCCTCCACTGACCACACCACTGCTGCCCGTGTACCCCTGGAACCAACATCAGAAAATATAAAAATAAGTATTTTGCTTATAAAAAAGAAAATACTGGAGAGATATCAAATGCAGACATTTTAACATTAAAAACAAACACATACAACAAAAATCTGGTACAGTACTAAAAATGGCCACCAGCTACAATAACTTTCTCCTGCAAGTAGTTAACTGAAAGGTTTTTTCAATTTTAAACACAGATATGGCATCCACCGAGTGTTGTCCTGTCGCGTCTTCTTTATATTATTGCTAAGAAGATGCAAAACAATGAAAATAATAAAATCATTATTTACCAAAAAAATTGAGTAAGTCAAAACCACATTGCAAATAAACATTCATTACAAATAAAGAAGCAGGGCGCGTCCGAGGGTGAGTATATACCTAATAAGAATATAATCACCCTCGGACGCGCCCTGCTTCTTTCCGACAGCCTTCCTTCCTAAGAATCAGCCCTTCCGTGGTGTAGAGAGAGGGTTTGTTACACTCCAAGGTGTTCCCCAGGTTGCCTTTCCTGAGCTTCGATCTTCCGGCTCTCGTTTAGTAGTTGTTGGAAACTACGCTGCATTAGGCCTACAAATTGGGTATGGGGTGTAGAGAGATGGTGTGTTCCACTGTAGAGAGATGGTGTGTTCCACTCCAAGGTGTTCCCCAGGTTTCCTCTCCATTGCTTCGATCTTCCGGCTCTCGTTTAGTAGTTGTTGGAAACTACGCTGCATTAGGCCTACAAATTGGGTATGGGGTGTAGAGAGATGGTGTGTTACACTCCAAGGTGTTCCCCAGGTTTCCTCTCCATTGCTTCGATCTTCCGGCTCTCGTTTAGTAGTTGTTGGAAACTACGCTGCATTAGGCCTACAAATTGGGTATGGGGTGTAGAGAGATGGTGTGTTACACTCCAAGGTGTTCCCCAGGTTTCCTCTCCATTGCTTCGATCTTCCGGCTCTCGTTTAGTAGTTGTTGGAAACTACGCTGCATTGGGCCTACAAATTGGGTATGGGGTGTAGAGAGATGGTGTGTTCCACTCCAAGGTGTTCTCCAGGTTGCCTTTCCTGAGCTTCGATCTTCCGGCTCTCGTTTAGTAGTTGTTGGAAACTACGCTGCATTAGGCCTACAAATTGGGTATGGGGTGTAGAGAGATGGTGTGTTACACTCCAAGGTGTTCCCCAGATTTCCTCTCCATTGCCTAGATCTTCCGGCTCTCGTTTAGTAGTTGTTGGAAACTACGCTGCATTAGGCCTACAAATTGGGTATGGGGTGTAGAGAGATGGTGTGTTCCACTGTAGAGAGATGGTGTGTTCCACTCCAAGGTGTTCCCCAGGTTTCCTCGCCAATGCTTCGATCATCATGCTCTCGTTTAGTAGTTGTTGGAAACTACGCTGCATTAGGCCTACAAATTGGGTATGGGGTGTAGAGAGATGGTGTGTTCCACTCCAAGGTGTTCTCCAGGTTGCCTTTCCTGAACTTCTATCTTCAGGCTCTCATTAAATTGTGGTTAAACGGAACAACTGTATTTGGCGTACTAGTTGGTTTGGGGCCTACTATCGGTGTCTGCCGCTCCTTGCTGTTCTCCTGGTTTCCTGTCCTGAAATTCCGTTTTCAGGCGCTCGTTAAGTAGTTGTTAATGTTAGACTGCATTTGGCCTACTAGTTGGGTTGGGGCCTACTATCGGTGTCTGCCACTCCTTGCTGTTCTCCTCCACTGAACAAAGCTGTGCCGCCTGTTTACTACTGTTGCCAATTTTGAACTGCATTTCGACTACTTACTGATTTGGGCCTACTCTCTGTGTCAGCCTCTCATTCCAGTTGTCCTCCACTGCAATGCCCCCTGATTAGTCCTGTGTTACCAATTTTGAACTGCATTTAGCCCACTTTATTCTTTGGGCCTATATCTGTGTTTCCTCCTCATCCTGCCCATTGCCCAGCCAGTGATAGATGAGTCTGCTGGTACATTGACCCATAATGCAACATTTCCCGTGCACGCTACACTGCAAGATTGTGACCCTGCTGAAAGTCAGGTCCCCCTTCCCGCATACCATACCACCTTACACGGGGACAAACAGGAAGGTGCAGATGAAAGTGCAGGTTCCTTCATCAGGTGGGGGGAGGAATACTAGTTGGCGACGTCACTGGCACAGGGCCTCTCATGGTACGCAAAAGTGTTGCTGCCGGTGGGAGGCGCCCCCGCCGTGCAAACACACCGCTGTACTGTGATACATGTTGGCACCAATGACACGGCAAGGAAGGACCTACCGACAATCTGCAAGGACTTTGAAGAGTTGGGGAAGAAAGTAAAGGAACTGGATGCACAGGTAGTTTTTTCTTCTATCCTTCCAGTAGACGGGCATGGCACCAGGAGATGGAACAGGATCCTTGATGCAAACAACTGGCTAAGACGATGGTGCAGACAACAAGGATTCGGATTCCTGGACCACGGTGTGAATTACTTGTACGATGGACTCCTCGCCAGAGACGGACTACACCTCAACAAACCTGGGAAACACACATTCGCCAGAAGACTCGCTACACTCATCAGGAGGGCGTTAAACTAGAAGAAGAGGGGACGGGAAGAAAAACATTAGACTCGAACAAAGACGACCCAGGAAAACATACTCAGAAGGGAGGTAAGAACATTTCTAAAACAATCCACAGTGAGGAGATTGGAACAAAACAAAATCCTCTGAACTGCATGCTCGCAAACGCCAGAAGCCTGACAAACAAGATGGAAGAACTAGAAGCAGAAATATCTACAGGTAACTTTGACATAGTGGGAATAACCGAGACATGGTTAGATGAAAGCTATGACTGGGCAGTTAACTTACAGGGTTACAGTCTGTTTAGAAAGGATCGTAAAAATCGGAGAGGAGGAGGGGTTTGTCTCTATGTAAAGTCTTGTCTAAAGTCCACTTTAAGGGAGGATATTAGCGAAGGGAATGAGGATGTCGAGTCCATATGGGTTGAAATTCATGGAGGGAAAAATGGTAACAAAATTCTCATTGGGGTCTGTTACAAACCCCCAAATATAACAGAAACCATGGAAAGTCTACTTCTAAAGCAGATAGATGAAGCTGCAACCCATAATGAGGTCCTGGTTATGGGGGACTTTAACTACCCGGATATTAACTGGGAAACAGAAACCTGTGAAACCCATAAAGGCAACAGGTTTCTGCTAATAACCAAGAAAAATTATCTTTCACAATTGGTGCAGAATCCAACCAGAGGAGCAGCACTTTTAGACCTAATACTATCTAATAGACCTGACAGAATAACAAATCTGCAGGTGGTCGGGCATCTAGGAAATAGCGACCACAATATTGTACAGTTTCACCTGTCTTTCACTAGGGGGACTTGTCAGGGAGTCACAAAAACATTGAACTTTAGGAAGGCAAAGTTTGAACAGCTTAGAGATGCCCTTAATCTGGTAGACTGGGACAATATCCTCAGAAATAAGAATACAGATAATAAATGGGAAATGTTTAAGAACATCCTAAATAGGCAGTGTAAGCGGTTTATACCTTGTGGGAATAAAAGGACTAGAAATAGGAAAAACCCAATGTGGCTAAACAAAGAAGTAAGACAGGCAATTAACAGTAAAAAGAAAGCATTTGCACTACTAAAGCAGGATGGCACCATTGAAGCTCTAAAAAACTATAGGGAGAAAAATACTTTATCTAAAAAACTAATTAAAGCTGCCAAAAAGGAAACAGAGAAGCACATTGCTAAGGAGAGTAAAACTAATCCCAAACTGTTCTTCAACTATATCAATAGTAAAAGAATAAAAACTGAAAATGTAGGCCCCTTAAAAAATAGTGAGGAAAGAATGGTTGTAGATGACGAGGAAAAAGCTAACATATTAAACACCTTCTTCTCCACGGTATTCACGGTGGAAAATGAAATGCTAGGTGAAATCCCAAGAAACAATGAAAACCCTATATTAAGGGTCGCCAATCTAACCCAAGAAGAGGTGCGAAACCGGCTAAATAAGATTAAAATAGATAAATCTCCGGGTCCGGATGGCATACACCCACGAGTACTAAGAGAACTAAGTAATGTAATAGATAAACCATTATTTCTTATTTTTAGGGACTCTATAGCGACAGGGTCTGTTCCGCAGGACTGGCGCATAGCAAATGTGGTGCCAATATTCAAAAAGGGCTCTAAAAGTGAACCTGGAAATTATAGGCCAGTAAGTCTAACCTCTATTGTTGGTAAAATATTTGAAGGGTTTCTGAGGGATGTTATTCTGGATTATCTCAATGAGAATAACTGTTTAACTCCATATCAGCATGGGTTTATGAGAAATCGCTCCTGTCAAACCAATCTAATCAGTTTTTATGAAGAGGTAAGCTATAGGCTGGACCACGGTGAGTCATTGGATGTGGTATATCTCGATTTTTCCAAAGCGTTTGATACCGTGCCGCACAAGAGGTTGGTACACAAAATGAGAATGCTTGGTCTGGGGGAAAATGTGTGTAAATGGGTTAGTAACTGGCTTAGTGATAGAAAGCAGAGGGTGGTTATAAATGGTATAGTCTCTAACTGGGTCGCTGTGACCAGTGGGGTACCGCAGGGGTCGGTATTGGGACCTGTTCTCTTCAACATATTCATTAATGATCTGGTAGAAGGTTTACACAGTAAAATATCGATATTTGCAGATGATACAAAACTATGTAAAGCAGTTAATACAAGAGAAGATAGTATTCTGCTACAGATGGATCTGGATAAGTTGGAAACTTGGGCTGAAAGGTGGCAGATGAGGTTTAACAATGATAAATGTAAGGTTATACACATGGGAAGAAGGAATCAATATCACCATTACACACTGAACGGGAAACCACTGGGTAAATCTGACAGGGAGAAGGACTTGGGGATCCTAGTTAATGATAAACTTACCTGGAGCAGCCAGTGCCAGGCAGCAGCTGCCAAGGCAAACAGGATCATGGGGTGCATTAAAAGAGGTCTGGATACACATGATGAGAGCATTATACTGCCTTTGTACAAATCCCTAGTTAGACCGCACATGGAGTACTGTGTCCAGTTTTGGGCACCGGTGCTCAGGAAGGATATAATGGAACTAGAGAGAGTACAAAGGAGGGCAACAAAATTAATAAAGGGGATGGGAGAACTACAATACCCAGATAGATTAGCGAAATTAGGATTATTTAGTCTAGAAAAAAGACGACTGAGGGGCGATCTAATAACCATGTATAAGTATATAAGGGGACAATACAAATATCTCGCTGAGGATCTGTTTATACCAAGGAAGGTGACGGGCACAAGGGGGCATTCTTTGCGTCTGGAGGAGAGAAGGTTTTTCCACCAACATAGAAGAGGATTCTTTACTGTTAGGGCAGTGAGAATCTGGAATTGCTTGCCTGAGGAGGTGGTGATGGCGAACTCAGTCGAGGGGTTCAAGAGAGGCCTGGATGTCTTCCTGGAGCAGAACAATATTGTATCATACAATTATTAGGTTCTGTAGAAGGACGTAGATCTGGGTATTTATTATAATGGAGTATAGGCTGAACTGGATGGACAAATGTCTTTTTTCGGCCTTACTAACTATGTTACTATATGTTACTATGTTACTATGTACTTTGAGGGGCCCTGTGCCAGTGCCAATGCCAACGAGTGGGCCCCCCCTGCTTGCTCAGGTTCACAGCACTTGCAAAGTTGAAATACTTACCTCTCCCTGCTCCACTGCCGTGACGTGGTCCAGATTTCCTGGGCCCACTAATTACTTGAACCAGCCCTACCCACCACAACTTTAGCCAAATGACCCCCAATTTCAAATGCCTTCCAATTATTATAAGGTAAATTACGCTTGACAAGCTTCATTAAGAAGAATGGATGGTTTTGACATTAAAATGGGCACTCTAGGTGTTTTCCTGGCCCCCACTCACTGCCGACTATGCTGCCCCATTGACTTGCATTGGGTTTCGTGTTTCGGTCGATCCCGACTTTACGTCATAATCGGCCGATTTCACTCGACCCGACTTTTGAGATAGTCGGGTTTCGCGAAACCCGGCTCGACTCTAAAAAGGTCAAGGTCGCTCAACTCTAGTCCTAAACTTTCCTTTCCTCGCTGAGAATAAACGTCTTCATCTGAATGGGTACCTGTGAAACCTCTTATTAGGGTATGTGCACACGTTACGGATTCTCTGCAGATCCGCAGCGTTTTTTGCAGTACAGAAACGCTGCAGATCCGCAATTGATTTACAGTACAATGTAAATCAATGAGAAAAAAAAAATGCCGTTCACACTTTGCGGAAAATCCGCTGCGGAAACGCTGCGGTTTAAAAGTAGCATGTCACTTCTTTTTTGCGAATCTGCAGCGTTTTTGTACCCATTCCATTATGGAAAACCGCAGGGGTAAAAAACGCAGCAAATCCATAAGAAAACCGCAGCAAAAACGCACAAAAAACGCTGCAGAACTGCCAGGAGAGGCAGAATCCGCACCAGAAATTCCTAAGCCTAATCCGCAATGTGTGCACATAGCCTTAGACTAAATTTCTCTCTCTCTGTGGAGGGGTAATGGACCTGCTGCGATTAAAACACCTGTGGCTAAGAGGTGGAGGAGTGCTCAGTCAGAAGGCTAATGAATACAAATTTCAAAAAAGTTTAGGACCTGGTATATGAGAGATGCCTTAATGTGGCAACCAGGTACACATGAATTGGCCAATTTATGGGCTAAACGCTCTCATTTTTTCATATTTCTAGTGTAGTAATGCAGTTCAATTTTCATGTTTGCATGTTTTAGCGCCGCAGTGTGCTGCCTTATTTATTTGACTGTATACGAATTGGTGACTCTAGGTTCAGCACCTGTTCACACTTAGTCTATGTTTGGATGTGACGGTCAGTTTTTTCAAATTTGTCAGTGGGCAAACTTACAAAATCATCAAGGGATCAAATAATTTCTTCACTGTATACAATCATCCGGTGGACCATTGCCAGTTCCTCCTACCCTAAACATACTAGAAATATATTGTCCCTTTGGGACACTGCATATACGGGCACATCGACTGCTTATGACTGTCTCCATAAGGCCTTAGCTTTTCTTTCTTTTTTTTTTTTTTTTTACAGAAAATTGAGTTGCCAAACAAAATGTCCTGACTAGGAACATTCCTCCTCCGCACCATGAGGCTAAAGGCCCCGTCACACATAGCGAGATCGCTAGCGAAATCGCTGCTGAGTCACAAGTTTTGTGACGCAACAGCGATCTCAGTAGCGATCTCGCTATGTGTGACACGTACCAGGCCCCTGCTGTGAGATCGCTGGTCGTGTCGGAATGGCCTGGGCCATTTTTTGATCGTTGAGGTCCCGCTGACATCGCTGAATCGGCGTGTGTGACGCCGATTCAGCGATGTCTTCGCTGGTAACCAGGGTAAACATCGGGTAACTAAGCGCAGGGCCGCGCTTAGTAACCCGATGTTTACCCTGGTTACCATCGTTAAAGTAAAAAAAAAAAAAACACTACATACTTACCTACCGCTGTCTGTCCCCGGCGCTCTGCTTCTCTGGTCTGGCTGTGAGCGCCGGTCAGCCGGAAAGCAGAGCGGTGACGTCACCACTCTGCTTTCCGGCCGCTGTGCTCACAGCCAGACCAGAGAAGCAGAGCGCCGGGGACAGACAGCGGTAGGTAAGTATGTAGCGTTTGTTTTTTTACTTTAACGATGGTAACCAGGGTAAACATCGGGTTACTAAGCACGGCCCTGCGCTTAGTTACCCGATGTTTACCCTGGTTACCGGGGACCTCGGGATCGTTGGTCGCTGGAGAGCTGTCTGTGTGACAGCTCTCCAGCGACCAAACAGCGACGCTGCAGCGATCCGGATCGTTGTCGGTATCGCTGCAGCGTCGCTAAAGTGTGACGGTACCTTTAGAACTGATCGGCAGGTAGTCTCCAAGCTCAACCGACTGCTTCCGTTTACCTTCTGTCCCACTGCTGCCAGTATTGCGAGGTTTTGAAAACCTCATGTCAACTGAGCAGTTTTTTCTCTTTTGGTCTGATCTTATGATGGGGCGTCAATACTGATTGACAGATGGATACCTGCAGGTAGGCTGGCAATCAGTATGACGTCGGCAATGATGCCCTATCCAGAGACCAGAAGAAAAGGAGTAGCTCTATTGATATGACATCACAGGAAGCTGGAGAATTGCTGGAAGGAGTGTTCGTGACTGATGTGAGCTCTTAATGTAATCCCCATAGAATATCTGTCACCGCAGATCTAGGTAAGAAAAAAAAGTAAAAATACTTCTAAATAATTAATCATATAAACCCAAACAAAAAGGATCCTCCATTTTATATGGATGGTGTTTAGGTGGCACAAAGGATGTGTGCAGACATTCATTAAATGGTGTGGATACAGCAAATGTAGGGGTAAAGCTAAATGCAACTCAGCCCTTTTTTTTGTGCACAAGAAAATTTATGGATGTCAGAATGATGCCTTAAGGTGATAATATTGAAGACCATGAAAAATACCTCTTTATAGACCTTAAAGTGAAAACTTCGCTCAAAAATTCAGAAAGAGAAAAGAGTTTGCATGGGGGATATATACAAACACTTTTTGAAAAATGCGGTTTTTTCTTTTCTTCATTTTTTACTACAATTTTCTCTAAGGTCTAGTGCAGAGGTGTCTTAATTTTTCATGGTCTATATGTACGACGTAAGTCTGAAGCGGGTGTATGGCGTGGCCGGGCTTTAAAGGAGACCGTGATTTTTGCTATTTGCAGCAATACTATAGCATTACTGAATATAGCACAATCAATCGGACGATCACCGCTTCAAGTCCCTTAAGGGGACTTACAACAACAGTGAAAAGTAAAAAACTACACCATAAGTTCAAATCGCCTTCCTTTTCCCCATTAAAAATATATAAAATTAAAAAAAATACCCATGATATTGCTGCATTCAGAAAAGTCTGATCTAAACCAATTGGGTTACCGGTAATTATTTTTAAACACAGCAAATGAAAATAAAATCAAGCAAGCCCATATTACATTATTTTTGGTCACTGCAATTCCACAAAAAATGATGTATCAAGCAATCAAAATGACAGGTCCATCCCAAAATGCGGTCAATATAAACTTTGTCTAGTCCTGCAAAAAATAAGCCATCACACAGCTCCATCGACTGAAGAATAAAAACTTTACATGTCTTAGAAAATGGCAAAACAACCCAACACATTTTTTTTTAAATATCTGATTTTTTTTTCACCACTAAATTAACAAAAAAAAAACTTTGATGTTTTGGATTGCCACAATCGTACTGATGAGCAGTGATATTGCCAAGCTGTTTTTACCATAAAATGTACATAGTAAAATATTTCTCCAAAAAAACTAATTTCAAAATTGCAGGTTTTTTCCCCCACAATTTCTCACCACTTGGAAATGTTTTCCTGGTTTCCAGTATATTATTTTTAAAAATGAATGGTGTCATTCAAAAGTACAACTCGTCCCACAAAAAACAAGTTCTCTCATTTTTAAACATTTGTTTTCTGCTTTTCACTTAAGAAAAAAAATTTACCTTGTGATTGTTCGCTTGTACGCCTACGAAAAACAGCCACAGGCTGGTCTTCACAGGGGCCTACAGAAAGCTGTCGAGGCAATCCATCGGCAACCGCAATCACACTACAGCGGACCGATGGGCGCAAATAACGAATACTGGCTTGACCACAATTCAGAGGCTGCTATGAACAGCGACCTTGTTTTGTTTCCGTGCGAAAAGTGTTTGCTACTGAGCTTTATCAATAACATGGACCATAGTTATTGTAAACTGTATAACTTTCTATTTTATTTTCTTTTTAATGCAGAATACAATTAGTTTTTTTAAAAATACACCATTCTTAAAATGTATATACAAGATTAATCAAAATATTAGACAGGCATTATAAAATACTGTACATATAACATTTTACGGTTTCACCATTGAAAAATACCTAATGTCCCAAATGTATCTTCAGGAACATTACATTCATCCTGAGCAGCTGAATCTCTTGCTGTAGCTGATGATGTGCGGCTGCTAGCGGGAGAAATCCAGCTCCACTCACTTCTGCATTGGGAGATGAGTGGCCGTGAAGTCTACAGACATCTGCTGGGTCGCGTGCGGGAGCGGCAGGTATCATGCACCTGACCAGAACTCTACAGCTATCAGTACCTGTGATGTCACTAGCCCTGCTCACCTCCCGATGCAGTGAGCAGAACCAAAATACCCCTTTCGCAAAACATTATAACCAGAAAATAGAAAACATAATTTGAGATTGGCATTTCAAGTGGCAATCCTAATAAATCAGTTTAAAGTGAATCTGTCAGTAGGATCAATCCTCCCAAGCTGTCGATGTGGGCATGTAGGGCATAGGAAGCTGAAAAAAATTATACCTTGATATCTGCGAATGGATGTCCGATTCAGAGAATGTTAAGATATTTGGGCCGGATACTGATTACTCTGCAAATCTCCACCCAGAGCTTATTTTAAAGGAAAGGGAGTGTTACCAGTGTGAGCCATGTAATGACTGTCTGCTCTCCTGATCTCACTGCAGAGCTATGTGTGATTATAGCACAGTATGGCAGAGCTCAATTTCATATCATTACAAACACATTTGCAGTTGTCCGCTCATAGTACCTTAACTTCCATTTCACAGGCAGTCAATTAAGTGGGGGGGTGGGAGGGGGGCAGTATGGCAGAAATGACAGCACGGTGAGAAGAGAACAGCAACTGTGTTTGTAAAGAGACAAAGTTTAACTGCGGTAATGGGTTAGTTAAAATCAGGCACAGCTCTGCAGCAAAGCCGATACACATCTGAAACTCTCCTCTCATAGTGCTATGCAGTGGCGTAACTACAAAGTTAGGGGCCCCGGTGCAAACTTCCAAATGGGGCCCCCCCCCTGCAGCCCTGCCATACAACTCAATGTAACCCCCATAGAATAATGGCCACACATGATGCTCAATACTGTATAACGGCCACCACACATGATGCTCCATACTGTATAATGGCCACACATGATGCTGCATACTGTATAACGGCCACACATGATGCTCAATACTGTATAATGACCCCCCTCCTGTATGCATGGCTCATCTCCCTCCTATCCCATATACATAGCTCATATTACCCCTCCTGCATGCATGACTCATATCTCCCCATGTATGCATGGCTCATATTCCCCCCCTGTATGCATGGCTCATATTCCGCCCCTGTCTGCATGGCTTATATTCCCCCCTGTATGCATGGCTCATATTCCCCCCCCCCCCCTGTATGCATGGCTTATATTCCCCCCTGCATGGCTCATATTCCCCCCTGCATGGCTCATATTCCCCCCTGCATGGCTCATATTCCCCCCTGCATGGCTCATATTCCCCCCTGCATGGCTTATATTCCCCCCTGCATGGCTCATATCCCCCCCTGCATGGCTCATATTCCCCCCTGCATGGCTCATATCCCCCCCTGCATGGCTTATATTCCCCCCTGCATGGCTTATATTCCCCCCTGTATGCAGGCTTATCTCTCCGCTCCTGCTCGGCGCGCCGGCTTATGTCCTCCTTCATCCCCCGTCCCCCCGGCCCTCATACTCACCTGTCCCACTGCACGGCCGTGCCGACATCCATCGCGCTCTGTCCCGACTCCAGGCGGCGCCGCCGGCGCAGCACCTTCTTCCTGCTATGCGCATATTCATGATCTTAATGAGCGGTGTCACGTGACCGCTCAAGCAGGAACGAGCTGCAGTGCAGACGCCGAGACCATCGCTGGAGCAGGGTGAGTATACAAGGCAGCGGCGGCGGGGGGGGGGCCCTGGAGCGGGGGGAGGCACTGCCAGTCCGAGCCTGCCTGCCGGGCCTGGGCCCCTGACCTGCCGGGCCCGGTCGCACTGGCGACCGCTGCGACCACGGTAGTTACGCCACTGGTGCTATGTAATGAGACAAAGCTCAGCTCTGCTGTACTGTACTGTATTATTCTGCTATCCTGACCTCAAAGCAGAGCTGTATGTGAACATTACTGTTAGTCATTGCATGTCTCACACTGGTAACTCCCCATGTTTATGTAAAATAAGCTGTGAAGGCAGATTCTCAGGGAGATCTGTGTCCGGCCCATGGCTCATTTATAGATTATGAAAAACTGGATTTCTCTGAATTAAAACATCAAACCGCAGATATCAAGGTATAATTTTATTGAACTTTCTATGTGTTGTGTCTCCATGTAGTAGAAGGGTTGATGCTACTGACATATTCTCTTCAATGTCGCACTTTATGTACTTAGCACATCTTGGGCAGGTATAACAGAAATAAAAATCACACCTGCTATAAACACAGATAGATTTACACTATAATTTGAGCCAGTTTCTTTGGTATAAATTTATCGGGCAGATGGTAGCTGTGCCCTCTCC
This sequence comes from Ranitomeya imitator, assembly GCF_032444005.1. Lineage (NCBI taxonomy): Eukaryota > Metazoa > Chordata > Amphibia > Anura > Dendrobatidae > Ranitomeya > Ranitomeya imitator. The sequence continues at coordinate 530,274,569 of NC_091285.1, forward strand.
AGTATGACCCACTTTTTCTTACCACTGTTGAAAAGTATTGAGAAGGTAAAAAGGTTGACTTCTGTAGTGCACGTATAGAGGGTGTCAAAATTTGTGACCTTTATTGTACCAGAAAAAAAACTGGAGCAAAACTAGTAATAAATCTCCCTCATAGTGACTGATATATACCGTACGTATTTGGGGGTTAGCTAAATCAATAGATCCTTTCCAGCAGCATCGAAACTTTGAAAATACAATTTTTCATTATGCAGGAAAGAGAAAAAAACCTCCGCACAGCTGTATACGTTAGACTCTGTTTTTCAAACACCCTAATGACAGAGGAAGCCGGCAACAAATTCCTTTTAGCAATTAACGGGGTGCAGCTTCCATAGTGTCACACTATAGTCCATAAATAGAAAAAAAGAAGTGCACTTACCCGTATAAAGTAGTCACAATTTTATTCAGACATATTACAAAAGGTGCAGGGAGGGATGTGAAAAAACGCGGACAACGGCCGTGTTCGGACCCGTTGAAGTGCTTAGGCACGAAACGGCCGTTGTCCGCGTTTTTTCACATCCCTCCCTGCACCTTTTGTAATATGTCCGAATAAAATTGTGACTACTTTATACGGGTAAGTGCACTTCTTTTTTTCTATTTATGGACATTTTTCATTATGTATGATCATATCTGAACAAGGCCTATTCTCTGCAGACATGAAAGCGTGTGCAATTAACATTCTGAAAACTCCAATAGCTCTACATTGGCAAATGACACAACATATGAACGTAGTTCTAGTTTGGTTGCATCATGTGGCTTTTTTTAGCTATGTGTGATCATCAATAGAATAACTTTCTAATTTTAACCTAATATGTAAAATAGACCTAACAAATACATTTCACAAAAAGGCCTGTTGTAATACTGTAAGTATTGCGAGCTTTCTTCTTGCATTACTAGTATGATGTGGAAAGTGAAGGGTGGTGGGGTGGTGTTAAAATGAACCTGTCAGCAGGATTTTGCTCAGTAAACTACAGACAGTCTCAGGTTGCCACTGTTAAACTGATTAAAATGATACCTGGGGTGAAGAAATCCGTCTTGTGGTTCTTGTGTAATCAGTGTTAGAAGTTTTCAGTTAACGATATGTCCGTGGGACTGTAGGCAGAGTCTTATCTTCCTGCTCTAGAAACCAAGGAAAGACCTGCCCACAGGCCAGCCCGAAGCACAAATGATGAGGAACATGTTTGCGCTTCGGGGCAGCCTTTGGGCAAGTCTCTTCTGTAAATGACAGTACTTTTTTAACAATAGTGAAGGAAAACAAGCTCACCCATGCTGAAAACATTGTGATCATTGGTACGGATGGAAGCCACTGCTTGCATAATTTGTAAAATAGTCCTATTACTTTTCAGTGCAGACTTGGCACTGTGTGAGACCAATAGGAAAACCCTCCAGCCGTACAGCCAGGTAAAAAAAAAATGACTTTATTCCAAAACAATTAAAAGGGAAATTACATCTCCAAGTACGACCAACAGAAAAATGTGAACCTACGAGTGTCAAACTGTACACCAGTTGAAGTCATGGAAATCATTCTTTACATGGACATGCGGCTGGAGGTTTCACACAGTACTTTTTTGCATCACTCAGTCCTGGTGCTGTGCTACTTTTTATTATAGGTTACTACCTAGGACAGAGGCTTCCATGGGCACCTCCCTACATTCAGCACACTGTCACGGGTGTAACTTGAAAGAGAAATGTTGCATATTCCTAATGGCTCCATTTTACTAATATCTGCCCAGAGCTTGATTTCTAAACTGAAATCTAAAGTGTTCCTGTTAGGCTCTGTGCACACGTTGCGGATTTTGCTGCGGATCCGCAGCAGTTTCCTATGAGTTTACAGTACAATGTAAACCTATGGGAAACCGAAAACGCTGTGCCCATGCTGCGGAAAAAACGCGCGGAAACACAGCAGTTTACATTCTGCAGCATGTCACTTCTTTGTGTGGAATCCGCAGCGGTTTTACACCTGCTCCATAATAGAAAACCGCAGGTGTAAAACCGCAGTACAATCCGCACTAAAAACGTGGTAAATTCGCAGGAAAAATGCAGTGTTTTTGCCCTGCGGATTTATCAAATCCTCTGTGGGAAAATCCGCAGTGGACCATTCTACGTGTGCACATACCCTTAAAGGGACACTGTCACCTGAATTTGGAGGGAACAATTTTCAGCCATAGAGGCGGGGTTTTCGGGTGTTTGATTCACCCTTTCCTTACCCGCCTGCTGCATGCCAGCTGCAATATTGGATTGAAGTTCATTCTCTGTCCTCCATAGTACACGCCTGCGCAAGGCAAGATTGTGCAGGCATGTACTACGCCTTGTGCAGGCATGTACTACGGAGGCCAGAGAATGAACTTCAATCCAATATTGCAGCCAGCGGGTAAGGAAAGGGTGAATCAAACACCCGAAAACCCCACCTCTATGGCTCAAAAATTGTTCCCTCCAAATTCAGGTGACAGAGTCCCTTTAATGCTGCATGTTTCATTAAGCAAAATTATTTTAACCTGTGTATAAATCTTAGGGGAATTTCTTACAAGAATTTCCACCACTATTTACACACATCTTGCAAATCCTGCCAAAGGTTTACAGCAAGCAATCTAACATGGGTACGTGACCTGGAAATGGTGAAAGATTCCCAAGTTTTATTTTTAGATTCCATCTTTACTGAAAGTAAAAACAGGAACATTAACTTTTGTTCATCAATTCACAGCCAGAAGACGGAGACGTAAACAGAGGTGAAAATAGAATTAATGGGGTCCCATAGCAGGAGTCCGTATTGGCCCCCCACCAAAAATAAATAAAAAAATTAATTGTCAGAATAGGTAAGGACACTTCTTACCACTTTTAATACACAGGGAAAGGGACATGTTTTGTGGCATGTGCACATAAATGGTGCCCCTGCTGAATTCTTTTAGTGTTCTCACCCACTGCGATACATCTTTCATAGCCCTAGAGTATGATGCCAACACACACAGTATACCTCATAGTAAGTCCTTCCCCCGTAATTTACTCCTACAGTACCCCCACTTGCACAGTATAATGGCCCCACAACAAATCCCACCAGTATGATGCATATACAGTATGTATGATGGACCCCATGGCTCCCCCACACAGTATAATAGCCCCCCACAGCACCCTATACAGTATGATGGCCTCTACAGTTCCTTAACATAGTATGATGTCGCCACAGCTCTCGCACATCATTTATGATGAACCCAAGAGACCTTGACACATTATGATGGCTGCCCACACCATGATGACCCCACCACACCTACACAGTATGATGTACCCACAGCTCCCACATGTCATGTATGACCCCCACAACCCCTCACACACTATGATTCCCCAGTATCTACCTTTTGATTGATAAAATAAAAAAAAATACTCACCTCCAATGTGTGCCGTGAAGGAGGGCAAAGGTCGGCACATTGAAGACGATATAGAGAAGTCAATACATCTGCTGCACTGAAACTACGAGCACAGACTGAATGATGAAACAGGGAGCAGGTGGCTCCCTGTCCCGTCATTGTGTTCAAAAGTATCTGCATCCAAAGAATGAAATCAGATACGGGTGAAATCGGAATTACCCGTGTAAGGATGGGAATAGCAGTGCCTCTTACCATCAAGCCCTCCATCCCCAAGCTCATGGGCCCCATAAAAGCCATGTGGTCTGCCACTATGGGTGGTACAACCCTGGACATGTATCAAACCTGTCTACCAGTGTAATAGAGGCCTTCACAGCAAGCAACAAAGCAACGTGGTAAATTGGAATGAAGAACCCCTTGCAAGCCATCTATTTGGTGCAATCTTAAGAGTAATGACAAAGAACGTTGGTCTTATGAGACTTTCTCATCTACAACAAAGAATATCCTTTTTACCACTAATATGTTTCCATTATTTTGTCAAGTTTACATTGACGAGAGCAAGCAAACCTCCTCCTGAGCCCAAAACTAGATGCTAAATATAAAATCGACAGCAGGAAAATGTAGTAAAAGTGACTTTATTTTCCTCATATGTCTAGAACATCAAGAAATAATTATACTGAAGATTGATAATTTAGAATATAAAATATGCAATTTTCAAAAAAATAAGTTCTATTAAATGAGGCCGATATAATTAGAATCACCGGTGGCCCCCTGAAAGCCGGTCTAAAATGACAGCCAAAACATTGACCTACCTAAGAAGTGGTTTATAATTGACAAACAAGGAGCTGGCAAGGAATTCTCACAGTTCCTTATTAATGTAAAGCGGATTGTAAGACAGGTAAATAGTTTATAGTCTTCCATGCTGTAGCCAAAATCGAGTACAGTGTAATATACAGATCAGTAGCGGCCAGTCTCTTTGTAGGAAGAGAGGTGGAGAGCAGGAGAGGTAGAAAGGCAACTTATGTTGCAGCAACTCATTGCATTACCAAGGTCTCCCTATTCCCTTTCACTGTAAAAATATCAAGTTTGAATAAGAATACAATCAGCTCCTCGGGGGATGGAAAGTAGTGGACTGCTTTGATAGGACCACCGTGCATCTGGACGACAAAGCAATCTTTGTAGGGTCTTAGTCCTACTTTTGAAACATTCTAAAACAAGTCTCCAAGACTCCACTAGAATCCAGGACTACTGATTACATATAGTGTCCTGTTTCCAAGAAGCCTCTCAGTGTAAGACAATCTATTACTGAGCATAAATAAATGTTAGAGGACTACAGGAACATCATCCCTTGTTTTCTGGGGTGGTTTCATTTCAGCTCATAGATGCTCCATTTTTAAACAAATCATGGGAACATAAAATATACTTGACAAAAGCAAACGTCTTCTAACACCAGTGGTGAAGCTACAAAATCAGAAATACCGTCTGTGCATGGTCCATAAAAAGACCTTCTATAATGTCCAATAGCCAGCTTCTTATGAACAAGTGAGAAATATACCTTCTGCCATTATATCCTTTCTTCTGGGCCAGACCTAGAGAAATCTATATACAAGGATTTTCCATGGTTAGACCATAACTGAAAAATGTATGTTCGTTTGCAAAAGAATAGAGTAGAAATTATCAACTGTGAGCAGATCCAAGATTTTCTCATTCATGCCTGGACTGTTGTCTCATGACTATAAGACATTGTAATAGACCATATCTTTCATAGTTTGTTCAGACAGTGACTGATCTTCTGATGAATTCTCCACTTCTCCATAGCTGTATGAGTTCTCCTCAAAGTCCTCCATTTCCTGTTGGCTGTCCATATCATTGGTTTCTTGGTCAGGAAGGTCCATCATTGGGTCTGTACAAGAACAGTAATGATTAGCTAAGAAATTAGGGATATCAGGCATGGCAACTGGACTGCGGGCCACAGAAACATGTCAGCTTCAAGTTTATGTTTGCACTGGGATAATGAGATGACTGACTTGCTGCTATATCATCATCAGACAGTTCTACCTCATAGAATAAGAAGCTTGATCATATGGCACCTTCAATAGGATTCAGGTGGTTTGTATATTTTACACATATTACTTAAAGGGATTTTGCAGTTTATTTTAAAAACAAAAAAACAGTTCTTTACTCACTCTCCTTAGGTCCAGTGCAAAGTCTCCATCACTGCCCTCACTGTCTGCAGCGCAGACCTTACGTTGACTGCATTGGAGCTATATGAATGGATGGCAAGAGCGGCTCAGAGCCACTTAGTTAATGATCGGCTACAGCGCTGTTGACAGAAGGTCAGTGCTCTCGATGATTATAGACACTAAGAGCGGAGACTCGGAGCTAGACCTGAGGCTGGTGAGTAAACCCTCACCAAACTGCAGCCGGGGGACAGGGGTTTTCAAAAAACCACTTTAATTAAAATAATTACCCTACTTTTGGTATCACCATTACAGGTGAGAGCTGATTCTATGGGATCGAGCATGAAGGGACATCCAGTAGTTCCAAGATTCCTTGATTTGGAGAATCTCAGAAAATCATCTTTTCTTTTGTAAAACCCTGACCTCCCAACCGGGGAGCCACGGGAGAACCAGAGAGGTGGTAAAAAGTGTCCACACTAACATTGTGTATAAACTGCACAACAGCATAGTGTGATCGACTACATGAACAGCTCGTTCACCTAATGATAACGTGCTCCTGTGTATGTTATCTTCTTTTTCTCTTTACGTATCTACCACTTCATATAAGAAATACAAGACAGACAGGCGTAAGTACACCAATGTGCTTTCACAGTAATGGCACTCAGGCTCTCTATACACTGTGTAATACACTGGGAACTGTATCTATACGTTTGTACTCACAAGATGGAGGTCACCTTTCCCTTAAAGAGATGAACTAGAACAGTTTTACAATATGTCAGGAATCCTTAGAGTGTGCAATGTACGCACTGTTAGGATTCTCCCCTTTCCACATCCCGGTGCTCATCACTTCACCGCTTAGATGGGATTCGCATATCACGAGCTGATGCATTATCTTCCGCTTCTCTCACTTGAATAACTGTCATAACTGAATGTGAAAAGTTATGTTTCCGGTGGCATTTTTGCGTCGGTGGAGTTGACTTTTCTATTGGTTCTCTGTAACTTTTAGTTTTACAAGATGTGCGTTCTAACCTTGGTTTTCCAAACTGATGTCCATCACCCCATGTTTAACCTTCATGTGACGACTGAGGTTGCCTTTCAGATTGAACTTGCTGGAACAATATGGGCATTTAAAGGGCTTGTATCCTGCATGAAGATGCATGTGACCCAGCAAATTATACATTCGGTTGAAAGATTTTCCGCACACCTAGAAAAGAAAGAAGAGAAATAAATCATCAATACAATGCAGGTCCCGGAAAGATATCTCATGGACTGTTCTATGTAAATAAGCAAAATGAGACACGTTACTATGAATCTGAACATCCTGAGGAAGCAGTGAAGCCATACACAGTACACAGCCAGGGTCTCTTCTTTTATCTTACTCCATCAGATGATTGGAGATGGGGGCCCTTCAGTGAGATATCTGAACAATTACGCTGTCTGCAGTCTTTAATCTGGGACCAGAGGACATAATTGGGTAAACCTTGACCCAGAGCAGAGATTCCCATCACAGGACAAAGTGCATTAAATTAAACATGTATCAAGAATGGTCAGGTCAGATATACGCCTACACTCAAATATGGCTGACCATTAAAAGACAAATGGTTTTTTTTCTGCTGAAGGTAGTAAGCAGTCTTTGTCTACCTGAATTATGACCCTTTAATAGCTGCATAGGTGTCAGATGGGGCTATGTGAGCCATACTCAAATATTCTGCAGTGCAGAAGTTTGCTGTTTTCTTGCACTAATATCTTACTTCTACTGACCACAGTCATAAATCTGAACATGCAGCCTACAGGCCATGTGGGCATTTTTATTTTTGAGGGGAACCTATGCATTTTCATAATACGCTTTCATTTGTCTAGATGAGAAATGTCCATTTTATGACTTATATGTCCATCTGTCATGGTGTCTCCTATACACTAAACACATACAAAGAGGGATTACTGTCTTTTTCTTTGGTAGCACAAATACAGAAACAGCATAGGCATGAAGGCAAGTACTAATCAGTGTAGCTGTGAATCCTGCACTGCGGTAAGCTGGCTGAAATCTATAGGATCAGTTTACTGCCTGTCATTCTGCTCCTCTCTACCCCCTCACCACATCCTAGACTCACATAGGCTATGTTTCCTGACATCACACTGTGCTGGCATTCCATCTTATCTTGAGCAAGACAGATTTGTACTTTTCTTTTTTTTTTTCCAAAATAGGTGCGTTCAGAAGGCAGGGGGAAGAAGTGGCTCATATATGGAGAAAGAGGACTTAGCAAAGTTTCTTATATTCATTTATTGAATTACACAAAGCTTGTTGAAAGTACAGTTCCCATTTAAGGCTTCTGATCAGCGCGGAAAGAGAAGACTCTACATAGGAGCAATAAAATATTATAAAAGCAATTAGGCAAATTCCCTTGACATTGAAACAGTAAACTGTGCCATCGTTGGCCAGCAAAAAGATACTGGTTTTCAATGGTCCACTGCTCAGCCTGGCGTGTACCTTGCATTTGAACGGCTTCACAGGGGAGTGCACTATCATATGGGTCTTCAGCGTTTGCTTCTGTACAAAGGTCTTAAAGCAGATATGGCACTGGAATGGGCGAACACTGGCATGTATCAGCATGTGGCGCTTCATGTTGGCATGCAGAGTGAATTCCCGCCCACATACCTCACATTTAAACTCCTTTACTCCCTGGAATAAATAGAAAACACAGATTATGACTGACATTGATTCACGGTCACAATGAATAAATGACATGAAGAAATGCTGCAACATGTGCCACTCTCTTACAATGGTAACTTGGCATCAATGACTAAATAAAGCATTTAGGTAGTGGTCAATAACCAACACCGTTCGTGGTGAATCTAGATACAAGGATCTGTCATGGTGGCTACATCACATCACACTCATATAGACAAATGTATCATTAGGAGTTAGGAACTATTCCCAATTAGTAGGACAAGGTGATATACCCACCCTCACCCATCCATGCTGGTTAGATAGCTCTCTTCCTTCTGAAGCATTACGGATTCCAATAATTTGTGGTTCTTTCTTCTGGATGTCAAGATCACAAATCCCTAAAGATATCGTCCAACATGTCCCAAAACACAAGCTAACAGGAAATCTGAAATTCTATTCCTTTGTACATGCCAACAACATTACTACAATATGACTGGTACATTTCTAAAAATGACCCCATGCACGCACTTATCTCTTCATTATTTTCTTTCCATTTATCAGTGCTACAAATATAACAGGAGGTAACACAGCTCTCTAGTCAGGGTCCAGCAGCCTACAACTCTACTTGTGGACCATCGTACCACAAAGAGGGGTGAGAATGACATTATAGCATACCGCCACTGCAATCTAGACATTCGTCCTACACAGCGCCAAAGAAGCAAAACTCTGCACCCTATAAATTAGCTATTTTTCTAAATCGTTGTGAGAAATCTCAAACTACAGTATAAAAGAAGGGAGACACAAAGGTGCAAGGCTATGTCTAAAGATTACATAGGAAGGTCTGTTCTGTGTCTCACCCTATCGGAATAGCCTGGCTGCCTCCCTTAAAAAGTGGCCCTGACGCTGGAACCTCTCCTTCACTTGCCCCAATGTTACAGTCCGAGTTATTGCAGATATTCCCAATTTCTCCTAAATTATAAGGGTCCTAGAAGTAGATACTGACTATGTGTTTCCGCTACTGGACACTAGAGAGAGCCAGACAACAAGTGAGAAGGAAAACTGAACCACCAAAGAGAACAAAAACCGGAGGCATTTCCTAGGAAATTAGACATAAGAGCTCTGTTGCTAGCCAAATATCTAACATACAAACCAATGCTCTATAAACATGGGTTAAGAGGGATACCAGACAGTTCCTAAACATTTACAGAATGTCATATAAGACATGCTGTGCGATTGGCTAATGGATATAAGTTTATTTCAGATTCCATGGGTGTTCCCCTGAAGACAAATTCAGCAATGCACTATATGTCAAACATAGGAAGCACACAAGCTTCTGGTTTGCTGCTGTTGGTCCTTGTATTAACATACACTCCACAACATTGAAGTTGCTGTACCAAGCAGAAAAAGTGCAATTATGGAAATCACAGGGTCGATATTCATGTTAATGATATGCAAATGGTGAAAAAATAGAAACATTTTCTAAACAGCTCAATGTTCTGCTACACTATATGCAATTGCAAATCATCAATATCCGCTGCTGGCAGCTCCCTTTGCAATTGCCAACGAATGATGTTCCAGATGTGCTTGATGGGAGGCAAGACCAGAGACACTATAGGCCAGCATAGCACATTGATAACATGCAGGATGCTCACAGTAGCATGAGCTACATACGGCTTGGCATTGTCATAAGAAAAAATGGCTCCTGGGACAGCCGTACTACTGATTTCATGACCAAATCATTGTAATGCCAAGTTGTTAGTGTACCTAGAATGAACACTAGAGGGGTCATATACTAAGCCTAACACATCAGTGTTTTCACAAAGCATCAAAGGGTATTTGAATGACATCGGGATACTAGCCAGACATCAAGCTAAAGGTGTTCCAATAATCTCATGCCACCAATGTTAAAAGCTACATGGTGCAGAGCAAAACAGCAATAGTGGATGGAATGGAGGTACATCCTCTTCAGTGATGAGTCCTGTTTTTATCTTGGACGTAATGATAGCTGAACATAGATCTGAAGACCACATGGGCAACACCATGATATGGCCTTCACAAGGGAACATAAATGTCACCAACGAGCTGTTTTTAAACCAACAACACCATAGCGCTTGTTGCTTGTGCTTCTGTGAACAGCCTGTGTGGCCTAAACATGCTACTTATTACTTCAGCATCTCTGGAATTAATTCCCATCAAGCAAGTCTGGGAAGTCACTGGTTGCCAGCAGTGGATCTTGATGATTTTTCCAAAACCGGTCAGCATGACAGAACATTCTTCAGACATCCACTGATAGCAGCCAATGTGTGTAAGTGCATGTACTTCTACATATGGCACTCATACCCGATAGTGAATATATCAAGATATTTTGAACATTTTGTTCCTTTTTTATCATTTGCATGTCATTAACATGTCTATCCATCCTGTGGTGTCCATAATTCTACAACTCGATGTTGCAAATTAAATGTTGAGGAGTGACCATAGGTATAGCTTATGTGAGGATGCCTGAAACACAATAAAAACTGGTAAATATATACATTTCAATATTTAGTGTTATGGCAGTGTGAATAGAATACCTTGTGTGTAAGCGAATGCTGCTTGAGATGATGGATTTGGCTGAACTCCATGCCACACTCCTTACAGACAAATGGCCGCACGTTCTGATGCTTCAGCATATGGTTCTGGAGCTGACTGCGATAGTGGAAGGACTTGTTGCACTCCATACACTGGTACATTGTGGGTCCTTGGTGAGAGGAGATGTGTCGCTTCAATTGTGTTAATGTAGCAAAGTCCAATCCACATTCAACACAGACATGGCATCTGCCATTTTCATGCTTTACTTCATGAGCTTTGAGTTCGCTGGGGTAGGCAAAGCCACGGCCACAAAAGCGGCAGCTGTAGGGTTTGATATCCGTGTGGAGCAGCATGTGTCTCTTCAGGTGGCTGGTCTGTGTAAAAGCTTTGTTGCACACCTCACACTTGTGTGGCCGTGTCCCTTGGTGTGTGAGGAGATGAGTTTGTAAATGACTTGGCTGTTTGAAGAGTTTGTTGCAGTGTGGGCACGAATGGGGTTTGATACCGCTGTGCCCCAGGATATGCGTGACAAGATTGTATTTTGAGGTATAGGACTTCTCACACATCCGGCATTGCCACCGCTTCTGACGATCACCAGCCTCCACTAGGTAAGAATCATCAATCTGTACATTTATATCCAGTCTATCCAACTGAGCCTTTTTGTTGCGTTCAATAGTATCAGCTGTTTCCGTTTCATGTTCATTGGGTTCAGGCCAAATAAAGCTTTGCACGTTCTCCTCTGTTTTGGTTGATCCAACTATTGGGCTTCTAGCGTCACCAGACTGCATTAAGCTAGGCCCAAAACTTCGCTGCCTTTGCATACTGTCCAGGCTGGAGTTTCCAGGGATCATTGGTATAGATGGAAAAGGGTAGGAATTCTGCACAGGGTGCTGTAATACGCGTCGATATTCAGTTCCCACATCATGGCGGGGTCTTTCTCTAAAGTGACGAAACCTCTTTGGCTTTCTATGGAACGTGCTGAGGTCAATCATTTTCATAGAAGAGTTTTGCACAGTGTCATCGCTAGGCTGCTCCTGAGTATTTTGTGAAGCCATTTCTTCATTTTCACCTTCTTCATTCTTGGCTCCTATTGTGACCTGGCAGATTTCACTAGCAGCTATCTCCTCTTCAGGTTTTTCACATTTAATTTTTGGAATCACTCTAACTGGAAGCCGTTTCTTCCGTTTTGGATGCTTTTCTGAATCCAAAGCCTCATCTTCTAGTGGTTCAGCTGCAACCTTTGCCCCAGTGTTTAGGTAGTTGTCACCTTCTGGTTGCTCGGCCTCAATGGGTCCATGATCGGAGAAGTCACTCCTGGATGCAGGAAAAATGCCACTTGGGCTGATTGTGGCTCCAAAAAGCTCGTTATCTGATACAAGGCCTAAAACAGCAGCCTGTGCTAGAGACAACACCACCACGGCATCGGTCTGTGTGCCAAAGTCAATGAACCGTTCCATATTACATACCATCAGAATGGCACGCCCTCCCTGTGGAGAAAGAGCAGAATGTAAAAATAACACTAACCCATGAAAATTAACATCTTTATCTATATTTGTAAAATGTAATAGTGCTCATTCTCCAGCGTGATAAGAATTGGTCAATAATATATATTTTTTGTTATCAGACTTCTATTAGCCAAGAGTGACTACAAATGATATCTATTATATACATTAGATACCCAGAAGACTAAATACAATGTAGCTATCTACAGACCAGGAGGAACTAAAGTAAAGCACCTATCTACAGACCAGGAGCAACTACTGATGATCACCTATCTACAGACCAGGAGGAACTACAGTAGAGCGCCTATCTACAGACCAGGAGGAACTACAGTAGAAGACCTATCTACAAACCAGGAGGAACTACTGATGATCATCTATCTACAGACCAGGAGGAACTGAAGTAGAGAACCTATCTACAGACCATGAAGAACTACAGTAGAGCATCTATCTACAGACCAGGAGGAACTACAGTAGAACACCCATCTACAGACCAGGAGGAAGTACAGTAGAGCACCTATCTACAGACCAGGATGAACTACAGATGATTACCCATCTACAGACCGGGAGGAACTACAGTAGAGCACCTGGGTTATAGTCTGTTCAGAAATGACCGAATGGATAGGCGAGGGGGAGGGGTGTGTCTATATGTAAAATCGTCCTTAAAACCCATCCGGCGTGATAATATAGGTGAATCTAATGAAAATGTAGAATCCCTGTGGGTGGAGATAAGGGGAGGGGAAAAAAATAATAAATTACTGATAGGGGTTTGTTATAAATCTCCAAAAATAACGGAAGCAATGGAGAATATCCTTGTAAAGCAAATAGATGAAGCTGTGACTCAAGGAGAAGTCATTATAATGGGAGACTTCAACTACCCTGAAATAGATTGCTGGAACTGCAGGTTTCTGTTCCCCAAAGGTAATCGGTTTTTGACAACTATGAGAGACAATTACCTTTCACAACTGGTTCAGGACCCAACAAGAAGGGGGGCACTGATAGACCTAATAATAACCAACAGGCCAGACCGCATATCAAATATAAGAATTGGGGGTCACTTGGGGACTAGTGATCACAAAATAATAAGTTTTCATGTATCCTTTAATAAGATGTGTAGTAGAGGGGTTACAAGGACACTAAACTTCAGGAGGGCAAATTTCCAACGGATGAGAGATGATCTTGGTGCAATTAACTGGGACGATATCCTGAGACACAAAAATACACAAAGAAAATGGGAGACGTTTATTAGCATCCTGGATAGGACCTGTGCACAATATATACCGTATGGGAATAAACATACTAGAAATAGGAGGAAACCAATATGGCTAAATAGAGCTGTAAGGGGCGCAATAAGTGACAAAAAGAAAGCATTTAGGCTACGTTCACATTTGCGTTGTGCGCCGCTGCGTCGGTGACGCAACGCACAACGCAAATAAAAACGCACGCAAAAACGCTGCGTTTTGCGACGCATGCGTCGTTTTTTGCCGAAATTTGGACGCAAGAAAAATGCAACTTGTTGCGTTTCCTGCGCCCGATGCTTGCGGCAAAAAAAACGCATGCGTCGCACAACACAGCACAACGCATGTCCATGCGTCCCCCATGTTAAATATAGGGGCGCATGACGCATGCGTCGCCACAGCGTTTCCCGACGCTGCGTCGGGAAACGCTAATGTGAACGTAGTCTTAGAGAATTAAAGGAAGGTAGTGATGAGGCATTAAATAAGTACAGAAAATTAAATAAATTCTGTAAAAAGCAAATCAAGGCAGCAAAGATTGAGACAGAGAGACTCATTGCCAGAGAGAGTAAAAATAATCCCAAAATATTCTTTAACTACATAAATAGTAAGAAACTAAAAAATGATAGTGTTGGCCCCTTAAAAATAGTCTGGGTGAAATGGTGGATGAGGATGAGGAAAAAGCCAATATGCTAAATGACTTTTTTTCATCAGTATTACACAAGAAAATCCCATGGCAGACAAAATGACTAGTGATAGAAATTCCCCATTAAATGTCACCTGCATTACCCAGCAGGAAGTACGTCGGTGTCTAAACATCACTAAAATTGACAAATCTCCGGGCCCGGATGGGATACACCCCCGAGTACTGCAGGAATTAAGTACAGTCATTGATAGACCATTATTTTTAATCTTTAAAGACTCCATAATAACAGGGTCTGTACCACAGGACTGGCGTATAGCAAATGTGGTGCCAATATTCAAAAAGGGGACAAAAACTGAACTCGGTAATTATAGACCAGTAAGCTTAACCTCTACTGTGGGTAAAATCCTAGAGGGAATTCTAAGGGATGCTATACTGGAGTATCTGAAGAGGAATAACCTCATGACCCAGTATCAGCACGGGTTTACTAGGGACCGCTCATGTCAGACTAATCTGATCAGCTTCTATGAAGAGGTAAGTTCTGGACAGGACCAAGGGAACCCAGTGGACGTAGTGTATATGGACTTTTCAAAATCTTTTGATACGGTGCCACACAAAAGGTTGATACATAAAATGAGAATAATGGGGATAGAGGAAAATATGTGTAAGTGGGTTAAGAGCTGGCTCAGGGATAGGAAACAAAGGGTGGTTATTAATGGAGCACATTCGGACTGGGTCGCGGTTAGCAGTGGGGTACCACAGGGGTCAGTATTGGGCCCTCTTCTTTTTAACATATTTATTAATGACCTTGTAGGGGGCATTCAGAGCAGAATTTCAATATTTGCAGATGACACTAAACTCTGCAGTGTCGGGATCACACTCAGTCGGAGCAGCCTTTGGAAGTGGGGAATCACCAGAAATAATACACAAGACACGTCTTGTATAGTGTATCACTGGGAAGTCTCTGAAGCACGCCCCCCTTCAAGGTGCTATCCCTTCTTTATATAGTTGTTTCAGTAGGTTTAGTGGTTATACAAGTTTTGCATGTTTAAACAAAGAGACAAAACAGGACAGAAAGAAAAGAAAAGAAAACAGTTTCGTGGGCGGCAGTTTCACAACAAACAGTACAAAGGCAATTCCACAGACAAGAAAAACAGGATTTCATACTATAGCTAAAATGTCCTTGAATGGACAGGTCAATGTTTATCACAAATTCTTTTTTTTTTTTTTTTTTTGTTCATTGAGGTAATCATTTTTGTTCTGCTCTTCACAATCCCCCCTTTGACATATTCCATTCAAAACCTTGTCGATCATTTTAGTCATTCTTTTTGTGATATTACAAAAAAAAAAACTTTATATTCTCGCATCCATTACACAAAATTTATTTGTGCATACCGAGATACCCTTGAGTACAACCTTGAATAATACATATATAATTACAATAACCATAACTGTATGTATTAGGCTTTGCATAATCCCGGTAACCCACCCACCGATCCCTCTGAACCAATTGGCCGGGTTAAGAAAAGAAAAGGTATCTGACCACCAGCTATCCTTATTTTGGTCATTGTCTTTGTCATACTGATCCCTGAGTCGTTGTACGTCTTTTAATTTAAATCTCATACTCATAGTACTATTCGGGTCTATATAATGACAGCAGGTGGGTCCGATGATTTGACACATACCCCCTTGTGAGGCAGTTAGGTAATCCAATACCAGGGTATGTTGGTTAGTGACTATTATAAGCTGATTCTGTACAGCTATACTAGTATTTAATATGTCCAATATATCCCAAATCTGATCATCTAGATAATCCGTGGCTCTAACTAATTTATCCCACATCTGTGTTAACATAGGATAAATAAAAATGGTACTAGCAATTTTGTTGGGAATTCCCATTTGTACTATATGCGGCCTCCCCGAGGGACGTGGTGAGTTATCTGCAGCTCTTTTATACAGTGTGTGCTTGGGCACGGCTTGCATATTCACTTGTTTATTTGAAATTATGAAAGTAGCCGGGGTTAGGCGTCCTAATGTACAAGTACCCTTTATACCTACGGGAAGCCATTTATATGCTCCTTCTCCGCATATCCAAAATGTACCCTCAGGCAGATCCCACAAAGCTGAGTGCTGCAATACCAATCTGTGAGCCAAATCCACAAAACTAGATACATTCTGAAGCATACACCAAGAGGGTTTTTGTCCCAAGGGGCTACAGTA
Source organism: Ranitomeya imitator (assembly GCF_032444005.1). Lineage (NCBI taxonomy): Eukaryota > Metazoa > Chordata > Amphibia > Anura > Dendrobatidae > Ranitomeya > Ranitomeya imitator. Next base: position 530,290,977 of record NC_091285.1, read on the forward strand.
CCCGGCTGCGGGATTCCCACATACATGCATTTCGTTGACATACTCATTGGATTCATTACAAACCAGGTTCCCCGGCTTACTTGTACAACTGTTTGCATCACCTTGGGGGAACAACTCAGAATGTTCCCATTTTCTATTATGTATATATCTTTCCAATACTGTAGGTTTGAAAGCATCAGAGGAAGGGGTGGTTGTACTGAAACTGAGCTGTAGATTTTCAGTGGGGACCTGTCCTAAATCAGTTAATCCAGTCTTATTCCCAGGTACCCATTTTCCTCCCTTGAATGCTAAATATTGTAAGTTGTCTATTTTTCCTGTAAGATTGCCCTGCCACCAAGGAAATTCTACCCATCCCACAATTGGTATGGCGATTGTAGTATTCCATAGTCTAGTATTGCCAGGTTGGTTGTTGGCCAGGTTGTCTGAACAATTAGGCCAAGCGAATATTTCTTCAGCTGACACGGGAACTGCTAGAAAAGGTATACTTGTGGCTGATACTGGTGAATGGGTACAGATCCAACAATCTGCCAGGGGTTGCGTATTATTTAACAAGTCATGCACTAATTTTCTATGATGTTGTACGAATCTATTGTTCAAAGGGGCTAGAGAATTCAGTCTTTCCCATGCCTCCGTTGAGGTTCATTGACTTTGATGGGTCAAAGGAGTTGGAGAGTGCAGTTGCAGTTTCCTCAGGTATGGTACCCCCCTCAGACTCTAAAGGGAGCAAAGACGCGAGATTAAGAGTCTGAATCCTGGCAAAGGAAATGTTGGGCGGCAGTAGTAGGGAACATTGGAGACGGAGGTGTCTGGCCATTGAAATATGTTTAGGTTGGACCTGGTTAAGAATGCCATGTACATCATGAGTGGTCTGAACTAGAAGTGGGTGATCAAGAACAATCTCAGAAGCTTTATCTAATAACAGTGAAATTGCGGCTACTACTCTTACACAAGAAGGTGCGGCTCTAGCTACAGGGTCCAGATGAGCTGATATGTATGCCACAGGTCTCTGTTTGTTTCCATGTTTTTGTGTGAGCACCCCTGTAGCATGTGAGGATATCTCAGCTGCCATCAATTGAAAAGGTTTAGTGTAGTCTGGGAGTCCCAAAGCCGGAGCTGATACCAGTGCTGTTTTCAAAGAGGAAAATGACTGTTTAGCCTCTTCACTGAGTGAATATGGTGTGTTGGCAATACAGTCATATAAAGGCTGCATGAGTTGACTTGCATGTATGATCCACTGTCTACAGTGTGAAACAATACCTAGGAAAGCACGCAGCTGTTTGTGATTCCTGGGTTCAAGCATGTTACGTATGGCTTCCGTACGTTGAGGTGTGAGGTGTCTGATGCCCTGTGATATGCAGTGACCTAAAAACACGACTGTTTGTTGACAAGCCTGGAGTTTCTGTCTATTTACTTTACAGCCTTCTTGCGCTAGGAAAATTAAGAAATTAACAGTTGAGGTAACTGCTGTCTGCTCATCAGGGCAACAAATAAGTAAGTCATCTACATACTGTAGAATGACTACTCCTGGTTCTGGGATGAAATTTTTTAGCACGGTCTGCATTGCTTCAGAGTACAAAGTTGGTGAGTGTACCATACCTTGTGGCAATCTTGTCCATGCTAATTGTTTACCCTTGAATGTAAAGGCAAACAAATGCCAACAGTTCTTATGTAGTGGCACAGAAAAAAATGCGTTTGATAAGTCAATTACCGTAAAATATGCAGCAGTGCTGGGAATTTGAGACAGTAAGGTATGAGGATTCGGTACCACAGGGGTGACCGGTGCCAAAACCTTATTGATTTCCCGTAAGTCGTGCACCATGCGATATTTCACCATAGTTTCTTTGGAGGACACTTTCTTTTTAACAGGATATAAGGGTGTATTGGCGGTCGACCTGATTTCTACCAAAACACCTTGTAACACATAATCCTGAATTTGTTGAGAAATCGCCTGTTCTTGCTGGGCGCTGATGGGGTATTGCCTAAGCTGAGGTAATATGGTTCCCGGGGCAGTTTCTAACAGTATAGGAGCTACTGATAAAAATCCTACATCAGTGTCTCCTTTTGCCCATAGGCTGTCAGGAACCCGAGACAAGTCAATTTTTGCTTGTTGAGTGTAAATTTCGGGAAAATCCTCCATTGCCTGTATTCTAACATATGGTTCCAGAGTTTCTGCATCTTCAGGGATGGTCAGCATAACTGTGCCATCTTCTTTAAAATGGATGTTTGCATGCATTTTACTTAAGACATCAGTACCCAACAAGCAGGTAGGTGCACCTTTAGCAAATAAAAATTTGGATACAAAAGTTTTAGGGCCAAAGCTCACATTTAAAGGTTTTGTAAAGGGCAACGCCTGAATTTTACCATCATACCCTTCTGCATATGTAACCTTTGAGGATATATTGTCAGGATATGGTAAAAAGTCCTGATTTAAAATGGAGGATGTTGCTCCCGTATCTATCAGAAAAGGTACATTTTTACCCTCAACTTCAACTTGTATTATTGGTCTTCTAGAAGGAAGAGAGACCTGCATAACTTTCAGTCATTCTGAGCTGTCTGTTTGATCAGGCACTGGGTTATTTATCCTATTTTTGGGTACAAAGGTTCCTGAATCTATATCTGCTTTTCTCTTCCTACATTCCCTTTGGAAATGTCCTGGCTTCTTACAGTAATGACAAGTAAACTTTTGATTAGCAGAGCCAGTATTAGCCTGTGCAATTCTTACTGGCTTAGAATTTTCTCTTAAGTCCATTTCTATCCCTACAGCTTTCTGTCTAGCCAGGTGTGGGTCTTCCAAGGTTCTCCAATCAGGGGTTGCGGCCTTAAGCTTTTCCTTCACTTTTGGAGACAATCCATCTATAAAGGTTTTTGTAACTAACCTCATCATTCCTGGAGCGGTTAGATCCATGCCTTCATCTCTGAAATTATTTTCTACACTTAGATAATATTCGTCTACTGATTGTCCAGATTTCTGAGCCACCACTCCCGTTGTTCCTCTCTGCCTCTGTCTCTCCCTCATGAAAACCATTAAGTGATCTACAAATTGTGTACCTGATTCTATCGTTTGTAAGGCACCATCTCCTGCTTGGGGCCTATGTACCTGTAGATTTGCTAATAGCTCCTGGAAGAGTCCAGGAGTCATTTTCATTCTACATAATTCTTCTCCATCTGCCCAAACTCCAGCGTGAGTCTGCATAATTTGCTGTATATATTGTGCAAATCTAACTGGACACTGGGTGGGATCTGGTGCGTTATGCAAGAGAGACATGCCTTCAGCGGGGGACCAAGGGAAATATTGTCGAGTTTGGTGATATCTAGTTCCCATTACTCCGTCAGCACCAGGTTCCCTAAAGGGTCTTGGTACTACCCTAACAGGGGCAAGTACAGCGCCATGTCTAGGTGTACCACAGGCTAGGCAATCATTTCTCCAGTCTGGATTTTGTTGTCCACAGTGCGGACATACCCATCCTCCTGGTCCGGCTAAACTTTGAGGTGGTGTTTGGAGAAAAGATGGGGCATGTGGGTTAAGGTATGGGGGTGGGGTATTTTTAGATTCCACATTTTGTTTTTCTCCACAGCCTGTGGGTCTAATACACCACTTTTTACTCTGTTGATTATATGTCCATCCCTCATTTTCTGCTACCCTAGAGACATCAATCAATGCTTGGATCTGATCTATCCATTTCTTGTCTCTGATTATGCCTTTTTTCCTTTCCTGAATTCCTTCCCATAGTTTTCTACTAAAAGCTTCTGCCCTAGTAACTCCAAACTTACTAAAAATCTTTTTCAGCCCCTTAGTGGCATCTTCACCACTTCTCTCCTTTATGATAGTATAGATATCTAATTCTTCTGGTTCCGACTTTGTTTGCTTATTCCCCATTTTCTTATCCTGAGCTTTCTTGCCCTAGGTGGCGTTTGGGTATGAGAATACCTCGTTACCTTCTTCCTAAGGAGCTAGGATGTCTTTTTCTTGCCCTAGGTGGCGTTTGGGTATGAGAATACCTCGTTACCTTCTTCCTAAGGAGCTAGGATGTTTAAACTGTGTTGATGTAAGAAAATCCTGATTCCTACACCTATAGCAAACAACACAAATGCAACCAGACAGAAAAAGAAAAAGAACATACAACGTATCTTGTCCCAGGCTAATTTATCTGTCCTGGGCTTATACTATCACATACAACGTATTCTTGTCCCAGGCTAATTTATCTGTCCTGGGCTCATACTATCATACACTTATCCGTCACCAGGTTTTTGTCAAAGACAGGATCAGAGATTGAACATAGGCGCGGAGGTCTCCCCGAAAGGACGCAACCACGTTGCCCAGTGGGACAGTCACTTCTTCTGTTTCAACCCCCTGGGCGGCTTATAGGGCTATTCCCAACTTCCACACACCTTCTATTCACATTCACTCTCATTCAATGCCGTACTCTGTGAGGTGATCAATTCCTAAATAGTTCAAGAACCCGAGCTATAGGTATCCTCCTCTACTAGAACTACCCGCTAAAGAACACGACACAGAAAATCTTACGGACAGTGCAGGGCAGATATAAGAGATCTAACAGTGTCTCTTACCTGGCCAGGTTTTTGTTCATCTGCCGTCTATTATCCCAGATTCTCTTTTCGTTCGTATTCTGCCGGTGTTCTTGAAGGAATACACAGACCTCGGGTCCCTGTTCGGGCGCCAGGAAATGTCGGGATCACACTCAGTCGGAGCAGCCTTTGGAAGTGGGGAATCACCAGAAATAATACACAAGACACGTCTTGTATAGTGTATCACTGGGAAGTCTCTGAAGCACGCCCCCCTTCAAGGTGCTATCCCTTCTTTATATAGTTGTTTCAGTAGGTTTAGTGGTTATACAAGTTTTGCATGTTTAAACAAAGAGACAAAACAGGAAAGAAAGAAAAGAAAAGAAAACAGTTTCGTGGGCAGCAGTTTCACAACAAACAGTACAAAGGCAATTCCACAGACAAGAAAAACAGGATTTCATACTATAGCTAAAATGTCCTTGAATGGACAGGTCAATGTTTATCACAAATTCTTTTTTTTTTTTTTTTTTGTTCATTGAGGTAATCATTTTTGTTCTGCTCTTCACAGCAGGGTAATCAATACAGAGGAGGACAATTTTATATTACAGGATGATTTATATAAACTAGAAGCTTGGGCTGATAAATGGCAAATGAGCTTTTATGGGGATAAATGTAAGGTCATGCACTTGGGTAGAAGTAATAAGATGTATAACTATGCGATTAATTCTAAAACTCTGGGCAAAACCGTCAATGAAAAAGACCTGGGTGTATGGGTGGATGACAAACTCATGTTCAGTGGCCAGTGTCAGGGAGCTGCTACAAAGGCAAATAAAATAATGGGATGCATTAATGAGGCATAGATGCTCATGAGGAGAACATAATTTTACCTCTATACAAGTCACTAGTTCGACCACACTTAGAATACTGTGTACAGTTCTGGTCTCCGGTGTATAAGAAAGACATAGCTGAACTAGAGCGGGTGCAGAGAAGAGCGACCAAGGTTATTAGAGGACTGGGGGGTCTGCAATACCAAGATAGGTTATTATACGTGGGGCTATTTAGTTTGGAAAAACGAAGACTAAGGGGTGATCTTATTTTAATGTATAAATATATGAGGGGACAGTACAAAGACCTTTCTGATGATCTTTATAATCATAGACCTGAGACAGGGACAAGGGGGCATCCTCTACGTCTGGAGGAAAGAAGGTTGTGAGACTATGGAACTCTCTGCCATATGATGTTGTATTGAGTGATTCATTACTTAAATTTAAGAGGGGATTGGATACCTTTCTTGAAAAGTATAATGTTGCAGGGTATATACACTAGATTCCTTGATAGGGCGTTGATCCAGGGAACTAGTCTGATTGCCGTATGTGGTGTCGGGAAGGAATTTTTTTCCCCAATGTGGAGCTTACTATTTGCCACATGGTTTTTTTTTGCCTTCCTCTGGATCAACATGTTAGGGCATGTTAGGTTAGGCCATGGGTTGAACTAGATGGACTTAAAGTCTTCCTTCAACCTTAATAATAAAAAAAATAATAATAACTATGTTACTATGTATTCCTCATACAGATGACACTAGAGATCATTAGGATGCGTTACTCTGTGTGCAGGGCTCTGCAGTGTGCGCAGCTATTCCCTCTATCCCTTATTCTGTTAGATGGACAATCTTATGAACTACTTGATGAACTCTTTAGAGAGATACAAGGGGAAGGATAAGTCATACTTAAATGACTACAACTTTAGCAACCACCAAAGAAGAACGCTTTTAATCAAGGCCAGAATAGTAGTTAAAAAGTACAAATTTTATTAAGCATTACACATTACAGCTTATTATTATTTGCCACGTTTTTTTTTTGCCTTCCTCTGGATCAACATGTTAGGGCATGTTAGGTTAGGCTATGGGTTGAACTAGATGGACTTAAAGTCTTCCTTCAACCTTAACAATTATGTTAGTATGTTACCTGTCTACAAACCAGGAATAACTACAGTAGAACACCTACCTGAGGCCAGGAAAAACTAGAGCAGAGCAACCATATACAGGCCAGAAATAACTGCAGTAGAGAACTATCTACAGGCCAAAAAGAACTAGAGCAGAGCAAGCATATACAGGCCAGGAAGAACTGCAGTGGAGAACTATCTGCAGACCAGAACAAACTACAGTAGAGCCCCTATCTACAGGACTGGAAGAACTGCAGATAAGCCACTATCTATCATACTGGAAGAACTGCACTAGAGCATCTATCTATTTATGCGACTGGAAGAGCTGCAGTAGAGCACCTATCTACAGGACTGGAAGAGCTGCAGTAGAGCACCTATTTAACCCCTTTCTGACCTCGGACAGGATAGTACGTCCGAGGTCAGATCCCCTGCTTTGATGCAGGGTTCCGCGGTGAGCCCGCATCAAAGCCGGGACATGTCAGCTGTTTTGAACAGCTGACATGTGCCCGTAATAAGCGCTGGCAGAATCGCGATCTGCCCGCACCTATTAACTAGTTAAATGCCGCTGTCAAACGCAGACAGCGGCATTTAACTACCGCTTCCGGCCGGAAATGACGTCATCGCCGACCCCGTCACATGATCGGGGGTCGGCGATGCGTCAGGATGGTAACCATAGAGGTCCTAGAGACCTCTATGGTTACTGATCACCGGTGGCTGTGAGCGCCACCCTGTGGTCGGCGCTCACAGCACACCTCCATTTCTGCTACATAGCAGCGATCAGCAGATCGCTGCTATGTAGCAGAGGCGATCGAGTTGTGCCTGCTTCTAGCCTCCCATGGAGGCTATTGAAGCATGGCAACAGTAAAAAAAAAAAAAGTTTAAAAAAAATGTGAAAAAAATAAAAAAAATATAAAAGTTTAAATCACCCCCCTTTCGCCCCAATCAAAATAAATCAATAAAAAAAAAAATCAAATCTACACATATTTGGTATCGCCGCGCTCAGAATCGCCCGATCTATCAGTTAAAAAAAAGCATTAACCTGATCGCTAAACAGCGTAGCGAGAAAAAAATTCAAAACGCCAGAATTACGTTTTTTGGTCGCCACGACGTTGCATTAAAACGCAATAACGGGCGATCAAAAGAACGTATCTGCACCAAAATGCTATCATTAAAAACGTCATCTCGGCACGCAAAAAATAAGCCCTCAACCGACCCCAGATCACGAAAAATGGAGACGCTACGAGTATCGGAAAATGGCGCAATTTTATTTTTTTTAGCAAAGTTTGGAATTTTTTTTCACCACTTAGATAAAAAATAACCTAGTCATATTAGGTGTCTATGAACTTGTACTGACCTGGAGAATCATAATGGCAGGTCAGTTTTAGCATTTAATAAACCTAGCAAAAAAGCCAAACAAAAAACAAGTGTGGGATTGCACTTTTTTTGCAATTTCACCGCACTTGGAATTTTTTTCCCGTTTTCTAGTACATGCTAAAACCACTGATGTCGTTCAAAAGTACAACTCGTCCCGCAAAAAATAAGCCCTCACATGGCCAAATTGACGGAAAAATAAAAAAGTTATGGCTCTGGGAAGGAGGGGAGTGAAAAACGAACACGGAAAAATGAAAAATCCCAAGGTCATGAAGGGGTTAAAAGACTGGAAGAGCTGCAGTAGAGCACCTATCTAAAGGACAGGAAGAAGTGCAGTAGAGCACCTATCTAAAGGACAGGAAGAGCTGCAGAAGAGCACCTATCTAAAGGACAGGAAGAAGTGCAGTAGAGCACCTATCTAAAGGACAGGAAGAGCTGCAGAAGAGCACCTATCTAAAGGACTGGAAGAACTGCAGTAGAGCACCTATCTAAAGGACTGGAAGAACTGCAGAAGAGCACCTATCTAAAGGACTGGAAGAACTGCAGTAGAGCACCTATCTAAAGGACTGGAAGAGCTGCAGTAGAGCACCTATCTAAAGGACTGGAAGAACTGCAGTAGAGCACCTATCTAAAGGACTGGAAGAACTGCAGTAGAGCACCTATCTAAAGGACTGGAAGAGCTGCAGTAGCACACCTATCTAAAGGACTGGAAGAGCTGCAGTAGAGCACCTATCTAAAGGACAGGAAGAGCTGCAGTAGAGCACCTATCTAAAGGACTGGAAGAGCTGCAGTAGAGCACCTATCGACAGGAAGAGCTGCAGTAGAGCACCTATCTAAAGGACTGGAAGAGCTGCAGTAGAGCACCTATCTAAAGGACTGGAAGAGCTGCAGTAGAGCACCTATCTAAAGGACAGGAAGAGCTGCAGTAGAGCACCTATCTAAAGGACTGGAAGAGCTGCAGTAGAGCACCTATCTACAGGACTGGAAGAGCTGCAGTAGAGCACCTATCTAAAGGACTGGAAGAGCTGCAGTAGAGCACCTATCTAAAGGACAGGAAGAGCTGCAGTAGAGCACCTATCTAAAGGACTGGAAGAGCTGCAGTAGAGCACCTATCGACAGGAAGAGCTGCAGTAGAGCACCTATCTAAAGGACTGGAAGAGCTGCAGTAGAGCACCTATCTAAAGGACTGGAAGAGCTGCAGTAGAGCACCTATCTAAAGGACAGGAAGAGCTGCAGTAGAGCACCTATCTAAAGGACTGGAAGAGCTGCAGTAGAGCACCTATCTACAGGACTGGAAGAGCTGCAGTAGAGCACCTATCTAAAGGACTGGAAGAGCTGCAGTAGAGCACCTATCTAAAGGACAGGAAGAGCTGCAGTAGAGCACCTATCTAAAGGACTGGAAGAGCTGCAGTAGAGCACCTATCGACAGGAAGAGCTGCAGTAGAGCACCTATCTAAAGGACTGGAAGAGCTGCAGTAGAGCACCTATCTAAAGGACTGGAAGAGCTGCAGTAGAGCACCTATCTAAAGGACAGGAAGAGCTGCAGTAGAGCACCTATCTAAAGGACTGGAAGAGCTGCAGTAGAGCACCTATCTACAGGACTGGAAGAGCTGCAGTAGAGCACCTATCTACAGGACTGGAAGAGCTGCAGTAGAGCAAATATCTACAGGACAGGAAGAGCTGAAGAAGAGCACGGCTTTTGATCTTTCTCAAAGAACACGACAGATGGGGAAATACATAGTCCTCCGCACAGTAATTCTAGCTCATATTAATTTTCAATGAGTCAGGACACAAATATTAACAGCTGCTTTAATTGTAAGAAAACACTGAATAACCTATTGGACTCCTAAAGAAGGCGGCTGGTGTAATGGAAAAGGGATCTGTAAGGAAAAGACACAGCGTTCCAGACATTATCCCTGGATAACTGTTAATTCCAAGGGTCCAGTAATGGGCTTTAGATGTCAGTAAGATATTAAATTGGCGCCAATACTAATGAGGTCCCCCATATGAGGAACACTGACCCTAGTTGCAAAATTATTATGTTCTCTTTGAAAATATTTGTTCTAATAACTTACATTTAGGCTGACATGATGGATGTATGACTAATGGTAAAGACCAGGTAACCCCCTCCTCATGTAACCATATTAACCTCTTTGCTGAGTCTGTCTGCTCTGGGCTGCAGGCAACATGGGTGGGAAGGTGACAATCATTCCTATAATTCTGTTTGCAGGAAAATGAAGATCATAGATACTTTGTACTTTGCATTAATCTTTGTGCGGAGATTTAGCAGAGCTCTAACACACTGACCTGGAACTAGCTGCATATCTGTGTGAGCATCACAAGACCAGGGCAGATTCAATCAGGATCCCATATAATGACAAGCATAAGTAACCAATGCGGACAGCGAACTGATGAATGTTTTGTATGACAATGAATAAGCTTTATTTGCTGAAACCTGAAAGGTGTTTTCTAGACTGGAAAAAAATGGATGCATTGTGCAGTTGTGCTTTCAGAAATAGCACCATTCCTATCCATGGAATATGTCTGGTTTTTGCATCACATCCTCATTTAATTTAATGAACAAGTAGTGAATAAGGGCTTTGCTCAAACATTGTGTTTTTTTTATGCATTTTCTGGGCCTTTTTTTGTACAGAAGAAATGCAGAGTTTTACAGCAACAGCAAAATGAATGAGATTTCTGAAGTCTAAATCATACATTGCATTGTTTTCTTTGTGTTTTTTTTCACAGCACCACTTCAGAATTTTTTTTCCTTCATTTTACTGCTGGAGTGGTGCTTCAAAGCTAAGCCCCCTTGCCCCTACCCTCATACTCACATCCCAGTGTATTCCCCTTGTATGGTCGGTCTCGGGCAGGTTTCGACCTGCCGGCTGCTCTAGTGTTTCATGGAGCGAGTTGGAGGTCACTAATCAATGTAAGCCTATGACACCATAATTCTTGCTCTCATAAACTTGCATTGAGAGCTTGTGGCATAGCTTTTGAGTTCCGGCCAGTCAGAACCTGTGCTCACAAGATGGATCCGTGGGAACGGAGTGGCACCGAAAAACAGGTAAGAGGCTGGAGCGCGAGTATATGACCGGGAGCAGAGGACTTAGGTTTAAAGCACCACTCAAGCGGTGAAAAAAACGCTGGAGTGCTGTTTTAAGGCTTCTTTCACACTTCCGTTTTTACAATATGCACAGTATCCCTCAAAATGTTGAAAAGACAGATCCTGTGCAGATTGTAAAAAACGGGTGCACTGGGTCCGTCTTTCTGACAAACCCGTCGAGGCTATGTGCACCTGTTGTGTATGCATCTTCGCAGCAGTTTTCCGCTGCGAAAACGCATACACAACACAAACCAGGTTAAAAAAAAATAAAAAAATCGCAGTATTCTCACCTACCGGTGTTCCCACTCAGCGATGCTCCCGGCAGCAAGCGTTCCTAGTATTACATTGCAACTTCTCGCGAGATTTCGCAATATATTACTAGGAACGCTAGCTGCCGGGAGCAATCGTAACGCTGCGCGGGACGCTGATAGGTGAGAATATTGCGATTTTTTATTTTTTTTAACATTATATCTTGTACTGAGCAATGTTGCAGTGAATCCAGCTTTTCTGTGCCTGTGTCTCACTTTGACCTCTCCATAGATTTTAATAGGCTCTACAACCTCCTCGCTCAGTTAGCTGGTGTTGTCTTGAGCAAGATGAATTTGAGTTATATTTCACGGAGAATGAGGAGTTCAGGATGCAAGGTGAGAAGTTGCTCATAAGTGGAGAAACTTATTTTCTCTGATAACATATATAAATTATTATATTCACTTGCACTACTGATTTATATAAAGTGTTGAAATGACCATAATCATTTAAGTAAATTAAACCAAGATGCTATATCAGACACATCCAATGAAAAAATCGTATATTCATAGACCACCAGTTTCAAGACACAACTCTGCCAGTTGTCCCTCAGTCTTGCTTTTATATAGCATCATACCAGAGCTGCAATGTTACAGGATATTGATCTGCATCAGAAAAAAGGAGCAACATAACTCATTATTGTACCCAAACAATCAAGGTAAACAATTTTTGCAAATATAAGGGAATCCTAAAAAATATTTTTTGTTAGGTTGTTTGCTAAGCATTGGCGAGTATATGCTGGATCCACCACTGTCATTCAGGGTGTTAGAGGAGGGCTGGTGGCTCTGGTCCAACAGTGCTAAGGTGTGAATAATTACACAAACAGAAATATAATTGTAGGGAAATAGATTATAATTTATAAAAGAGAGCATTTTGTCATCCAGATATATACTGTATATGTACAGTATGCACTGGAAATAAAATAAATCCTATACATTATTCATCACAATGAATATGTTTTGACACAGTAGTCAGGAAAGGCTAAGTAAGTGGTTAACATTTAACTTTTGTAAAGTGCACCACAGAGAGAAGATGGCTGATCCAGAGACTTAATAAAAGTTTAATCGGTTTACAGATCTGTCATGCAACTTGAGCTAGGTCCAAGTGCAGGAGACGTGTGCATGTCACCTACTACACATAGCCTAGTACACTGGTGCAACTACAGAAGGTGAGATAGGAGACATATTATTATTTATTTATATAGCACCATTAATTCCATGGTGCTGTACATGAGAAGGGATTACATATAAAGTTATAGATATCATTTACAGTAAACAAATTTTCGTTGACAGACTGGTACAGAGGGGAGAGGATCATGTCCTTCCGGACTTACATTCTATGAGATAATGGGGAAGAGACAGAAGGAGCAGCAGCTCTGGTGGTTGGGAGGCGGCAGAATGGTTATTGCAGGTTGTAAGCTTTCCTGAAGTGTGTTTTCAGGTTCCGTCTGAAGGATCCGAGTGTGGTGGATAATCGGACGTGTTGATGCGTGTAATTCCAGAGGATGGGGGATATTCGGGAGAAATCTTGGAGGCGGTTGTGTGAGGAACGAATAAGTCTGGAGAACAGTAGGAGGTCTTGGGAGGATCGAAGATTACATGAGGGAAGAGATTGGGAGATTAGTTCAGAGATATAGGGAATGTACAGGTTGTGGATGGCTTTGCAGGTCAGTGTTAGTAGTTTAAACTGGATTTGTTGGGGAATTGGGAGCCAGTGGAGGGATTTGCAGAGGGGAGAAACAGGAGTAGCGAGGAGAGAGGTGGACTAGGCGGGCAGCAGAGTTGAGGACAGACTGGAGTGGTGCAAGAGAGTTATCGTGGAGACCACAGAGGAGGGTGTTGCAGTAATCAAGGCGGGAGATGATGAGGGCATGCACATAGTAGATTGAGAGCTGAGGAAGGGACAGATTCTCGAAATATTTTTGAGTTGGAGGCGACAGGAGGTGGCAAGAGTTTAGACATGCGGTTTGAAGGACAGGGCAGAGTCGAGAGTTACTCCGAGGCAGCGTATTTCAGGTGCGGGAGAGAGCGTGATGCCTTTTACCGTAATAGATAGATCGGGTAGGGAAGGTACGTGAGATGGAGGAAAGATAACGAGTTTGGTTTTGTCTACATTGAGCTTTAGGAAGCGAGAGGTGAAGAAGGAGGATATGGCTGATAGACACTCCGGGATTCTGGACAGCAGAGAGGTGACATCTGGGCCAGAGAGGTAGATCTGAGTGTCATCCGCATACAGGTGGTACAGTAAGCCATGGGACTCTATGAGTTGTCCTAGGCCAAGGGTATAGATGGAAAAGAGTAGGGGCCCCAGGACAGAACCTTGCAGGACTCCAACAAAGAGAGGGCGGGATGAGGAAGTAGTGTGGGAGTGGGAAACGCTAAATGTGCTGTCCAAAAGGTATGAGGCAATCCAGGACAGGGCAAGGCCTTTGATACCAAGGTAAGAATGAATCTGTAGCAGTAGGCAGTGGTCGACTGTGTCGAAGGCAGAGGACAGGTCGAGAAGGAGGAGGATGGAGAACTGTCTGTTAGCTTTGGCTGTAAGTCATTAGTAATTTTGGTCAAATTATGGACATGCTGCTAAAGGAGTTTGGAAGCAAATGGGAGCAGTGATATGGGGCGATAGCTGGGCATAGCAGTTGGGTCGAGGTTAGGTTTTTTGGGAATGGGTGTGATGGTAGCATGTTGAAGGCAGAGGGGAAGGAACCAGAAAATAGCGATAGGTTGAAAAGATGGGTTCGGCCTGGAATGAGTGTGTTAGAGAGGTTGGGGAGCAGGTGGGAAGGGATGGGGTCAAGTGCACAGGTGGTGAGGTGTGATTTGGAAAGGAGGTAAGCTCTCTTTCAGTGATGTTGGAGAAGGAGGTTATTTGGGAAGGGCACGGGTCTCGTATATGGAGTGGTTGGGGTGGTGGAACAGTAAAGGATTGCCTTGTTTGGTCGATCTTATTTTTGAAGTAGGTGGCAAAGTCCTCAGCAGAGATTAGGGGAGTTGGAGGAGGCAGTGGTGGGCAGAGGAGAGAGTTGAATGTGCTGAACAGTTGTTTTGGGTTGTAAGATAATGAAGATATAAGGATTGTGAAATAGGTCTGTTTAGCAGAGGTGAGGACTAATTTGAAGGCAAATGTAACTTGTTTGAAAGAGGTGAAGTCATCTGGCAGGCGTGTTTTCTTCCAACGCCGCTCCGCTACTCTGGATGCTTGTCAAAGTTTTTTAGTGAGATTGTTGTGCCAGGGTTGCCTATTGTTTTTTTGGCACACTTTGCCATGCAAGAGAAGGGCGACTGAGTCTATGGCTGATGTGAGGGTAGCGTTATAGAAAGCGGTGGCGCTGTGTCATGGAGTGAGGTTATGGAGGACAGAGGTAGAAGAGAGTCTGTGAATGTCTAGGTGTGCGAGGTTTCTGCGAGGATGTGCTAGTGGCTGGACATGGGGGGCGGGTGAGGAGGACAAGGATGAGAAAGTGAGTAGATGGTGGTCAGATAGGGGGAAGGGAGAGGTTGTGAGATTAGATAGGGAACATAGGCGGGTGAAGATGAGGTCTAGTGTATGTCTGTCTGTGTGGGTGGCTGTGGAGGACCACTGAGTAAGTCCAAAGGATGAGGTAAGGGATAGGAGTTTGGAGGCTGCTGGCTGGAGGGTGTCAGTAGGGATATTAAAGTCGCCCATGATGATGGTGGGGATGTCAGCAGAAAGTGAAGAAGCCAGCTGGAGAATTGGTCAATGAAGGCAGTGGCTGAGCCTGGTGGTCAGTATATGACAGCCATTTGGAGCTTAGAGGTAGAGTAGATATGGACAAAGTGAACCTCGAAAGAAGGGAGAATAAGGGAGGGTGGGGGTTGGAAGAGCAGTTTTTAGAAAGAAACCCACTCCTCCACCATATCTGTTGCCAGAGCGAGGAGTGTGGGTAAAGTGGAGGCCACGGTACCTCAGTGCAGCAGGGAAGGCCGTCTCGGGGGGCATCAGCCAGGTCTCAGTGAGGGCCAGGAAGGAAAGGTTGCAGGAACTAAAGAGATCATGGATCACGTGGAACTTGTTGCAGATGGATTGGGCATTCCAAAGTGCTCCAGGGAGAGGAACCAGGGGGGGTGGGGGTCAGTGGCACAGATGTTAAGTGTGAGGGATTGTGGTAGTTTCGCTTAGTGTGAGAAGTATAGGGGTGAGGATTAATGGGATGTATGAGGCGGGGGGGGGGGGCAAGGATTGGGGGATATGTCGCCAGTAGTGAGAAGAAGCAGAGAAAGGGAAACCAGGTTGGTGAAGAAGAGTGATCGGCTTATATTATATTTTAGTTGGAGAGGTCTGAGGTTAAGGAGCAGGTCTGCAGATGAAGGGAGGTGGGGGGTAGGAGCGAGGGGGAGATAGTTATTTGGCTCGAGGGTGCAGGGGTTTGGGGATAGCGAAGGAGAGTGAGGGATTAGTGGAACAAAAATGGTGAGGGCAAAAGTGAGCATGGTTAAAGAGCAGGGTAAGAGAAGAAAAGGTAAGTAAAATTAGAAGACAGTGATTAGTCTTACCGTCTGACTGATTTCTGGTATATTTCTGATGTATGGGTACCGTCACACAGAGGCACTTTTGTCGCTGCGATGGTACGATTCGTGACGTTCCAGCGATATCCATACGACATCGCTGTGTCTGACACGCAGCAGCGATCAGGGATCCTGCTGAGAATCGTACGTCGTAGCAGATCGTTTGGAACATTCTTTCGTCGCTGGATCTCCCGCTGTCATCGCTAGATCTGTGTGTGTGACACCGATCTAGCGATGCGTTCGCTTGTAACCAGGGTAAACATCGGGTTACTAAGCGCAGGGCCGCGCTTAGTAACCCGATGTTTACCCTGGTTACCAGCGTAAATGTAAAAAAAAAAACACTACATACTTACATTCCGGTGTCCGTCAGGTCCCTTGCCGTCTGCTTCCCGCACTCACTGACTGCCGGCCGTAAAGTGAAAGCAGAGCACAGCTGTGACGTCACCGCTGTGCTGTGCTTTCACTTTACGGCCGGCGCTCAGTCAGTGCGGGAAGCAGACGGCAAGGGACAGACACCGGAATGTAAGTATGTAGTTGTGACGCCCGAGAGACCGGGGTACCCAGCACCGGACCAATGGGGTCTGTCTCTTGAGGGGAATGTCACAGGTGGCTTGACCCGGTGCTGTGGCCTCAGGCAATGCACAGTGTAAGGGGTATCGTGAGGGGACAGGCACTTACTTGATCAGCAGCAGGTTCTCTCAGCGGTGACGATCCCGATCCTGGATAGATGGCTATTGTCCAAATGAAAGACTGAGGCACTGAAACGTTTAACCAGTTTACTTTAACATAAAAGGATTTACAACCAGTCCTGTCACCGGCGTCTGTATGGGAACTCTGAGTTACTTTGACCCTGCCGGGGTCTTCGCCTCTTATTGTGCGCAATTTCTGTGTGGCCCTGCTGCTGTATGTGAACTGGCTGCCGGCCCAATCTGTCCCCTCCGGGTCCTGGTTCGACGGGCAACCCGAGTCCTTTTATCGGCTTACCCCCTCCGGGAGTACCGCTGAACTCTGTGTCTGTTGCTGCGTCCGACCCTAGTGAAGCTGATATCACCTCACGTTTTTCCGGTTGCTGTATTATATATAATGAATACAGCCACGGATCCGGTATCCGTCTTTGCGCCTGTTCTGGGTAGTGATTAATGCTACCCGGTTCTCACAATGTCCCTTTTCTCTGTCCCTCTTCTCCTCAGGCTGGTGATTTGGGCCTGGAAACCGTCATAGGGCTGTTAGAAATTCAGCTGTATGACCTCTCACTATCAGCTCCTTAGCCCAACTGCCATTTCTTCTCTCAGACCAGAATGGATTAAGGGGAGTCTCTGGAGCTCCCCCTTCTGGCCGGAGGTGGTAGTGCAGTTTTGCTATCTTAACATTTGTGTTTAGTGTCAGTAACTATTTTTGTGGCAAATACCCCTAGGGGTGCCACATTCCCCCTTAGTTAAGAACAGTACTCCGGGACTGTGGGACGATAACATTTTGAAATAACAATTAATATGTACAGAGTCTTAAAAATGAAAAGTTACAAAAACCACTCAAGGAAACAAAAATAGAGTTCTGTAAAAAGTCACTTCAAATAGCGTCCATTAATACAGTTCTACCCTTGAAGGTACTAGGAAAGGCACTGCACTTTGTGTCCAGGAATTTAGTTCCATTTTTCCAACGGAGTTACCAATAGAAAGTCTAAAGAAAGTTCAAAAAGAGCAAAAAGGAAAGTTCAAAAAGCAGTCTTTCCGGAGCTTTGATTTAGTGCCTCCGGGCTGATAACAAGTTCAAGAATATGCAAGAAGTTCATACAGACAAGTTTCTGTAGGTACTGGGCTTAAACGTTGCAGACTGATAACAATGACTATACTACATTTTCTGTTTAACTATATATGGCATAACATATATACAATTCACATTATGAGCTTTATAGTTGGTAATCTGCATACCTGGCCGGTAATTGGCCCTGGGTACTACGCTGTGATCTACGTAATAGCGGTATCTCTTCATGTGGTGTACTACTGTCTACTGCGGATGTAGTATCTGCCCGCTCTGCTAAAGATAATTCCATGACTATGGAGTTGGCAAGTCCACCGTGAATGAGATTACTCTGATCAGGAATCTGTTCTTCCTGGCCTGGAACCTCCTGTAGTACGGGGTCAGCCTCTTCCTGTCTTGGGACTTCTGGTATTGGGTTCGGTGTTGGGTAAAAGGCCACCATGGGAACCACTACTGCACCATGGTATGTTAGTAGGGTTTTGGGAAAGTCTCCTATACAGGTGTGATACATTTTCTCTTCTTTTTCCTTTACTGGTTGGACCAGTATGGGTTGAATAACTTCTGGTTCTGGCTGGACAACTTCTGGCTCTTTCAATGCTTCCGGACACAATTTAAGATTGTCTCTTGACACTAGTACAGATGTTAAGCCTCCGTTTTTGCTAATGAGACACATTTTAGGATTATCCATTCTTGTTGGTAAAACTGTGTAGGGTACGGCTTCCCACTGATTGTCTAGTTTATTGGTTCGACGATTTCTCTTGAGCACTTGGTCACCCGGTCTTAATGGGGTCGCTAGAGCATTCTGGTTGAAAGTTCGCTCTTGTCTTTCTCTAGTTTGCTGAAGGCTTCTTTCCACACTCTCTTGCACTTGGCGATACTGCTTTTGCCGTATGATATCCCAATTGGAGTCTTGAACTTCTGCGTCTGGTTTCAGAATTCCCATTTCTAGATCGATTGGTAATTGGCCGGGTCTTGCACGCATAAGGTAAGCTGGGGTGCAGTTGGTGGAGCTTACCGGGACATGATTATATAGATCTACCAAGTCAGGCAATTTCTCTGGCCATTGATTCCTTTCTGTCTCAGGTAAAGTCTTTAGTAGGTCTATTATAATATGGTTCATCTTCTCGCATAAGCCGTTTGTTTGTGGATGATAGGCCGTCGTCCGGATCTTTTTGCAACCATACATATTACAGAATTCTCCGAAGATCTCTGATTCAAAGGCTGTACCTTGGTCGGTGAGAACCTGTTCCGGATATCCATGGGGTCTACAAAAGTACGTTTGGAACGCTTTGGCTTCTGTTTTTGCTGTCAGATCTTTTACGGGTACTACTACCAAGAAGCGTGAATAATGGTCCACGATGGTCAAGGCATAGACATAGCCGGACCGGCTTGGTGTCAACTTCACGTGGTCCATGGCTACAAGTTCAAGTGGTTGTTTGGTGATTATGGGCTGCAGTGGTGCTCTTTGGTTCTTTTGATCGTTTCTTCTGAGGTTGCACGGGCCACAATTTCTGCACCACTGTTCGATTGATTTTCTCATCCCGACCCAATAAAATCTTTCTCTTAGAAGTACTTCTAACTTTTTCCAACCGAAGTGACCAGCACCATTATGGTAAGCTTCGAGGACCATCTTGACATCTTGTTTAGGCACGATAATCTGCCAAACCAATTCATGTGTTTTCGGATTGGTGTACCTTCTACAGAGCTTCCCTTGATACAGGAACATTTTGCCTCTCTCTTTCCAGAGTTGATGCGTCTCTTCTGGGGCATCCTCATCGGGATATGCACTTTGCTCAGTCAGCAGTTCCTTCACCAACTTCACAGCCGGATTGCTGTCTTGAGTGTCAGCCCATCTATGGTGTGCTAACGGATTAAAATTCACCTCTTGTTGTTTCTGATAGGTACTTGACTGATGATGTTTTGCCTTGGGATGATGGAAGGCTGGTAGTTCAATTTCTTCAAGCTCCCCCGTTTCTTCTTCTACATCTCTCAAGTGTGGCATCCGGGATAGGGCATCGGCATTTCCATTCTTGCGACCTGCTCGATACTTGATCTTGAAGTTGTAATTAGATAACCGGGCTATCCATCGCTGTTCTAACGCACCTAATTTGGCTGTGTCCAGGTGGGTCAACGGATTGTTGTCAGTATAGACAATAAATTCTGCAGCAGCCAGATAGTATTTGAAACGTTCAGTCACAGCCCAAACTACTGCCAGTAGTTCCAATTTGAAGGAGCTATAATTTTCTGGATTTCTTTCAGTAGGCCGGAGCTTTCTACTTGCAAAGGCGATGACTTTCTCCCGACCTTCTTGCTTTTGTGACAGCACCGCTCCTAGTCCCACATTACTGGCATCGGTGTAGAGGATGAAAGGTTGATGGTAATCTGGGTATGCCAGAACCTCTTCTCCGGTTAGTGCCTTCTTTAGTTGTTCAAAGGAGTCTTCCCTTTCATCGTTCCACTGAAAAGGAGGGTTTCGGTTTGAAGGTTTCTTCGTCTGCCCTACCAAGGCGTCTTGCAAGGGTGCTGCCAATTTGGTAAATCCTTTTATAAATCTGCGATAGTAACCCACCAATCCCAGGAATTGCCTCACTTCTTTTGCGTTGGTAGGTCTTGGCCAATCCCTTATGGCGCTTATTTTCTCGGGATCCGGTGCTACTCCCTCCGAACTCACGATGTGTCCCAGGTACTGTACCTTTGGCTTGAGAAGGTGACATTTGGATGGCTTGATTTTCATGCCATACCTGGATAAGGCTTCGAACACTTCTGCCAGGTCTATTAAGTGTTGTTCGTAAGTCTTTGAGTAGACGATCACATCATCTAGGTACAGGAGGACGGTCTCGAAGTTCTTGTGTCCGAGGCAGCATTCCATCAGCCGCTGGAAGGTACCGGATGCGTTGCAGAGTCCGAATGGCATGCGATTAAATTCACTTAGACCCATTGGTGTGGTGAATGCTGTCTTTTCCTTATCTCTCTCAGCCACAGGGACTTGCCAATACCCGCTTGTTAAGTCTAAGGTGGAAAAATAATTAGCAGATTTCAAAGCAGTCAAGGACTCTTCTATCCTAGGCAAGGGGTAGGCGTCTTTATGGGTGATGTTATTAATCCGCCGGTAGTCTACGCACATTCTCATGGTTCCGTCCTTTTTTTTGACAAGCTCTAGAGGGGCCGCCCAGGGGCTACAGCTGTCTCTTATTACCCCGGCCTGTTTCATTTCCCTCAGCATATCTTTTGCACATTGATAGTGAGCGGGCGGTATGGGTCTATATCTTTCTTTTATTGGGGGATGGTCACCTGTGGGGATTGTGTGTTCTACCCCTTCTATCCGTCCGAAGTCCAATGGGTGTTTACTGAAGACTTGTTCATATTCCGTCACTAGCCTATACACCCCTTGTTTTTGATGGGTAGGTGTTGAATTTATGCCCACGTGTAGCTGTTGGCACCAATCCTCCATCTGAGCCATTGCCTTCCACCTGACAGGTTGGTTCTAAGGGCTCAATGGTTGTGATGGCATTGTTGTCAACAGTATATAGCTTTGCCATTGTAGCATACCTTGGCAAAGTGACCTCTTCCTCTCCACAGTTCAAAAGTCGTACCGGCACTCGTCCCCGGTGTACCTCGACTATACCTCGTGCTGTGAGTATAGTGGGCCTGCTGTCGGTGTACACTGGTTCTATTAAGGCTTGATAATCTCGTCCCTTAGTACCAATGGCTGCTCTACACCATACCAGCATTTCTGTTTTTGGTGGGATTACAATAGACGTTGGATCACTTACCCTCACACTGCCGATTTCTCCACCTGCAACTTCTACCTGTTGCCTTAACATCAATACTTTTATTTCCCTTTGGAGAACTCTCTGCTGGCAGGATTGGGCAGTTTCAGCAATTTGCTGCAAGACAGAAATGACTTCGGAAAAGCAGTTCTCTAACACATTCATTCCTATCAATACAGTTGGTTCACAGTTCCGCCGGTCAACATCAACAACAATTATACCCTGTTTCTTCAATTCTACTTTACCAATCTTTATGGTCATCTCCCTGAATCCTAGTTTCGGTACCAACTTACCATTACTGGCCCATATATCTAGTTCAACATCAGAGGGCCCTTTATCAATATCTGCATCAGCCCAGTACCTCTTATAAAGGATATACGGTATAGATGAAATCTGGGAACCTGTGTCCAGCAAAGCGTTGAGGGGCATTCCGTCCAGCACGATAGGGATAATGGGTCGTCCTCCGATGTACCTGTCGTGCCAGGGTGTTGGGCCTTGAAAGTTCATTCCTGGGAAGCGGCCCGCATTCCCAGGGGATTCCCGTTTAAATCACAATCTCGTGCAAAGTGGCTTGGCTGCTGGCAACGGCGGCAAATGGGCTGTCCATCCGGTTGGTAGCGGTTGCAGGGTCGTCCTCTCCATGTCGGGTATTTCCGGGGTCTCATCCATGGAACATCCTCTCTACGGTTTGCCAACTCCATCTTGGGTCCTCTCATCTCCTGCATGGTTTTAGCCATTGAAGCAACAACATCAGTTAAAGAGTCAAGCTTTTGTTGAAAAGCCTCATTAGTACTGGGCCCCAGGGGCTTAGCAATGGCCCCGGACATAGCTGATGTCACTGGTACTCCATGTTGTTGAGGAGCCTCTGCCATGAGTTGCGCAGGCTCCTGATCCCGAGGTGCCTCTGCCAGCTGGAGACGTATAACGCTCTCCTTTAATTGAGCAAATGTCAATTCAGGGTTCTTAAAAACAAGCATGCTCACATGCCCCCGGTGAGAAGGGGTGTAGAGTCCCTCAATAAATTGATCTCTTAGCAGTTTATCCGCTCCGGTATTAAAAATGGGTTCAGCCAGTGTAAGTGATTTAAGGGCTTCCTGCAGGTTTAAGGCAAAGTCTCTCACGCCCTCATTAACTTTTTGTTTGCAATTAAAGAATCGTACTTTAGCTTTGCTGCTGGCAGTGGTTTCAAATGTAGCTTTTAATCCAGCAAATATGCGTTCAACAGTGCCTTTTAGATCAGCTGCCCATGCTGTGACTTCTCGCTTAGCATGGCCACTTAACTGCATCATCAGGAGACTAACACGCTGAACTTCACCCACGGGGAACATGTCAAAATGAGCCAGCATCTTTTCTCTGAAATCGTCAAGGGTATTAGGCTCACCTTCATACATTGGAAGCCATGGGCGACCCGGGGTATATGGCATCAGCATCGGTATGATGGGCGCCACTCCTTGCACCGCTGTGCTACCAGACTCTCTATCGACACTCTGTCTTTCAGCTGCATTAGCGTCGCCGGATGCTGCGGCGTCTCCGTGCTGCGACATACTGTGCCCCCTTAGTTAATCCGGACCCTTACGGTCCTCCGCTTCCGTCGGGATAGTGTAGATTCATTCCGCTGTGCAGCAGGATCGATTTTCCCCTTGCTCTGATGTCAGAGGGCTCAGCTTGGTGCCGCCCACAATGACACGCCCCCTGCTGCTCCCACTCACCGCGCTCTGTAATGGCGGATTCTGAAGTTTTTCAGTTAGACTGGGGCTCAGGTGATGGCGTAGCTCAATTAACAGTCTCGTGCCTAACGGTTATGAGGTGATTACCTCAGGGGATGGCGGCCATCTTTACTCCATTATAACCAATGGGGAAAAGTCACTTTCAATAGTTTTCAATGGGGAATGGATATTTCTTTAATAAAGTCAATTTTCAAGATTTTTCATCCAAGTTTTCACAGTTTTGGGCTCCAATCACGGCACACAATACCCGGTATATGGGCTGGCTCGATCCTGTTCGTGACGCCAGTTGTGACGCCCGAGAGACCGGGGTACCCAGCACCGGACCAATGGGGTCTGTCTCTTGAGGGGAATGTCACAGGTGGCTTGACCCGGTGCTGTGGCCTCAGGCAATGCACAGTGTAAGGGGTATCGTGAGGGGACAGGCACTTACTTGATCAGCAGCAGGTTCTCTCAGCGGTGACGATCCCGATCCTGGATAGATGGCTATTGTCCAAATGAAAGACTGAGGCACTGAAACGTTTAACCAGTTTACTTTAACATAAAAGGATTTACAACCAGTCCTGTCACCGGCGTCTGTATGGGAACTCTGAGTTACTTTGACCCTGCCGGGGTCTTCGCCTCTTATTGTGCGCAATTTCTGTGTGGCCCTGCTGCTGTATGTGAACTGGCTGCCGGCCCAATCTGTCCCCTCCGGGTCCTGGTTCGACTGGCAACCCGAGTCCTTTTATCGGCTTACCCCCTCCGGGAGTACCGCTGAACTCTGTGTCTGTTGCTGCGTCCGACCCTAGTGAAGCTGATATCACCTCACGTTTTTCCGGTTGCTGTATTATATATAATGAATACAGCCACGGATCCGGTATCCGTCTTTGCGCCTGTTCTGGGTAGTGATTAATGCTACCCGGTTCTCACAATGTCCCTTTTCTCTGTCCCTCTTCTCCTCAGGCTGGTGATTTGGGCCTGGAAACCGTCATAGGGCTGTTAGAAATTCAGCTGTATGACCTCTCACTATCAGCTCCTTAGCCCAACTGCCATTTCTTCTCTCAGACCAGAATGGATTAAGGGGAGTCTCTGGAGCTCCCCCTTCTGGCCGGAGGTGGTAGTGCAGTTTTGCTATCTTAACATTTGTGTTTAGTGTCAGTAACTATTTTTGTGGCAAATACCCCTAGGGGTGCCACATAGTGTTTGTTTGTTTTTTACGCTGGTAACCAGGGTAAACATCGGGTTACTAAGCGCGGCCCTGCGCTTAGTAACCCGATGTTTACCCTGGTTACCCGGGGACCTCGGCATCGTTGGTCGCTGGAGAGCTGTCTGTGTGACCACACTACGACTTACCAACGATCACGGCCAGGTCGTATCGCTGGTCGTGATCGTTGGTAAATCGTATAGTGTGACGGTACCCTTACACTTGAAAGATGTCACACTTCAAATGATGTCACATCTGACCGAGGTTATATCTGACCTTCTCCATTAAACTTATACCATTCAAATGTCCATGAAATGAAACCAGGTGAGAGAGAGGGGAGGAGTGAGCAGGAGGACAGTTCACAGTAGGGAGCAATTAACAGATTGCAGTTAATGGAACATTTGACTAGCATCAAAGCTGAAGAAAGAGACAGAATAAAATAAAAGGATAGTACTACAGACATAACAATATGTATTCAGTAAAATTGAGGTATGGTATATGGAATTAAAGTCAAGGAAAAAGTGGCAGCGTACCAGTTAAAACAGAGGAAGAGGAGTACATGGGATTCTGGGGTGCAGTGGGTATTCTGGGTTAAGAGATGGTTCAGATATACCAGTTAAAACAGACATATGATGAGAAGCATGGCTGAGAAACCAGCAGATAGGCATTGCCACAGCGTTGTGCCAGTAGTCACCTGGTGAGAAAAATTGGAATTTACAGATTTACATCCATTGTGCTCCACATACAATTGCCAGTCCTCACTGGTCTGTGTTACGTTTTAGCAGCCCTACATTTCTGATACTGGCAGTTGTCTCAGGTTGTGTAGTTAAAGGGAACCTGTCAAATAGAAAAGCAGTCCAATCTGCAGGCAGCATGGTGAGTTATAGAGCAGGAGAAGCAGAACGGATTGATAAGTGGGTTTGTGGGAAAAGATAAATATAACCAGTGCTTTGCTTAAACCTCTTCTCATTCTGTGTTTAGGAGTCAAGGGGGTGGTCCTAATCAGTGACTGACAGTCATCTGTCTGTATGGACACTTGTGCAAGGAAAGCTTTCAGTCAGTTAGCAAGACTGCCCATGTGAGTGAGAAGCCCAGAATGAGCAAAAATACAACCCCTGGCAAAATTTATGGAATCAACGGCCTTGGAAGATATTCATTCAGTTGTTTAATTTTGTAGAATAAAAGCAGATAACAGACATGGCACAAAACTAAAGTTTTGGCAACTTTCTGGCTTTAAGAAACAGTAAAGGAAATCAAGAACAAAAAATGTGGTAGTCAGTAATGGTTACTTTTTTAACCAAGCATAGGGAAAAAATTATGGAATCACTCCATTCTGAGGAAAAAATTATGGAATCATGAAAAACAAACAAAAAAACACTCCAAAACAGCTTGCAATCTCTGAGGCATGGACTTATTGAGTGTCAAACTGTACTCTTCATCAATCTGGCTCCAACGCCTCTGATTGCTGTTGCCAGATCAGCTTTGCAGGTTGGAGCCTTTTCATGGACCATTTTCTTCAACTTCCACCAAAGATTTTCAATTGGATTGAGAACCGGACTATTTGCAGGCCATGACATTGACCTTATGTGTCGTTTTTCAAGGAATATTTTCACAGTTTTTGCTCTATGGCAGGATGCATTATGATCTTGAAAAATGATTTCATCATCCCCAAACATCCTTTCAATTAATGGCATAAGACGAGTGTCCAAAATATCAACATAAACTTGTGCATTTATTGTAGATGTAATGAGAGCCATCTCCCCAGTGCCTTTACCTGACATGCAGCCCCATATCATCAATGACTGTGGAAATTTGCATGTTCTCTTCAGGTAGTCATCTTTATAAATCTCATTGGAATGGCACCAAACAAAAGTTCCATCATCATCACCTTGCCCAATGCAGATGAATATGACTTTCATCCAGTCATCCACAGTCCACGATTGCTTTTCCTTAGCCCATTGTAACCTTGTTTTTTTCTGTTTATGTGTTAATGATGGCTTCGTTTAGCTTTTCTGTATGTAAATCCCATCTCCTTTAGGCGGTTTCTTACAGTTCGGTCACAGACGTTGACTCCAGTTTCCACCCATTCGTTCCTCATTTGTTTTTTGTACATTTCCTGTTTTGGAGACATATTGCTTTAAGTTTCCAGGCTTGACGGTTTGATGTTTTCCTTGGTCTACCAGTATATTTGCCTTTAACAACCTTCCCATGTTGTTTGTATTTGGTCCAGATTTTAGACACAGCTGACTGTGAACAACCAACATCTTTTGCAACATGATGATTTACCCTCTTTTAAGAGTTTGATAATCCTCTCCTTTGTTTCAATTGACATCTCTCATGTTGGAGCCATGATTCATGTTAGTCCACTTGCTGCAACAGCTCTCCAAGGTGTGATCACTCCTTTCTAGATGCAGACCAACGAGCAGATCTAATTTGATTCAGGTGTTATTTTTGGGTATGAAAATTTACAGGGTGATTCCATAATTTTTTCCTCAGAATTGAGTGATTCCATAATTATTCCCCTATGCTTGGTTAAAAAAAGGAACCATTACTGACTACCACATTTTTCGTTCTTGATTTCTTTTAGTGTTTCTTAAAGCCAGAAAGTTGCAATTTGAAATGAGTTTAGTTTTGTTCCATGTCTGTGATCTGCTTTTTTTTCTACTAAATTAAACAATTGAATGAACATCCTCCAAGGCCGGTGATTCCATAACTTTTGCCAGGGGTTGTATAACCTATATCCGAATATAACCAAACGTACATATCACACTATTCACCAACTGGTGCTTTATAGCATGCTGCCTGCAGTTTGAATTGTGTTTTCAATGTAACAGGTTAACTTTAACAGTGGTATACTGGGGCTTTTATCCTGGGGAAGGCATTGCATCAGCCCCGTAATACGTAGATAATTTGATGCCCTTAATTTTAATAAAATTAAAGGGGTATTCCTATCTCCAATATCCTATCCCAATATATAGTAGGTGTAATAATATTAGCAAATACCTCCAACTAGAAATGTAGTATAGTTTTTCTGATTTGCTACGTCTCTTTCCTCATGTGCAGGCATTGCAGAACCTTAGGTATTCATTGTTACGACCTCAAGCAACTAGCTTATGCTATATCAGTGGCCGTAACCATGGTTACCTAAGGTCCTGCAATGCCCTGCACATAAGGAAAGAGACATAGCAAATCAGAAAAAACTATTCTACATTTCTAATTGGAAGTATTTGCTAATATTATTATTACTACTACTACATTTAATACATATTGGGATAGGATCTTGGGAGATGGGAATATCCCTTTAATTCTGTTGAGGGAAATTAATCCTGGTGTTTAGGTAATATTCACGTTTTTTTCTCCAAACTTCTTTATATAAAAGCACAATCATGTATAAAAGTATTCCAGTCATAAGTACAGGGAAACGAAGCTATGAAACCCAAGAACTGGGCTCTGCATAGTTCGGTTTTGGATTGAGCAGAGGTACGTATGTTTGTTCCATTGATTATCTATGGGACTGAAAAAGAAAACCGAACACAGTGGTCAGCCCCCAAGTGATTAGTAAGTTTTCCTCCATTGATAACTTTCTATTTTGGGAATAACCATTTAATTAAGAAAACCTCAAGCAGCATTGATTTAAATGAAGAAAGCCACTACTGTGAGTCAGACATGGGTCATGAGACATCCTTCTCTTGACACGAGAACTGAATAAAATTGATTACCATCATTATCATGTCAGGAGAATATTCTTATTATGACAATGACACCTGTCAAAGAGTCAGATATATTAGGCAGCAAGTGAACAGTCTGTTCTGTAAGTTGATATGTTGAAAGCAGGAAAAATGGGCAATCGTTAGGATCTAAGTGACTTTGACAAGGGCCAAATTGCCGCCTAGCTCAGAGCATTTCCATAATGTGTAGTCTTTGGGTATTCCCAGTATGCTGTAGCTAGTACCTACCAAAAGTGGTGAAAAAAGGGCAATTGGTGAACCCATGATATGGGAACCCAGGCAAGGAGACATTCAGTTATGAGGAGGGGACTGACCAATGTGATCCACAAAATGATATTTTAGTACAAATTACTGATGAAGTTAATGGTGGCTTTGATAGAAAGGGGTCACTACACGGTAACAATCTCGTCGCAAATAAGGCTGTATAACCACATGGTCATTATATCTTTGCTGAACCCCGTCTACAGCTAAAAGTCTCCACAATGGACAATTGAGGCTCAAAACTGGAGCACAGAGTAAAAGAAGATGGTGGCGGCCAAATGCATGCTTACCTAAAGGGGTGACCCCAGAATGGGTAAGACCCAGCAACAATGCAAAACTGTTCAGGAATGGTCTGAGGAACATGACAATACATCTGAGGGTTTGGTTTGTCCTCCAACTCTGCATTTCTCAATCTAATTAATCGTCTGTGGGAAGTTCTGGAGAAACAAAACCAATGCATGGGGGACCTAACTTGCCATATACAGGGCTTGGGTTTGATGGGTCACGACTGGTTTGGAGGCAAGAAGGGGTTGGGCACAATATTTGGCATGAGGTTCTATTGTTATGACTGATCGGACTTTTTAGTGGATAAACTACTGTTAGATGGAAAGTACCTTGTAGTCAGATTCCTGCTGACAAGGGAGTTACATGACACTCCTCCAGCTCCTTCTCCATGTTATTTATTGCAAAAGTTTCCCTTAGTTATTCAGACATCACCATCATATCCCAATTTAAAGGGAACCTGTCACCAGTTTTGTCCTGTGTCAACTAAAACTATGACCTTAATCAGTGACTGTGCTGCAGTCCATCAATGAGTATATAACCCCTGATTCCCACTGTATACTCCCCATAAAAACTTTTGAAGTTCTCCCGTGCTGTATGTTAATCCTGTCGGTCCGGTCCGATAATCACTGATGGATGCAGCACAGGCATTGAATAAGGTGATAGATTTAGTTGACACAGGACACAACTGGTGACATGTTCCCTTAAAACCAATAAGTGTATCTACCTTTATGTAACACAGGCAAAGTAATCATTCTTAAAGCATAAAATGACACTCCTTCACCCCAGAAGTGCCACGGGAAAATAATTGCTTATTTTGTCATGACAACAAATTTGATAAGCTAGCAATGATTGTGTCTGATAAAGTGTGGTGGTCCCCCATGCATTGGTTTTGTTTTTCCAGAACTTCCCACAGACAATTCATTAGATTGAGAAATGCGGAGTTGGAGGACAAACCAAACCCTCAGATGTTGTGTCATGTTCCTCAGACCATTCCTGAGCAGTTTTGCATTGTTGCTGGGTCGTACAAATTCTGGGGTCACCCCTGTGGTGCTGTCATGGACTCCGAGAAACGCCGTTAACCGGTGAGTAACTAAGACTAATGTTAACGTTGTTACTTATGTCTGTTGTGTTTGATACTACTGTTAAACTGTAAAGCGCTGCGGAATATTTTGGCGCTATATAAATAAAGATTATTATTATTATTATTATTATTATTAAGTGTGCATATTACTAAGTGATCGCAACCGCTGCCCATTAAACACTTCTGGAGTGGGTACGTGAAGAAATGATCACAGTAAAAGGCCCGGGCCTGCTGGGACACAATGGACATGGGGGTAGTGAATACTTGTCAAATGGTGACCGTAAGTTACGTCACAGAAGGTGAGAGGAAAGAAAGGGTTAAAGAGGAAGAGGGTGTAAGAGCCAGACAAAGAAAAAAAAAGGCAGACAGAGGAGGAGACAGCTGCAGAAACTAGGGACACCATCACATAAGGAGGGAGGACAGGAAAAGAAAAGGAAAGAGAGGAGAGGAAGAGGGGAGAGCAGAGAGGAAGAGATAGAGGAAAGCACAAGTGACAAGAGAAACACTAGATGGAAAGATGGAAATTTTTTGTGTCCATTTTTTACTTTTAACCTTTGTATTCTGTCTAAAATGCCCCATCCTCCTGCATATCTACTGCACAGAGGACCATAGGTCCAATTCAGCAGTGGAGTGGGAGATTTGGGTGTTGTGGCTATAAAATGAACTTTACAACTAGAGCTGTACGGAAGAAGCGGTCTTGGTTTCTCTCTTACCCTTCCCAGACTGATGGCCTATTAAAATATCATTTGCATTATGAAAGCTATTTGCACACACAAGGCAATGGTTCTCTGCTCCTTCTTCTGCCCTACCCCAAATAATCCTCCTGGATTATACACTGGATATAAAGGCGGATATGAGCCATGTTATAATGCCTGGTCAGAGCCCCAGCTCTGGGTCAGCATGTACGGCCATTACTCCCCACTATTCTCTCCCTTATGGATTTGCTATATCTGCTTGAACGGACCTCTTATGGCTCACTTCTGTACACCAAAATATTAGCAATATAATCTAAATATTCCTTTCCTTAAACACAATAGCTGCAGACTATGATTTCTTAGCTCTCATATTTTTCATTCTATAGATTTCTAAAGTATGAAACACTTTACTTTTCTGAATTTTTGTATTTAAAACAAATTCTAAATGCTATAAAATAACTGTTAAAACGGTGTATGCCTTTGCTCTGTGTTTTTTTTTTTTCTTTTTTACCGAGAGTTGTTGATGGACCTTGGACACACAGACCTCATATCCAGCCTATATTACTGGCAGGGATGCGTCCTAAAAAGAGAAAATTCCTAGGAACAGGTTCCCAACAGCCTAAAAATAAATGTAGGAAATGGATTGCAGAGTTAAACTTCATGGCACTTATTATAATTAAAGATAAATCACTAACATATGTAAAAAAAATATTTTCTAAATTTTAAAAGGTGTCCATGGTATTTAATTGTGAAGATTTTCTAGAATGCTTTAAAGTTAATGTACCATGTCAGATCAACAGGTCTGTGCAGCTCGAGAACAGGGCTATCTCACACTGCCATGCACGGGTAAGCTGGTTATGCATGTATGGCTATCTATTCACTTTTATGGTAGTTTTGGAGGTAACCAGGCAAGCACATCTGTGAATATACCATAAATGTCAGAGTTAGGAATACTCCTTTAAATAGGTTTTCCCATTATTGAAAGCAATGCCATGTTGCAAGTCAGTGGAGGTTTAACCAATAGGACTCTCATTACTCCTGAAAATGAAAGTACCCTCACAACAGTAAATAATAATAATAATAATAATCTTTATTTATATAGCGCCAACATATTCCGCAGCGTTTTTCCTTATAATTCATACCCTACCACCTTTTTTGCAGGAAACAGCACAGCCATTTTGGACATCTGACACTGGACCCTATAATGAGGTATGGATTGCATATCCAAGCATTACTGTATGTACCGTCTAGTCATGACCGAGCGTGCTCGGCACTGCTCAATTCTCGTCCGAGAATTGGGGTGCATGGGTATGCTTGTTACTCGATCCAGATAGCAAGATCTGGAGCAGAAGTGACTAAGAGTGAACTACAGGTTTGGGAGAGAACGCCTGGCAGAAAGGACTAGAGTTTATCATTCTTGAAGGCCTAGACAGGACTGAGTGTATGAGACAAATAGAAAGTCCTGGGTTGCAGTTTCAGAGCATCCGCATTAGAGAGGATAAATACCGGCCATAGTGGCACCATTGAGTGAAAAGAAGATGCGGAAATGCAGGTCAAGTAAAGGACTCTTGGTAAACAGTACAGCAGAATCGAGCTGGGTTGTGGTGAAATAGTGAGAAACAGTAGAGACAGGGGACAAGTAAAGGGAGTAAAGGAGAACAATAGAGAAACAAAGAAAGGAAACTTGTGTGGAAAATGCTTTGAGTTGTAAAGGAAACGTTCATAACACTGTGTACCCGCTATCTCTTGTATATATTCCCTACCAAGTTCCTGTTCCATAAAAAGTTTATTTTTAAATGGTGGTCTGCCTCATTGAACTGTACAACACCTGGTCCTGGCAAACCAACAACATCAGTTAAATGCGGCCTGCACAGGCGTAGCACCCTCACAGCACAAGTCCACACACCCTGCCAGGACCCCCACCTTTATGTTACATACCGGGGTGTACAAGATAAGTACTTCGTCCAGCGCTATCTCCCTGCGCCACATTACTCTTGGCGTAGTCAGCAGGATCGAGTCTTGCGATTAGTAGAACAGAGTGATGCGGGAAAGACTTGAGGTGTGTGGAGAATGGCGACCGTTAATAGGTCCAAGATGGCACCAAACATGCACTCTGTGATGGTGGTTAGTGGCGCAGAACAACAAGAAGATCCCACCCATCATGGGAGTAGAAGGAATGAAAGGGAGACAAGTGGTGTCCAGCCCTTCAGAGGTTACGCCTACAGAAGGGAGTATTGGAACTGAAAGTGCCAGTCTACAGTGAGGAGTAGTCATTGAAGGAGAATAATAATAATAATAATAATCTTTATTTATATAGCACCAACATACTCCTCAGCACTTTACAGTTTAGCAGTTTCAAACAACAGTCATAAGTAACAACGTTAACAATACAACAATTAAAGCAAAATAAGACGACCCTGCTCGTGAGAGCCTACAATCTAGAATGAGGTGGGGGAGATACAAAGTGCATGTGTGTATTTACAATGATGTATTTAGAATGATGGTCCAGTCATCTTCAGGGGGTGGGAGATAGATGGAGATGGTGAATGGGCTACAAACCCACACAAACATAAAATGACTTTGATTAGTGAACGTGATGGACTGCACTGAACAAATGTGTTTTGAGGGAGCGCCTAAAACTATGCAAATTGTGGATGGTCCTAATATCTTGGTGTAAAGCATTCCAGAGGATTGGCGCAGCACGGGAGAAGTCTTGGAATCGGGAGTGGGAGGTACAGAATACTGCAGTGGTTAATCGAAAGTAATTTGCAGAGTGCAGTGGTCGGTTAGGCCGATAGACCGAAATGAGGGAGGAGATGTATGGGGGTGCCGCACTGTGGAGAGTTTTGTGGGTGAGAACAAGTACTTTGAATTGGATTCTATAATGAATGGGCAGCCAGTGTAACGACTGGCGAAGAGCGGACGCGTCCGAGTAACAATTAGCTAGATGGACAACCCTGGCTGCTGCATTAAGGATAGACTGGAGAGGGGAAAGTCGAGTAAGGGGGAGGCCAACTAATAGAGCATTGCAGTAGTCCAGGCGGGAGTGGATCAAGGCGACAGTGAGGGTTTTTGTTGTTTCCATGGTGAGAAAAGGGCAGATTCCAGAGATGTTCTTTAGGTGTAAGCGGCACGAGCGGGCAAGAGATTGTATATGGGAGGTGAAGGAGAGATCGGAGTCAAACATAACACCCAGACAGTGCGCCTGCTGCCGGCGCGTTATTATGGTGCCACCCACGGAGAGGGAAATGTCAAATTTAGGGAGACTAGTAAATGGCGGAAGCAGAAGAAGTCCAGTTTTGGAGAGGTTTGAGTTTCAGATAGAGAATGGACATGATGTTGGAGACTGCAGACATACAGTCAGTGGCGTTTTGTAGTACAGCGGGGGTAAGGTGAAGGGATGACGTGTATAGTTGTGTGTCATTGGCATAAAGATGGTACTGAAAGCCAAAACTGCTGATGGTCTGTTCAATTGGGGCCGTGTAGAG
This sequence comes from Ranitomeya imitator, assembly GCF_032444005.1. Classification (NCBI taxonomy): domain Eukaryota; kingdom Metazoa; phylum Chordata; class Amphibia; order Anura; family Dendrobatidae; genus Ranitomeya; species Ranitomeya imitator. The sequence goes on from NC_091285.1 coordinate 530,324,727, forward strand.
GGAGAAGAGAAGGGGGCCAAGGACAGAGCCCTGAGGTACCCCGACAGTGAGAGGAAGAGGAGATAAAGTGGAGCCAGAGAACAGAACACTGAAGGAGCTGTCAGAAAGACAGAAGAGAACCAGGAGAGTGCAATGTCCTTAATGCCTAGTGACTGGAGCCTAGAGAGTAGGAGAGGTTGGTCAACAGTGTCGAAAGCTGCAGAAAGGTCGAGAAGAATGAGCAGAGACGGGTCACCGTAACATTCTGCTGTCAGAAAGTCATTGGTCACCTTGATGAGTGCAGTTTTTGTCGAATGTAGGGGGCGGAAACCGGACTGTGAAGGGTCTAGGAGGGAATGAGTGGAGAAGTAACGGGTAAGGCGGGACTAGACCAGGAACTCCAATAGTTTAGAGATGAAGGGAAGATTGGAGACTGGTCTGTAGTTATTTGTGCAGGAAGGGTCGAGGGCGGGTTTCTTTAGTAATGGAGTAATAATAGTGTTTGAAGGAGTAGGGGAAAATGCCAGAGGAGAGGGAGAGGTTAAAGATTGTAGTTAGGTGAGTTGTGACGACTGGAGAGAGACTGGAGGAGATGCGAGGGAATGGGGTCGGTAGTGCATGTAGTCGGACGAGAGGAGCTTGGAGACTTCTTCTTCTGTGATGGGATCGAATGTGCAGAGTGAGCCAGGGGAGATGCAGGGAGGGATGGGAGTCACTGCACTTGGTGTCTGGGAGCGGATTTCTTGACGGATATTATCTATTTTCTCTATAAAGTGGGAGGCCGGGTCATCAGCACAAATGTCTGTGATACGGGCTTGTGCTTTTGGCCTGACGAAGGAGTGAAAGGTGTCAAAAAGTTTCTTGAAGTTGTTGGATAGTGAGGAGATCAGAGTGGTGAAGTAGGTCTGTTTTGCGAGGTGAAGGGCAGAGTTATAGGTTTTTAACATAAATTTGAAGTGTATGAGAATGAAGTGGAAGGAAAAGGTCTGCCTAGTAAGATGTGACTTAAGAAAATGGGTGAAGTCGTCAGAAAAACTGGATAATCAGCCAGAAAAAAAAAACACCCAGCAAAAGTTGGAGTCGTGACAAGCCTTGAGGGAGATGGCGCCATTTGTGGGTTGTGAGTCGGGAAAGCAGTGTGAAATTATGATGGCGTAATAGGAGATATTGCTGGCGTGGAGTGAGTCACCCAAAGGGAAGATTGGCAGAGGACGGTTGCACCAGGTGATGGCAATAGCGGAAAAGAAGGTGAGGCCGGGTGGCCTGATAAAGAATATGTAAGTCGAACAGAAGCCAGAGCCTTTTACGGTGGCCTGGTTCAAGACCTGTGGTAGGGCCCTATGAGACCAGATGCCAGAGGGCCCCCCACCAACTCTGGAGGCCACTCCACCGAGCTCGGAGGTGATTCACAACTGTGGGCACGCATCTCTTGCTACTCGAGCAAAGTCGATTGCGGGGATAGTTCGGGCCAAGAAGATGATTAAGTCAAGGCCCAGCTGGACAGCCCCAGCGTAGAAGAGCTAGTACAGCACATAATACTGGGGTTGGTGGTATACTTTGATTGCGAGAGGAGCTTTGGCTTCCTGGTGGAGAACACCTGGTACAAGGTCTACGTAAATGCGGGCTCCATCTGCCACGGTCCCAGCCCACAGTCCGAGAAGCGTGCTCAGTTTCTGAAAGAACATGGGTGACGGGGCGGGCTCGCAATAGTGGTTTCCAGAATAAGGTTGGAGGCGGAAAGAGTACCTTCGGCCATACAGCCTCATCGAGTGGTCTGGGGGCTCATATGAGGAACAACAGTGGGGAGACCACCTCAAGTTCTTGCGGGCCCTCAGTGGAGGAAAAGACCATGGGACTGACGGAGATAGCAGCCAACCCAGCAGTAGTATTTGTGGCTCAGTGTGCTCACTCGGCTGTGTATGTGCGAAGAATGGAGGCCAAGGAAACCTGGGTCTGAATGCCACAAGTTGAGAAACCGCTTTTAAAAACAATCAAGTGTTTTCTGGTTGCTCCCTTGTTTAAAGCGCATTCCCCTGCCGTATTAAAGAGACACTACAGCCGCTAGAGCGTCCTACACCCTCACTCAGGAACTGAGTATTATCCAGTAAGGATGATGTTTCTAAGGGACTGTGCACTTGTCTCATTGGCAGGAATGAAGCTTAAAGGATTGTGTCCTCGTCTTAAGGACTGATAGAAGGCAAATGGACTGTGTCCACAATGAAAAGAGCTACCCTCACAGGGATGGATTTTGTTGGTAAAGTTAGATTAACCCAATGAACTGGTGCCAGGTTAGGAAAGCGGTATCATGGACTCGGATGATCATAAGTTCCATGGTACTAACCAAGAGGGTCAGCTCACACAAAAGAAAAGAAATGCTAACTAATCTAAGCAATGTGCAGATCGATTCCTCCCTGGTAACTGGTCTAAGCAATGAGTGAGAGAGTGTCTTGGTGTCGTACTCTATTTGATAATAATAAGTTATGTGCAGAAGGGTGTCCTAATGCTACAGGTTCCGGATGGCCGAGGACATGTTTCGAAGTATAACACACTTCTTCTTTAGGATACAACCACATATCAGGATACAGCTACATGATATGTGGTTGTATCCTGAAGAAGTGTGTTATACTTTGAGACGCATCTGTAATAAAACCGGAAAAATACAGCTCCTTGGATCCTGGATCCTTATCAATCCTCCAGCAGCACGGAAAAATAGACTTTTTTCCTTCATCACTACTGGCATCATGACTGCCGTCGCTGAACAGATCAGTAATATGGCATGTGACCGCTGAGGACCCTGGTTGTCAGGTCGAGTGACCCCTTAAGTGGTACTTATTAGTAATCCAATATCTACTGATCCTGCAGTTAAAACCGCACTTTCCTAACTTTCCATTAAAGATTGTGTGAACATGAATGTGTATTACACGGTCAGTAATCTAGACTATATTGCATTAAAGCCAGTCTTCCTATCATAGTGGAACTGTCAAGTTTTCTTACAGCAGATACAAATGATCAGTCATGCTTCATGACTCCTGCCTTCTATCTAGCAAATTACTAATTTCCTCAACTATAAGCTCCAGAAGACGGCTGCAAAAAGTTAATGTATGCAACACTGAACCTAAGAGAAGAGTACAAGCCAGGTAGATAAAAAGAAAAGGCACAAAAACTTTAATGAAGATGAAAAGGATAGGAGGACGTGTAGTGAATGTATGGAAGAGCTCTCTGCCACAATGTAACAGGAGAGTTAGACAAGCAAGAGAAATAGAGGATGGAGAAGACAGTGGCCTGACAGGAAGAACAGAAGGACTTGTATTGTGAGAGAAAGATGGGGAAGATAAGAACAGAAAGAAGCAGTGGAGGGACAACAGGAAGATGTGATGAGAGATGAGAAAGCAGCAGAGGTAAAAAGGACGGGAGGGGGAAAGAGATGGAAGAAGACAGACTGTGAAAAGTGGGGAGGGGGCGAGAGAAGTAAGCAAAGGGAGGGGAGACTGAGAGAGATAAATGTGCAGAGATGGAAAATAGAAAAAGAGCAATGAGAAAAAAAATCACAAAGATGAAAAAAGAAATGGAAAGCAAGAGAGGATGGACATGTGGAAAGAATGGGGAGGGGAGAGGGCAGGTGGAGCGAGGAGGAAGAAGGAATGGAAAAAAAACTAGGAGATGCAGATATAGAACAAGGGCAACATAAGAGAATGAAAAAAAAAAACAGCCAAGAAATTCAGGAGGTAGATAAGAAAAAGTAAGAGCGGGGGTTAGAAAGTACAAATGGGGAAGAGGTAGACAGAGAAAGACAAGGGGAAGAGAAAGATGTAAGAGCACAATGATAGGAGAGGAAAGCGAAGTCACTGAGGGGAACATAGAGAGATATATAGAGACATACAGGCTGGTCACATACACAGCATATATGGGAAATGGAAAGGAGAAGAAGCAAAATATGCAGAAATATTTCTTACAAAAAGAGGAAGAAGATGTAGAAAAGAGACATTAGGCTGTGGAGAGTACAGAAAAGCAAGAGACAGAAAAAGACACGATAAATACAGATCTGGCGTGAAGAAGAATCGGGAGAACTGCAGACAGGAGAGGACAGGCAGGTTGGGAGAGTCAGATGTGAGCGGTAAGATAGAGAAGAGACTTGAGGAGAGGCGAGAAGGAAGGGAGGGGGAGAAACAAATGAGGAGACAAGAAAAGAGTGTGCTTTACAAAGATAAGAGGAACAGCAGTCACCAAATGGAGAAAAGGAGAGACTGATGACAAACAGGAAAAAGGCAGGGGGTGGAGGAAGGACTGCCATGTCCCTAAGACAGGGAGGAAGGAAAGAGTGGGAAAAATTGGGGAGAGGAAAAAAGATATACCAGGGATTAACTGTGAAGAGAAAACAACAGCAGGGGTGGGAGGAAGAAAGGAGGAGATGAAAGGGAGAGACAGATGGAAGACAGGAGAGGGGGAAGGGAAGAATAGAGATATAAAGTGCAGAGAAAATACAAGGAGGAATATGTAGAAGAGGCTGAAGTTGCTGAGATGGTGAAGATAATGAGTAAGCAGGGAGCAAGAACATGAGACAGAACACAAGAAAAGTGGCAAAGTGTTAAAGTAAGAAATAGACAAGAAATATGGATATCCAACAAATGAGGAGTGCAGGAGCCAGAGAGCTGTACAGAGGAGAAAGGCAACAGATCTGGAAGGAGAAGGGTGAGCTGAGCTCCTGTGCTGGCACTATCCGCAGCTGCCAAGACCCCCTTACTGGGTCAGCCATACTAAAGAGGGGAGACCCTCCGGGCCATCTGTCCAGCACCCAGGAATATTTTATTTCTTCTTACTGATGATTACTTTATATAAAACAGGTCTCAGTGGCTAATATGGCCAGAGCCAATAACACACTGAGGCACTAGTATAGGGGCACCAATATCTGACATTAGAGCACATGGAGTCATAGGCCAAATATTATGTTCTCACAATTAATGTGGGAAATAACAACAATAGATGACTATTGTGTAGAAAACGTTTCTACAGAGGAGTATACGAGCTCTCCAGACAATGCTGTGGGTTTCCTCTTTACTGGAGAATGCCCTGTATCACTGGCATCTTCTGCAATTACAGGATATGACCACTCCATTATGATTGGGGGTCCATCAGTAGCTTTCAATGGATCTGTCAAGTGTAAAGTCCTAGGCAGAGATATCCCTTACCTCATCATACCCAAATAGTGGACAGTAATTATAAAGGTGGGTAATTCTAAAGGTGGGTATACACACTGCATCCCATCCTAGAGCAGCCAAAAGTGAATGACAAGTTCTACCGTAGATGTAAAGCGCTTATCTTAACCATGCTTAAAGGTAATGAAGCATTGGAGATGGAGTACTGACATCAATGGCTGTCCCTGCAGCTTATGGATTCCCTGGGTTTTCCTGGATGCTCTTCTGAACTTTCTGCCCTCAAAGTAATAGATTTGGGTTCTCTACTAAAGGGATATTCGGGCCTACATTGCTACATAAATCAATAACTCTAGATTGGTGCTTGTCCTCGTGCTGGGAGCCCCATTGCACACTAGAATAAAGAATGTTCTCCCCTAGATAAATTTAACACAAGCTTGGCCAGGGCCGAACAGGGGACACAAATTCAGTGGATAGGTGCTCATTAACATACACCAAATAACCCTTTAAGGCTAAGCGCACATTAATACTGTGATCTCTGTTGAGCACGATGTTGGGGTTTCTGTTAGAATCCCCAAAAATCTGGATTCTAAAGGGAGCCATTTACCTAAATACATCCAGAGTCACTGCCAGGACGTCATTTACAGAATTCATCTTTCTATAACATGCACAGAATGTGGCAGACCATGTTTTGTGCATATTAGAAAAAGTAGAATACTGCAAGGACAGAGGCCAGACAGCGATTTACATGAAAGTCTCCATGAGGGGCTGTGCCATGGTTCCCATCCGGCCTTTCAGGGATTCCGACAGAAACTCTGATGTAGTCCTCGGAGAGAGTGCCGTGTTAGTGTCAAGTCCGACGGTTCTCTAAATGAGGACGTCATATACAGTTACATTAGCCCATCTGTTTCTATGTATTGCAAAACAATTCAAAAGCAAAGCAACACCAGGCAATGTCTGCACCATGCTCATTACCCATACTGTACCTGGCTTGTACAGCAACCAGGAAAGTGACACAAAGGAGTGGTTCTGTTCTCCTCCCAAATAAATGGTCGCATTTCTAATACACTACCCTGACATGTCTGGTTAGTCGTCCGTCATGGTAAAAGTGAAGTGAAAGGAGGGGGAATCAGTGTTCTGTGTCTAGACACTATGTACACATCACCAGCTTATTGCAACTTTAAAAGTTAAAAGATTTGTATCCTGCTCATATTCTTTCTTCCCATTTCTTAAAATTTGGAAATGAAGAATGTTCACGAGAATGCTGCAAACAATACAAAATGATGAAGTATTTAGATTTAAAGTGACATGACTTGTGTCAGCTCAGCAGCCATGGTTAGACTTGCCTACCAGAGATCTGACACCGAGTAGAAGTTCTGATGCAAAACGGACCAAGACAGAACCAAGTGTCATGAGGAAACCGCGCTCTTACATACTTATTCTGAATTACAAATCGGTGCCATCAGAGTGCCCTGTTCAGATTGAGAAAAAGTATACTAACGTCAAAGTTAAGTCTGGGTTACAATTTGGCCCTCCAGAGTTACATTTTGAAGGGTTATTCCCATTGTAGACCTTTTTTGGCATCAACAGTATATCCCTCAACTTTGATAACAACATTCATCTCCAAAATGGGGTCTTGAAGACCCCCATACTACCTACTAAGATAGAGAATGGCTGCCACATGCTGGAGGGGAATGAAAGGAGTGACAAAGCTTGTGTGTCGCTCTCCATTTATTTCTATGCTCATTAGTATAGGAGTTTTGGAAACAGCCGGGTACAGTTATCGCCTGTCTGTGACAAAGTTGAGTTATGACGGCTCAGGAAAGCCTATTATAAGTTGAAAAATTGTAACTAGAGAGATTCGTTATAAAAATATACGTCAATATCAGCACCACACATGTGCAGGGCAGACACACCGGGCCCGCATATGTAATTACTGGGAGATATAGGAAGGGAATTAAAAAATGTCTTAAATGACTTCTGTATGAAGCTCATTTATCTGAGACTCCGCACTAAGGCTCAGTTTACACTAGAGATTTTGTAGTATTTTGTATCACTGATTTTGCAGCAAAATTGATGAAAAAGATTACAGGGAACAGCTCCACCGATTTCTATGTTAGTTTTTTCCTTAGTGACACAAAGGCTCATTGGCGCATACATTAGCAGTCAGAAACCGCTTTCCAGTTTGATCTAGTGATGTAGTGTAACGCTGGTGTGGACTAGTCTCAGACCAAAAAAGAAAAACGCAGAACGATAAAAAAAATGTATCCAGTATGAAAGGATTCATTTAATATAGTTAGTTCATTGTACAATTCTACATTCATCATGGATATTATCAGTCCAATATTTCAAAACCCATTATTTTTTATTTTGCCTGCAACACTGCTACAGTGCACAGATTTTCCATATTTATATGCAAGCAGTAAACAAGATCCGAGAAAAATCCATAGAGAAAACAGAAAGAAGCCTAGCTTATACACGAGGGTAGAGGGCATCCGCAACAGGAAAAGTGGAGAGGTGCGCCTTAATCAGAGGGAGGGCGCACATAGGAAGACAGAGCGAGCAGATAAAAGAGAAAGAGGGCGAGGAGCGCTCAGCGGAGAGCTGGAAAGGGAGGGGACGGGAAAAGCAGGCAAACAACAAAAGAGAACGATGGAAATAGAAGGAGAAGTGTGAGAAGAAGAGAGCGCTAAGAAATAAGGAGAATTAGAGAGGCCCAGAGAGGGCTGTATGGGAAAAACACAAGGACACGCTAAGAGTATGTGGAAAGTTAGCAGAAACTTATACAGAAGTATGAATACTAGGAGAAATAATGCCCGGTGCTATAACAGATAGAAACAATAAGAGATTGTGATGGTTGTTGGCATGGCTAAAATGATTAATAAAAAAATTGTTTAGGCAAACAAAGAAAATCAGGAGCAGTAACTTGGCATAAAAAGTTCATTAAAAAAAAAAAAGAACTGCACATATTATCTACACTAAATGCAATAGATCAGAAATACTAGAATACGAGAAAACAATGCAATCGCTATGCAGGTTTAGCTTTCTAATACTAAAACAAGTTACCTGGCATCAGGACTGGCTCACTATGTGTTATACAGTGAGAAAATATTCAGACCCCTTTAAATTTTTCACTCTTTGTTTAATCGCAGCCATTTAATAAATTTAAAAAAGTTCATTGTTTTTCATTAAAGGGACACTGTCACCTGAATTTGGCGGGCTATGTAAATGCCCTGTGTCCGGTCCGATGGGCGGTGTTTCTTCTTTTTTCCTCCACCCCATCCTTCCCCGCTGTCCGCAATATTTTCCGGAATTGGAGTAGGTATCCTCCATAGTTCGCGCGTGCGCAATGCAATCTTGTCTCACGCACGCGCAGTATGCTTTGCCCATCTGCGGGCAAAGCCGAAAAGCATTACTGCGCATGCGCCAGCGCACTATGTTCTGGAAGTATTTATCTGTGGTCCAGAACATAGTGCGCCGACGCATGCGCAGTAATGTTTTAATGGCGCTATAAAAATGAATAATAATAATATTATTAACATGTTTATTTATTCAGCTTGAGCCTTTTTATTGCATGTAAAACTAAGTTTTCTTTCTCTCAATCTACCAAATTGTACTTTGAAAGTCACTTTGGAATGGTAGATTACCCGAATGGATTTCTAAACAGCGTCATTATGTAGTCTTTGAGCTTTTGTTCACAATGATTTTGGATGTGAATCAAGCCTCTAGGAAAACTAAACGGATTGCTGCATTCTTTCACCTTTTGGAGATGCCTCATTTTCATGAACAACATTGGTACCTGGGATTTCTCACGGGGGGGGTTACAGGTTGCAGTGTACCTGCACTAATGTCCCGGCACACTTAATGTTTGGTAAGCCGCACGTGGAGGAAACATGAAAGGAAACTCTGGATTACAGGAAGGCTGACAGATTTACCGAGCAGTTTCCCATCACGTACAGCAACATTCAATGACATAAGGACATTAAAAGCAGAAAAGGTCATCCAGAAAATACAATTCGAGATTCAGCAGCATGGGCGTTTAACGGAATCATTGTGATATTAAACTGTGCTAATTAACATGCAGATTAAAGAAAAACACTAACAACATAAGAACGGTTTGCACTTTGCATGTGTACTGATGGTATTTAAACGGAACCTGTCATAGGGATTTTACACCTCAAACTAATGGTATGTATGTACAGGTACTTTCACGCTGATTAAATCTATACCTTCATTGCAAAAATCAGTTCTGTGGTTCATGAGAAGCATTGAAATTGTATTTAAATGAGCTGCAAGTGCTTTGTTGCGGGACATTGCACGTGCATCTCACCTGCCCTCCTTCATCTCACACCCACCTGTGTCTGACTGACAGGTCACTAAAATAAGAGTAAGTCATCCATAGCAGGCAGGTAATAAGGAGAGAATGCAGGAGAGCTGCAGGTACAAGAAACTGATCTGTGTCAGACACAGAAAGGAAGCGGCAGGCGAGGAATAGGGAAGGATGGCAGAAGAGCTGCAAGTGCCCAAGAGTGAGCTATCAATCAGGCACAGGAGGTAACCGGCAGGTGGGGAGTAGGGAGTGAGGGCAGGAAAGCTGCAAGTACACAAGAGTGAGCTGACAGTCACAAGAGGTAGACAGCAGGTGGGGATTATGGAGTGAGTGCAGGGAAGCTGAAAGTGTACAAGAGTGAGCTGACAGTCATAAGAGGTGCGCAGGAGGCGGGGAGTAGGGAGTGAGTGCAGGAAAACTGCAAGTGCACAAGAGTGAGCTTTCGGTTACAAGAGGTAGGCAGCAGGTGGGGATTATGGAGAGAGTACAAGAGTGAGCTGACAGTCACAAGAGGTGCGCAGAAGGCGGGGAGTAGGGAGTGAGTGCAGGAAAACTGCAAGTGCACAAGAGTGAGCTGACAGTCACAAGAGGTAGGTGGCAGGCGGGGAGTAGGGAGTGAGTGCAGGAGAGCTGCAAATGCACAAGAGTGAGCTGACAGTAACAAGAGGTGCACAGAAGGCGGGGAGAAGGGAGTGAGTGCAGGAAAACGGCAAGTGCACAAGAGTGAACTGACAGTCACAAGAGGTAAGTGGCAGGCGGGGAGTAGGGAGTGAGTGCAGGAAAACTGCAAGTGCACAAGAGTTAGCTGACAGTCACAAGAGGTATGCGGCAGGCGGGGAGTAGGGAGTGAGTGCAGGAAAGCTGAAAGTGCCAAGAGTGAGCTGTCACAAGAGGTGCACAGAAGGCGGGGAGTAGGGAGTGAGTGCAGGAAAACTGCAAGTGCACAAGAGTGAACTGACAGTCACAAGAGGTAAGTGGCAGGCAGGGAGTAGGGAGTGAGTGCAGGAGAGCTGCAGTGTACAAGAGTTAGCTGACAGTCACAAGAGGTAGGCGGCAGGCGGGAAGTAGGGAGTGAGGGCAGGGAATCTGCAAGTGTACAAGAGTGAGCTGACAGTCACAAGAGGTCTGCAAGTGTACAAGAGTGAGCTGACAGTCACAAGAGGTAGGCGGCAGGCGGGGAGTAGGGAGTGAATGCAGGAAAGCTGCAAGTGCACAAGACTGAGCTGACAGTCACAAAAGGTAGGTGGCAGGCGGGGAGTAGGGAGTGAAAGCAGGAGAGCTGCAGTGTACAAGAGTTAGCTGACAGTCACAAGAGGTAGTTGGCAGGCGGGGAGTAGGGAGTGAAAACAGGAGAGCTGCAGTATACAAGAGTTAGCTGACAGTCACAAGAGGTAGGCGGCAGGCGGGAAGTAGGGAGTGAGGGCAGGAGAGCTGCAAGTGTACAAGAGTGAGCTGACAGTCAAAAGAGGAAGGTGACAGGCGGAGAGTAGGGAGTGAGGGCAGGGAAGCTGCAAGTGTACAAGAGTGAGCTGACAGTCACAAGAGGAAGGTGGCAGACGGGGAGTAGGGAGTGAGTGCAGGAGAGCTGCAGTGTACAAGAGTTAGCTGACAGTCACAAGAGGTAGGCGGCAGGCGGGGAGTTGGGAGTGAGTGCAGGGAATCTGCAAGTGTACAAGAGTGAGCTGACAGTCACAAGAGGTAGGCGGCAGGCGGGGAGTAGGGAGTGAATGCAGGAAAGCTGCAAGTGCACAAGACTGAGCTGACAGTCACAAAAGGTAGGTGGCAGGTGGGGAGTAGGGAGTGAAAGCAGGAGAGCTGCAGTGTACAAGAGTTAGCTGACAGTCACAAGAGGTAGGCGGCAGGCGGGAAGTAGGGAGTGAGGGCAGGAGAGCTGCAAGTGTACAAGAGTGAGCTGACAGTCAAAAGAGGAAGGTGACAGGCGGGGAGTAGGGAGTGAGGGCAGGGAAGCTGCAAGTGTACAAGAGTGAGCTGACAGTCACAAGAGGAAAGTGGCAGACGGGGAGTAGGGAGTGAGTGCAGGAGAGCTGCAGTGTACAAGAGTTAGCTGACAGTCACAAGAGGTAGGCGGCAGGCGGGGAGTAGGGAGTGAGGGCAGGGAATCTGCAAGTGTACAAGAGTGAGCTGACAGTCACAAGAGGTAGGCGGCAGGCGGGGAGTAGGGAGTGAATGCAGGAAAGCTGCAAGCGCACAAGAGTGAGCTGACAGTCACAAGAGGTAGGTGGCAGGCGGGGAGTAGGGAGTGAAAGCAGGAGAGCTGCAGTGTACAAGAGTTAGCTGACAGTCACAAGAGGTAGGTGGCAGGCGGGGAGTAGGGAGTGAAAGCAGGAGAGCTGCAGTGTACAAGAGTTAGCTGACAGTCACAAGAGGTAGGCGGCAGGCGGGGAGTAGGGAGTGAGGGCAGGAGAGCTGCAAGTGTACAAGAGTGAGCTGACAGTCACAAGAAGTAGGCGGCAGGCGGGGAGTAGGGAGTGAATGCAGGAAAGCTGCAAGTGCACAAGAGTGAGCTGACAGTCACAAGAGGAAGGTGACAGGCGGGGAGTAGGGAGTGAGGGCAGGGAAGCTGCAAGTGTACAAGAGTGAGCTGACAGTCACAAGAGGAAGGTGGCAGACGGGGAGTAGGGAGTGAGGGCAAGAAAGCTGCAAGTGTACAAGAGTGAGCTGACAGTCACAAGAGGAAGGTGGCAGGCGGAGAGTAGGGAGTGAGGGCAGGAGAGCTGCAAGTGTACAAGAGTGAGCTGACAGTCACAAGAGGAAGGTGGCAGGCGGGGAGTTGGGAGTGAGTGCAGGAAAGCTGCAAGTGTACAAGAGTGAGCTGACAGTTACAAGAGGAAGGTGGCAGGCTGGGAGTAGGGAGTGAGGGCAGGAGACCTGCAAGTGTACAAGAGTGAGCTGACAGTCAAAAGAGGAAGGTGGCAGGCGGGGAGTAGGGAGTGAGGGCAGGGAAGCTGCAAGTGCCCAAGAGTGAGCTATCAATCAGGCACAGGAGGTAACCGGCAGGTGGGGAGTAGGAAGTGAGGGCAGGAAAGCTGCAAGTACACAAGGGTGAGCTGACAGTCACAAGAGGTAGGCGGCAGGCGGGGAGTAGGGAGTGAGGGCAGGAGAGCTGCAAGTGTACAAGAGTGAGCTGACAGTCACAAGAAGTAGGCGGCAGGCGGGGAGTAGGGAGTGAATGCAGGAAAGCTGCAAGTGCACAAGAGTGAGCTGACAGTCACAAGAGGAAGGTGGCAGGCGGAGAGTAGGGAGTGAGGGCAGGAGAGCTGCAAGTGTACAAGAGTGAGCTGACAGTCACAAGAGGAAGGTGGCAGGCGGGGAGTTGGGAGTGAGTGCAGGAAAGCTGCAAGTGTACAAGAGTGAGCTGACAGTTACAAGAGGAAGGTGGCAGGCTGGGAGTAGGGAGTGAGGGCAGGAGACCTGCAAGTGTACAAGAGTGAGCTGACAGTCACAAGAGGAAGGTGGCAGGCGGGGAGTAGGGAGTGAGGGCAGGGAAGCTGCAAGTGCCCAAGAGTGAGCTATCAATCAGGCACAGGAGGTAACCGGCAGGTGGGGAGTAGGAAGTGAGGGCAGGAAAGCTGCAAGTACACAAGGGTGAGCTGACAGTCACAAGAGGTAGGCGGCAGGCGGGGAGTAGGGAGTGAGGGCAGGAGAGCTGCAAGTGTACAAGAGTGAGCTGACAGTCACAAGAAGTAGGCGGCAGGCGGGGAGTAGGGAGTGAATGCAGGAAAGCTGCAAGTGCACAAGAGTGAGCTGACAGTCACAAGAGGAAGGTGGCAGGCGGAGAGTAGGGAGTGAGGGCAGGAGAGCTGCAAGTGTACAAGAGTGAGCTGACAGTCACAAGAGGAAGGTGGCAGGCGGGGAGTTGGGAGTGAGTGCAGGAAAGCTGCAAGTGTACAAGAGTGAGCTGACAGTTACAAGAGGAAGGTGGCAGGCTGGGAGTAGGGAGTGAGGGCAGGAGACCTGCAAGTGTACAAGAGTGAGCTGACAGTCACAAGAGGAAGGTGGCAGGCGGGGAGTAGGGAGTGAGGGCAGGGAAGCTGCAAGTGCCCAAGAGTGAGCTATCAATCAGGCACAGGAGGTAACCGGCAGGTGGGGAGTAGGGAGTGAGGGCAGGAAAGCTGCAAGTACACAAGGGTGAGCTGACAGTCACAAGAGGTAGGCGGCAGGCAGGGACTAGGAAGTGAGGGCAGGAGGGCTGCAAGTGTACAAGAGTGAGCTGACAGTCACAAGAGGAAGGTGGCAGGCGGGGAGGTGGGAGTGAGTGCAGGAAAGCTTCAAGTGTACAAGAGTGAGCTGACAGTTACAAGAGGAAGGTGGCAGGCGGGGAGTAGGGAGTGAGGGCAGGAGAGCTGCAAGTGTACAAGAGTGAGCTGACAGTCACAAGAGGAAGGTGGCAGGCGGGGAGTAGGGAGTGAGGGCAGGGAAGCTGCAAGTGTACAAGAGTGAGCAGACAGTCACAAGAGGAAGGTGGCAGGCGGGGAGTAGGGAGTGAGGGCAGGAGAGCTGCAAGTGTGCAAGAGTGAGCTGACAGTCACAAGAGGAAGGTGGCAGGCGGGGAGTAGGGAGTGAGGGCAGGGAAGCTGCAAGTGCCCAAGAGTGAGCTATCAATCAGGCACAGGAGGTAACCGGCAGGTGGGGAGTAAGGAGTGAGGGCAGGAAAGCTGCAAGTACACAAGGGTGAGCTGACAGTCACAAGAAGTAGGCGGCAGGCGGGGACTAGGAAGTGAGGGCAGGAGAGCTGCAAATGTACAAGAGAGAGCAGACAGTCACAAGAGGAAGGTGGCAGGCGGGGAGTAGGGAGTGAGGGCAGGGAAGCTGCAAGTGTACAAGAGTGAGCTGACAGTCACAAGAGGAAGGTGGCAGGCGGGGAGTAGGGAGTGAGGGCAGGAGAGCTGCAAGTATACAAGAGTGAGATGTCAGACACGAGGTAGGCGGTAGTCAGGGAATACTGTGGGAAGGCAAGAGAGCTTCAATACAACATTCAACCTCAATGCTTTTTTCGACTCATTTCCATGTGATTTCAATGCTGCATTTCTCAGAAACTACAAAACGGATTTCTACAATCAAGGTACAGATTTAATCCAACCATGCATATATGCCATTAGTTTGAGGCTCAATATCCTCATGACATGTTCCCTTTAAATAACTGTGTTAAAGGGAATCTGTCAATTACAAGAAGCATAAATCAGAGTTCCTGCATTAAAAAAATATACATAACTGTGCAAATGTTTTAGGCAGGTGTGGAAAATTTGCTGGAGAGTAAGAGAACTGTGTGCATGTGTACCTAGAAGATTTGATGCTGTATTGAAGGCAAAGAGTGATCACACCAATTATTGATTTAATTTAGATTTCGCTTTTGTTCATTCGCTTTGCTTTGTTAATTGATAAAAATAAACTATTAACACTTGTATTTTTTTAAAGCATTTTCTTACTTTGCACTTTTTCTACATCTTCCTAAAGATTTTGTATAGTTATTTTGAAATGCTGTAGCGTTTTAGAGAAAAACATAGTTGAAAGCGCTGCAGAGTAATATGTGACTAGTCCAAGAGGTGGGTCCTCACTGGCTTTCACCCCGCCAGCTCAACTAGAGAAATACATCTTTCCTTATAGACACATTTAGGTAGATACCTGTCAGTCTAGCTGAGCAGGAGTAGAGAAGCCGCTAGGGACCTGCTCTTGAACTAGTCACCACATCACTGGCCGTGTTCTCAATTGTATTTTTTTCTGGAACATTGCAGTAATTCAGAATAACCCGCATAGGTTTGTAATGCAAGATGCAGGAGCCGGCTTCAGATTCATGCTGCCCATGCTTCAGGCAGCGTGCATCATGTAAGATATTGTGATAAGATAATTTGGGTTTAGTCCCAAAATTTAAACGCGATTTTCCTGGCTTCAAATGGATTTTGCTTTATCTACCTAACCTAGCAATGTAATTAGGTTACAATAAAGTTCCTGACAGATTCCCTTTAATCACTGTGTTCAGCCATCCAACATGTTCCAAGAAAAGCAGACGGACATCCAATACGGCGGATGTTACGACTTCTGCAGCTGTTGTCACCTTTCTTTCCTAGACTTCTATGTTAAACATCTGCCCAGTTATATAAGGATAAAGATAGAGGAAACTAAGTAAAACTGTATTAAAGTAGCTTTGCTGGTAAATAGTGGGGTATTACAGGAACTATAATTATCATTATACCGGTTACCCATGTAACCACAAACTAGCAGGAAAGAATCTAAGAGAAGAGAAAATGTGAGTTTAACTATTGTCCCAGTCTACGTGCAGAAATATTAATATATCGGCCATAGAACTGCCAAGGTGAATCGCAGCTGCCCTGCACCACACAGACCATTCATGAGGTTATCTTCCAGTAGAAGCATTACTGATCATGCGGCTTCCTTTCTGGAAAGCACGGATGTGGCACAGGTGGCTATTCGACTTTCCAGAGGTAGCCATAGACATTAGATTGCAGTTGACAGATCCAGCCGTACATGCGAGATCAGCAAAGCCTGATGATGTGTAGGTAAGAAAAGGAGCATGTACGTGGGAAGTAAAAGAATGACTTACACGTCGCTTTTCGAAGATCTGTTCTCATGTTTCAGATTAGATCTGGGCACTAGTTGAAGAAGAGACCTAGTTTTCTACCGCAGGGATCAATAACATTTGGCACTCCACCTGTTGTGAAGCTACAACTCGTATTATCACAGCTTGTGGCCGTCAGGAAATGCTGGCAGTTATAGTTTCACAACAGATTGATGGGCCCTCTGCGGTGGGCCGAGATCCAGGGGCAGACATACAGTACCATTAGTGCAGCTGCATAGGCACCCAGCAATATGTTAGAGGTACCACTGTTATCTTTCACCCCTTAACGACCAGAGGTATTTTTGGTTTTGCATTTTCATTTTTTGCTCTCTTTTTTTTTATATTGTTTTCTTTTGAATGGGGCGAAAGGAGGGTGATTTGAACTTTTATATTTTTTTTTTATATTTGTAAAAACATTTTTTTTCCCACTTTTTCCATGCTTCAATAGTTTCCATGGGAGACTAGAAGCTGCCATAACCCAATCAGCTCAGCTACATACAGGCGATGATTAGATCACCTCTATGTAGCAGAATTACTCACTTGCTATAAGCACCGACCACTGGGTGGCGTTCATAACAATCCGGCAGTGACAACCATAGAGGTCTGCAGGAGACCTCTGGTTGTCATGCCAACCCATCGGTGACCCGCGATCACGTGACGGGCGTCATCGATGGGCGGATTTCGGGGCGCGATTGCTGGAAGTGCATGTTAAATGCCACTGTCAGAGTTTGACAGCGGCATTTAACGGGTTAATAGCCACGGCTGTTCCGGGCACATGTCAGCTGTTCAAAACAGCTGACATGGGCTGGGAAAGATGTGGGCTCACCGCTGGAGCCCACATCAAAGGGAGGAAGACGAACATCGGTGTATTATTACTCCCGATATCGGAAAGGGGTTAAAGCAGTTTTCTATTAACAATTAAACCACACTTAAAGGGGTTTTCTCACGAACAAAGTTAATTTTAAAGTTCATTTCAATTAACAGATCCTGGACAAAGCATTTCCAAGCGAAACGCGCGTCGGGTGTGGTGGATCCCCATATACAGTACCATCCCTAGGTAACTATACCTCCTCCCTGTATATGTGCCATATTCTAGATCTCTAATTATGTTGTACTGTTTGATATTATTGGTGTACTCTATGTATACTTACCACTGTGCTGCTGGGCATTGTGCCTTGTGATCAGTGCTACTATGTACCCTTTCACACCTCTTTTTTGCAGTGGTTTATTTGTCTGGACTGCTAAGATATCCTTTCAACTTCATTGTGATCACACAATGAAGCTTACACACTTGATTAATATTGTTGTTACATGGTAACTAACTATGTACATATGTATTATACACTAACTAACCATTATTAGTGCCTGGTCTCTGAGACACTAGCCATACTAAGAATTTTGTGATTTTGGAGGTCTACCAAGTGTTTTCTACTATTACGTTGTCTGGGTGTACCCACCTTCTTTTCCTGATACCTATTGCTTTGTCTCTGACTTATGATGTTTTTTACATGTAATGTGTAATGCTTAATAAAATTTGTACTTTTTAACTACTATTCTGGCCTTCTTCTTTGGTGGTTGCTAAAGTTTTAGTCATTTAAGTATGACTTATCCTTCCCCTTGTATCTCTCTAAAGAGTTTATCAAGTAGTTCATAAGATTGTCCGTCTATAACAGAATAAGGGATAGAGGGGGAATAGCTGCGCACACTGCAGAGCCCTGCGCACAGAGTAAAGGTACCTTCACACATAACGATATCGTTAACGATATCGTTGCTTTTTGTGACGTAGCAACAATATCGTTAAGGAAATCGTTCTGTGTGACAGCGACCAACGATCAGGCCCCTGCTGTGCCATCGTTGGTCGCTGAGGAAAGTCCAGAACTTCATTTCGTCGCTGGACTCCCTGCAGACATCGCTGGATCGGCGTGTGTGACACCGATCCAGCGATGTCTTCACTGGTAACCAGGGTAAACATCGGGTTAGTAAGCGCAGGGCCGCGCTTAGTAACCCGATGTTTACCCTGGTTACCAGCGTAAAAGTAAAAAAAACAAACACTACATACTTACCTACCGCTGTCTGTCCCCGGCGCTCTGCTTCTCTGCACTCCTCCTGCACTGGCTGTGAGCGTCGGTCAGCCGGAAAGCAGAGCGGTGACGTCACCGCTCTGCTTTCCGGCCGCTGTGCTCACAGTCAGTGCAGGAGGAGTGCAGAGAAGCAGAGCGCCGGGGACAGACAGCGGTAGGTAAGTATGTAGTGTCTGTTTTTTTTACTTTTACGCTGGTAACCAGGGTAAACATCGGGTTACTAAGCGCGGCCCTGCGCTTAGTAACCCGATGTTTACCCTGGTTACCCGGGGACCTCGGGATCGTTGGTCGCTGGAGAGCTGTCTGTGTGACAGCTCTCCAGCGACCAAACAGCGACGCTGCAGCGATCGACATCGTTGTCGGTATCGCTGCAGCGTCGCTGAGTGTGAAGGTACCTTTATGCATCCTCTAGTGTTATCTGTATGAGGAATACACATTCACTACACGATGACTACGTATGATTAACAAAGATAAAATATACAATGAGAGTTTTTGCAGATAGTGTCAATCAAAGATAGTGAAAGCTTTAAACTCTTCCCTTTGTTTTTTCCTCTCCTTCTAATAGCCATATCTTCTTTATTTGTCCGTCACCATAGCTGTATGAGGCCTTCTAAATTTTGCTTGTGTCGTTATTTTTCAAGACCCATTTTTCAGTCTATAGAGCAGTGTAGGGCTTGTTTTTTTTTTACAAACCAAACAGATGTTTTCATTGATACCATTTTGGGGGCTAGATATGACACTTTAGTCTCTTATCATTTAATTTTTTTTCATGCAGTTTTGTGGAATACGAAAAACCGTGTTACTGGCGTTTCGATCCTATTTTTCTTTCCGGCGTTTATTAAATTGAGTTCATTAATCTTATGTTTTGATAGATTTTACTTTTACGGGTATGAAGATACCAAATATGTGTATTTTTATTAATTTATTCATTCTTAATGGAGGAAAAAAGGGGTTATTCAAACTTTCCATTTTTTTCATATTTGTTTTATAAATTTTCACTTTAGTTGTACAACACTGTCAATCCAGCTCTGAAATGAGAGAAAACTCAAGAAGTAACATCTCTCTGTTCCTCCGTCTCACTCTGCACCTCCTCCAGAGACGTTAATAGATAACTGTAATCTGAGGCATCAGTGAGATATCATTCTTTTTTGCCTTAAATAAAACTGACTTTAGGTGCATTGCAAAGTGAATGATGAGTTCAGGAGGCTTATAAGTGGAGAAAGGAGCAGATTTCTGTGATATGATATATCACAACTAGCTATTGAAGCCGTTCTATGCCCGGGTGGCGAGCATTTATATTGGTATACTAGCTGAAGAGCCCGGCGTTGCCTGGGCATAGTAAATATCTGTGGTTAGTTATAGCACGTCACTTCTCTTATTTTCCCATCACGCCTCTCATTTTCCCAATCACATCTTTAATTTTCCCCCTCACATCTCTCATTTTCTCCCTCACACCTCTCATTTTCTCCCTCACTCCTCTCATTCCCGCCTAACACTTGTCATTTCGACCTCACATCTGTCATTTTCCGATCACTACACTATTTTCCCTCACTCCTCTCATTTTGCACTCACACCTCTCATTTTCACCTTAGTATATACATGTTTGTCATCTCCCTTATATATAGTAAACACCTGTATGTCATCTCCTGTATATAGTATATACCTGTATGTCATCTCCCCTGTATATAGTATATACCTGCTGTGTGTCATCTCCCCGGTATATAGTATATACCTGTATGTCATCTCCTCCTATATATAGTATATACCTGTATGTCATCTCCTTCTATATATAGTATATACCTGTATGTCATCTCCTCCTGTATATAGTATATACCTGTGTGTCATCTCCCCTGTATATAGTATATATCTATGTGTCATCTCCTCCTGTATATAGTATATACCTGTATGTCATCTTCTATATATAGCATATACCTGTATGTCATCTCCTCCTGTATATAGTATAAACCTGTAGGTAATCTGCTCCTGTATATAGTATATACCTGTGTGTCATCTCCTCCTGTATATAGTATATACCTGTATGTCATATCCTCCTGTATATAGTATGTACCTGTATGTCACCTCCTCCTCTATATAGTATATACCTGTGTGTCATCTCTCCTGTATATAGTATATATCTGTGTGTCATCTCCCCTGTATATAGTATATACCTGTGTGATCTCCTGTATTAGACCTCGTTAACACGTTATTTGCTCAGTATTTTTACCTCAGTATTTGTAAGATAAATTGGCAGCCTGATAAATCCCCAGCCAACAGGAAGCCCTCCCCCTGGCAGTATATATTAGCTCACACATACACATAATAGACAGGTCATGTGACTGACAGCTGCTGTATTTCCTATATGGTACATTTGTTGCTCTTGTAGTTTGTCTGCTTATTAATCAGATTTTTATTTTTGAAGGCTAATACCAGACTTGTGTGTGTTTTAGGGCGAGTTTCGTCTGTCAAGTTGTGTGTGTTGAGTTGTGTGTGGAGACATGCATGTAGCGACTTTTGTGAGATGAGTTTTGTGTGGCAACATGCGTGTAGCAACTTTTTGTGTGTCGAGTTGCATGTGACAGGTTAGTGTAGCAAGTTGTGTGCAGCAAGTTTTGCGCATGGCGAGTTTTGCGCGTGGTGAGTTTTATGTCTGGTGCCTTTTGAGTATGTGCAAGTTGTGTGTGAGGCAACTTTTGCATGTGTTGCAAATTTTGTGCATGTGGCAATTTTTCCGCGTGTGCAAGTTTTGCGTGTGGCGAGTTTTCCATGAGGTGAGTTTTGCACTTGTGGCGAGTTTTGCGTGAGCCTAGTTTTTGCATGTGGCGAGTTTTGCGCGGCGACTTTTGTGTTTCGACTTTTATGTGGCGAGGTTGGTGTATGTGTGGTGAAATGTGTGCTGAGGGTGGTATATGTGTTCAAGCACGTGGTAGTGTGTGGCGCAATTTGTGTGTGTGTTCATATCCCTATGTGTGGTGAGTATCTCATGTCGGGGCCCCACCTTAGCAACTGATCGGTATATACTCTTTGGCGCCATCGCTCTCATTCTTTAAGTCCCCCTTGTTCACATCTGGCAGCTGTCAATTTGCCTCCAACACTTTTCCTTTCACTTTTCCCCATTATGTAGATAGGGGCAAAATTGTTTGGTGAATTGGAAAGCGCAGGGTTAAAATTTCACCTCACAACGTAGCCTATGACGCTCTCAGGGTCCAGACGTGTGACTGTGCAAAATTTTGTTTCTGTAGCTGCGACGCCTCCAACACTTTTCCTTTCACTTTTTTCCCCATTATGTAGATAGGGGCAAAATTGTTTGGTGAATTGGAAAGCGCGGGGTTAAAATTTCACCTCACAACGTAGCCTATGACGCTCTCAGGGTCCAGACGTGTGACTGTGCAAAATTTTGTTGCTGTAGCTGCGACGCTTCCAACACTTTTCCTTTCACTTTTTCCCCATTATGTAGATAGGGGCAAAATTGTTTGGTGAATTGGAATGCGCGGGGTTAAAATTTCACCTCACAACGTAGCCTATGACGCTCTCAGGGTCCAGACGTGTGACTGTGCAAAATTTTGTTGCTGTAGCTGCGACGCTTCCAACACTTTTCCTTTCACTTTTTTCCCCATTATGTAGATAGGGGCAAAATTGTTTGGTGAATTGGAAAACGCGGGGTTAAAATTTCGCCTCACAATATAGCCTATGACGCTCTCGGGGTCCAGACGTGTGACTGTGCAAAATTTTGTGGCTGTAGCTGCGACGGTGCAGATGCCAATCCCGGACATACACACACACACACACACACATACACACACACACACATACACACATTCAGCTTTATATAGTAGATGGTCTCCATCCTGGTATGTGTTGCTTCCATCCTGCGCCCTAATCTTGTCATGTGCTGCTACCATCTTGCGCCCCCATCCTGGGCCCCCATCCTGTCATGTGCTGCTCCCATCCTGCGCCCCCATCCTGTCATGTGCTGCTCCCATCCTGCGCCACCGTTCTGTAATTTGCTGCTCCCATCCATATGCCCCATACGCTGCTCCATAAAGGTTGATGGCCCCCATAAGATTCTCCATAGTATATGCCTCATATGCTGCTGCATTATGGTTGATGGCCCTCATAAGATGCTCCATAGTATATGCCTCATATGCTGCTCCATTATGGTTGATGGCCCCCATAAGATGCTCCATAGTATATGCCCCGTATACTGCTCTATAAATGTTGATGGCCCCCACAAGATGCTCCATAGCAGAGGTGTCAAACTGCATTCCTCGAGGGCCGCAAACAGGTCATGTTTTCAGGATTTCCTTGTATTGCACAGGTGTTAATTTAATCACCTGCACAGAATGATTCCAGCACCTTGTGCAATACAAGGAAATCCTGAAAACATGACCTGCTTGCGGCCCTTGAGGAATGCAGTTTGACACCTCTGCTCCATAGTATATGCCCAATATACTGCTCCATAAATGTTGATGGCCCCCATAAGATGATCCATAGTATTATATGCCCCGTATGCTGCTGTGATATATAAAAAAAAAAATAACATACTCACCTATCGTCGCTGGGCGCCGAGTGCTGGGGGGCCTGAGAAGGCGGGGACACCGGCGCGCTGTGGGGGTCAGGTGCCGGAGTCGCCGCTAGCTCAGGCCCCCGACACTTGCTATAGTCACCTGTCCCGTTCCAGTGCTGCGTGCCGCTCTTTTCCGAGTCCTCTGGCTGTGACTGTTCAGTCAGAGAGCGGCGCGCATCGCGCCCTCTGAACTGCACGTCACAGGCAGAGGACCCGGAAGATGGAGTGGCGCGCAGCGCTGGAACGGGACAGGTGACTATAGCTTATACTCACCCTCCTGGCACGTCCCTGCTTCTCCGTTGGAGATCGCGGTGTGCGTTCAGTGCTTATGCTTACCGCGATCTCCTGGGCTGCGTCACTCTGTGGGGGCCAGACTGCGCCGGCCCTTGCGCAGTCTATAAAGGCTTCGGACAGAGTGACGCTCCCAGCGTTATATTATAGATGTTTCTTCTTATACTTTCTTATTCGCTTGTCCTGTTGATTTATGCAAAGCTTCTCGAAAAGATAGCGACCATTTAAACCAACTTTTTTTATAAACAGAATATTGGAATGATCAACTTTAAACCTAAATTAAGAAAATGCAGCTAGCATATGAGAAATATAAGAACAAGAATCTTGTGAAAGAATATGAGGAAACCAACATTTAGCTTCAATATTTAATGTTGTCTGATTCATTGTATCTATTTCGGCTCCTAAACCACAGAATGATTTTAGCACTACACTACTTTCCCGCAGTAAGTTGCGTTTTCTTGGTATGTCTTTTTTTAGAAGGATCTTTTAATGTATAAATGGTATTCATTCTGTAATCTCAGCATGTGGTGCAGGACTTTCTTATGAAGACGAATGCTGTAGATATCACAAACTAAGAATCAAAAAGAGCAAATGTTTCGGGAACCAGAATGGTCCCCAGAGCAGCAACTGTTTCACACTCTGGTTTCACTTCTGTAAATAAAACAAGCTGGAGGGATCACAGCTACAGAATAGTCTATCAATAGACTTCGGTAAATCCCAGTTTTATGAAAGCACAGGCACATTGGACAAGAATATCGGAGATCATTTATAATTAGCTGATAGATTACATTATATGCTGGGAGGGGAAGGGTAATCAGATGCAAGTCACTATGTAAACTCAGACTAAACCTGCTTATAGCCTTAATTTACTATTTTGTTACTAATTATGCCATATATTGCCCATAGCAAATGTTCCCGCATTAGGACCACACAGTTCCTGTCCGGTGGTGCCACTCTGTATATACTACACACTATAGATGCGACACAGGTTATAGACTATCTTATCCCTCTTTTCTATAGAATTTATCTTTACCAACTGTTCTAGAGATAGTGCGACATCTGGTAACATTGCAGGATCGTGCTAAACTCATTCATAAAGTAGGCCAATGTTCCTCTTGCTAAACACCTCATCAATATCACAGAGACCTTACTGTCTCTAGTTTAGAACCAATTTCATCATTTCCACATGTGACTGTCCCATGATAAATGACTCTTCCGCAAGATGACAGCAATCCAACATGCTGTACAACTGTATATGATATACCCTTGTGCAAGGTTGAATGATCTCTCAAATGGAGTCTCCTGCCTGACATTTCTTAATGGGGGGGGGGGGCGGCGGCAGGTTAATAGATAAGAAAGGTTACCGTACATTAATTGTCCTCGGCAGATTGTGTAAGCTATGGACTGTGACTAGAGAAATATGGTATTATTCTGGAGGGATATCATTCCATTGTGATTTAAGTGCTTGGAAGACATATGTCCTCATTGGTGACCATTAACCATTCGGGTACCATATTATTCAAGCCAGCAGTTATGAGGAATCACACTCAGAAAGCTCCCAGGAAACCATATACCCAGTTTGGCGCTATGGCACCTTCGAGTCCAGGGGATTATCTGGGAGGGGAGACACGCTGAGCCGTTGGGTCGCCTGTTACAGTGGTCTGAGGTGTCTCCCCAGTGGCTGACAGTCAGCTCAGAGAAGATGCAGTGCGCCGGTTTCCAGTGATAAATTGTACTTGTGTTTTCAAGGTAAAAGTATAGCTGAATTCCTGGCCACCACCGATGCTGGTTGTGATGCTGAATTCATGCACTGATGGTGGTGGTCCTAGTGATGCATTCATGTACTGATGGTGGTCCATACAGTATATATTCCTGTACTGGTGGTGTTCTTGGTGATGTATTCCTGTACTGATGGTGTTCCTGGTGATGTATTCCTGTATTGATGGCGTTCCTGGTGATGTATTACTGTACTGATGGTCGTTCTTGTGATAGATTACCGGACTGATGAGGCTTTGATGCTGTATTTTTGTACTGATTGAGGTTATATGAAGATATTTCTGTACTGCTGGTGGTACTGATGATGAATTTCTGTACTGCTTGTAGTTCTAGTGATATATTTCTGTACTGATGTGGGTTGTGATGCTGTGCATCTATACAGATGGGGGTTCTAGTGTTGTATTTCTGTATTGCTGGTGGTTCTGATGACGGATTCTTGTGCTGTATTGGGTTCTGATTCTGTACACATGTAACAATCCATACATTGTAAGATTATGTGATGCATGGCTATGTTTAGTGTTGTGCTGTCTGACAAATTAAGGGTTACTATGGTTTTATTTACTATTGGAGCATTAAAGGGGTTGTGCAAGTTTGTGATGAGTCTGCAGTCATTCTATGTGACTGCAGACTTCTGAATTCTCACAGCACGCACTGCATATTGTCAGCATTCTCTGATGCTGGCGGTAAGAGCTGGAGGTCATGAAACTGCAAGTATGAGATATGCAGATATGGGGTCAGGTGCCGACTAGACACGCGTGGCCTCGCTCAATGAAAAGGAACAGAGTGAAGCTGGACAAGTCTAGTCGGAATGTGGCCAGAAGTACACAAATAGGATTGGCATGCAAGTATGCTAACAGTGTGTAACATACTGACTGTCAGGATTCTGTTCTGCTTGCTGGTTCCTTCAGTTATCACATGGACACTTTACTCATATGCGATTTTTATAATTATACTCATTTTTCACTGAACTTTGAGAAAATTAGGCACAGCAGCACATCAGCATGTGACAACTCACATATGAATGATTAGTCACATGACTACTAAAACCGCTTGAGGTGTGGAGGGGGAGCGCCAAACTGAATTCTTGCCCCGGGTGCCTGAAAACACCTCTGTTTAACCCCTTAATGACAGCCAATACGCCTTTTAACTGACCTGAGATATAAGAGACTAGCCTCCCCATACAGGTGACAATCCAGCAGCTGTCGGCTGTACACTATAGCAGACAACTTGCTGCATCAGCCATGATCAGTGTTTGCACCATCCAAATCTATTTAACCCCTTAGATGCTGCTGTCAGTAGTGACTACATCATTATAAATGGTTAACAGAGTGTGGGGGCTTCCTCTTTATTCCAATTGGTGGTCTCAGATCATGATTGTGTGGTCCTGATGTTTGTCATGGCAATTCATGACCAAATAGTGGCCTTAGAGTCTGATGGCTGTAGTAATCTGTTCAGAAGTTAGTGACATTTAGGTGGTAAAAATACACATTTTCATTTTTCTCATGCCACTTTGCATTAATTCCTGAAAATCACCCGAAGGGTTAATAAACTACCTGACAGCAGTTTTCAATATGTCAGGGGGTGCTGTTTTTAATATGGTATCACTTGTGGGGATTTCCATATATATAGGACCCCCAAATTCACTTCAAACATGGATAGGTCCCTAAAAAAATACATTTTGCAAATTTCCTTGAAAAAAATTTAAATTGTTGCTACATTTTTAAACCTCCTAAAATGCTAACAAAATAAAATAACATTTTGCAAATGGTGCTGATGTAAAGCAGACATATGGGAAATATTATTTATTAATGTTTTGCTGTGGTATGACTATCGGGATTAAAGGGATAATCATTCAAAGTTTGAAAATTGCTAATTTTTTAACATTTTTTTCAAATTTCTGATATTTTTTATAAATAAACACAAAACATATCAACCTAAATTCACCATTATCATAAAGTATAATGTGTCACGAAAAAACAATCTCAAAATCACTGGGATTTGTTGAAGCATTGCAGAGTTATTACCACATAAAGTGACACTGGTCAGATTTCAAAAATTTGGCTCCGTCACTAAGGGGTTAAGTCTATATGTAATAATAATAAAAATAATATTAGGTCAGTATCAGAACAGAGGGAACATGTAGAGTGGTAGACCGAGATGAGGGAGGAGATATAGGACCCTGTAACAAATGGGCAACCAGTGTAATGACTGGAACAAGCTGGAGGCATTGGTGAAGGGGATGGACAAAAATACGACCCTGGCTGCCACATTCAGGACGGACAGGAGAGGAGAAAGTTTGTGGATGAAGATGAATTGTGCTCATTCTCATTTCCAGATTTATGAAGGATTTTTCAAAACTTTTACTGTACAGCAAACCAAAGGCTGGGTTCCCACTAGTATTCGGACTTACGTTTTTCTGTTCCATCATAGAGAAAGGAAAATGGAACTCATTCAAAACATACATATATCCTATTGGAAAATACAGATGGTGCCAAACAGACCCCCATTCACTATAATAGGCTCTGCATAGTTTCCAATAGGGTGGAGTCATTTTAACCATTTTCAATAAAATGACATAACTTATGGTGGAGCCTTGTAACTCCGAGGCACGTGTACTCCTAGCCTTATGGGTTTTTGATGAGACAAAATAGTGATGTATTCCCATCCAACTGCTTTGAGCAAGTTTAACCCCACCCGCTCTACCGATCCACAACTGGAGCACATCCTTGCTCTGTAGGACGCGGCACACAATTCTCTATAAATTTCCATTATCTGTTTAATGAATGATCCCTAATAAGAGTACATCTCCTGCCCTTCTAAGAAAATGGAAACTAAGCAAGCATATAGTGTGTGGAAAAGCCAAGCTTTAGTTCTTCAGATCACCATAGAGGAGCCATGAGACAAATAAAAACAGGTAAAGCTAGTTTCAGTGTTTTTTTTCTCCGAAGATTTATGAACTGATATGTAAAAGATGCCGCCTACCATATTTCCCGCCTGACAGATAAATGAGGAATGGCAGCCTGCATATTCTGCTGAGAAGACCCCGGACTCCGAAACGCTCACATGGAATAGGCCGCTATACACAAATGAACGCTAATGATGATATTAGTGACATTCAGTTATGGATTAAATAGGTTTCCTTTTCTTCTCTCAAGAAAGGAAATGTGGGATTTCTCTGTCTATTTTTCTTTCTTTGTGACAATTTAGTTGTTTTTTTCACATTCAGCCATTCCAATTCCCTCGCTTCTATTCACATCCTCCTACCCCCACCCGCAGACATATTCCAGCCATCTCTTCTTTCCATACCTCCCTCAGTCCTTCTTTCTCATTCTTTCCGTTACCCAGGCAACAGCTATCTTACTTCTGTGGATCCCTGGCCTTTTTCTCCGCTGTTACCTTCCTCTTTTCTCTCCTTTCATCTATCTCCACATCTCTGCTACATTTAAACCTCTCTGTCTTTGTCTCTCCTTACTTTAATCTCTTTCTGCCTTCTGTTTTTCCAGCCACCGTGCACGGCTCTAAAACACACAAATCAAGAAAACTTTAATTCACAGCTTCTCCTGGTGAGAATATACAGAAGGTAATAAAGACAGAGGACAAAAAAGGTGGAAGATTTCGAGAACATTATTTTAATATTTAGTATGTAATATATCCTTGCAATAAAAAAAATATTAGCATTTTATTGCACTTAAAATATTTAAACTAAAAGAGAAAAAAAATAAAATGAGGTTAGTGCTAGGTACGAAGTCTGGCATTGGGCTCTATGATTTGCAATTAATACATGGAGTTTTAGGGCTTTGGGTAACACATTATGAAAGATTTCCTACATATAATACCACTCAGGGGCATTGTCTACCTGTTATAGGGCATCTGACCATCAGTGTCTGGAAACTGGTAGAAGACACTGCATGGTGGATGATTTGCAAATGTCAAAGCAACAAAAAGAACAGTGCACTCTAGTTGTGCCAATCGCTACAACCAGCTGGCATGACTAGAGGGCACCGTTCTTTTTAGGTGCTCACACAGGTGGCAGGACTGAAATGCTGGCAATATTGAGCTTTTGCAACTATACTCTATTTATAAAGAGGGGAGGCATATATCTACAAAATAATGAAGAGTGGAGCAACACGTATATGTCTGTTGCTAGTTTCAAGTGTTTGCAAATCTGTGGATGAATTGACTTTGGCAAGAGGACGGAGTGAGTCTATCGTGTCAAATATGAGGAAAGAAGAATTAGGAAAGAAGAAGTAACAACACTATGAATCATATACAGTGGAAGCGGAAAACAGAAGAATAAAGAAGTCAGAAGAACAGAGGAGAAAAGTCTGATGCACTAAACAAACCAATGCTAAGAATAGGGTAAGAAAAGAACAGATCGGTGAGCGGAAAGAGAAGTTACAAATGAAGATACATTCTAAATCTATATTATGGGTAGACTAGTGATGAGCGTACATGCTGGGTGGGATAAGGCGTTATACGACCATGCTCGGGTGCTGGGTGTCCTCGGTGTGCTCGAATAATATGTTTTGAGTCCCAGCGGCTGCATGTATAACAGTTGCAACACATGCAGGGATAGCCTGTTAGGCTGCTTTCACACATCAGGTTTTTTGTTTCAGGAGAATTCCGGCTCTTCCGCTCAAAAACGGAATTGAAAACCGGAGTAACCAGATCCGGCTTTTCCCCCGTTGACTATTATTAGCGCCGGATGGCCCAGCGTTCCTTCCGGTGTGTTGCCGGATCCGGCGTCGAGTCGATTCTGGCATCTGGAAAAAACGTCTACTGTAACGTTTTTTGTCTCCGGCGAAAAAGCCGGAAAGGCCGGATCCGGCCTTTCCAGCTTTTTGCAACAATGCATGTTTATGGACGCCGGAAAGCGCCGGATCCGGAAAAAGTCGGATCCGGCGGCCGTATCCGGCTTTTTACACTGAGCATGCTCAAAAACCTATGGTCAGCCCCCTGGACTATATATAAAGCAAGGCCATGAGGCCTTCATCCATTTCCAGCCAAAAAGCAGAAGAGCCAACACCCTGCCAAGACGGAAGGAGCCAAAAACCTGCCAGAGAGCCTGAACCTGCCACAGAGCAGAGAGCCTGCCAGAGAGCCGAGAGCCTGCCAGAGAGCCGGGAGCCTGCCAGAGAGCCTGAATCCTGCCACAGAGCCGAGATCCTGCCAGAGAGCCGAGAGCCTGCAAGAGAGACGAGAGCCTGCCACAGAGCCGAGAGCCTGCCACAGAGCCGAGAGCCTGCAGCCATGTCTTTCGGTTTGTCATGTGGTTTCGGAAGAGTGGTCCTCAATGGAAAGCTGTTCCTTGGATATAACAAAATTGTGTAGGACAACACAGGCTTTCACCAACTCATCCACAGTGTCTGTCTTCAAGTTAATGGATGTCAGGAGAACTCTCCATTTGGCGGTTAGGATCCCAAACGCACACTCCACCATTCTCCTTGCACGTGTGAGTCTGTAGTTGAAAATTCTTTTTGTATTGGTTAAACCACGGCTGGAGTAGGGTTTCAAAAGATGCTCGGAAAGCTGAAAAGCTTCATTCCCAACACATACAAATGGCATTGGTGGCTCAGAGGTTTGAGGCAGTGGTCTTGGGGGGGGGGGGGGGAAATTGAAAAGATTGTCCATATAAATGCCGCCCCATAGAAGACAGTTTGAAAACTTGCGAACCATTAGAACGGCCATACGCCCAAATGTCCACTGCTACAAATTTGTAATCCGCATCAGCACGATGGAAAAGTACTTCTTATAGTTGAAATACTCGGATCCAGAACCAGCCGGTTTCACGATACGGATGTGTTTCCCGTCCACCGCGCCCAAGCAATTGGGAAACTGACACACTTCCTGGAATCTGTCTGCTACTTCCAACCAAGTCTGCATAGTGGGATGTGGAATAAAATCATCGTGTAGAGAGTCCCACAGTGCACGGCAAGTGTGCCTCACTATTCCTGATATGGTTGAAATGCCCAGTCTGAACTGGAAATGTAGTGAAGACAGGGATTCTCCAGTTGCTAGGAATCTGAACAAAAGGCAGAAATTACTACAAAGTAAAAATATCAATGAAAGTGCGCTACAAAAGTACAACAAAATATAATGCTTACCGAAGAGTGACCATCAGACGCTCAGCCGGGGTAATGGAGAATCGGCAATAGGTATCACTCCTTATCAGATGTTCAACCCGCTCCACCAATATATCAAAGTTCTCCGCTTTCATCCTTACATAGCTGAAAAACTTGTCAGGGTCACCACGAAGCTCCATATACAAAGTGGAAAATACTCCCCGGGTCATTCTCTGTGCCGTGATGGGGTGGATCCACAAACGGCGTCGTCGCAGACGCATGACACGCTGTCTCTTTCGCTCTTTCTCAATAACAATTGCTTTCAATCGATTCGCCTCTGTGATGAAATCCACGTTGTTCTGCAGGATCTTTGCAATAATACCATCCATCTTGCTCTGTATCTTGATTCCCTCCACACCGGCACAGATGTTAGGAACACCGTATATATAGTTTTCAGCCGGCCAATCACCGTTTAGGGGGCGTTTTTAAAAGCCGGATCCGTGAAAAACCGGAAAGAAAACCGGATGAAACGGATGAGACGGATCCGGTTTTTCGCCGGATCCGCTGTCCGGATCCGACGAAAAACCGGATCCATCTCATCCGGTTGCTATCCGGTTTTCTAAAAAATGTGATGCGGCGCGAAAAACCTGATGTGTGAAAGCAGCCTTAGTTAGGTAATGCATGTGTTGTGGCTGTCGAACAGACATGCAGTCGCTGAGCACGCCGAGGACACTCAGCACCCGAGCATGGTCATATAACACCTTATCCTATAACACCTTATCCAAGAATGTTCGCTCATCACTAGTGCAGACCTATGTGTATAATTATGTAGTCAATTATACCAATGTTATGCACCCTCTATCTAGATTATCACTCAACAATATATATTATAATTATGTACATAAACAAAACTATAAATCAAGAAGGGAAACAACATATATTTTTGTGTGGACAATTATTAGGCAAGGGAGTATTTTGACCATATCATCATTTTTTTATGCAGATTTTCCAACTCCAAGCTGTATAAACTTGATTGCTTATTGGATAAGGCAGATCAGGTGATGTGGATTTGTGTAATGAGGGATGGTGAGGCATAAGGATACAACGCCCTTTACCAAGGTGTGCAGAATTATTAGGCAGCTTCTTTTACTCAGGCAAAATGGGCAAACAAAAAAAAAAGATTTAGCTAATTAAAGTCAAGTCTTACAGAAGTCTTGACATTGCAAAGATATTAGGGTTTGATCACAGAATCATCAAATGTTTGTTGCAAATAGTCAACAGAATCGCAAAAAATGTGTTGAGATAAAAAAGAAGCGCATTAACTATCAAAGGTTTGAGAAGAATCCAACATGAAGTGACCAGGAAGCCATAATCCTCCAGTGCTGTCATATTCCAGAACTGTGACCTCCCGAGAGAGCAAAGAAGTACAAGTTGCTCAGAGACACGGCCAAGGTAAGGAGGCTGAGCCCGACCACCACTGAACAAGACACAGAAGAAGTGGAAATGTCAAGACTTGGCCAAAAAATATCTGAAGATAGATTTCTCAAAGGATTTATATACTTACTAGATGATGGCCCGATTCTAACGCATCGGGTATTCTAGAATATGCATGTCCACGTAGTATATTGCCCAGTCACGTAGTATATTGCCCAGTGATGTAGTATATTGCCCAGTCACGTAGTATATTGCCCAGTCATGTAGTATATTGCCCAGCCACATAGTATATTGCCCAGCCACGTAGTATGTTGCCCAGTCATGTAGTATATTGCCCAGCCACGTAGTATATTGCCCAGTGACGTAGTACATTGCCCAGTCACGTAGTATATTGCCCAGCGACGTAGTATATTGCCCAGTCAGGTAGTATATTGCCCAGCCACGTAGTATATTGCCCAGCTACGTAGTATATTGCCCAGTCACGTAGTATGTTGCCCAGTGATGTAGTATATTGCCCAGCCACATAGTATATAGCAGAGCCACGTAGTATATTGCCCAGGCACATAGTATATTGCCCAGCACAGAGCCACGTAGTATAGAGACTTAAAAAAAAAATAAACATATACTCACCTTCTGAAGGCCCGTTGGAAGTCCTGCTATACTCACCCTCCGCCGCCTATGCCGCTCCTCGCCACGCTCCCGGGACCGCTCCATTGCAAGCGGCAGCTTCCGGCATTACAGAATGCTGTAGATAAGCCCCTGATGCGGATGGGCTTAACTCATCTTCAATTTTGGGGGTGACAGGTTCCCATTAAATAAAGCAGCAAGTATGACACTGGAGATTGTAGTGACAATAATTGTGCTTGTTTCAATTCTATGTTAAGGAACAGACCTTATGCAGGTGATAGAAATAATAGGGAGTTACAGACAGTCCCTTTACTTTGTCTAATCCCATGTAGCAGACTGTATATTTCTATGCCGCTGGTCGACGTATCATTGGTGTAACCTGTGCAGCCACACAGGAGCCCAAGAGGTAAGGGGGCCACTACCATCTCTAAAGCAGGTGGGATTGGGCATTGTGGACTACATCGGCACATATAGTGTTCTTGCACAGGGCCCTCTTATGTGTCCGCTGCAGTTTCTATGTACAGTATGTATATATTATACACACTAGGTTACTGTCTGTTGGTGCTATAGTGTACAGTGGGGAAAAAAAGTATTTAGTCAGCCACCAATTGTGCAAGTTCTCCCACTTAAAAAGATGAGAGAGGCCTGTAATTGACATCATAGGTACACCACAACTATGAGAGTCAAAATGAGAAAACAAATCCAGAAAATCATCTTGTCTGATTTGGCAATAAAAGAATTAGAAAGACTCAGGACACCACCCTATAGAAAACATACCTTTCCTACTTCCCCATGTCTTCCGCAGTAGAACAACCTGTTCATCGGGATTCACCACTGCCAACCTTGTGCTTTTACAGCTAAAAGAAATGCAAACTACCTGGGATCTATGCATTGACCTTGCTAGGTTGTTTACCACAGTAGATCCAGGGAAGACTTTATTCAGTCTTTACTTTGCCATGGACACCATCTGGACAGTACTAATGCAGTACTGAAGGTCCTGGATATGAAAACCTGGCTCATGTCTTGTTTATCAAATTAGCCACCCAGCTAGCTCATCATTAACATAACCTTATTTCCTGCGGCAGATATAAAAACATCTAATTACAGTGAATGCCCCTCTGTATTTATTACTGCAGTATTCTGTGTTGGGTGAATATGTCTATTGTTGGTTTGGTAGAATTTAAAGTTCCAGTACAAGCAGTGAAATAAAGAAATTCAGTCGGGCTACAGTACCCAGGACTGCAGGGGGCCAAGGCACCCTGTGCAGAAAGGAGGGTAAAAACAATTCAGGGGAGTCTGCTATATCAGCCCTGCATCCCCTTTATTCTTAGTCAGTGGGGGTCCCAGAGGTTAGTCCTCACTGACCATAAAGTGACTGCATGTACTGCACCATGTAGTCAACTCCTGACTTTTAACTCATTTTCCCTGGCAAGTAAAGAAAGAGAGCATTGTAGTGTATAACCTAGGCTATCATAATGATCGCAGAGGCAAGGAAAATGATACATCAATGTATTCTATACAGCTCACCACAAAAGCAATAAACTAGGAAGCAAGGCTTACACGGAATTCTCCAGCAGGCTTTTGCTTTGTAATCTGAAAACAGCATTCTGTAGGGGTTAAAACACAGATTTCAGGGATGTCTCTCTTATCAAGCTCAGTGGTTTTGCTTGTCTGTAATGATTGTTTTAGCACCAGGAGCTTATCATTGTTCGGACACAGCAGCATGTGCCTCCTGCTTCCGCAATGCCTCCTGCTGTGAAAAGCACCTCACTGTCTATGGACTTTGTACACAGAAAGCCTGGTATGGGCTGGGTCAGCTGGGGTGTGGGCTGGGTCAGCTGTGGTATGGGAGGGGTCAGCTGTGGTGTGGGAGGGGTTAGCTTCCTCAGCTCTGCTGTATTGCTAAATCTAAAAATAGAATTAGACTTACTGGTAATTCGGTTTCTAACCTTCCACAGTCACCTTGGAGGATGTCTCCCCGCCCTAATGGAGGACAGGAAACACAAAGAGGTTAAATAACCCTCCCCTTCCTGCCTTCTCCAGTGTATTTTCTGGCCATACTAGCGTGAATAGTTACCACCAAAGTGCAGGAATCATCCAGTGAATATCAGATAGGGAGGGAAATTAGTGCTGTCGTGGAAGGTTCCTAGAAACCGAATTACCGGTAAGTCTAATTCTATTTTCTCTAGTCACCTTCCAAGACAGTCCCCTTGGAGTTATACTAACGTTAATTTCTTTAGGGAGGGACTACGGCTTGTAGAACATGTCTGCCGAATGTCAGATCCATGTCGAAATTTAGCCTGTAGTGTCTGATGAAAGTATGTACAGAAGATCAGGTGGCGGCTCTGCATATCTGCTCCGATGAGGTGTTCCCTCTTGCTGCCCATGACGTGGAAACCGACCGGGTAGAATGGGCCTTCAGCGAGATCGGCGGTGGGAGATCTTTTGCCGATTACGCAAGGCAGATGGCTTGCTTAATCCAGCTTGCAATTGTGCTCTTAGCCACTTTCCTTCCTTTATTCTGTCCTGAGAACTGGATAGATTCTGTCGACCCTCCAAGCCTTGGACTGCTCCAGGTAGTGGAGGACTACCCTGCGGACATTAAGGGTGTGGAAGTTTTCCTCCTTCTGTTGGAAGGATTTGGACAAAATGAGGGCAAAACCACATGCTGACCCCTATGAAAATCCGAAACGACTTTGGGCATAAAGGCGGGGTCTAGTCGCAGACTATGCTATCAGAGTTTATGGATAGGAAGGGCTCTTGACCCGACAAGGCCTGCAATTCTCCTATGCACCTAGCTGTGGTAATTGCCACCAGGAACACTGTTTTAAGTGTTAGTATTTTAAGGGGCAAAGAAGACAAGGGCTCAAAGAGTGGATGAGTTAGACTATTGAGTTCTAAATTTAGATCCCAGGGGGGAACCCGACTGGGGAGTCTAGGATGTAATCTGATTGCTGAAGTCATGAATCTTTTGATCCAGTGGTGGCCAGCCAGATCATGGTCAAAAAAGGAACTAAGGGCCGATACCTGAACTTTTAGAGTACTCGGGGAGAGCCCAAGATCTAAACCCTTCTGGAGGAAGTCTAGGATTTGAGAAATGTTGGGGTGGAAGGGATCAGGGACATTGGGAAGACACCAGGAAGAGAACTTCTTCCATACTTTGTTATAGATGGCATTGGTCACAGGTTTCCTACTCTTTTGGAGAGTGTGGATAACCCTGTCCGAGAGGCCTCTGGCTTTTAATATGTCGGTCTCAGTAGCCAAGCAGCCAGGTTCAACTTTTTGAGTTCTGGGTAAAGAAGGGGACCTTGAACAAGGAGGTCTGTTCTTTGAGAAGTATGGGACCTTCTTCGACCATTTACCTCAAGGCGCTGTACCAGCTCCGACCCGGCCACATCGGGGCAATCAGGATTGTCGTGACTTTGTCTGACCTGATCTTCTGCAGCGTCCTTGACAGCAACGGAATTGGTGGAAAGGCGTAAGCCAAGTTGAAGGTCCATGGATGAATGAAAGCATCTATTCCCAGAGCCCCATGCATGGGGCTGAGGGAGAAATATGTTATTGATTTTGCGTTTTGGGCATTTGCAAATAAGTCGATCTCCGGGATCCCCCATCTCGAGGTTAAGGATAGGAAAACCTCCTGGTTCAGGCACCATTCCCCGGGATGGACGTCTTTCCTGCTGAGGAAGTCCACCTGGGTGTTGTCCGAACTCTTCAGATGTACTGCGGAGATTGAAAGCAGGTGTTTCTCTGCCCAGAGAAATATCCGTGCTGCCACTAGCTTCAGACTGGCATACTTCGTGCCCCCTTAATGACGAAGATAAGCCACCGTCGTTGCATTGTCAGAGTAGACACGGATATAATGGCCTTGGACTAGAGATGAGGCAGCTACCAGTGCTTCCTCTAGCCACCACGAGAGGGCTGACTTCACATGCCCGGGGAGTGGAATTCTCCTGGACAGAGTGTTCTTATACCTCCGAGCGTATAGGAGAACGTGAGTCTGGAGGGTTGGTGTGTGTGCCTGGGCCCAGGATACTGCCTGAATGCACGAAGTTAGACCCTAGGATGGACATGGACTCCTTCAGGGTTGGGGACCTTTGTTGTTTGAATCTGGAGATTCTCTGACAAATGTCGCACTGATGATCTTTGGGAAGGAAGGACATTCTTTCTTCCAAGTTTAAGAGAATTCCCAGGAATTTTTTCCTTGTGGACAGTTGTAGGTCTGACTTTTGGAGATTCGGGATCCAGCCTAGGGACTCGAGAATACCTAGAGCTTTTGACACATCTTGGTTCAGCTGGCATGTTGAAGGAACAATGATGAGGAGGCCGTCTAAGTAAATGACAAGGCAGATTCCCTGAAGACGGATGAAGATGACTGCTTCTCTCATGATTTTCGAGAATACCCTCGGGGCTGAGGATACTCTGAAGGGAAGCACATTGAATTGGAAGTGTGTGATCCTGCGGTTGTGGGAGATCGCGAACCTAAGGAACCTCCTGTGATCCGGATGGATTAGAACATGATAATAGGCGTCCCTCAGGTCTATTGTTGCCATTACCCAGTTTTGCCAGATAAGTGGGATTGCCGTCTTGACTGACTCCATCTTGAACCTTCGGTATTTGATGACCTGGTTCAAGGGTTTTAAATTTATGATCACTCTGCATT
This sequence comes from Ranitomeya imitator, assembly GCF_032444005.1. Lineage (NCBI taxonomy): Eukaryota > Metazoa > Chordata > Amphibia > Anura > Dendrobatidae > Ranitomeya > Ranitomeya imitator. The sequence continues at coordinate 530,362,279 of NC_091285.1, forward strand.
TCTCAGAGAGTTTACTTATGAGGAATAGACGAGAGTAATGACCTCTGCCTAAGTCCTGCTGAGGTACATGAGAGATCACTTTTTCTCGCAAGAGATCCTGAATTTGAAGGAGAAAGGAGTCCTGGAGGTTGTTCCGGGGTAATTCTCAGGCATTGGGGGAGTTCTTGAATTCAAATTTCAGTCCGAAATGTAAGGTGTGGAGGATCCACTAGTTCGTGGATATGGACTGCCATTGGGTGAGAAACTGTGAGAGCCGGCCCCCCACCAGAGAGTCACTGCTTATCCGGGGTCTGTTGCTGTTGAGGCACAAGGATATTCCTGCCTCTACCCCTTTTCGGGTAGCTCCATCAACCCATTTTACCTTTTCCCTTAAAGTCCTTCTGGGAGGACTGGTCACGAGGGGGGCGAAAAAAACGCTTCCTAGCAACCTTTTGTTTGGGAAACGATTTCTTCCTATCGGAGGCCTTATCCTGGATATCATCCAAGACTGGCCTGAACACATGGTGACCCTGAAAGGGGATGGCGCAGAGTTTAGTTTTAGAGGTAATGTCGCCTCCCCAAGACTTCAGCCAAAGGGCTCTCCTGGTTAAGTTAGAGAGGACTAGGGACCGAGCAGCCACACGAACGGACTCTCCTGAAGCATCGGCTAAGAATCCTGATGCCTTTTGAAGAAGGGGAAGGGAGTTCAGGATCTCCTCTCTGGAAGTACTCTGGGAGAGATGTTCCTCTAATTTGCGAAGCCAGAGGACCAGGGCCCTGGCGACGCAAGTAGATGCAATATTTGCTTTAAGCAGGTTTGTAGAGGACTCCCAGGACTTCTTTAAGTGGCTATTTTTTGATCCATTGGATCTTTCAATTGAAAAGAGTCCTCAAATGGGAGAGACGTCTTTTTGGTGACCTTAGAGAACTGGACGTCCACCCTGGGATCCTCCCTTACCTTCTAGGGGAAAATGGTTTTTAAAATCTGAAGGAACACTAAGGCCCTTCTCTGGGGAAGCCCACTCTTGGAAAATGAGATTTTGAACATTTTCATGAATAGAAAACCCTTTTTTTTTGTTTCAGGCCCCCAAACATTTCATCCTGTATGGAATGTTTTTCCTCCACTTCCTCAACCCCCATGGTGCGTCTTACTTTGGAAAATAGCTCATCCATATCCTCAGAGGAAAAGTAATATTTTTTCCCATCAGGTTTAGGGGTGGATGTGGAGCCCTCATTCTCCCAATTATCGTCTGACTCAAAGGAATGGACTTCACCAGAGTCAAAATCAGTATCAACTGGGGCCATTTTCCTCTTTTTAGGGGGGAGGATGCGACACTTGGGGTTGGGAGAAGGCCACCATGGAGGTTTGTACCTCCTGTTTAATCAGAGTTTTTATGCTGTCCAGGAGGGAGGGCTGTTCAGCACGTAATATGTCATCTGTACAGAGTTGACACAGGGTCTTCTTGTAGGCAGAAGGTAGCCGGGAGCCACAAACACCACACTTGCGGCTGGGTTTGTTCTTTGGGAGACAGACCTTTTCTCCCTAAAAGAGAGAGAGGTATACTAAATGACCCATTTAAATATGGCTTAACAGTAAAGGGACCAGCCCAGCTACTCACGGTAGGAGGGTGAACGCTGGGATCTGCAGATGTAGCAGAGGGTTTGTCACCGTCCATGGTCACGCTGTACACAGTCACACAGGGACAGAGAGACAGCGTCTTACCTGGAGGCCCCTGACCAAGATATTAAGAGATCGAGGTTTCCAGCGTTAATTACGTGCATCTCCCCCTTTGGTCCGTAGGAAGGCCAGACACGACCCTAACATGCCGGCGATCCTGCCCGCATGGAACGAAGGAGATGGCGTGCGTTCCAACGTGGAGTCCCAGGCCGCGAACCAGAAGTGCGTCACTGACGTCACATCCGGCGCACGCGAACCCGGAACTCCACTACACGCCGGAGGAGGACGCAAGGGAGCTCAGAGAGGACCCCGGCAGCACATCACCACCCCGCTTTGCCCCTAACAGAGGCAGGGAAAGGAGGGCCCGAGTCCAAGAAGATGGAGACGGGCGCAGCCGCGTGGAGGAGGAGAGGAACACCGCCCGACCTCAGCTGCCCGGCGGGTAAGAGTATCCAGGTGCTCCGTTCACCGGCCACGACAGCACCTGCAGGAACCTCTTCATGCCCCACTAGGGGACAGGAAAAACACTGGAGATAGCAGGAAGGGGAGGGTTATTTAACCTCTTTGTGTTTCCTGTCCCCCATTAGGTCGGGGAGACATCCTCCAAGGTGACTGTCGTGGAAGGTGACTAGAGAAAGCTCTGATTTTGTCAGAACGCCTGCACCAAGTAATCTAAGTGATACATCGTTGGATTCAGCTTCTCTTTCCCTACATCAGGCTGCTCTCAGATAAGGTAGCAAAAACCTACAGACATGTGAATGAGTTACAGGCACTGATAGCTTTCCTGAAATAATGACTAGACACATGGACAAAAGTGACGTTTTCTTATTGCTTTCGTTTATGTCCATCTTACAAGGATATACCTCTGGATACACAAGTCCCCATGAGGAGCAATCGCTCACATATGACTGCAGGTTAGAAGCTCCAAACAATAGCATGATAAAAATGTGACAGCGGGCCCCCGCGGACCAACAACAACACACTGCCGTCTGCAGCAACGCTCCTGCGCGTCCAGCTGCGTCAGATCTGTACAAATAGAGGTAATCAAACTTTACTTCCATCACGTTTCTGAATTTTCACAGAAAGCCACAAACTTTGGCTGCAAGTCATAGTTATGAATCCAAACTCTACATGATTTATCTCCAGGCTAAAAGGCTTTATACCCAGCCAATTGCAATCTGGAAAAATATATCTTTTTAGTTAATTTCTTTTCATAGGAAATATGTTGACGTTTCACAGCGGTACAACTACTGCTTCTCTTCCCTTCCCCCATAAAACACATAATAAATACTCAATGCAAAAAAAGAAAGAGGGAGAGAGCAAGCACAAGAAACTAAAAAGGAACCGAACACAGGAAGAACATAAAAAGAAAAGAAAATGCATCAGCCCAGGGAGGGGGGTGAATACACAAAAGAGAGAAATGAAAAGAAAGGAGGGGGGAAAGAGTGATTGGAAAAAAAATAGAGGAGTGAAAAAGAAAAGGATTTTCAATAGAGAACTGTACCCAGATGAATGGTGTGTACATAAAGAAAAGATTGCCTGAAAGGAAACAGCCACATGAAATAACCTCTCCTTCACAGCACTGCCAATCAAAACGACAATGCTAATGCTTCCTTTCTTTCCTTGTTCTTCTACTTTCTGCTTTTCCGATGTAGGCCAAGCAAGAGCTGCTGAAGTGGGGGTGGGTGGCTAGAACGTTAAGTAATTGCTTTAGTATTAATGAAGGAAAAAGTTTAAACAATATTTTCTCTTTCACACGTCAGAATGCAGATTGGGAATTGTAAGCCCCCCCAAAAAAGGGTTCAAACATGGACGGGTGAAAATTCTGCCTGGTATAGTTTCTCACTCCTCATTTTGGCTTACAAATATTATTCCAAAGACCATCCAAAAAGTCAAAGCCAGATGCCACAGGTTGTGTTATGTAATATATGGAAGATTTCTTATCACACCATAATCTTTAGTAGAAAATCTGAATAAAAGACACAGATTTAATTGTACAAATTTGGACACAGAAAATATAGAAATGTATGTGTCCAAATTTATTTTCATTCATCTGAGACAATTCTGTAAGCTGCATTCAGATGTATGGGACATTCACAGATAATTCTGCACCAAATTTGGTAGATATGAATATGAGTAAGCAACAGAGAGTATACAGACAGGACAACGTGGGATCGCAGCTGCTGCTTTCTGTGAGGCAAAACGTTCAAAAACAAGCAGCAAATGCTTCATCTCATGGAAAGAATCAGCTGTGATCCCATCCTGCCCTGTCTGTATACTCTGTTTTGCTTCCTCCTCTGCCCAGGAGATGTGGTATGATTAGACCATGTTTCTGTACGGTCAGACACAGCCATTACACAGTACACAGCAGGGGCACATTTATAAGATTATCTCAGCACAGGAACATTTTTATAAACACATCCAATTGTGGAAATGATTATTATTCAAAGATCTATTAATTAAAATGTTCTTTATTCATGGAGCCAACTGTTTAAGGTGTCTTACAGAAGTTCTATTTTAACCCCTTCAAGACCCAGCCTATTTTGACCTTAAAGACCTTGCCGTTTTTTGCAATTCTGACCAGTGTCCCTTTATGAGGTAATAACTCAGGAACGCTTCAACGGATCCTAGCGGTTCTGAGATTGTTTTTTCGTGACATATTGGGCTTCATGTTAGTGGTAAATTTAGGTCAATAAATTCTGCATTTATTTGTGATAAACACGGAAATTTGGCGAAAATTTTGAAAATTTCGCAATTTTCACATTTTGAATTTTTATTCTGTTAAACCAGAGAGATATGTGACACAAAATAGTTAATAAATAACATTTCCCACATGTTTACTTTACATCAGCACAATTTTGGAAACAAAATTTTTTTTTGTTAGGAAGTTATAAGGGTTAAAATTCGACCAGCGATTTGTCATTTTTACAACGAAATTTACAAAACCATTTTTTTTAGGGACCACCTCACATTTGAAGTCAGTTTGAGGGGTCTATATGGCTGAAAATACCCAAAAGTGACACCATTCTAAAAACTGCACCCCTCAAGGTACTCAAAACCACATTCAAGAAGTTTATTAACCCTTCAGGTGCTTCACAGCAGCAGAAGCAACATGGAAGGAAAAAATGAACATTTAACTTTTTAGTCACAAAAATTATCTTTTAGCAACAATTTTTTTATTTTCCCAATGGTAAAAGGAGAAACTGAACCACGAAAGTTGTTGTCCAATTTGTCCTGAGTACGCTGATACCTCATATGTGGGGGTAAACCACTGTTTTGGCGCACGGCAGGGCTTGGAAGGGAAGGAGCGCCATTTGACTTTTTGAATCAAAAATTGGCTCCACTCTTTAGCGGACACCATGTCACGTTTGGAGAGCCCCCGTGTGCCTAAAAATTGGAGCTCCCCCACAAGTGACCCCATTTTGGAAACTAGACGCCCCAAGGAACTTATCTAGATGCATAGTGAGCACTTTGAACCCCCAGGTGCTTCACAAATTGATCCGTAAAAATGAAAAAGTACTTTTTTTTCACAAAAAAATTCTTTTAGCCTCAATTTTTTCATTTTCACATGGGCAACAGGATAAAATGGATCCTAAAATGTGTTGGGCAATTTCTCCTGAGTACACCAATACCTCACATGTGGAGGTAAACCACTGTTTGGGCACATGGTAAGGCTCGGAAGGGAAGGAGCGCCATTTGACTTTTTGAATGAAAAATTATTTCCATCGTTAGCGGACACCATGTCGCGTTTGGATAGCTCCTGTGTGCCTAAACATTGGCGCTCCCCCACAAGTGACCCCATTTTGGAAACTAGACCCCCCAAGGAACTAATTTAGATGCCTAGTGAGCACTTTAAACCCTCAGGTGCTTCACAAATTGATCTGTAAAAATGAAAAAGTACTTTTTTTTCACAAAAAAATTCTTTTCGCCTCAATTTTTTCATTTTCACATGGGCAGTAGGATAAAATGGATCATAAAATTTGTTGGGCAATTTCTCCCGAGTACGCCGATACCTCATATGTGGGGGTAAACCACTGTTTGGGCACTCGGCAGGGCTCGGAAGAGAAGGCGCGCCATTTGACTTTTTGAATGGAAAATTAGCTCCAATTGTTAGCGGACACCATGTCGCGTTTGGAGAGCCCCTGTGTGCCTAAACATTGGAGCTCCCGCACAAGTGACCCCATTTTGGAAACTAGACCCCCCAAGGAACTTATCTAGATGCATATTGAGCACTTTAAACCCCCAGGTGCTTCACAGAAGTTTATAACGCAGAGCCATGAAAATAAAAAATAATTTTTCTTTCCTCAAAAATGATTTTTTAGCCTGGAATTTCCTATTTTGCCAAGGATAATAGGAGAAATTGGACCCCAAATATTGTTGTCCAGTTTGTCCTGAGTACGCTGATACCCCATATGTGGGGGTAAACCACTGTTTGGGCGCACGGCAGGGCTCGGAAGGGATGGCACGCCATTTGGCTTTTTAAATGGAAAATTAGCTCCAATCATTAGCGGACACCATGTCACGTTTGGAGAGCCCCTGTGTGCCTAAACATTGGAGATCCCCCAGAAATGACACCATTTTAGAAACTAGACCCCCAAAGGAACTAATCTAGATGTGTGGTGAGGACTTTGAACCCCCAAGTGCTTCACAGAAGTTTATAACGCAGAGCCATGAAAAAAAAAAAAAAAATTATTTTCTCAAAAATGATCTTTTAGCCTGCAATTTTTTATTTTCCCAAGGGTAACAGGAGAAATTTGACCCCAAAAGTTGTTGTCCAGTTTCTCCTGAGTACGCTGATACCCCATATGTGGGGGTAAATCACTGTTTGGGCACATGCCGGGGCTCGGAAGTGAAGTAGTGACGTTTTGAAATGCAGACTTTGATGGAATGCTCTGTGGGCGTCACGTTGCGTTTGCAGAGCCCCTGATGTGGCTTAACAGTAGAAACCCCCCACAAGTGACCCCATTTTGGAAACTAGACCCCCAAAGGAACTTATCTAGATGTGTGGTGAGCACTTTGAACCCCCAAGTGCTTCATAGAAGTTTATAATGCAGAGCCGTGAAAATAATAAATACGTTTTCTTTCCTCAAAAATAATTATTTAGCCCAGAGTTTTTTATTTTTCCCAAGGGTAACAGGAGAAATTTGACCCCAATATTTGTTGTCCAGTTTCTCCTGAGTACGGCGATACCCCATATGTGGGGGTAAACTACTGTTTGGGCACATGCCGGGGCTTGGAATTGAAGTAGTGACGTTTTGAAATGCAGACTTTGATGGAATGCTCTGCGGGCGTCACGTTGCGTTTGCAGAGCCCCTGATGTGCCTAAACAGTAGAAACCCCCCACAAGTGACCCCATTTTGGAAACTAGACCCTGAAAGGAACTTATCTAGATGTGTGGTGAGCACTTTGAACCCCCAAGTGCTTCATAGAAGTTTATAATGCAGAGCCGTGAAAATAATAAATACGTTTTCTTTCCTCAAAAATAATTATTTAGCCCAGAATTTTTTATTTTCCCAAGGGTTACAGGAGAAATTGGACCCCAAAAGTTGTTGTCCAGTTTCTCCTGAGTACGCTGATACCCCATATGTGGGGGTAAACCACTGTTTGGGCACACGTCGGGGCTCAGAAGGGAAGTAGTGACTTTTGAAATGCAGACTTTGATGGAATGGTCTGCGGGTGTCACGTTGCGTTTGCAGAGCCCCTGGTGTGCCTAAACAGTAGAAACCCCCCACAAGTGACCCCATTTTAGAAACTAGACCCCCCAAGGAACTTATCTAGATATGTGGTGAGCACTTTGAACCCCCAAGTGCTTCACAGACGTTTACAACACAGATCCGTGAAAATAAAAAATCATTTTTCTTTCCTCAAAAATTATGTTTTAGCAAGCATTTTTTTAGATTCACAAGGGTAACAGGAGAAATTGGACCCCAGTAATTGTTGCGCAGTTTGTCCTGAGTATGCTGGTACCCCATATGTGGGGGTAAACCACTGTTTGGGCACACGTCAGGGCTCGGAAGTGAGGGAGCACCATTTGACTTTTTGAATACGAGATTGGCTGGAATCAATGGTGGCGCCATGTTGCGTTTGGAGACCCCTGATGTGCCTAAACAGTGGTAACCCCTCAATTCTAACTCCAACACTAACCCCAACACACCCCTAACCCTAATCCCAACTGTAGCCATAATCCTAATCACAACCCTAACCCCAACACACCCCTAACCACAACACTAACCCCAACACACCCCTAACCCTAACCACAACCCGAATTCCAACCCTAACCCTAAGGCTATGTGCCCACGTTGCGGATTCGTGTGAGATATTTCCGCACCATTTTTGAAAAATCTGCGGGTAAAAGGCACTGTGTTTTACCTGCGGATTTTCCGCGGATTTCCAGTGTTTTTTGTGCGGATTTCACCTGCGGATTCCTATTGAGGAACAGGTGTAAAACGCTGCGGAATCCGCACAAAGAATTCACATGCTGCGGAAAATACAACGCAGCGTTCCCGCGCGGTATTTTCCGCATCACGGGCACAGCGGATTTGGTTTTTCATATGTTTACATGGTACTGTAAACCTGATGGAACACTGCTGCGAATCCGCAGCCAAATCCGCACCGTGTGCACATAGCCTAATTCTAAAGGTATGTGCACACGCTGCGGAAAACGCTGCGGATCCGCAGCAGTTTCCCATGAGTGTACAGTTCAATGTAAACCTATGGGAAACAAAAATCGCTGTACACATGCTGCGGAAAAACTGCACGGAAACGCAGCGGTTTACATTCCGCAGCATGTCACTTCTTTGTGCGGATTCCGCAGCGGTTTTACAACTGCTCCAATAGAAAATCGCAATTGTAAAACCGCAGTGAAATGCGCAGAAAAAAACGCGGTAAATCCGCCATAAATCCGCAGCGGTTTAGCACTGCGGATTTATCAAATCCGCAGCGGAAAAATCCGCAGAGTACCAGAATACGTGTGCACATTCCTAACCCTACCCCTAACCCTACCCCTAACCCTAGCCCTAACCCTAACCCTACCCCTAACCCTACCCCTACCCCTACCCCTACCCCTAACCCTAACCCTACCCCTAACCCTACCCCTAACCCTACCCCTAACCCTACCCCTAACCCTACCCCTAACCCTACCCCTAACCCTACCCCTACCCCTAACCCTAACCCTAACCCTACCCCTAACCCTACCCCTAACCCTAACCCTACCCCTAACCCTAACCCTATTCTAACATTAGTGGAAAAAAAAAAATTTCTTTATTTTTTTATTGTCCCTACCTATGGGGGTGACAAAGGGGGGGGGTCATTTATTATTTTTTTTATTTTGATCACTGAGATAGATTATATCTCAGTGATCAAAATGCACTTTGGAACGAATCTGCCGGCCGGCAGATTCGGCGGGCGCACTGCACATGCGCCCGCCATTTTGGAAGATGGCGGCGCCCGGGAGAAGACGGACGGGACCACGGCTGGATCGGTAAGTATGATAGGGTGGGGGGGGACCACGGGGGGGGGGATCGGAGCACGGGGGGGGGGATCGGAGCACGGGGGGGGGAATCGGAGCGCGGGGGGGGTGGAACGGAGCGCGGGGGGCGTGGAACGGAGCACGGGGGGGCTGGAATGGAGCACGGGGGGGTGGAACGGAGCACGGGGGGGGGTGGATCGGAGTGCAGGGGGGGTGATTGGAGCACGGGGGGAGCGGACACGAGCACGGGGGGGAGCGGAGCACAGGGCGGAGGGGAGCCGGAGCAGTGTACCGGCCAGATCGGGGGGGTGGGGGGGCGATCGGAGGGGTGGGGTGGGGGCACACTAGTATTTCCAGCCATGGCCGATGATATTTCAGCATCGGCCATGGCTGGATTGTAATATTTCACCCGTTATAATGGGTGAAATATTACAAATCGCTCTGATTGGCAGTTTCACTTTCAACAGCCAATCAGAGCGATCGTAGCCACGAGGGGGTGAAGCCACCCCCCCTGGGCTAAACTACCACTCCCCCTGTCCCTGCAGATCGGGTGAAATGGGAGTTAACCCTTTCACCCGATCTGCAGGGACGCGATCTTTCCATGACGCCGCATAGGCGTCATGGGTCGGATTGGCACCGACTTTCATGACGCCTACGTGGCGTCAAAGGTCGGGAAGGGGTTAATGGTATTCCCAATTCATTTGTATAAATAAGTCAGCTTATAGACAAACAAGTAAAACGTCAGACCTCACAATGTGTACTAGATGCCCTAACAAAGCAAAGCTTGTGGATGCAACTGCATCTCCTGAAAAGCCCTCAAACTCCTGTACAGGGGAGGTCAATAGTATATTCTAATGAGTGCTCTATTCTCGCCACAAACAGTCCAGCTAATATAAAGAGGGGTGTTTTCATAGCCATTAAATAAATGTACTATTCATTTTGTACATTTAGCGCGAGGAAACAATGATAGCTAAATAAAAAAAAATAAAAAAAAATGTAAAGGGATGTGAATATATTCCATATTTATAAAAGAAAACTGCATTTTTTTATGCAAACACACATGCTACCTAAGTCTACATCAGTAATAGTGAGCCACAGTGTCCTGTCTGCCTTACTATCTGTCGGGCTCAAATGTACATTTTTCTGCAATGATAATATGGTGTTTTGTCCTGTAAGTTGCATGAACCCCTCTAGATCAGAAAAATTTAATTTCACATATTATGGTAAGTCTATTGGGAAAATTGAGGCCTAACCACAAAAGCCGAAGTGGAGACAGAAATGTTTCAGCCATACGGCACTGTGCGGTGAAGACGACATAATCCGCATTTGTGCAGCATTATATGGGGCAAATGTCTGTATGGAGCATCTTATGGGGCCATAATCAGCATTTGTGCAGCATTATATGGGGTGTATTTTGTATGGAGCATCTTATGGGGCCCATCATAAACTGTATGGAGCATTATATGGGGTGTATTTTGTATGGAGCATTATATGAGGCCCATCATAAACTGTATGGAGCATTATATGGGCCATATTTTGTAGGGAGCATCTTATGGGGCCCATCATAAACTGTATGGAGCATTATATGGGGCTCCTGATTCAATATGGATATTCAAAAACACTTAACCTACTGATGTCTCAATTAATTTTACTTTTATTGGTATCTATTTTTACTTTTGGCATTTACCAGTAGCTGCTGCATTTCCCACCCTAGGCTTATACTCAAGTCATTAAGTTTTCACAGTTTTTTGTGGCAAAATTAGGGGTCTCGGCTTATACTTGGGTAGGCTTATACTCGAGTATATACGGTAGTCAGCCACCAATTGTGCAAGTTCTCCCACTTAAAAAGATGAGAGAGGCCTGTAATTGACATCATAGACCACAACTATGAGAGTCAAAATGAGAAAACAAATCCAGAAAATCACCTTGTCTGATTTGGCAAGATTTATTTTGCAAATTATGGTGGAAAATATGTATTTGGTCGTAAAAGGGGACCTGTCACAACCCCCCCTACCACCACCTCCCAGGCGTTTGTAACTAAAAGAGCCATCTTGTGCAGCACTAATGCTGCATTCTGACAAGGTGGCTCTTTTAGTTATTGTTTGTTGCACTGCAGAAATAATCACTTTTGAATTTGGTCCCTCATACCTGTGAAATCTTTTAGTTACAAACGCCTGGGGGGGGGGGGGGCCGACAGGTTCCCTTTAACAAAAGTTCATCTCAATATTTTATTATATATCCTTTGTTGGCAATGACAGAGATCAAACATTTCCTGTAAGTCTTCACAAGGTTGGCATACACTGTTGGTGGCATGTTGGCCCATTCCTCCATGCAGATCTCCTCTAGATCAGTGATGTTTTGAGCCTGTCGCTGGGCAACACGGACTTTCAACTCCCTCCAAAGGTTTTCTATGGGGATAAGAGCTGGAGACTGACTAGGACACTCCAGGACCTTCATATGCTTCTTACAAAGCCACTCCTTCGTTACCCTGGCAGAGTGCTTGGGATCATTATCATGCTGAAAGACCCATCCACTTTTCATCTTCAATGCTCTTGCTGATGGAAGGAGGTTTGCTCTCAAAATCTCACAATACATGGCCCCATTCATCCTTTCATGTACACGGATCAGTCATCCCGGTCCCTCTGCAGAGAAACAGCCCCAAAGCATGATGTTGCCACCCCCATGCTTCACAGTAGGTATGGTGTTCTTTGGATGCAACTCAGCATTCTGTCTCCTCTAAACACGACGAGTTTTGTTTCTACCAAACAGTTCTACTTTGGTTTCATCAGACCATATGACATTCTCCTAATACTCTTCTGGATAATCCAAATGCTCTCTAGCAAACTTCAGAAGGGCCCGGACATGTACTGGCTTAAGCAGGGGGACAAGTCTATAACTACAGGATCTGAGTCCCTGGCGGCATGGTGTGTTACTGATGGTAGCCTTTGTTACAGTGGTCCCAGCTCTATGTAGGTCATTCACCAGGTCCCCCAATGTGGTTCTGGGATTTTTGCTTACCATTCTTCTGATCATTTTGACCCCATGGGGTGAGATCTTGCGTGGAGCCCCAGATCGAGGGAGATTATCAGTGGTCTTGTATGTCTTCCATTTTCTTATTATTACTCCCAGAGTTGATTTCATCACACCAAGCTGCTTACCTATTGCAGATTCAGTCTTCCTAGCCTGGTGCAGGGCTACAATTTTGTTTCTGGTGCCCTTCGACAGCTCTTTGGTCTTCACAATAGTGGAGTGTGACTGTTTGAGGTTGTGGACAGGTGTATTTATACTGATAACAAGTTCAAACAGGTGCATTACTACAGGCAATGAGTGGAGGCCAGAGGAGCCTCTTAAGAAGTTACAGGTCTGTGAGAGCCAGAAATCTTGCATGTTTTTAGGTGACCAAATACTTATTTTCCACCATAATTTGCTAAATAAATCTTTCAAATCAGACGAGGTGATTTTCTGGATCTGTTTTCTCATTTTGACTCTCATAGTTGTGGTCTACCTATGATGTCAATTACAGGCCTCTCACCTCTTTTTAAGTGGGAGACCATGCACAATTGGTGGCTATCTAAATTTTTTTCCCCACTGTAGACAGTACTGCGGGTCTACCTGCTCAGGTCAGTGTCTTAAGCAAACACACCGGAGGCCTTCACACCTCCATTCACAGACACTGAAACAGAACTCTGTCTCCATTTTATCTGCCAAACCACGCCCCTTGGGTGGGGAATATGTGAGCAGTCATTCTCACCCATCTCTTTTGACTGCTCGTAAAACTTTGCCTTGAAATGCCTTAATAACTCTCTCAGCACTATATGTGCTGGAGCATACTTTCTGAGCTCACTCTTCAAAGCTGCCAACCGCGATGATACATATCTCCTATCAAGGTCCCGCCTAGCAGTCATCTTACAATATCTAGATACATGAGGCTATAGAATTTAGAAGGTACTTAGTCTGTCTCATGAATGTATAGGAGGAGCAGATGTTGCTGTTTTGGATTTATGTTGGGCTAGCTTAGCCAAAGCTTATTAATCTTTAAAACTCTTCACAAAAGCCCACAGATTACCAGCCAATAATACAACTTTCCAACAAGATGTAAAGTATTTTCCCATTGAGTGTGCTTCGTAGCAGGTCCCCTATTCTGAAGAACAGAAAGGTGTATCAGGCGCAGCTCTAGCTTTCTTTATCACATAGAAAAATAGTTAGCTGTCCAATTACTGAGTCTTCTTCCCCACTATCAGTGTAACCCTTTTATCACCATCACAATAACTGTAGCATGATTTCCCCTGAGGTTTTCCCGACATTCGGAAGATAATCATACTTACTTGATAAACATGGGAGTGCTGACTTCAGGAGACAACTGTTGTAGTCTTCACGACTGATCTGTCTAAATGGGAAAGTGACATATTACATTAATACAATTGTAAATCCTAATGTTTTTTAAACACCTTTTATAATTGTCAATAATAAATCAAATAAAAAAATGTAGCTAGGAGGGACAAAAGAAATTACAATTTTATATTTAAAGGGAATCTGTACATAAGATCAACCTCCCCCCACGTATGGGCATGCAGGTCTTTGAAATGTAAATTCAGCAACACTTTTACATCTTTTATCTGTTGCTGCATTTCTGAGAAATTACTTTCAGACCCCCACGTGTCTGATACTAATTACCTATACTGCAGAGGAGTGATCAATATGTTAGTCCCAGACAACCCCTAATGTGTATTGGAGGATTAAATTCTACAATATTTTTGCCATCCTTGTATGTTAATAACAGATGCCGGGTACCAAAGCAGTACTTTAGGAGTTGGCAGTAAAGTTTTTTTTTTCTATAAAACTCAAATATGAATATTAAAGCATAATTCTCATTATAATCCATTTCAATTGATCAGTCGTACCATGTGAATACAAGAACCTCACTAATCAATCCTAAATGGGGAACATAGCACTTTTCTCATCATCCATGTTCCCTTTCGCCAGCAGTAAGCGTCTGGTAATTGTTCAGAAGCCTCAATAGTACAAGTTTAGAAAGGAATAAGTAATTAAAACTTCTGATATTCCTATTCCATGTCAGCCCAAAAAAGCAGTACCCGATGTAAACCACTGAAGAAGGAGAGAGCCTTAAACCGTTACCCGTTGTATGTTTCTCTGAAACATTCACATGAGAGGATAAAGGAACAGGAAAGATAAATTTAGAACAACTCAAACCTATCAATCATTCTGTGAACTTATTTCCTTCTCAAAGGAAATCATCAAGAAACAACCAACATTTTTTTCTTCAAGATAATCTACACATTTCCTACTATTTAAAAGCGAGCCACTTCTTTGTGCGCAATTCAGAACTTCATTTCTAGAGAAGTCAGATTGGATCTCGGCCAAGGAAATTGTACAAAGTTATCAAAATGGCTACAATGTGAGCTGCAATATACAAGTGCTACTGAAAATGCTGCAGATACAATCAACTTTTACTTTACTACACAGGTATATGGGATATCAATCCCATAACAGAATGAAATATATAATATCTGATGAAAAATACAGAAAAGTCTACTTTCTACAGTAATTATGGTTTAGAAAACAAATGTTACTGTTAATATAATGAAAAGTTGGACACAAAGATGGACGGCTGGCTATAGTGCCATTATAAAAGCTCCATGTGCATCCATGACATGACTAAGAACAGGAGCAAGAAGAAACAATTTCAATTCAAAGACAAGGTATAACCATTAAAATGAATATTGGTAAATTGAAAAAAATTTAATACAAAGAATAACATTAGTTCGCCAAACAGGAACACCCCTTTAGTGTGAAACTTTATAAAAATTGTACATTTTAGTTATGCCCAAGTGAACACTGATGATCAAACCCTGACAATTCTAATAATGTCCAAAAGATGAAGTTATGTTGGAGGACTGAATGGGAGAGCCTCACGTCTGGCGGCAAGATACGACTGCCAACCGGGAAACCTTTACTGATTGAGTGCCACAGGCAGACTAGCATAAATGAAGCGTACTGAGCGATCTATACGACAACTCTCAGTGCAGATAGGCTGCCATTGTTCTAGACAGTGTAAGTCCTGTTTACACAGGAGGAAGTAACGCAGAAAAGAATGATCCCGTGTTGCGCAAAAGATCATTTCCCCATTGAACGAACATTTTGATATTCATCTGGTCATCAGCAGCCTATTTACACTGCAAGATAATTGTGAAACAAGAGTTTTTAACAATGCGCTATCTTGATTATCTTACAGTGTAAATGGCCGTTCACTTCTTCTGAACCCTGAACTCAGTGGGCTTCATGAGTGGTGCCATGATTCCCCCTATCCTCTGTATAAATACTTTTCCTCATTGGATGTTACATTTCCTTGAATAATAAGGAAGGTTAACACTCATACACTTTCAGACTCCCTAAACTCATCGTTGTCCCCAATCTCTTCTTTTTCCTGTCCTGATCTGGCTGTACATCACTTCAATGACACTCTTAGAAGCACCCTTGACCAAGTAGCTCCCCTCACCCTCAGAACCTCCAAACACAGAGTGAAACAGCCCTGGGTCACATCGCAAACCCGATTTCTCCAGCGATGCTCTAGGTGTGCTGAATGCTTATGGAGGAAAACACGCACACCAGAAGACTTCATACAGTTCAAATTTATGTTAAGGACCTATAATTCTGCCCTTCACCTCGCCAAACAGACCTACTTCACCACCCTGATCTCCTTACTATCCAACAACCCCAAGAAACTTTTTGACACCTTTAACTCCCTCCTCAGGAAAAAAAGCACAAGCCCCTATCACAGACATTTGTGCTGATGACCTGGCCTCCTACTTTATAGAGAAAATAGACAATATCCGTCAGGAAATCCGCTCCCAATCACCAAGTTCAGTGACTCCCATCCCTCCCTGCATTTCCCCTGGCTCACTCTCCACATTTGATCCCATCACAGAAGAAGAAGTCTCCAGGCTCCTCTCCTCTTCTCGTCCGACTACATGCATCACCGACCCCATTCCCTCACATCTCCTCCAGTCTCTCTCTCCAGTCGTTACAACTCACCTAACTACAATCTTTAATCTCTCCCTCTCCTCTGGCATTTTCCCCTACTCCTTCAAACACTATCATTACTCTATTACTAAAGAAACCCACCCTCGACCCATCCTGCACAAACAACTACAGACCAGTCTCCAATCTCCCCTTCATCTCTAAACTCTTGGAGCGCCTGATATACTCCCGCCTTACCCGTTACCTCTCCACTCACTCCCTCCTAGACCCTTCACAGTCCGGTTTCCGCCCCCTACATTTGACAGAAACTGCACTCATCAAAGTGACCAATGACCTTCTGACAGCAAAACGTAACTGTGACCACTCTCTGCTCATTCTTCTCGACCTTCTGCAGCTTTTGACACTGTTGGCCACCCTCTCCTACTCTCTAGGCTCCAGTCACTTGGCATTAAGGATACTGCTCTGTCCTGGTTCTCTTCCTATCTTTCTGTCCGCTCCTTCAGTGTTCTGTTCTCTGGCTCCACTTCATCTCCACTTCCTCTCACTGTCGGGGTACCTCAGGGCTCAGTCCTTGGCCCCCTTCTCTTCTCTCTCTACACGGCCCCAATTGGACAGACCATCAGCAGATTTGGCTTTCAGTACCATCTTTATGCCTATGACACACAACTATACACATCTTCCCCTGACCTTACCCCCCCTGTACTACAGAACGCCACTGACTGTCTGTCTGCAGTCTCCAACATCATGTCCATTCTCTATCTGAAACTCAACCTCTCCAAAACTAAACTTCTTCTGCTCCCGCGATCTACTAACCTCCCTAAATCTGACATTTCCCTCTCCGTGGGTGGCACCATGATAACACCCCGGCAGGAGGCGCGCTGTCTGGGTGTTATGTTTGACTCTGATCTCTCCTTCACCTCCCATATACAATCTCTTGCCCGCTCGTGCCACTTACACCTAAAGAACATCTCTAGAATCCCGCCCTATTCTCACCATGGAAACAACAAAAACCCTCACTGTCGCCCTGATCCACTCCCGCCTGGACTACTGTAATGCTCTACTAACTGGCCTCCCCCTTACTCGACTTTCCCCTCTCCAGTCTATACTTAATGCAGCAGCCAGGGTCGTCCATCTGGCTAGCCATTACTCGGACGCCTCCGCTCTTCGCCAGTCGTTACACTGGCTGCCCATTCATTACAGGATACAATTCAAAGTACTTGTTCTCACCCACAAAGCTCTCCACAGTGCGGCACCCCCATACATCTCCTCCCTCATTTCGGTCTATCGGCCTAGCCGACCACTGCGCTCTGCAAATGACTTTCGACTAACCTCTGCACTAATCTGTACCTTCCACTCCCGACTCCAAGACTTCTCCCGCGCTGCGCCAATCCTCTGGAATGCTCTACCCCAAGATATTAAGACCATCCACAATTTGAATAGTCTTAGGCGCTTGCTCAAAACACATTTGTTCAGAGCGGCCTATCACATTCAGTAATCAAAGTCATGTTATGTTTGTGTGTGTGTAGCCCATTCACTATCCCCATCTATCCCCCACCCCCTGAAGATGGCTGGACCATCATTGTAAATACATAATTGTAAATACATAATTGTAAATATACACCTTTACTTTGTATCTCCCCCTCCTCATTGTAGATTGTAAGCTCTCACGAGCAGGGTCGTCTTATTTCGCTTTAATTATTGTATTGTTAACATTGTTACTTATGTCTGTTGTGTTTGAAAGTGTTAAACTGTAAAGCGCTGCAGAATATATTGGCGCTATATAAATAAAGATTATTATTAAAGATTATTATTATGAGGATGTCACGCTTGAGCAGGCCACGGCCATTTTTTCTGCATTTCACCTTAGGCTATGTGTACACGTCAGGATTTCTTGCAGAAATTTCCTGAACAAAACCAGACATTTTCTGCAAGAAATCCGCATGCGTTTTTTTCACATTTTTTTTTTTTTGCGGATTTTTTGCATTTTTTTCTGGAGGTTCCCAATGCAATAATATACCGGTAGTGGTAAATCAGCAAAAATCTGCAAAATTAATGAACATGCTGCGTTTTTTACCGCGATGCATTTTTTTCGCGGAAAAAAACGCAACATATGCACAAAAATTGCGGAATGCATTATAAATGATGGGATGCATATGTATGCGTTTTTAAAGCGTTTTTATAACTGGGGTCCTGGGTTCTAATCCCACCCAGGACAACATCTGCAAAGAGTTTGTATGTTCTCTCCGTGTTTGCGTGGGTTTCCTCCGGGCACTCCGGTTTCCTCCCACAATCCAAAGACATACTGATAGGAATTCTAGATTGTGAGCCCAATCGGGGACAGTGATGAT
This sequence comes from Ranitomeya imitator, assembly GCF_032444005.1. Classification (NCBI taxonomy): domain Eukaryota; kingdom Metazoa; phylum Chordata; class Amphibia; order Anura; family Dendrobatidae; genus Ranitomeya; species Ranitomeya imitator. The sequence continues at coordinate 530,380,751 of NC_091285.1, forward strand.
AATGTGTGCAAACTGTAAAGCGCTGCGGAATATGTTAGCGCTATATAAAAATAAAAAAATAAAGATTATTATAGCAAAAAAACGCAAAAAATCCTGAACTCTAAATTAAAATGTAACCTTTTATACGTTACATATGAAGCAACCTTTTATATATATATCACTATGCTATTCTGAAGTTACTCTACAACTTTTTCACCCATTCATATACATAACAGATAAATAAAAAGGTGACCTAACAGATTCCACAATTCATTGGTTTCAGGTAACAGAAAAGCAGCAAGTTTTGACTTCAGCTGTGAATGAGGATGAAATATCACTTACGGTATCTAAATTGGCAAAACCTACATGGCCCAAATGAAAATTTGTTTTTTTATGTTATGTTTTGTTATGTATAACCAATAAAGTCTGATTAAACTAAATTGGCAAAACAAAACCATTTCAGAACAATTACCTTTTTTCCTTTTTCTTGCAAAGCAATTTTTTAATAATATTCCATTATAGATGATACAATATAAAGAGAAGGAACTGCAGAGTCTACTTATCTCTATTCAGACCTGCACCAAATTACATAGTTACTAAAAAAAATATTTAAAAAAAAAAACACATAGAAAAAATGTAATTTTAGCTCCCAGCAAATTTTTGCACTGGGTAAATACCTAGAGGAAAGGACACTGAATACAAAACATCAAACTACTGTATGTACCATCAAAACGGAGAATAATTTATTCTAGTTCTCAATAAAATTAACATAAAACTGTAGAAATCATTTAATGAATGAATCTTAGAAAAGAACATGACCTATCACAACAGCACAAAGTGAATAGCGCATCTTTTTTGCTCTGTATGACCCATTTCTATACGCCTGTATAACTTTGCGACATGTACAATGTGCAGGCAACTTGTTGCCATTCCACAGCTCCGCTGCTGAGCGCAGAGAGCAAGATGAAAGTCTCTGCTAATTACATGTTTACCAACCCTCAGAAACCTTTTAATTTCCATTAAAAGGAAGAAATACAGTCGCTGTTATTTTAAACAGTGCTTAGATTTATTTGAAGGCCCAAAGAGGAGGAAACAAATACGGCATTTGAAGGAAGACCCTTCACAAAGTATACTGGGCAACAATATAGGAATGACTATAGTAATCTGATAACGAGAGGATCCTTATTTTAATGACATAATTAATGAGATTATTGTGCCAGAACTCTGGGGTTTAGTGTACATTGTCTAGCATTACTTTTAGTGTTTGCACCAGCTTTTGTGGCTCATTGATCAATTAGGCGTCACTTAGGGAAGTGGCTTAGAAGAAAGATGGGTGTGACTAAAATCGCAAATGGACTAAATGACTGGCACAGGGAAAACCAACAGGTGATGTTAAGGTAGTATTTAAGCTATGCAAAATATATCAAGCGCCATGATTACGGTCATAAATGTGGCGGATTTTCATTTTTCAGTTTATACTTTCTATATATTAGACTTGATTGGTAGATCTTCCCCAAATTCCATTGTTCACACATTACAAAATGACATTTGGTTATCACCGTATAATCAATTTTCGAAAAAACAAAAACACAAAAAAACAATATATAATTGTACAAGGTTTTATATATATATAAAAAATATATATATTGTACTAAGAAAATAGGAACTGTTACCAGGTCAAAAGTGGCCGGTTTTTATTCTTACTCTATTCCTATTGCTCCTCTGAGTATTCAATTTTTAAAGGGGTCTTCCACTACTCGAACAACGCCTCCTCAATTTGCACGTTTGCACCCATAAAATATCACTTATACCTACCTCAAGTGCCGACACCATTCCGGTGGTGCTGACACTCGTTGTCCCGTGGTTCGGACAAATCAGACATCAAGAGGAAGCCAGAGCTGCGGCTGGCTGCTCACTTCCTCTTGATGTCTGGTACGTCCAGTGGTGGGAAGAGTGAAAACAGCGCTGATTCCCGGAAGAGTCCGTGCCATTACCATTGAATGGCATCTACACTGGAAGGGAGCATAAGTGATATTTTACATTTTACAGGGGAAAACATGCTGATTGAGGAGGGGTCTAACATCACTGCTCTCCAAATACTGTACATTTTGGAAGTCATGTCCCTACTACACTTATATTAGTAACGACATCATAGAAAGCCCCAAATTCATTGTATGGGAAATAGTCCTTTTGTTCTATCTAACCACATTTGGATTGACTGCACTGTCATAGAAATTTCAATGTATCAGTGTCCTTCAGAGAAATCACAGTTTACAAACAGGTGGAAATTACATCATTATTTTTTCTGGCATTTTGCTTTGTTGTTGTGTATGTGACCTAAAATGAACGAGATAGGACAACCCCTTTACACCGAAAAATCTATATATTAAAAATGAACATGTAAAAAGAAAAACAAGATTGTGGTAACTGAGAGAACGTGATTAATAGTCAATGCTTTCTACTCTACACTGTAGAAGGCCCAAAAGTTGTAACAAGCGGATGCAAATGAGAGCTGTCCATATGACAAGCACCTTCTAACCACTTTATTAACAACTGGTTTCACTCCTAGGGACGTGGCGGATTATAGATCTGTTTTCTGAGGCTTGTGAGGTCTAGAATTCTCAGTAGACTGTAATTTCATGCATGAAAAACATCTAAGTTACAAGAAGAAATTATTTCTTCGGGGGAAGTTCAGACACTGGCACCTTCGGATTAAATAAATTGCTGACTCTTAGGTGACAAGCTGCTTCAGATCTCAGTTTATGTCAAGAAATATCACAAAAATTAGCTGATATTTGCAAATTTTAATCATATATCAACTTTATTATTTGTTTTTAAGCGACGGTCACAGCACACTGTCTGGCGATACCAATTACAGGGGTCCCAAGAGTGACATTGGCTTCAGGTTACAATGGACATACAATGCCAGAGACAATGCTGATCTGCAACAAGTGGGATTAGACGGAGAATCAGACAGTATGGGCATTTCCCAGTACACCATGGGTATCACCGGGGTCAGGGGAGAGTGGTGGGCTTCATTTTTTTTTCTGCTAAATTGTTTTTATTGCTCAGGACCCCAAAAAGGTTATTCTCCCCAACACAAAAACATGACTTGCAGCTTCCTGCAGCTCTTTCTTCCTGTTATACGCAGTTATATTCGTATTACTTGTCTGGATTAGGGCTCAGTCACGCGGCATTTTGTCTCGTACGAGTTCTATCCCTGTTTTTCACAGATAGAACGTGTACCTATTAAAGTCTAAGTGCCTGTTCACATGACAGTGTATTTTGTGGACCTATTTGTTCACACAAAATCATGGAGGCATGTATTGGATCAAACTCACTAATACAAGTTTGTGAAAAAAAATACATCATTCAGACATCATTTTCCATGGACTGTTCGATGGAAGTATGAGAAATCTCAACCAGGTTGGGTTATTTTTCCAACCGAGAGTAAGTTATGAAACTCTGACCAAGGTCTCAGGGTAAAAACTGACCAAACTCTGATGATACGATGATCAATGATACTGATCAAACTGTATCGAACTGTTTTTACATATGAGAAAATCACTGAACTCTAAATTAGCCCAAGTCTTTTTTTTCTTATTCTGGGTTGACATTTTGGAGGTTCATAAAAAATTTATCCATTGAGTTATGTTCTAAAGTTACAATATTTTCAACTTACATTGGTTGCCCCAGAGCAATTGTTACATAGGGCCACCTATAAAATAACAAAAAAAGAGGTTACTCACCCTATCCAGGTTCTAGAGCTGACTTGCAGTTATTGCTCTAGTCTTTGTTGACAGGCTGCACCGGTGACATAATGTCTATTATGCAAGTGGTAGCTGCAGCCAATCACTGGGCTCAGTGGCTTGTGCTGTTTATATCAGCAGACAATAGGGCATGGACTGTAGCTCTTGTAGGAGCTGATCTGCAGTACCCCACAGTGGCAGCTACACGTGTAATGGAGATATACTGATGAGCTCTGTTCAATGCTTACATCCAGACACTGCTAGAGCTTATCAGTGGTGACCACCATTCCAAGGACCGCTGTACATCTGCGTTATTCTCCTCTTAATACAAGTTGCACAGCCAATATTACACATATAGTATAAATATATCCAGACAACTATTGTGCAAAAAAGGATTTTAAAAATCTCAACTTCCTAAAAGTGCTGTCACAAGAGCTATCCACTCATACATGTATCATAGTGGAAAGAATTAAAATACAGAACAACTCAGCATAGTTATTTATTCGGTAAAAATAGAGTTTGGAGCAAGTGGGTAAATGTAGGAATAAGGAGGAAAACTTTAGGAAATCAGTCAACAAACCTTCTTAACATGTAACACAATAGATACGTTCACAAGGAGAGGGTTACTTAGATAATTGGTATAATACCTGACTGCTCTAGAAGCCAATTAATCTTTATATATTTGTTAAGCAAAGAAAACTCACACAAAAATCAATAAAAACAACGCAATGTCGTCCGTACAATATGTATCTCCCATACTGTCCTTTTCTTGCTGTATACTTCCAAGATACTACTACTGTTCCTATTATCAACACATAATCCACAGACGTCTTAGCAACTCACATCCGCGGCCTTCTTGGTAAGCCCAGATATAGTCACAGATGAAGTAAAAAGCCACCTACAGACAGCAATGTTACTGAACACATATACTCACCCTCTGTTCTAGCGCTGTGTCCCTGATGGCCCACACTGACATAGTGTTTACATTGGTTGAAGAGGTTACCACCCATGACCACTGCAGCCAATCACTAGCCTCAGCGGAATCTTACCGTATAACACTGAGGCTAATGATTGGCTGCAGAGCTATACGGGATGTGATATTTGCAGCCAATGTAAACAGTATATGCAGGGCTGGAACGGAGGGTGAATATATATTATTTGTTTTAGTATTATTGCTGATGTCAACTTTTTCTCCAACGTGGATAACCTCTCTAGTAGGGCAAATTGAATTCATGAATAACCTGAAAAACTAGATCTCAAGTGAAGACATATATGTAATATATATATGTGTATTTACATATATATGTGCATATTACATACTGTACATACGTGTATACAAGGAGTACAGCCCGTTGGTGTGCTGCATGGTGGCAGCACAACCAAATCTCATGCCAGCACGTAAAACAAAATGCTATGGTAATTGGCCATTGAGGTGGTGACATTTCGGCCGCACCGCCTGCCCCTACTCTTATGCATCTAAAGTAGTAGGTTCTACTAGACAAGAAGCAACAAGTACACGCAGATTAGATACTTACTATAAAAACTCTTCTCAGCCAATACTTGTTATTACAGTAATTGTACTTGTAAGGGAAGTTGTCAGCAGTTCCCATTTTCGATAATTAGGTTTGCCTACCAGGCATTATACCCTGCACATTAAAGAGAAAAGGTGTCACCATTCCTCTTGTAAAAAGGATGTGTTTTCACACAGTGTGATGGTGTCAGCACTGATTAAACAGCGTGAGCATGTAGGGGTACACCCCCAATGTATGTATTCTGACATTTACATGAGGAACAGCAGAGGGACAACACAACTCAGTGATAAGAATGTCTTATGAAGAACGTGTTCAATAAAATACACATTGTGCTTTAGAAGGCGCTTCAACTGACAGTGGCTGGCTGGGAGCAATATTAAAGTATTATTCCCAACACTGATAGCTGCCACCTATCCAAAGGCAAGAGTTAATTTGGGATTGATGGGAGTCCGAGAGGTCAGATTCCCAGCGATCAGCAAGAATGCCCTGTCGGATATCTCCATCAGTCACGTAGACGATGACTAACTCGGTGGCACAAAGGTGGCATACTGCTCTACACATTAGACTAACAATGGCCAAACGCACAGAAATCATTGGGATCGGCCAAGAGTCTAATGCGTATGGCACATGAAGCTGGGGGAGAGAAGGATCCGCCATGTCCAATTTCAGACTCTCAATCCTTTTGCTCTCTGGGAGAAGTGCCACCAGAGGAATCTGACGGTGGCTTTCTCACAGAGGACCTGAGGAGCCCCCAGCCGCGCTCTCGTGTCTATGGGGCAGTTGGGGGGTACCTGCTGATAGCTATGTATTGTGTATGGGGGCTTCAGACTCGATCCTGGGCAGCAGCTTCTTTACAAATCTTACTAATAAAAGCAGTGGGCTAGCAGGAAAAGAGCAACATGTCCAACACATATTGTGCTTTATTTTTATGTGGAGGGGGGCCTGTGTTTTTGATTCATGCTACATTTAAGGTAAACTACAGAGCCCAAACCCCAGGGTAACGAGAGCACCTCGGCCAGATTCAGCACACATCACTACACATACAGGTGTCTCTCCTGAGTCAGTACAATGATGGAGTCTTATTCTTCCCATCAGCTCGTCCATGTTCCAGGAGGCAGCGATTATGGCTATGAATGCTAGAAGTGATTATCTACAGGAGCTTCATCTGATTGCTGGCGAAGCTTTACCTGTGCCCAGAATAAGCCATCACCTGCGTACTACAGGGTACAATAGCAGAGGGGGGCCTCCTGCTCTACATGAGGGGCTGATCCAGTACTGAGGCAGATGCCAACATCCATGTCATCATGTCCATGTACAAACACTGGCCAACAAGGACATGCTGGATGTCATAGCAGGAGGCAATCGATGCACGCCAACGTCGCCTGCCAACGCCATGGAGCCCACAATTCCTGCAAACTAGAGGGGTGTGGGCGGAGGGGGCTTATGCCAGACATACTTAGGTGGGCAGGGAGGTGGGCAGCAGCTCCTCAGTGACTGGCACTGCCTGTGCCCACAGCTCTCACACTGGCATCAGCATCTTCGCCAGCACTCACTGAGGAGGTAAAGTTTACAGCTACAAGCAGTGACAAACTTTAGCCAGGGACGAGTGGCCCTGTATCTGCCACCTCTGCCCTGTATCTGCCACCTTTGCACTGTATGTACCACCTCTGCCCTGTATCTGCCACTTCTGCCCTGCATCTACCACCTTTGCCCTGTATGTACCACCTCTGCCCTGTATCTGCCACCTTTGCACTGTATGTACCACCTTTGCCCTGTATCTGCCACTTCTGCCCTGCATATGCCACCTCTGCCCTGAATCTGCCACCTTTGCACTGTATGTACTACCTTTGCCCTGTATCTGCCACCTCTGCCCTGCATATGCCACTTCTGCCTTGTACCTGCCACCTCTGCCCTGTATCTGCCACCTTTGCCCTGTATCTGCCACCTCTGCCCTGTATCTGCCACCTCTGCCCTGTATCTGCCACCTCTGCCTTGTACCTGCCACCTCTGCCCTGTATCTGCCACCTCTGCCCTGTATCTGCCACCTCTGCCCTGTATCTGCCACCTTTGCCCTGTATCTGCCACCTCTGCCTTGTACCTGCCACCTCTGCCCTGTATCTGCCACCTCTGCCCTGTATCTGTCACCTCTGCACTGTATGTATCACCTCTGCCCTGTATCTGCCACCTATGCCCTGTATGTACCACCTCTGCCCTGTGTCTGCCACCTCTGCCCTGTATCAGCCACCTTTGTCCTGTATGTACCACCTCTGCCTTGTATCTGCCACCTTTGCCCTGTATGTACCACCTCTGCCTTGTATCTGCCACCTTTGCCCTGTATGTACCACCTCTGCCCTGTGTCTGCCACCTCTGCCTTGTATCAGCCACCTTTGTCCTGTATGTACCACCTCTGCCCTGTGTCTACCACCTCTGCCCTGTGTCTACCACCTCTGCCCTGTGTCTGCCACCTCTTGCCCTGTGTCTGCCACCTCTGCCCTGTAGCTCCCTCCTGTGACACTACAGCGTGCCTCTATGGCTACGTTCACATTAGCGTTGCGCCGCTGTTGCGTCGGCGACGCAGCGGCGACGCAGCGGCGACGCGCCCCTATGTTTAACATAGGGGACGCGTGCGTTTTTTGGGTGGCGTTTTTCGCCACGTGCGTCGTTTCCGACGCTAGCGTCGGACGCAAGAAAATGCAACAAGTTGCATTTTCTGTGCGTCCGATTTTCGTCAAAAATGACGCACGCGTCGCAAAACGCGCGCGTTTTTGCGCGCGTTTGCGCGCGTTTTTCCGTGCGTCGCGCGTTGCGTCGCCGACGCAGGGCGGCGCAACGCTAATGTGAACGTAGCCTAACTCCTTCCTCCGTGACGTGCCTCAGTCTCTCACCATTACTGCTCCTCTCACTGGGAGTGACACGAGCGAATGTGGAAGTGAAAGAGACCTGCTACTAGTGTATTTACTTCTCACACCCCCCTGTACAGGCACGGTCCATGTCCCCCTGCCGACCCTTCCCAAGAGAGAACGTACCATCAAGAGACCTCCGAGGGGGGTCACCAAAAGACGGGGAAGTAGTGCACCCTTTCATTGCCTGTAGCTGGAGCGATAATAAAAGTGCGGGACTTACCGTGTAGGTGAAGCGCTGGGGCTCCCGGCTTCGCCGCTCCTCCGTGGGGGCAGCAGAGACCGAGGCGCTGCCGGGATGGCTCCTCTCCTCTTTCTCTCAGTCCTCCCTTCTCGGTTTGTTCTGTGTCTTTCTGTAGCAGGAAGGAAGAAGGGAATGAGGCAGGGCTGACGTGAATGGATGCAAAACAGCTCCTCCTAAGCCTGCTCTGTGAGAGAAAGACGGAGGGAAACAGAAAGAAGCCGCCAGAGCCCTGTCTCTCTCTCTCTTTTGTTTTCTCACTTCCTCCCCTCCTCCACCACAAGTTTTCTCTCTCTTTTTACACTACAGACAGGGGATTTTTCTCCCTTTGAAACTCCTCTGGGTGCATTAAAAGCAGAACCTGTTATTTTGTATTGTCCTCTCTTCCTCCTTTCTCTTCCCTCTTTTTTTCTTGGTTTCTCTTGTAGTTTTTCTCAAGACAGTGAGAGACATTTACTGCACAAAATATGTATAATGTGTAATGTATATGTGTGATGTACATGTGTATAATGTACGTGTGTACTGTATATGTGTGATGTACATGTGTATAATGTACGTGTGTACTGTATATGTGTGATGTACATGTGTATAATGTATGTGTGTAATGTGTATGTGTGATGTACATGTGTATCATGTACGTGTGTACTGTATATGTGTGATGTACATGTGTATAATGTACGTGTGTACTGTATATGTGTGATGTACATGTGTATAATGTACCTGTGTAATGTGTATGTGTGATGTACATGTGTATAATGTACCTGTGTAATGTATATGTGTGATGTACATGTGTATAATGTACGTGTGTACTGTATATGTGTGATGTACATGTGTATAATGTACGTGTGTAATGTATATGTGTAATGTACATGTGTATAATGTACGTGTGTAATGTGTATGTGTAATGTACATGTGTATAATGTACGTGTGTAATGTGTATGTGTAATGTACATGTGTATAATGTACGTGTGTAATGTGTATGTGTGATGTACATGTGTATAATGTACGTGTGTAATGTGTATGTGTAATGTACATGTGTATAATGTACGTGTGTAATGTGTATGTGTGATGTACATGTGTATAATGTACGTGTGTATGTGTAATGTACATGTGTATAATGTACGTGTGTAATGTATATGTGTAATGTACATGTGTATAATGTACGTGTGTAATGTATATGTGTAATGTACATGTGTATAATGTACGTGTGTAATGTGTATGTGTAATGTACATGTGTATAATGTACGTGTGTAATGTATATGTGTAATGTACATGTGTATAATGTACGTGTGTACTGTATATGTGTAATGTACATGTGTATAATGTACGTGTAATGTATATGTGTGATGTACATGTGTATAATGTACGTGTGTAATGTATATGTAATGTATATGTGTGATGTACATGTGTATAATGTACGTGTGTAATGTATATGTGTGATGTACATGTGTATAATGTACGTGTGTAATGTATATGTAATGTATATGTGTGATGTACATGTGTATAATGTACGTGTGTACTGTATATGTGTGATGTACATGTGTATAATGTACGTGTGTAATGTATATGTGTAATGTACATGTGTATAATGTACGTGTGTAATGTGTATGTGTGATGTACATGTGTATAATGTACGTGTGTAATGTATATGTAATGTATATGTGTGATGTACATGTGTATAATGTACGTGTGTAATGTATATGTGTGATGTACATGTGTATAATGTACGTGTGTAATGTATATGTGTGATGTACATGTGTATAATGTACGTGTGTACTGTATATGTGTGATGTACATGTGTATAATGTACGTGTGTAATGTATATGTGTAATGTACATGTGTATAATGTACGTATGTAATGTGTATGTGTGATGTACATGTGTATAATGTACGTGTGTAATGTATATGTAATGTATATGTGTGATGTACATGTGTATAATGTACGTGTGTAATGTATATGTGTGATGTACATGTGTATAATGTACGTGTGTACTGTATATGTGTGATGTACATGTGTATAATGTACGTGTGTAATGTATATGTGTAATGTACATGTGTATAATGTACGTATGTAATGTGTATGTGTGATGTACATGTGTATAATGTACGTGTGTAATGTATATGTAATGTATATGTGTGATGTACATGTGTATAATGTACGTGTGTAATGTATATGTGTGATGTACATGTGTATAATGTACGTGTGTAATGTATATGTGTGATGTACATGTGTATAATGTACGTGTGTAATGTATATGTGTGATGTACATGTGGATACTGTACGTGTGTAATTTATGTGTGATGTACATGTGTATAATGTATGTGTGCAATGTATATGTGTGATGTACATGTGTATAATGTACGTGTGTAATGTATATGTGTGATGTACATGTGTATAATGTACGTGTGTAATGTATATGTGTGATGTACATGTGGATACTGTACGTGTGTAATTTATGTGTGATGTACATGTGTATAATGTATGTGTGCAATGTATATGTGTGATGTACATGTGTATAATGTACGTGTGTAATGTATATGTGTGATGTACATGTGTATAATGTACGTGTGTAATGTATATGTGTGATGTACATGTGGATACTGTACGTGTGTAATTTATGTGTGATGTACATGTGTATAATGTACGTGTGTAATGTATATGTGTGATGTACATGTGTATAATGTACGTGTGTAATGTATATGTGTGATGTGCATGTGTATAATGTACGTGTGTAATGTATATGTGTGATGTACGTGTGTAATGTAGATGTGTATAATGTACAGTATGTGTGTGTCATGTATAATTGTGTAATATATATATATATGTGCCCTGACCTGTTTTTTTTTTATTGTCCTCTCTTCCTCCTTTCTCTTCCCTCTTTTTTTCTTGGTTTCTCTTGTAGTTTTTCTCAAGACAGTGAGAGACATTTACTGCACAAAATTAAAAATAGCTGAGAGAATGGTGGAAAATGTCACTGCATGTAATGTATATATGTGTGTAATGTACATTATGTGTGTGATGTATAATTGCGTAATGTATATGTGTGATGTACATGTGAAGGGGGCTGCATTACACTATATGAGGAGCTGCTTTATACTCTATGAGGAGTTCCATTATACTCTGAGGGGCACTGCATTGTAATCCATGGAGTGTCTTCATTATTGACTTTGAAGGGGCTGAATTATACCTTATGAAGGGGGCTGCATTATATTCTATGAGGTGGCTATATTATACTCTTTGAGGGCACTGCATTACACTGTATGAAGGGGCTGAATTATACTCTATGAAGGGGGCTGCATTATACTCTATGGGGGGCTGCATTATACTCTATGAAGGGGTCTGTATTATACTCTCTGAAGAGGGCTGCATTATACTCTATGATGGGGACTGCATTATACTCTATGAGGGGGCTGCATGATAGTCTAAGCTGGCTGCATGATACTCTATGAGGGAGCTGCTTTATACTCCATGGGGTGCCTTCATTATACCCTTTGAGAGGGCTGCATTATACTCTAAGGGGGACACATTATAGTCTATGAAGAGGGCTGCATTATACTCTATGGTGGTTGAATTACACTCTTTTGGGTGGTTGCATTATACTCTATGGGGTGTCTGCATTATACTTTATGAGAGGGCTGCATTATACTCTATGAAGGTGGCTTCATTATACTCTTTGAGGGGTGCTGCATTACACTATATAAAGGGGCTGCATTATACTCTATGGAAGGGGTGGCATTATACTCCATGAAGGGGGCTGCATTATACTCTATGGTGGGTTGCATTATACTCTATGGGGGTTGCATTATACTGTATAGGGGTTGTATTATACTCTATGAAGTAGGCTGCATTATACTCTATAAGAAGCTGCATTATAATCTATGAAGGGGACTGCATTATACTCTATGAGGCGTGCTGATTTGTAATCCATGAGGTGTCTTCATTATACTCTTTCAAAGGGCTGCATTATACTCTATGAGGGGGCTGCATTACACTCTATGAGGAGGCTGCATTATATTCTATGAAGGGGGCTGCATTATAATCGATGAGATGGCTTCATTATATTTTTTGAGGGGGCTGCATTGCACGATATGAAGGGTGCTGCATTATACTCTATGAAGGGAGTTGAATTATACTCTATGAGGGGGGCTGCATTACAGTCTATGAAGAGGGATGCATTATAGTCTATGAAGAGGGCTGCATTATACTCTATGAAGAGGTCTGCATTATACTCTATGAAGAGGGCTGCATTATACTTTATGAAGGGGGCTGATTTATACTCTATGAGGGGGCTACATGATACTCTTTAAGGTGGCTGCATGGTGATCTATGAGGGGGCTGCATTATACTCTATGAAGGGGGGCTATATTATACTCTATCGGAGGCTACATTATACTGTATGAAGGGGGCTGCATTGTACTCTATGAGGGGGCTGCATTGTACTCTAAGAGGGCTACATTATACTCTATGAAGGAACCTGCATTATACTCTATGGGGGTTGCATTACACTATGGGGGGCTGCATTACACTCTATTGCAGTGTTCCCCAACTCAGGTCCTCAAGAGCCACCAACAGGTCTTGTTTTCAGGATTCCTTAGTATTTCACAGGTGATAATTGCATCACCTGCACAGGCAATAATTCCATCACCTGTGTAATACTAAGGAAATCCTGAAAACATGACCTGTTGGTGGCTCTTGAGGACCGGAGTTGGGGAACATTGCTCTATTGGGTGGTTGCATTATAGATATGTTGTGGTTGCATTATACTTTATGGGTGGCTGCATTATACTCTATAGGGTGACTGCATTATACTTTGAGAGGTCTGCATTACACTCTATGAATGGGGCTTCATTATACTCTTTGAGGGGGCTGCACTACACTATATGAAGGGGGCTGCATTATACTTTATGAATGGAGTTGCATTATACTCTATGAAGGGGGCTGCATTATGCTCGATGAGGGAGCTGCTTTATACTCTATGAGTGGGTTGCATTATACTCTATGGTAGGTTGCATTATACTCTGGGGGTTGCATTACACTCTATGGAGGTTTGAATTATACTCTATGAAGGAGGTTGCATTATACTTTATGAAGGGGGCTGCATTATCTTCTATGAGGAGTGTTGCATTGTACTTCATGGGATGTCTTCATTATACTCTTTGAAGGGGCTGCATTATACTCTATGAGGGGACTGAATTATACACTATGAGGGGGCTGCATTATACTCTATGAAGGGGCTGCATTATACTCTATGAAGGGGGCTGCATTATACTCCATGAAGGAGGTTGCATTATACTCCATGAAGGAAGCTGCAGTATACTCTATGAAGGGAGCTGCATTATACTTTATGAGGTGGCTTCATTATACTACGTGAAGGGGCTGCATTATACTCTATGAAGGGGATTACAGAAAAACGTTAAAAAGTGTCATTATTAACCGCATAACGGCGACAGCAAAAAAAAAAAAAATCCGATTTGCCATTTAATTTCTCTCTCCTCTGATGTTATCACACATCAGAGGAGAGATAAATAGGGTCCCCGATCCCCTCCGGTACCTCCCGGTGTCCTTGGGTCCTCCTGCTTCCCCCCACGGCTACCATCATCTTCTTCCGGCAAGAAAATGGTAGGCGCCAGAGATCTTGAGATTATAGGAGACAATAGGAGATTTTTCATACTGTTTCATTTTAATCACTATGATAGACTCTATCAGAATGATTAAAAAAAAAAGTAAATAAAACCCCCCTTTATCACCCCCTTAGTTAGGGAACAATAATGAAATAAAAAATATAAATTTATTTCCTTTTTTGCATTAGGGTTAGAGTTGGTCTAAAGTGATTTGGGCTAAAGTTAGGGTTAAGGTTGGGGCTAAAGTTAGGGTTAGGGTTGGGGCTAAAGTTAGGATTAGAGTTGGGGCTAAAGTTGAGGTTAGGGTTTGGATTACGTTTATAGTTGGGATTAGGGTAAGGGTTGGAATTAGGGTTAGGGTTGAGGCTAAAGTTAGGATTAGGGTTGGGGCTAAAGCTGGGGTTAGGGTAGGAGCTAAAGTTAGGGTAAAGGGTTGGGGATAAAGTTAGGTTTAGGGTTGGGGCTAAAGTTAGAGTTTGGATTACGTTTACGGTTGGGATTAAGGTTAGGGTTGGGACTAGGACCCGTTGAAGTGCTGAGTGCGCGAAACAGCCGTCGTCCACCTTCCTCTCCCCGCACCCATCGGAATACCTGCCACTCCCATGGGCTGAATTAGTTTAAACCTTTAATGGTGTAATAAAGACTATGAAATCAATGCAAAAGGGTGAGTGCAGCATTTCTTCTTCAGCTTCCATTTATTTCATTCATTGTTTTATGTTGAGCACCTATTACCCGACATTTTGCCAAACTGCACGCTGGTCTAACTTACGGATCCACCATATAAAATAGCGTATATGATCCTGGTGCCGTTCTTTCATTTCTCTATGTTGGGCACATATAGATAAGTTCCGTGGTCTAGTTTCCAAAATGGGGGGCACTTATGGGGGGTTTCCACTGTTTAGGCACATCAGGGGCTCTTCAAACGCAACATGGCGTCTGTTCTCAATTCCTGCCAATTCTACACTGAAAAAGTCAAATGGCGCTCCTTCCCTTCCGAGCTCTTCAAAGCGCCCAAACAGTGGAAATTGCATAACAAATTTTGTGATTAATTTTCTCTTTTTACATTTGTGAAAATTAAAAAAAACTGGTTTGTGAAAAAAAATAAAATGTTTGTAAAAAAAATTTAAATGTTCATTTTTTCTTTCCTCATTGCTTCAGTTCCTGTAAAGCACATAAAGGGTTAATTAGCTTCTTGAATGTGGTTTTGAGCACCTTGAAAGGTGCAGTTTTTAGAATGGTGTCACTTTTGGGTATTTTCTGTACACGTACTGTACATGTACACCCCTCAAAGTGACTTCAAATGTGATGTGGTCCCTAAAAAAAATAATGGTGTTGTAAAAATGAGAAATCGCTGGTCAACTTTTAACCCTTATAACTTCCTACCAAAAAAAAACAGTTTCCAAAATTGTGCTGATGTAAGGCCTGTTTCACACGTCAGTGTCTCCGGTACGTGAGGTGACAGTTTCCTCACGTACCGGAGACACTGACACACGTAGACACATAAAAATCACTGCATCTGTTCAGATGTCAGTGATTTTTTGCGGACCGTGTCTCCGTGTGCCAAACACGGAGACATGTCAGTGTTCGTGGGAGCGCACGTATTACACGGACCCATTAAAGTCAATGGGTCCATGTAAAACACGTACCGCACACGGACATTGTCCGTGTGCAGTCCGTGTGCCGTGCAGGGGACAGCGCTACATTAAGCGCTGTCCCCCCCACTGGTGCTGAATCGGCGATTCATATCTTCCCTGCAGCAGCGTTTGCTGCAGGGAAGATATGAATAATACTGTTTAAAATAAAGATTTATCTGCGCCCCCCACCCCCTGTGCTGAAAATACCCGGCTCGCTACCTCGCCGCCGCTGCTTCCTCTCCTGGCCGCGGTCACGTGGGGCCGCTCATTTACAGTAATGAATATGCGGCTCCACCTCCCATGAGCCGCATATTCATTACTGTAATCGGCGGCCCCACGTGACCGCACACAGGGAGAAGCTGCGGCCAGGAGAGGAAGCAGCGGCTGCAAGGGAGCGAGCCGGGTGAGTATTTTCAGCACAGCGGGGGGGGAGGGGGGCGCACAGGGCACACGGGGTGGGGGGGCGCACAGGGGGTGGGAGGGCGGGGGGAGATAAATCTTTATTTTAAACAGTATTATTCATATCTTCCCTGCAGCAAACGCTGCTGCAGGGAAGATATGAATCGCCGATTCAGCACGATGCAGGGGACAGCGCTAAACTTTAGCGCTGTCCCTGCACGGTGCGTGTGGTACCCAGTGGGCACACGGGCGGCACACGTGTGCCACACTGATGTGCCACGTGTGCGCACGGACACACGGACATGGATAACTCCAGTACCGTTTTTGTACGGTACTGGAATTATCTGGACGTGTGAAACCGGCCTAAAGTAGACATGTGGGAAATGTTATGTATTAAGAATTTTTCATGTCATATCTCTTTGATGTAAAGGCATAAAATCCAAAGTTTGAAAATTGCAAAATGTTCTATATTTTTGCCATATTTCCATTTTTTTCATACACGCAAGTCATATCGAAGAAATTTTACCACTAAGATGAAGTACAATATCTCACAAAAAACATTCTCAGAATCAGCGGGATCCGTTAAAGCGTTCCAGAGTTAAAACCTTATAAATAGACAGTGGTCAGAATTGTGAAAATTGGCCTGGTCATTAAGTACAAAACAGTCTCTGTCACTAAGGGGTTAAGCCAATAAAAAATATATATATATACACATGTGGCAATACCGCATACAGAAAAGTAGGATCTCTGAAAATTTTTAAATAATCTGATCAGTAAACACAGTAAACAGAAAAAAAAAATTAAAAAAAACACCAAAATTGCATTTTTTTTATCACCACAACACAAAAAGTACTGTAAGACACAATCAAAATGTAAAATCTGTCATTATGGTCAGAGGCGTATGTAGGTTTTCTAGCACCCAGGGCAAGAATTCATTTTGGTGCCCACCCCATCCCCAAGGACATATGCGATTTGAACACTTAGTTATGTACCAACGAGCCGCTCTCCCTAATGCTCTCAATGTTCAGTGAAAAACAGAGAAGCAGAAGAGAAGCTTGTAGTCACAGGACCACAAGTATGAAAGTCGCATATGAGTGAAGTGTCCATGTGACGACTACTGAAACCTGCAGAGCTGAATCCTGACATCGCAGCTTCTGAATTCTCAGAACTAATGCACTGCACACTCTCTTGCCAGTTGACAGTCATGTCAGTACAAGCATGCGATTTGTATACTTTTCACCACATTCCGACTAGACGTGCCCGGCCTCACTCAGTTCATTTTCATTGAGTGAGGCTACACATGTCTAGTCAGCATGTGACCGCATTAATGTAAATTGCCAACACAAGAGAATCCTGACAGTGTGCAGTGCGCACTGTGAGAACTCAGAAGTCTGCAATCACATAGAATGACTTCAGACTCATTACAAACCTGGACATCCCCTTTAATGCTCCTAACATAAATAAAAACATGAGAATTAGTCAATATCACAAAAAACATTTATATCCAGGTACCTTATAGCTGATGTCGACTCTGGAGCAGGGGCGTAGCTAGAGCTTTTGCCGCCCGGGGCTGTTCCCGAGTTTGGCGCCCCCCCCCCCTCCCCCGGCTCAATACACACAAAGGTTACCAAAAATGGTTTTCCTGTTTTGTAGAACTTAAACTGGGCCTAATGGTATCACCCCCACATGCCAAACCTGTGACTTAATACCACCACACCATGACCAGACCACATAGTGACCGAATAATACTACATACAGGGGACAAATACCACAACACCATTTCCAGACCACATATTACCACCACATAGTGACTTGAATACTACAATACTGATCAGTAATAAAAAAAAAAAACACAATACTATCACCATAAGTGCCAGTATTCACAGGAGATCTGTACTTAGTATGCAGTGTCTGTGTAGAGGTAATACAGAGATCACTGGTGGTATTATACACAGGGACTCTGTATATAATGTATAGATAATACAGTGATCACTGGTGACATTGTACACAGGACCGCTGTATATAGTATACAGTGTATAGTGTCAGTGTATAGGTAACACTGACTCACCAGTGACGTCTCTAGGTGAAGTCCTTCATCTTTCATCCAGCACAGACCGCCATCATTCCTTCCAGCCAAGACTCGTTTCTGCAGGAAATAACACAGTTATCTCGAGCTCCGCTTGCAGAACACATTACTTAATTTTTCACAACTTCTACATTACATCACATGAAGAAAAAAAGGTGATATAGTGTCACTCTGCACAGTAACAGGACCGCCTCCCCATTTAAAACAGTATACTCAAAAAATAAAATAAATACATCACTGCAGTAATAATATCCCTTAATTAGCCCCTATGGTAACACTATTCCCCACCCTGGCCCCGTTTATCTCATTCCTGGCTCCAGCCATATGTTCTCACATCCTGCCCTCATGAGTATCCATTCTACCCCATATGATCTCCCCATCCTGCCCCACCAGCCTCCATCGTATCCGTCCTGCCCCATGATCCAATCCTGCCCCGTGTCTCCAATCATGCCCCGTATCTACATTCTGCCCATGCCTCAAGTCCTGCCCCCAGTGTGTCCAGCAATCTGCCCCAGTGTGTCCAGCATATTACCCCCATGTTGTCCAGCAATCTGCCCCAGTGTGTCCAGCATATTACCCCCAGTGTGTCCAGAAATCTGCCCCAGTATGTCCAGCAATGCCCCCAGTGTGTCCAGCAATCTGCCCCAGTGTCCAGCATTGCCCCAGTGTGTCCAGCAGTCTGCCCCAGTGTGTCCAGCATATTACCCCCAGTGTCCAGCATTAGTAGTAGTAGTTAGTAGTTAGTAAGTAAGGCCGAAAAAAGACATTTGTCCATCCAGTTCAGCCTATATTCCATCATAATAAATACCCAGATCTACGTCCTTCTACAGAACCTAATAATTGTATGATACAATATTGTTCTGCTCCAGGAAGACATCCAGGCCTCTCTTGAACCCCTCGACTGAGTTCGCCATCACCACCTCCTCAGGCAAGCAATTCCAGATTCTCACTGCCCTAACAGTAAAGAATCCTCTTCTATGTTGGTGGAAAAACCTTCTCTCCTCCAGACGCAAAGAATGCCCCCTTGTGCCCGTCACCTTCCTTGGTATAAACAGATCCTCAGCGAGATATTTGTATTGTCCCCTTATATACTTATACATGGTTATTAGATCGCCCCTCAGTCGTCTTTTTTCTAGACTAAATAATCCTAATTTCGCTAATCTATCTGGGTATTGTAGTTCTCCCATCCCCTTTATTAATTTTGTTGCCCTCCTTTGTACTCTCTCTAGTTCCATTATATCCTTCCTGAGCACCGGTGCCCAAAACTGGACACAGTACTCCATGTGCGGTCTAACTAGGGATTTGTACAGAGGCAGTATAATGCTCTCATCATGTGTATCCAGACCTCTTTTAATGCACCCCATGATCCTGTTTGCCTTGGCAGCTGCTGCCTGGCACTGGCTGCTCCAGGTAAGTTTATCATTAACTAGGATCCCCAAGTCCTAGTGTGTCCAGGACTTGCCCCAGTGTGTCCAGCATATTACCCCCAGTGTGTCCAGCATATTACCCCAGTGTCCAGCATTGCCCCAGTGTGTCCAGCAATCTGCCCCATGGTCTCCAGTATCGCCCCGGTGTGTCCAGCATTCTGCCCCATGGTCTCCAGTATTGCCCCAGTGTGTCCAGCATTCTGCCCCATGGTCTCCAGTATTGCCCCAGTGCGTCCAGCAATCTGCCCCATGGTCTCCAGTATTGCCCCAGTACGTCCAGCAATCTGCCCCATGGTCTCCAGTATTGCCCCAGTGTGTCCAGCAATCTGCCCCATGGTCTCCAATATTGCCCCGGTGTGTCCAGCAATCTGCCCCATGGTCTCCAGTATTGTCCCGGTGTGTCCAGCAATCTGCCCCATGGTCTCCAGTATTGCCCCAGTGTGTCCAGCATTCTGCCCCATGGTCTCCAGTATTGCCCCAGTGTGTCCAGCATTCTGCCCCATGGTCTTCAGTATTGCCCCAGTGTGTCCAGCAATCTGCCCCATGGTCTCCAGTATTGCCCCAGTGTGTCCAGCAATCTGCCCCATGGTCTCCAGTATCGCCCCGGTGTGTCCAGCATTCTGCCCCATGGTCTCCAGTATTGCCCCAGTGCGTCCAGCATTCTGCCCCATGGTCTCCAGTATTGCCCCAGTGCGTCCAGCAATCTGCCCCATGGTCTCTAGTATTGCCCCGGTGTGTCCAGCAATCTGCCCCATGGTCTCCAGTATTGCCCCAGTGTGTCCAGCAATCTGCCCCATGGTCTCCAGTATTGCCCCGGTGTGTCCAGCAATCTGCCCCATGGTCTCCAGTATTGCCCCGGTGTGTCCAGCAATCTGCCCCATGGTCTCCAGTATTGCCCCAGTGTGTCCAGCATTGCCCCCAGAGTCAGACATAAAGAAAAAAAAAAAAAAGTAAAATCCTCACCTCTCCCGTTCCTAGCGCAGGTCCGGTGCAGTCAGCGTCTCTCCGGCTCTGCGACCCTCAGGACAGAGAGGCTGAGCGGCGCGCACAGTAGTGACGTCATCGCGCCCTCTGCTCTGAGACGTCGCAGAGTCAGAGGACGCTGTAGCTGCCGCAGGAACCAGGAGAGGTGAGTATTAGAGCGGGGGGCGGGGGCCCGGGGGTGGAGGGAGCCTGGTCGTGGCGGCGGACGGCGCCGCCCGAAGATTTAAAGGGGCGTCTTCTTTTTTTTTTTCTTCTTCTTCTTTCTCCTCCTGCAGCGCCGGCCGCCCCCCGCACTGTGCCGCCCGGGGCGGACCGCCCCCCCCACACCCCCCTTCCTACGCCACTGCTCTGGAGTCTTTCTTCTTTTCTTCATCTTGTCCAGAACCCATGATGAGTTTTCTTATCCACAGCCGTCTCTGCAGACTTCCATCTTCTCCGCTCTTTTGCAGAAAATCTCCACATGACGCCTGTTATGATCCGGTGACCTTGGAGCCGCATGAAACTTTCTCTGGAGTAGGTGGAACCTGTACTGACCGCAAATCCTGGACTGACATCGCAACTAGAAGTAGCCGTGGGGTGTGCCTAACAAACCCTAGACACCTCGACACAGCCGGAGGACTAAATACCCCTACAGATGGAAACAGGAATTCTACCTTGCCTCAGAGCAGAACCCCAAAGGATAGGCAGCCCCCCACAAATATTGACTGTGAGAAGGAGAGGAAAGACACACGCAGGCAGAAAACAGGATTTAGCAAAAGAGGCCACTCTAGCTAAATAGGAAAGGATAGGACAGAATACTAAGCGGTCAGTATTAATATCTGACCTTGAACGGGATAGTACGTCCAAGGTCAGATCCCCTGCTTTGATGCAGGGCTCCGCGGTGAGCCCGCATCAAAGCCGGGACATGTCAGCTGTTTTGAACAGCTGACATGTGCCCGTAATAGGCGCGGGCAGAATCGCGATCTGCCCGCACCTATTAACTAGTTAAATGCCGCTGTCAAACGCAGACAGCGGCATTTAACTACCGCTTCCGGCCGGGCGGCCGGAAATGACGTCATCGCCGACCCCGTCACATGATCGGGGGTCGGCGATGCGTCTCCATTGTAACCATAGAGGTCCTTGAGACCTCTATGGTTACTGATCGCCGGTGGCTGTGAGCGCCACCCTGTGGTCGGCGCTCACAGCACACCTGCATTCCTGCTACATAGCAGCAATCAGCAGATCGCTGCTATGTAGCAGAGGCGATCGCGTTGTGCCTGCTTCTAGCCTCCCAAGGAGGCTATTGAAGCATGGCAAAAGTAAAAAAAAAAAAGTTGAAAAAAATGTTAAAAAAATAAAAAATATATAAACGTTTAAATCACCCCCCTTTCGCCCCAATCAAAATAAATCAATAAAAAAATATCAAATCTACACATATTTGGTATCGCCACTCTCAGAATCGCCCGATCTATCAATTAAAAAAAAGCATTAACCTGATCGCTAAACAGCGTAGCGGGAAAAAAATTAGAAACACCAGAATTACGTTTTTTTGGTCACCGCGACATTGCATTAAAATGCAATAACGGGCGGTCAAAAGAATGTATCTGCACCAAAATGCTATCATTAAAAACGTCATCTCGGCACGCAAAAAATAAGCTCTCAACCGACCCCAGATCACGAAAAATGGAGACGCTACGAGTATCGGAAAATGGCGGCAATTTTTTTTTTTTTTTTTTTTTAGCAAAGTTTGGAATTTTTTTTCACCACTTAGATAAAAAATAACCTAGTCATGTTAGGTGTCTACGAACTCGTAATGACCTGGAGAATCATAATGTCAAGTCAGTTTTAGCATTTAGTGAACCTAGCAAAAAAGCCAAACAAAAAACAAGTGTGGGACTGCACTTTTTTTGCAATTTCACCGCACTTGGAATTTTTTTCCCGTTTTCTAGTACATGACATGCTAAAACCAATGATGTCATTCAAAATTACAACTCGTCCCGCAAAAAATAAGCCCTCACATGGCCAAATTGACGGAAAAATAAAAAAGTTATGGCTCTGGGAAGGAGGGGAGTGAAAAACGAACACGGAAAAACGAAAAATCCCATGGTCATGAAGGGGTTAAAACCCTTCCAAAAATATCCACAGCAGATAATACAAAATATTCCACCATCTAACTAAAGACGTGGGACGTATATCTGCAACTCCTGAGAATCCATCAAGACTGAGAAAATACTGACACAATCTAAGCTGGACAAGAAAAAACAAATGAATAGCACTGAATTATCAAGCACACAGCCTGTGTGCCACAGAAACAAAACCAGACATTTATCTTTGCTGATTTGGCAGCAAGGCAGGAGGAACCAGACACATGTCTAAAACCTCCCAACAACCATGGACAACTGGCAAGGACTAAAGAATCCTGCAAACCTAAATACCCCAGTCAGAACTGCAATCAGCAGATACACCTGACCAGGACTGCAATCCAGGGACAACTGCATTACCACCTACAACCACCAGAGGGAGCCCAAAAGCAGAATTCACAACAGACGCCCTTAAAGATAGAAGTGTCATTATAATGCTCCTGAATAAAAAATTGCCCCTCACTATATTGTCTGTTGTGAATTCTGTTGTCGAGCTCCCTCCTGTGGTCATGAATGGTACTTCGGTGAGTTCGGTCCGTGGGCTCCCTCTGGTGGCTGTGAGTGGAGCTGCTGCTTCTGAGGTTCCTTACACAGGTGACGTGGTTTATCCTTTGGTTGGCTTCTCTATTTAACTCTACTCAGATCGTTTCTCCATGCCAGCTGTCAATGTTTTAGCATTGGTTCAGTTCGCTCCTGGATCTGTCTGGTGTCCTGTCTTCTCCTGCAGAAGCTAAGTTCCTGATTGTTATTATTGTTCTTGTTTCTTTGTCCAGCAGGTTATCTTGATTTTGTCTTGCTAGCTGGAAGCTCTGGGATGCAGGGTGGCACCCCCGCACCGTGAGTCGGTGCGGAGGACCCTTTTGCACACTCTGTGTGGTCTTTTGTAGGTTTTTGTGCTGACCACAAAGATTCCTTTCCTATCCTCTGTCTATTTAGTAAGTCGTGCCTCCCTTTGCTGAAACCTATCTCATTTCTGCGTTTGTGACTTTCATCTTTACTCACAGTCATTACATGTGGGGGGCTGCCTATTCCTTTGGGGAATTTCTCTGAGGCAAGGTAGGCTTTATTTTCTTCTCTAGGGCTAGCTAGCTCTTAGGCTGTAACGAGGCGCCTAGGGAGCGTCAGGAGCGCTCCACGGCTATTTCTAGTGTGTGCGATAGGATTAGGGCTTGCGGTCAGCAGAGCTCCCACATCCCAGAGCTCGTCCTGTATGAGTTTAACTATCAGGTCGGGTGCTCCTAACCACCAGGTCATAAACAATTGTCGGCACAAAATATGACCCCCACACTGTCCCTCTTATGGTATGTGCTCTTTACACTGACCTCTCCTTTCCATACTGGCCCCCTCTTCACCCTGTCCTCTCACACTGTGTCCCCCATATAGGGCCCAGTATTAATACTGTACTCTCTCATCACACTCCCCCTCCTTGGTATACTGTCCCCTCCTGGCTGTGCCTTTACCCTGTCCCCCCATGCTACGAACCCACTACTCAGTTTCTATTCTGTGCCCACTCACTTTTCTCCCTGCATACTGTCTCCTCACACTATTCCCCTCCCTCCTCATACTGTCTCCTCTCACATCCCTCCTGTTCACCATACTATCTCCTCATATAGTTACCCCCTCACTTTCTACACTGCCTGCTCACCTGACTCCCCATACTGTCTGCACACATCCCATCACCCTCACTCCCCCGTTCTCTGTCCACATACATTTTTCACATCGCTACTCATACTGTGTCCACATACATTCCCCCGTCGCTCCCCATAATGTCTGCACCCATCCCCCTATACTGTTCCCTCATACGTGCCCCTCATTCCCCCAGTACTGCTTCCTCATACATGCCCCCCATTCCCCCAGTACTGTCTCCCTATCTCCCCCTTTGCTCTTCATTTTGTGTCCTTAAATCTCCCCCACACATTAAATTCCACCATCCCCACTACAAATCTCCTCACACACAATAAATAACCCCATCTCCACTCCAAATCTCACCTCATACATTAAGAACCGCTATCCCCACTCCAATTCTCCCCACACATAATAAATCCCCCTATCCCCACTCCAATTCTCCCCACACATAATAAATCCCCTCATCCCCACTCAAATTCTCCACACACATCAAAAGTCCCCCCATCCCTACTCAAATTGTCGGCAGTCAGAGCTTCAATTGTACTCACTTCTGTAAGATGCGAGTACAATTGATCCTTGGGCAGGGGCGGACACTTACAGCTTGGGGCCCCTGTGCAAGAACTGTGTTTGGGCCCCCCTCTTTTTATGGTGACAAAGCTATATAGATATAGCCACACACACACATGTGTATATATTACATACCGTATATACTCGAGTATAAGCCGAACCGAGTATAAGGTGAGGCACCTAATTTTGCCTCGGAAAACTGGGTAAGCTTATTGACTCGAGTATAAGCCAGGTATGTATTGTCCCCTCATCACTGTCCATCATGTGTGGCTCCCCCCTCTTGTCCTGCTCTGTGTGGCTCCCCCGTTATATGCATGGATCCCCAGTCCCATCTTGTATGCATGTCTCCCCCTGTCCCATCCTTGTATGCGTGGCTCTGTTCCCCCCTCACATCCTTGTATTCGTGGCTCTGTTCTCCCATCACATCCTTATATGTGTGGCTCCCCATCCTCCCCATCCTCCATCATCCTCCCCCATCCTCCTTCTCCTCCCCCAACCTCCTTCATCCTCCCCCCGGCCATCATACTCACCAACTTCACAGCACGCTGTACAGACTCCCTGCATCTCTGTCCCGACTCCCGGGACGCCAGCTTCTTCCCGTATGATCGGTCACGTGGTACCGCTCATTAAGGTCATGAATATGCATCCATATTCATCACCTTAATGAGCAGTACCACGTGACCGCTGAGCACAGGATGAGCTGCCGGCGCTGAGACCACCGGAGCTGCAGGCACCGCTGGATGAAGTTGAGTATGTGGTCTTCAAGTTAGTGGGGAGGGAGGTGGGCGGGCAGTTGACCCCAAACTTTAAATTTAAAAAAAAAAACCTTGCTCAGGTGCCGCCCCCTGTATCCTGGCGCCCTAGGCACGTGCTCTCACGTGCCTAGTGACAAATACAGCCCTGATTATGGTATTAAAAACTCTGTCTCACCTCACGAAAAATAAACATTTACACAGCCCCATTACCTGAAAAATAAAAATTTTATAGGTCTTGGAAAATGGCGACACAATCAAAAATTGTATTTATTTATTTTACAAATTTCTGATTTTTTTTTACCACTAAAATAATAAAAAAAACTAGACAAGTTTGGCATCGCCGTAATTATACTGATGAGGAGAATCATATTGCTAGGTCATTTTTACCACACAAAGACACAGCAAAAAATACAGTAATGTCAGAATTGTGTTTTTTCCAGTTTTCCAGCACATTATGTGGTAATGGCGTCACGGAACAGTACAACTCGTCCTGCAAAAAAACAAGCTCACATACGGCTATATTGATGGAAAAATAAAAAAGTTATGGCTCTTGGAAAAAGGAAAAAGGGAAGTAAGAGATTAAAGTGTTTGTCCTCTACTAAGACAACCCCTTCTTAAACTAAATGTTCAGCCCTGATAAAATAAATAAACCTATACTCACCTCCCGTGCCGGCTCCATTCCAGTGGTGTCAGCACTCGCGGTCTCAGAACTGTGATGCGCTGAAATGACATGTGATTCCTGGTGCCCAATCAGCGCTGGTGTCACGTGTTTAAACATGGACGTGTGAATAAGCTCTTAATGAGAGTCATTATACTCTTACAAATATGAAGACTACTTTCAGAAGCCTTGATATGCCTGGCAGGACAAATCAGGGAATCTTTAGTAAAATGTTTGTTTCTTAAAGCAGGGGTCCCCAACTCCAGTCCTCAAGGCCCACCAACATGTCATGTTTTCAGGATTTCCTTAGTCTTGCTCAGGTAATAATTGCATCACCTGTGCAATGCAAAGGAAATCCTGAAAACATGACCTGTTGGTGGGCCTTGAGTACTGGAGTTGGGGACCCCTGTCTTAAAGGATTTCCTACTGTGTCTTGATAAAAACTAGTGATGAGCGAAAGTGTTCGTGTAAAGTGTTATCCGAGCATACTCAGTTGCTAACCGAGTGACCTTGGCGTGCTCAAATAATATGCACGAGTCCCCGCAGCTGCATGTCTCATGGCTAACAGACAGGCAATCCCTGCATGTGTTGCAGCTGTCGATCAGCCACGAGACATGCAGCCGCGGGGACTCGAACATATTTTAGCACACCGAAGTCACTCGGTTAGCACCTGAGTATGCTCAGATAACACCTTATCCCAGTACGTTCGCTCGTCACTAATAAAAAAAACCATGTTCTTGGCACTATATGTACATCTCCTACATTGAGCCAGTTATGGCATGCACTGTAAATTATCAGTTAGATATATAGCACTATATGGTCATAAAATCTAATATTGTAGTAAATAGTAGAGACATAACTATCTCATTTATATTTTCATTGCACCTAAAGTAGGACAAAAGATTTCTTTAGCCGTAGTTCTAACACCTAATGGGAACATGACCCATCCATTGATTTTTTTTCGTGTCAGAGCACTGCCCTAGAAAACGGGAAACATGATCTACGGCATGTTGTGCAGTCCTACACCTGTCATTTTTCTTCCAAAGTAAGATGATGAAAGTCTGTAGTTATCCTCGAAAAGTGGAGCAGTGTTTTTATTTGACCATTTCAGTAATAAATCATCCCACCGTTCATTAGATATATCATTAAGCTGTACTTACACTTGGAGGCAAATATAATCCCGCTGTCAGTTTTATAGCTAAAGTAAAACATAGTCAAGAAACTTGCAGGAATAATTTGAAGGCTGCCATGCAAACCCAGCAATTACTATATTTCCAATGTATCTTTTATGAACAGTAATAAATAGTAATGATTGTTTCCAACCGCATGGCAGCGTAGTAGAGAGGTCTTCAATGGAAATGAGCAATGCTTTCAGATCTAACACAACCCACAAGATCCTGGAGAATCTCAGCTGCTTCCTATAGACATTGGCCACCTTATTGCTACATATTCAGGATAATCACTGTGTTCTGTGAATTGTATTGGGGGGAGCGAACAGAAGGTCAATTATCTTAAAGTCATAAATGTACTAAATGCCATAAATGTATTTAGTAGGACAACCTTCTTAGGTTTTTTATTTTATACTATCACATAATGAAGTTTTTATGCAATCTTTAGGCCTAAGGGGTAAGGTTTCTCATTGTGGAGAGTGACATACCAGCTCTGGCTTATCAAGGTAAGGAGGCTAATTCATCGTGCAATGCTCCTCTGGGAAATTTAATATGCAAATTGCCTCTTCAGAGAAAAAGAGGACTTGAACTCTATAGCGCCACCTATTGGAAGTAACGATCCTACAAGTCACAATTAACCCTTTAACGAGTCTTGCAATATGACTCTTAGGCCGGGATCACACATGCGAGAAATACGTCCGAGTCTCGCATGGTTATACCCGGAATTCCCACCGTCTCTCTGGAGCGGAGCGTGTCGCTGCATGTATTGCTATGCGGCCTCCGCTCCTGAGTGACGGCGGCAATGCCGGGTATTACCATGCGAGACTTGGACGTATTTCTCGCATGTGTGATCCCAGCCTTACCCTAAGTCATACTGCAAGACTCGTTTTAGGGTTGATTGTGACTTGTAGGATCGCTACTTCCAATAGGTGGCGCTATAGAGTTCAAGTCCTCTTTTTCTCTGAAGAGGCAATTTGCATATGCAATATTTCGTCAGTCATTTTTATTATATTGCATCTCAGCCTTTATGAGGAATCCAAAATGTACTTAAAGGGAACCTGTCAGCAGGATTGTGCACAGTAATCTACAGACACTGTCAGGTCGGCGTCGTTATACTGATTACAATTATACCTTGGTTGATGAAATCCATCTTGTGGTTATTGTTTAATCTTTATTTTCAGTTTTTAGTTAATGATGCACAGGCATGTGCCCCGGGGTGGCCTGTGGGGGGATTCATGTGGTGCTCTGATTAGGTATTCTCCAGTATGGCTTCTGTCAGGTCACTGATCCCACACTGACCTGCCCCCTAATTTACATAATGAATATCTGTACATACATCTGTGGCCCCTGCTTAGCAGCATAATCGCATGTTCAGTATTACAGTAATAAATATGGTTGATGTTTGATGTTATTCAGATAGAAAAAAAAAATTTCAACCCCTTTGAGACCTGGCCTGTTTTCACCTTTCCGACCAGGCCAATCTACTATATAATTGTCTAAGGGTCACTTCCGTCTTTCTGTCTGTCCTTCTGTCTGTCACGGATATTCATTGGTCGCGGCCTGTGTCTGTCATGGAATCCAAGTCGCTGATTGGTCTCGCCAGCTGACTGTCATGGCTGTCGCGACCAATCAGCAAAGGCCACAGTCCGATTAGTCCCTCCCCTGCAGTCAGCACCCGGCGTCCGCTCCATACTCCCCGCAGTCACCGCTCACACAGGGTTAATGCCAGCGGTAACGGACCGCGTTATGCCGCGGGTAACTCACTCCGTTACCGCCGCTATTAACCCTATGTGACCAAGTTTTTACTATTGATGCTGCCTATGCAGCGTCAATAGTAAAAACATCTATTGTTAAAAATAATTTAAAAAAATAAAAAATTATTATATACTCACCTTTCGCGACGCTCCAGTGACTGCTCTATGCAAGCGGCAGGTTCCGGTGCCAAGGATGGTATGGGAGAAGGACCTGCCATGACGTCACGGTCATGTGACCGTGACGTTATCACAGGCCCTGCGCGCCTGCGCGAGAAGGACCTGCCATGACGTCACGGTCATGTGACCGCGACGTCATCACAGGCCCTGCGCGCCTGCACGAAAAGGACCTGCCATGACGTCACGGTCATGTGACCGCGACGTCATCACAGGTCCTGCGCGAGAAGGACCTGCCATGACATCACGGTCATGTGACTGAACTACAAGGGGTCCTCGGAAGGTGAGTATATGTTTATTTTTTTATTTTTTAACCTGTGACATACGTGGCTGGGCAGTATACTACGTAGCTGGGCAATATACTACGTGACTGGCCAATATACTACGTGGCTGGGCAATATACTACGTGGCTCTGTGCTGTATACTACATCGCTGTGCAATATACTATGTGGCTCTGTGCTGTATACTACGTCGCTGTGCAATATACTACGTGACTGGGCAATATACTATGTGGCTGGGCAATATACTATGTGGCTCTGCTGTATACTACGTCGCTGTGCAATATACTATGTGGCTCTGTGCTGTATACTACGTCACTGGGCAATATACTACGTGACTGGGCAATATACTACGTGACTGGGCAATATACTATGTGGCTGGGCAATATACTATGTGGCTCTGCTGTATACTACGTCGCTGTGCAATATACTATGTGGCTCTGTGCTGTATACTACGTCGCTGTGCAATATACTACGTGGCTCTGTGCTGTATACTACGTCACTGGGCAATATACTACGTCACTGGGCAATATACTACGTGACTGGGCAATATACTATGTGGCTGGGCAATATACTACGTGGCTCCGCTGTATACTACGTCGCTGTGCAATATACTATGTGGCTCTGAGCTGTATACTACGTCGCTGTGCAATATACTATGTGGCTCTGTGCTGTATACTACGTCACTGGGCAATATACTACGTGACTGGGCAATATACTATGTGGCTGGGCAATATACTACGTGGACTGTTGTGAATTCTGTGGCAGAGCTCCCTCCTGTGGTCACAAGTGGTACTGCGGCTTCTGAGTTTCCTTCCTCAGGTGATGTGGTGAAGTCGTTAGGTGCTGCTCTATTTAACTCCACCTGGTGCTTTGCTCCTGGCCTCCAGTCAATGTTCTAGTATTGGTCTTGCTTCCTCCTGGATCGTTCCTGTGGCCTGTCTGCTCTGCATAAGCTAAGTTTTGCTTGTGTTATTTTTGTTTGCTATTTTTTCTGTCCAGCTTGCTTTATTGGTTTTTCTGGCTTGCTGGAAGCTCTGGGACGCAGAGGGAGCACCTCCGTACCGTTAGTCGGTGCGGAGGGTCTTTTTGCCCCCTCTGCGTGGTTGTTTGTAGGGTTTTGTGTTGACCGCAAAGTTATCTTTCCTATCTTCGGTCTGTTCAGTAAGTTGGGCCTCACTTTGCTAAATCTATTTCATCTCTGCGTTTGTATTTTCATCTCTACTCACAGTCATTATATGTGGGGGGCTGCCTTTTCCTTTGGGGTATTTCTCTGAGGCAAGGTAGGCTTATTTTTGTATCTTAGGCCTAGCTAGTTTCTCAGGCTGTGCCGAGTTGCATAGGGAGCGTTAGGCGCAATCCACGGCTGCCTCTAGTGTGGTTGGATAGGATTAGGGATTGCGGTCAGCAGAGTTCCCACGTCTCAGAGCTCGTCCTATGTCTTTTGGTTATTGTCAGGTCACTTTGTGTGCTCTGAACTTCAAGGTCCATTGTGGTTCTGAATTACCTAATCATAACAGTACTGGAGGCGAAGATGATCCATTTGGTACCATTGTCTAAATTACCTTCCTCCTCTGATTTGGTGCCATTGTTCTTCCAGCATGTGGTTCGTTTACATGGCATTCCAGAGAACATCGTTTCTGACAGAGGTTCCCAGTTTGTTTCGAGGTTTTGGCGAGCTTTTTGTGCTAGGATGGGCATTGATTTGTCTTTTTCCTCGGCTTTCCATCCTCAGACTAATGGCCAGACCGAACGAACCAATCAGACCTTGGAAACATATCTGAGATGCTTTGTTTCTGCTGATCAGGATGATTGGGTGTCCTTCTTGCCTTTGGCTGAGTTCGCCCTTAATAATTGGGCCAGCTCGGCTACCTTGGTTTCGCCGTTTTTCTGCAACTCTGGGTTCCATCCTCGTTTCTCTTCAGGGCAGGTTGAGTCTTCGGACTGTCCTGGTGTGGATACGGTGGTGGACAGGTTACAGCAGATTTAGACTCATGTAGTGGACAATTTGACCTTGTCCCAGGAGAAGGCTCAACGTTTCGCTAATCGCAGACACTGTGTGGGTCCCCGACTTCGTGTTGGGGATTTGGTTTGGTTGTCATCTCGTCATATTCCTATGAAGGTTTCCTCTCCTAAGTTTAAGCCTCGTTTCATTGGTCCGTATAGGATTAATGAGGTTCTTAATCCTGTGTCTTTTCGTTTGACCCTTCCAGATTCTTTTTCCATCCATAACGTATTCCATAGGTCATTGTTGGGGAGATACGTGGCACCTATGGTTCCATCTGTTGATCCTCCTGCCCCGGTTTTGGTGGAGGGGGAGTTGGAGTATATTGTGGAGAAGATTTTGGATTCTCGTGTTTCGAGACGGAAACTCCAGTATCTGGTTAAGTGGAAGGGTGTTATGTTTGCTAATGACAGGTGTTATGAAGGCAATCCAGAAACAGTGTGCTTAGCGATCAGAGCGCACACAGTGATCTGACAAATACCCAAAAATACAAGAACGAGCTCTGAGACGTGGAAACTCTGTAGACTGCACACCTGATCCTATCCTAAACACAACTAAAAGCGGCTGTGGATTGCGCCTAACAACTACCTAGGCAACTCGGCACAGCCTAAGAAACTAGCTAGCCTGAAGATAGAAAAATAGGCCTGACTTGCCCCAGAGAAATTCCCCAAAGGAAAAGGCAGCCCCCCACATATAATGACTGTGAGTAAGATGAAAAGACAAAACGTAGGGATGAAATAGATTCAGCAAAGTGGGGCCCGATATTCTAGGACAGAGCGAGGACAGTAAAGCGAACTTTGCAGTCTACAAAAAACCCTAAAGCAAAACCACGCAAAGGGGGCAAAAAAACCCACCGTGCCGAACTAACGGCACGGCGGTACACCCTTTGCGTCTCAGAGCTTCCAGCAAAACAAAAGACAAGCTGGACAGAAAAAAAGCAACAAAAAAGCAAAAAGCACTTAGCTATACAGAGCAGCAGGTCACAGGAACAATCAGGAGAAGCTCAGATCCAACACTGAAACATTGACAAGGAGCAAGGATAGCAGCATCAGGCGGAGTTAAGTAATGAAGCAGTTAACGAGCACCAGAACACCTGAGGGAGGAAGCTCAGAAGCTGCAGTACCACTTGTGACCACAGGAGTGAATTCAGCCACAGAATTCACAACAGAAGGGTTATGGTCAGGAAGATAATTCCTGGGTCTTTGCCTCTGATGTCCATGCTGCCGATCTTGTTCGTGCCTTTCATATGGCTCATCCTGGTCGGACTGGGGGCTCTGGTGAGGGTTCGGTGACCCCTCCTCAAGGGGGGGGTACAGTTGTGAATTCTGTGGCAGAGCTCCCTCCTGTGGTCACAAGTGGTACTGCGGCTTCTGAGTTTCCTTCCTCAGGTGATGTGGTGAAGTCGTTAGGTGCTGCTCTATTTAACTCCACCTGGTGCTTTGCTCCTGGCCTCCAGTCAATGTTCTAGTATTGGTCTTGCTTCCTCCTGGATCATTCCTGTGGCCTGTCTGCTCTGCATAAGCTAAGTTTTGCTTGTGTTATTTTTGTTTGCTATTTTTTCTGTCCAGCTTGCTTTATTGGTTTTTCTGGCTTGCTGGAAGCTCTGGGACGCAGAGGGAGCACCTCCGTACCGTTAGTCGGTGCGGAGGGTCTTTTTGCCCCCTCTGCGTGGTTGTTTGTAGGGTTTTGTGTTGACCATCCATCTATGCTTTCTTGGTTTCCGTGGCAACGTATATTGGCCGTGGTTACATAGACCCATGAGTGTGCTGGGCGCTTGCGCACTGGCATCTAGCCTGCCGTCTCTGTGACGTCGTGTTTGGGGCATCCCGGCTGCGGCGGGCCTACGTCCCCTTTCTGTGGGAGTGGTCCGGGGGGTGTTGCGCTCGCGGCGCCGTTGGATCTGCTTGTATCGCGTTTGCGATGCTGCGGGTTTCGGCGGTGTTGCGCGTGCGTGCGACCGCGGTTCCTCTCTCACAGGGGTGACAGGTGGCTGCGTCATAGCGGGGCGGATCCTTTCCTTGGTCACGTGAGGGGGCCGGCTGTTGACATAGTGCGCGGCCATACACGTCATGGTGTCCCGGAGTGTTTTGTGGTCATGTGACCCGCCGGGGGGATGGCGCTGGATTATGATGCGGTCTCGCTGCATGTTTGTAAGTGGTTACCCGATTTGCTATCTAGGTCTTCATCAAGAACAAGATGAGATGGGATAGGCTGACTGGATTTTGGCGCCATCAACAGAAAGGATCCGAATTGGCTATGAGGATCGATGATATGACCTTTTTCATTGGGACCTTGTATCCATGGTTATGACTATGCCGGAACCTAATTGGCTGGACGGAGTATAAACACTGCAGTATTGCGATATGATTTATGTTTTGTGTTTTGCTTTTTTATTTTTATATACTGCAGATGTTGTGTGTATCCATTTTAACATATTTTTGTGCTATTTGATTGATGTTATTTGTTGTATTTATATATGCAATTAGTGGCTGGTTGGTGATTGGTGCCTTGCATGGCATCCACACCATTTAAGCCGACACATTGTATCCAGTTGTATGCTTGACAAAGACCAGGATACTCGTCGAAACGTTGCTTTTTTCATGGACCAATAAAGATTTAGTTTTTGATACTACAACACCCGTTTGGAGCGCTGTTCATCTCTTCTCTTTGGAATGTTCTAGTATTGGTCTTGCTTCCTCCTGGATCGTTCCTGTGGCCTGTCTGCTCTGCATAAGCTAAGTTTTGCTTGTGTTATTTTTGTTTGCTATTTTTTCTGTCCAGCTTGCTTTATTGGTTTTTCTGGCTTGCTGGAAGCTCTGGGACGCAAAGGGAGCACCTCCGTACCGTTAGTCGGTGCGGAGGGTCTTTTTGCCCCCTCTGCGTGGTTGTTTGTAGGGTTTTGTGTTGACCGCAAAGTTATCTTTCCTATCTTCGGTCTGTTCAGTAAGTTGGGCCTCACTTTGCTAAATCTATTTCATCTCTGCGTTTGTATTTTCATCTCTACTCACATTCATTATATGTGGGGGGCTGCCTTTTCCTTTGGGGTATTTCTCTGAGGCAAGGTAGGCTTATTTTTCTATCTTAGGCCTAGCTAGTTTCTCAGGCTGTGCCGAGTTGCATAGGGAGCGTTAGGCGCAATCCACGGCTGCCTCTAGTGTGGTTGGATAGGATTAGGGATTGCGGTCAGCAGAGTTCCCACGTCTCAGAGCTTGTCCTATGTCTTTTGGTTATTGTCAGGTCACTTTGTGTGCTCTGAACTTCAAGGTCCATTGTGGTTCTGAATTACCTAATCATAACAGTACTGGAGGCGAAGATGATCCATTTGGTACCATTGTCTAAATTACCTTCCTCCTCTGATTTGGTGCCATTGTTCTTCCAGCATGTGGTTCGTTTACATGGCATTCCAGAGAACATCGTTTCTGACAGAGGTTCCCAGTTTGTTTCGAGGTACCTAATCATAACAGTGGACATGCATATTCTAGAATACCCGATGCGTTAGAATCGGGCCACCATCTAGTTTTTAATAATTCTGACGCTTCAAAGTATTCTGGTGATTCTGAGACTGTTTTCTCATGACATATTCGACTTTATGGTAGTGTTAAAATTTATTCGACATGACTTGCGTTTATTTGTGAAAAAATTGAAATTTGGCAAATTTCAAACTTTTAACTTTTATGCCCTTAAGAGTTATATCGCAAAAATAGATAATAAATAACATTTCCCACATGTCTACTTTACCTCAGCACAATTGTGGAAACATAGTTTTTTTGGTTAGGAAGTTATAAGGGTTAAAAGTTGACAAGCGATTTCTCATTTATACAACAAAATTTGCAAAACCATTTTCTTTAGGGACCACCTCACACTTGAAGTGACTTTGAGGGGTCTATATGACAGAAATTATCCAAAAATTACACCATTCTAAAAGCTGTACCCCTCAAGGTACTCAAAACCACATTCAAGAAGTTTATTAACCCTTCAGGTGCTTCACAGGAATTTTTGGAATGTGGAAGGAAAAAAATAAACATGTACTTTTCTTTCACAAAAATTTAGCTTTAGACCTAAGTTTTTTTTTACTTTCACAAGGGTAACAGGAGAAAATGGACCATACATTTTGTTGGGCAATTTCTCCTGAGTACGCCGATACCACATATGTAGGGGAAATCTACTGTTTGGGCACATGGCAGGGCTCGGAAGGGAAGGAGCGCCATTTGACTTTTTGAATGTAAAATTTGCTGGAATAATTAGCGGACACCATGTCGCATTTGAAAAGCCCCTGATGTGCCTAAACAGTGGAAACCCCCCACAAGTGACACCATTTTGGAAACTAGACCCCTTATGGAACTTATCTAGATGTGTATTGAGCACCTTGAACCCAAAGGTGCTTCAACAGAAGTTTATAGCGTAGAGCCGTGGAAATATACAAAATCACATTTTTCCCAAATAAATCTTTTTTAGTTTCAATATTTTTATTCAAAATTTTAAATACAACTAAAGCTGAACAAACCTCTATACAGAAGAGAAATGTGCATTGATAAAACGGAGAAAAATATAACAATTACTTTGCACCTACAATCAGCTTCAAAGGGGGCAAACATAAGGGTACCGTCACACAGTGCAATTTTCATCGCTACAACGGTACGATCCGTGACGCTCCAGCATCGTAACAATATTGCTCCAGCGTCGTAGACTGCTGTCACACTTTGCAATCTACGACGCTGGAGCGATAATTTCATGACGTATGTGCGATGTAGAAGCCGTTGGTTACTATGCGCACATTGTATACGATATATGTTACACCATGCGATCATGCCGCCACAGCGGGACACTAGACGACAAAAGAAAGTTTCAAACGATCTGCTACGACGTACGATTCTCAGCGGGGTCCCTGATCGCAGGAGCGTGTCAGACACTGCGATATCGTAACTATATCGCTGGAACGTCACGAATCGTGCCGTCGTAGCGATCA
Organism: Ranitomeya imitator; assembly: GCF_032444005.1. Taxonomy (NCBI): domain Eukaryota; kingdom Metazoa; phylum Chordata; class Amphibia; order Anura; family Dendrobatidae; genus Ranitomeya; species Ranitomeya imitator. The sequence goes on from NC_091285.1 coordinate 530,417,376, forward strand.
AAATTGCACTGTGTGACGGTACCCTAACATGTAAGGACACTTAGACAGTACAAACAGACAAAGGGTAAACACATCAGGGAAGGGGATATCGAATTGGTCATCAATTTAGTAATATTTTTAACATAACAGAAGAGATCACTCACATAGATCAATACCCAAAGGGCTCGATAATCTGGTTAGTTATTGTCAGATATAATCTTAGTCAAGTGTGTATCAAAGAAATACCAAAAGTATATGACACTGCATACAAATAAATTGCAGAGAGGCCAACTTCACCAAAGTAACCTCCCCCACAGACCCCTCCACCGCGCATGCCCCACATCATGGGGAAACCGTGAGAGCCTGGGTCAGTTGAGCGGCAGGATTGAGGTCCATCCAGGGGTTCCAAGTCTGGAAAAAGCTGTTCCACTCATCATTCCTGGTTGCTTGAATACGTTCATAAAGTAGAATCGAGTTCACCCTGTCTTTAACTAGCGAAATGGAAAATGACGTGGTTCTTCATCTGGCCGCAATATGGATTTTCGTGGCCATACATATAATAGTTACTAATTTGTGCAGACTTTTAGAGAATCCAGGGTACTTTGTTCCCAGTAGGAATACTGAGGGGTCCATAGGGATTGCTCCACCACAGATCTGATCAATGATCAACTTGACCTCGTGCCATAAAGCCTTGACAACAGGACAACTCCACCATATGTGTAACATATCGCCTGAGGCACTGCAACCCCTGAAACAATTGTTGGGTATGTGTGGGTGAATGGCGTGAAGTCTCGCTGGAACATAATATGCCCTGTGGAGGACTTTGATCGACGTTTCTACTAACGAGGCCTGATGACTGCCCTTTGTTAGTGTATCGCAGGACATATGCCATTTTTCTATGGGCAGAACAAGGCTCAGGTCCTCTTCCCATTGTATCATAAATTTTAATTTCTCTTTAGTGCGAGGTGTATTAAAGACAGAGTAAACCAAGGAGTCCAGACGCCTCCCCATGGGGTCGTGTAGACATCTATTCTCAAACCCAGATACAATGAATGGGGTCCCAAGAGGAATAATATGTTTAGCGAAGTGAAAGACTTGATTTATGCGTAGTGCTTCCCTAGATGGTGGCTCATGTTTCTGAATAAACTCTGGTCTAGTGAGAAAAGTATTGAATGGGGTGCAGAGTTGTTTTAATGTGGTGATTCCCTTCAAGATCCACCATGAGAAAAGAGAGGGCTCCAAGCCTGGTGGGAACATGGGGTTAAGGAAGAGGGAGGTGAGTGGGGAGGACTTGGTTTGTAAACCATACTTGAACCTCTCCTTCCTCCATAAAATTAAAGAGTGGGCAGAAAAAGGGGCAGTGTCAGAGATATTTTGCGGAATTTTTCCAGTGGACCAGAGGAGGCCGGTGAGAGAGTACGGCCTTAGGAAATGGGATTCTAAATGTACCCATCTAGGGCATTTGCTACCAGAGTTAATACTGGCTAGTTGGGCTATTTGGGCAGATTTGAAGTACAACGTGAAGTTAGGTAGGGATAGTCCGCCTATCTTTCTATGTAGGGACATAATATTTTGTTTGATCCTTGGTCTCTTACCGTTCCATATAAACTTTGAGATGAGCCTTTGTATATCACGAAGATTTTTTGACGGTATTGTAATAGGGAGGGATCGGAAGAGGTATAAAAACCTCGGAAGGGATATCATCTTGATGGCATGTGGTCGACCCAGCATGGACAGATTCAGAGAGGACCATCTAGCTACATCGACCTGAAATTTTTTAATTAAAGGGAGGTAATTCCACTTGTATAAAGCTGATTTATGGGATGTTAGGTTAATTCCTAGGTATGTTAGAAAGTGATCTTTTTTGCTAAACCCAAACTGGGCTACCAGATTGTCTTGGTCGTCCTTAGAGGTATTAGTAAACAGTGCCTCCGATTTTTCGACGTTAATTTTAAGGCCGGATATTGTTTCGAACGTGCGGAGAAGGGAGAATAGGTTGGGGAGGGTGGAATAGGGGTTCGTTAGGGCCAAAAGGACGTCGTCCGCAAAAAGACTGACTTTATATTGATCTCCGAGGTCGGCGGGGCCTAATATGTTGGGATTGTTTCTTATAGAGTGAGCTAAAAGCTCCATGGCTAGAGCGAACAGCGTTGGCGATAATGGGCATCCCTGACGTGTACCTCGCTGTATGTTTATGGGAGATGGTCTGGTAGATGGGAGCTTCAAATATGCAGTTGGATTATGATAGATTAGCTGGAGACATGAAATCAATTTTTGAGGAAAGCCAAATTTTGTTAAAACCGAAAACAGGTATGACCAGGATAGTGAATCAAAAGCCTTTTCGATGTTTAGCGCTAACATCAAAAGTGGCCTATGAGAGTGGTTTGCCGAGTGAATTACATTGAGGTTCCTCCTTATGTTATCAGGGCCTTGCCTCATGGGTATAAAGTCCTGGTGTATCAATGAGGGAAGGAGCTTATTGAGTCTATCAGTGATAATTGATGTAAATATTTTGAGGTCTACATTTAGCAGTGAAATAGGTCTGTAATTTTTAACTAGTAAGTGGTCTCTCTTTGGTTTGGGGATGACCGTCACATGGGCTGTGTAAAACTCGGGGGGCATTTGGGAGCCGTTTAAAAGGGCATTACAGAAGGTTTTAATGTGGGGTATTAATAAATTGTTAAATTTTTTATAGTATATGGCAGCGAGCCCACCTGGGCCTGGAGCTTTTCCTGTTTTTAATTTTTTGATCACTGAGTCTGTTTCCTCAGTATGTATTTCCGATTGAAGCTGTTGGGATGTTGACTCTGAAACATTGGGTAAGGTTATATCTTGTAAAAATGATTGTAACAAGCGCGGAGAAGGTGTCCCGGGGGAGGAGTAGAGTTTCTGATAAAATTCATAAAATGCTTTATAAATGGTCTCTGGGTGTGCTGATATGTGTCCTGCATTATCTCTGATAGAGGGTATAGTGTTGATGAGTTGTCTTGATCGTAATTGGCGGGCAAGCATTTTAGAGGGTTTATTTGCCTGTTTGTAAAAGGAGGCTCGGGTCCAGGTTAAAGCTTTTTCTGTTCTGGTGGTTAGGATCGCATCTAATTGTAATTTAACGTTGTGTATTTGTTTGATTAAATATCGGGATGTACACATCTGATTTGCCTGTTCAAGTTTAAATAATTTTGTTTCCAACCTATTTTGAAGCTCGGACCTGGCTTTTTTCTTAGTAGATGCTATTTTAATTAATGTGCCGGTGATATATTTTTTATGAGCCAACCAAACATTCCCAGGTGTAGAGTCTTCGGTAGCATTGGTTTGGAAATAGAGTTTCAGCTCCTCTACAATTTGAGAGGATATCATAAGGTCTGTTCTGTCTCCGCCATCTAATATTGTTACCCTGATTATTTGCTTGCATAATTGCAGTTTCCTCAGTATACAGTATTGATATATTCATGCCTTTATTCATCTGTGATGCTTTGGCTCCCTCTAGCGGTCAGAGTTATGTTGGCAGTTCAATCTTGTTTTTGTATTATCCATGTCTGATTCGCCTCCTCCTTTGCAATGCATTATGGTAGCTCAGCCTCCATTTCCCTCCATTTTTCCTTTCACTTTCTTCAGTTTGCCTTCAAGGAAAGACGCTTCACTTCATCCCCCTTGTGATTGCATTGCCGGTATGTCTTTATGCTTCCTATAGATATTTCTGCTCTATATTAGCTTAGTTTAACCAGTTGTACTCCTAGTTTAGTCACTAGCCTTCTAAATGTTATGCATAATGTATATCATGTGTATTATGTATCTGTTCTATGCCATGCACTGATTCTATGTATATCATTGTTCACAGTTTCACCGCATCAATATACCACTACGTTTAATAAAGCACAGACTCAACCACAGTCTCCTTATTGGACCCCGGTATAGCGGTTTAGCTGACTGTATAGCTACGTATGAGCCTGCCTCAGCTAGTGAGGACAGAACAGTGAAACGGCAGCCATCCAACTAGTGGGATTTAAGTCACCGGCTACTCAGAGACTAAATACAGCTACAGCAATCTCTGCACAGCCAAGCACTTTCCCAAGATACCATGTCTCACAAATCGCATAGGACAAGATCTGTTACTCTGTCTCCTCAAAGACAACATCCATCAGCAGCGCTGTCGCCATTGCCCGCGCAAATGCTGAAGCTGCCAAATTACGAGCGAGCTTTGCTGACCAAGAGATGCAACTTAAATTAGAAAAAGCACGCATAGATGAAGAGAGAGCCGATCAAGAGAGAAGGTCGCGCTTAGAGAGAGCCGATCAAAAGAGAAGGTCGCAGTTAGAGAAGGCACGTGTGGATGCCGCCTTAGAAAGCCTAGCAGCAAAAAGGGAAGCTGCCGCAGCCCTCGCCGAAGCAGAATCGCTAGAAGCCGCGCAAAATCCCAAGCTGCATAGCCAAAGCAGTACGTTGAGTCTGGAGTTTCCACTGCAAGACTCACCACAACGCACATCTCAGTATGTTAATGACCTTCCTGATCCAAACTATAACCCTGAACCAGTACCAAAACCAGAATACGACACCTCCAGCGAAGTGAGCGAGAGTCGTCACGAGGCTCAGGACAGAAACAAACTCGAAAATGTGAGGCAAAACAACTCTGCTAATGACTACCTTGCCCCTCATCAGGTAACCAACGTGGATCACCCTGCTGACGCACCGTACATCAGGCTGAAGCAATACGACACCGGCTGGCGCCACCATGAGGACACTAACAGGTACGAACGCACCTCACATCACTATCAGGGCGACCCATCACCAGTATTCTCTGCTGACAACCGGTTCACGACAGAATTTGCCAAGTTCTTCACACGACTTGAACTGGTTGCCAAGGGACTCATGAAATTCACTGACCGAGCTGAAGGTTACAGAGCTTGGAAAGCTTCCTTCCAAAATGTCATTAGAGACTTGGGGCTACAACACAGGGAAGAGATAGACCTGTTAGTCAAATACCTGGGAGAAGAGTCAGTCAAACACGCAGTAAGGATCAGAGACATTAATATAAACCGCCCTGAGACTGGCCTCAAAGAGATCTGGAAAAGGCTGGATGAGTGTTACGGCTCAGCAGAGGTAATAGAAAGAGCCTTGTTCAAAAGAATCGATGACTTTCCTAAAATATCTAACAAAGGTCTCCAGAAACTTAGAGAGCTAAGCGACTTGCTAAAGGAAGTCCAAGTTGCCAAATACGAGGACGACCTACAGGGACTTGCATTTCTCGACACAGCCAGAGGTGTTAACCCTATAGTCCAGAAGTTGCCCTACAATCTACAGGAGAGGTGGCTCACACATGGTTCCACGTACAAATACAAACACAGCGTTCCATTCCCTCCCTTCTCCGTTTTTGTAGACTTCATACACCAACAAGCAAGAATTAGAAACGATCCCAGCTTTGACTTTGCAATACCATATGCCACACCATCACCACCTGCAAATCCACACAGAACATCTGTGGAAGTACACAAGACTTATGTTTCTTCTCCAGGTTCTAATTACAGGTCTGCTGGCTGCTCCCAATCAGAGACAAAGGTGCAGGACACTGACAAGCAGTGCCCACTTCATCAGAAGCCTCATCCTCTCCTGAAATGCAGAGCCTTCAGAGGAAAATCTATGCCAGATCGCAGAAGCTTCCTGAAAGAAAACGGTATCTGCTACAAGTGCTGCTCGTCCATAGCTCATCTCGCCAAGGATTGCAAGGTCAGTGTAAAATGCACAGAATGTGGCACCACAGATCATAACACCGCTCTACACCCTGGCCCAGCTCCATGGAGTACACAAAACACGCCAGCTGACAGTGAGCATGGCGGGGAGGAAAGGAACACTGATACAGCTACGCCAGAGATCACTTCACAATGCACCGAGGTCTGCAAAGGGACAATAGACAGTAGGTCCTGTTCAAAAATATGCCTCGTCAAAGTATACCCGAAGGGCCATAGAGACCAAGCTGTAAGACTGTATGCTATCTTAGATGACCAAAGTAATCGATCCTTGGCTAGATAAACGTTCTTTGACCTATTCAACATCAAAGGGCCAAGCACTCCCTACTCCTTAAAGACGTGTGCAGGTACTGTGACAACAGCAGGCAGGAAAGCTACTGACTACCAGATCGAGTCTTTAGACGGACAATTCTGCCTACCACTACCTACGATCATCGAATGTAACCAGATCCCAGACAACAGATCTGAAATCCCTACGCCAGATGTAGCAATCCATCACGCTCACTTAAAACAAATAGCACACCTCATACCGGAACTCGACCATCAGGCCCAGATAATTCTGCTGTTGGGGAGAGATATCCTACAAGTTCATAAAGTGAGACGTCATATCAACGGACTCCACAATGCTCCCTATGCCCAAAGGCTAGACCTAGGATGGGTCATAATTGGCAACGTATGCTTGGGACGCATGCACGCCCCATCTTCTGTGACAAGCATGCTGACAAATACATTGGAGAAAGGACGTCCAACTCTGTTTCAACCTTGTAACAATGAGTTCCATGTCAGGGAACTGCCACACAGCATCCAACTACCTGATCATTTAATAGACTTTACTCACGACAGCACTATAGTGTCGGGAAGCTATGAGGATCAGTTAGGGGGCACAGTCTTCCAGAGAACTAAGCAGGACAACCAAGTGGCAATGTCGGTAGAGGACAAGTTGTTCTTAGAGGTAATGGACAAGGGACTCGTTAAAGATGAGACCAACAGCTGGGTCGCACCTCTTCCCTTCAAAACCCACAGACCACGTCTACCGAACAACAGAAATCAGGCATTACAACGTTTCTCCTCTCTCATTCGTAATCTGCAAAAGAAACCAGAGATGAAAGATCACTTTTTCTCCTTCATGTCAAAGATTTTTGAAAACCGTCACGCAGAACTAGCTCCCACTCTCAAAGACTCTGAAGAATGCTGGTTCCTACCCATGTTCGGAGTATACCACCCTAAGAAACCAGGCCAGATCAGAGTCGTGTTTGATTCCAGTGCTAAATTTAATGATGTCTCCCTGAATGACGTTCTGCTGACAGGACCAGACCTCAATAACAAACTACTGGGTGTACTTATGCGCTTCCGTAAGGATTCCATTGCCTTCATCGCTGACATCCAGCAAATGTTCCATTGTTTCCTTGTGAGAGAGAGAGACAGGAACTTCCTAAGATTCTTCTGGTACAGAGACAATGATCCTACTAAAGAAGTCACAGAGTATCGCATGAGAGTGCACATCTTTGGCAACAGTCCTTCACCTGCAGTCGCCATTTACGGACTCAAAAGGTCGGCTCAGGAAGGAGAAGCAGAATACGGAGCAGATGTCAGACAATTCATAGAAAAGGACTTTTATGTCGACGACTGTCTAAAAGCCATGCCTTCAAATGAGACTGCCATCAGTCTTCTCAGGAGAGCTCAGGACATGCTTGCCTGCTCGAACCTTAGGCTTCATAAAATAGCCTCAAACAGCCAAGAACTCATGGAAGCGTTCCCTTCTCAAGACCTATGTAATGGTCTCAGAGACCTGGACCTGGGGTCAGACCCCGCACCAATGCAACGCAGCCTCGGGCTTCTCTGGAATCTACAATCAGACACTTTCACCTTTCAGGTCAGCCAGGAAGAAAGGCCTTTCACACGTAGAGGCGTCCTGTCTACCATCAACAGTCTGTACGACCCCTTGGGTTTCGCAGCTCCTGTTACTATACAAGGCAAGGCCCTACTAAGAGACTTAACTAGGGAAACATCTGACTGGGATGCACCTCTGCCACCTGATAAGAGGATCCAGTGGGAAGAGTGGAAGAACTCATTAGCGGCACTCTCCAACTTGCATATGCCAAGACCATACACCCCTGTGCCATCTACTGAGATACAGAGCCAAAGACTGTACGTATTTGCAGATGCTTCTGTCAAAGCAATTGCCGCTGTTGCCTACCTCAAAACTGTAGACTCCAAATGTCAGTGCCACATTGGTTTCGTCATGGGAAAGGCCAAACTCGCACCACAACCAGAGCACACTATACCCAGGTTAGAGCTTTGTGCCGCAGTCTTAGCCGTTGAGTTAGCGGAGTTCATCGCATCCGAAATGGATATCGACCTGACACAAGCCAAGTTCTACTCAGACAGCAAAGTAGTCCTGGGATATATCCACAACGAAACCAGGCGATTCTACGTTTATGTCAATAACAGAGTGCTACGAATCAGGAGATCAGTTCACCCACAGCAGTGGCATTACATACCCACAGACCAGAATCCCGCAGATCATGCAACTAGAGCAGTTGACGCAAGTCGACTAGGAAGCACAACGTGGCTCTCTGGACCAAAACTATTCTACATTGAGGAATGTTTTCCAGACACCTTCGAACTTGTAGGAGAGGACTCAGATGCTGAAATCCGCCCTCAGGTGTCTACACTACATACAATGACCTCTGTTATCCAGCTTGGATCTTGCAGGTTCGACAGATTCTCAAGTTGGAAGTCACTTAAGATACCGTCACACTTAGCGACGCTGCAGCGATACCGACAACGATCCGGATCGCTGCAGCGTCGCTGTTTGGTCGCTGGAGAGCTGTCACACAGACCGCTCTCCAGCGACCAACGATGGCGGTAACCAGGGTAAACATCGGGTAACTAAGCGCAGGGCCGTGCTTAGTAACCCGATGTTTACCCTGGTTACCATCCTAAAAGTAAAAAAAAACAAACACTACATACTTACCTACAGCCGTCTGTCCTCCAGCGCTGTGCTCTGCACTCCTCCTGTACTGTCTGTGTGAGCACAGCGGCCGGAAAGCAGAGCGGTGACATCACCGCTCTGCTTTCCGGCTGACCGACGCTCACAGCCATTACAGGAGGAGTGCAGAGCACAGCGCTGGAGGACAGACGGCTGTAGGTAAGTATGTAGTGTTTGTTTTTTTTTACTTTTAGGATGGTAACCAGGGTAAACATCGGGTTACTAAGCGCGGCCCTGCGCTTAGTTACCCGATGTTTACCCTGGTTACCAGTGAAGACATCGCTGAATCGGTGTCACACACGTCGATTCAGCGATGTCTACGGGGAGTCCAGCGACGAAATAAAGTTCTGGACTTTCTTCCCCGACCAGCGACAGCACAGCAGGGGCCTGATCGCTGCTGCCTGTCACACTGGACGATATCGCTAGCGAGGACGCTGCAACGTCACGGATCGCTAGCGATATCGTCTAGTGTGACGGTACCTTTACTCGAGCCATTACCTGCCTGACTCATATAGCTCGCTCATTCGGGACCACCAGAACTCGTGACATGGAAAAATCTAAAGGAGCAGCGAGGCTTACCCACGAAAGCCTAATCACCTTCATGGCTGAAGCTGCAGCTATAATCAATGCAAGACCCCTGGTTCCAGTTCCTAACGACCCTGAGGAGCCCTTGTTATTGACTCCAGCTACTTTACTTACCCAGAAAACAGGACTGTCCAGTGCCCCTCCAGGAGGATTTGACGCGAAGGACCTCTACAAGCGCCAATGGAGACAGGTACAAAGTCTTGCAAATACTTTCTGGGACAGGTGTCGCAAACAATATTTGTCTACCCTGCAGCCACGGACGAAGTGGCAATCTACTAAACCTAATCTGAACATAGGTGACCTTGTTCTTGTGAAAGACTGTCAGATTCACCGGAACCAGTGGCCACTTGGTCTAGTTACCGCAACGTTCCCGAGCAAGGTTGAGCTAAGGATGACCAAAGGGAATGAACCTAAGACATTTTCCAGACCGGTATCTGAACTGGTCCTATTGTTGCCTTCGGAAGAAAGGAGTAGTGACATCCGTTGATGCCAGACGGGGAGTGTTCTGTCTCCGCCATCTAATATTGTTACCCTGATTATTTGCTTGCATAATTGCAGTTTCCTCAGTATACAGTATTGATATATTCATGCCTTTATTCATCTGTGATGCTTTGGCTCCCTCTAGCGGTCAGAGTTATGTTGGCAGTTCAATCTTGTTTTTGTATTATCCATGTCTGATTCTCCTCCTCCTTTGCAATGCATTATGGTAGCTCAGCCTCCATTTCCCTCCATTTTTCCTTTCACTTTCTTCAGTTTGCCTTCAAGGAAAGACGCTTCACTTCATCCCCCTTGTGATTGCATTGCCGGTATGTCTTTATGCTTCCTATAGATATTTCTGCTCTATATTAGCTTAGTTTAACCAGTTGTACTCCTAGTTTAGTCACTAGCCTTCTAAATGTTATGCATAATGTATATCATGTGTATTATGTATCTGTTCTATGCCATGCACTGATTCTATGTATATCATTGTTCACAGTTTCACCGCATCAATATACCACTACGTTTAATAAAGCACAGACTCAACCACAGTCTCCGGTTTAGCTGACTGTATAGCTACGTATGAGCCTGCCTCAGCTAGTGAGGACAGAACAAGGTCAGCTAGAAGGGATTCATTTAGCCGCCATCTAAAAAGATTGGATGTAATGATATCAAATTTAAAGACTGATAGGACAGCATCATGGTCGGACCATGATGACGGGACATGACGAAGAAAATAGAATAGTTGGGAGAGTGTTTGCCACAGTAATCTGGAAGTCAATTCGGGAGTATGATCCATGAGCTGGGGAAAAATATGTATATCCTCTCGTGGGCCCATTAACTTCTCTCCAGATATCTACTAGCCGGTTATCATTCATTATGCGAAGAATTTTTTTCCTATCAGTCTTCGAAATGTCTGATCGTTTTGATGAGCTGCTATCTAGGATAGGGTTTAATGTACAACTGTAATCTCCGCACCAGATCAGATGGTGGTATGAGGAGAGTTTAGAGAGGATTAATTTAAAAACCGATAGTTGAGTGGTAGCGGGAAGTTAACTGTTTACAATGCAGAGGTTATGGCCTTGTAGCGTCCCTTGTAAAATTAAGAATCTGCCCTCTGGGTCTGAATAGGAGTTGGTTACGTGGTACGGAAAGTTATTTTTTAGAAATATGGCCACTCCCCTAGTTTTACGGTCCCAGGAGGCTAAAAAGAAACGAGAATAGTTAGAGTCAAAGTATCTGGGGGAAGAGGTGTTGGAGAAGTGGGTTTCTTGTAAACACAAGATGTCTGGCTTGGACTTATGATAGTCTAAAAAGGCTTTTTTCCTTTTTATCGGTGAATTGAGCCCCCTAACATTATGAGATAGAACGCTACACATTGCTAATTAAATATTTACCGTGCATGATCCAGATGTCTCGAGCACCTCTCTGACCATATAAGAAATGCCACCTGTGTTGATGTTGACGTGATGAACAGCTTCGTGTAACTCTAAAGGGAGACAATAGGGAAGGTACAAAACAAGGGGGAGTACAAACATATACCACATAGTATGTAAGGACTTGGGTCAAAAGCCCAAAGAGTGTGGTGACCCGGAGATTCATATAGAAGAAAAAACGGGTATCACCAAGGTTGGGCGACATGTAGGGAACCCGAGAATCTGACCCTTGCAGTAGCAAGCCCTGATAGAGGGGGCGGGAAATGGAAATAAGGGGAGGTAAAAGGGAAAAAGAAGGTAGAAAAGAAGAGGGGAAAGAGAGAAAAAAAAGGGGGGGGGGGAGAGGGGAAGTAAGGGGGGAGTAAGATAGGGTCGGGCTATTGATGTAAAATTCGGAACCGGGGGGTTATTCAATGGAGAACGGTGAAAATATTATTAAAGCATAACTCTCGACGTTTGATCTTATAGCGATGAATTAACCTGAGAAGACCAACGGGATAAGTTCTAATGCCAGTCATGTAATACGTGCAGTTTGGCTCCTGGTTTTTGGAGCTGGCTTCCATTCTCTGGCTGGTCTTGATTTCCTTTGCGGCTGGGGTGGTATAATATCAGGAATTGGTATTCCGGCTTGTTCCAGGGCTTTTTTACCCTCGTCCAGCGAGCGGCAAACATGAAGCTCATTTCCAAGGGTGAAAGTTAGTGAGAATGGGTATCCCCATCGGTACTTAACTTGTGCTGTTTGCAGAGCAGCGGTGATCGGTTTGAGGGCTCTACTTCTGGAGAGCGTGGCTGGAGCTATATCTGTGTATAGACGCACTGAGTCAGGGAGACCAGGTAGTGAGGTAAGAGGCCTTGCTGCGTTTAGGATCAGGTCTCTGGATTCCTCATAATGCATTTTGAGGACTATGTCCCTCGGGAAATCCGAGGAGCGAGGTCTGCCGAGTGCTCTGTGGATCCTCGTGATATGTAAAAGCGCGGGGTCTATATCTGGCAGCAGCGTGGTAAAGAGTGTGGTGGCTGTCTCTTTTAGCGCCATATTGGATTCAGGCAGACCACGTATACGCACATTGCCCCTGCGGGATCTATTTTCATAGTCCTCGCTTCTCAATTCAAGTTCCATGATACGATCGGCATGGTACCTGAGGGTCTCTTGGTCCTCCTCGAGGGCGTCTGCTGTGGCGTCCATCTTCTCCTCCAGGCTTGATGTACGCTGAGCAATATCCTGCAGCTGTGTGGCAATGGAGTTCATATCTGAGGTTAGTTCTGACCGAAAAGTTTCTTGGAGAGACTTAGTTAGGACCGCGGTGGAAATGGAGGTTTCCCCTGTCTCACAGTGCTCCTCTGCGTTCCCGTCCACGCTTGACTGTGAGGAGGTGGGGGCAGGTAGGGAAAGAGCTGCGGTGGCCATCTTACCCGCACTAGCGCATGTCAGAAGCTCTGGGATTGTGCGGTTTGTCGTTTGGTTTGTGCCTCCTTTCTTAGGCATTGCAGTCCGCCGGCTTCCCAGGTATAAGGGGGACCCGTCGGTGCTAATATCTCCCCGGTTTCAGCACTCTGAGAGGGTGAGTTGGGATATCGGGTTGCGGAGCTCAGCAGAGCATGTCTGACTCCGTTAAGGTCCGCGCATGCGCCCCCACTCATAAATCTTTTTTAAATCCATATTTTGCATTTTCATGAGGGTAACAGGAGAAATTTCTCCTAACATTTGTTGTGGCATATCTCCTGAGTCCGCCGATACTCCATATGTGGGGTAAAACCACTGTTTGTGCGCATAGCAGGGCTTGGAAGGGAAGGAGCACCATTTGACTTTTTGAATGCAAAATTTGATGGAATAATTAGCGGACGCCATGTCCCGTTTGAAGAACCCCTGATGTACCTAAACAGTAGAAACCCTCCACAAGTGACACCATTTTGGAAACTAAACCCCTTTGGGAACTTATCTCGATGTGTATAGAACACCTTAAACCCCCAGGTGCTTCACAGAAGATTATAACGTTAAGATGTGAAAATAAAAATTAAAAAAATTAAATTTTTTGCGCAAAAATATTTTTTTGCTTCAAAGTTTGTATTTTCACAAGGGCAAAAGGAGAAAATGGACCCTAAAGATTGTTGTGCAGTTTCTCCTGAGTTTCCCAATACCCCATATGTGGTTAAAAACTACTTATGAGGCACAGTGCAAAGCTCAGAAGGGAAGTAGCACCATATTACAGTGCAGATTTTGCTGCAATTGTTTGAGGGTGCCATGTTACATTGACAGAGCTCCTGAGGTGCCAGAACAGCAGAACCCCCCATAAGTGACCCCATTTTACCAATTAAACCTCTCAGTGAATTCATCTAGGGGTGCAGTGATTATATTGACGCCACAGGTGTGTCACAGAATTTTATTATACCATTTGGAAGTTAAAAAAAAATATATATATATTTTTACCCCCAAGATTTTGTGTAGCCCCAAGTTTTACATTTTCACACTGGGAAATGGGTAGAAATGTCACCAGAATTTGTCCCACAATTTCTGCTGAATGTAGAAATACCCCATATGTGGCTGTACAGTACTACTTTGCCATATGGAGTGACTCGGGAGGGACAGAGTGCTATTTGCCTCCTGGAACGCAGATTTTCTGTGGATTCCATATGAAGAAACCTTAAGTGCTAGAAAAGCAGACCCCCCCCCCCCATCAAGTGACCCCAATTTTGAAATGATAACCCTTTGTGAATTTAACTACAGATGAAGTGATGATTTTGACTCCATGGGTGGTTTCCAGAAACAGGCAGCAGTGGATGCTGCTGAGTGAAAATTGCAAACTGCAGTAGTGACCAGTACCTTGTAGTGATGAGTACGGTGCAGTGACCAGTACATTATGCCCAGCCCATGCTTCTGGAGACACACACCTGTAAATTAGGCTGGCTCTCATCACTATAGAAATGCCAATAATGTGGGCGCTAAATGTTGCCATGCTGGTTCAGTATGCCTTCAATTTTGAATAAATCCCCAACAGTATCACCAGCAAAGCACCCCCACACCATCACACCTCCTCCTCCATGCTTCATGGTGGGAACCAGGCATGTAGAGTCCATCCGTTCACCTTTTCTGCATTGCACAAAGACACAGTGGTTGGAACCAAAGATCTCAAGTTTGGACTCATCAGACCAAATCACAGATTTCCACTGGTCTAATGTCCATTCCTTGTGTTCTTTAGCCCAAACAAGTCTCTTCTGCTTGTTGCCTGTCCTTAGCAGTGGTTTCCTAGCAGCTATTTTACCATGAAGGCCTGCTGCACAAAGTCTGTTGTGAATTCTGTTGTCGGGCTCCCTCCTGTGGTCATGAATGGTACTTCGGCTGGTTCTGTCCATGGACTTCCTCTGGTGGGTGTTTCTGAGTTTTCTTCCACAGGTGACGAGGTTAATTCGTTAGCTGGCTGCTCTATTTAACTCCACTTAGATCTTTGCTCCATGCCACCTGTCAATATTCCAGTATTGGTCTAGTTCACTCCTGGATCGTTCTTGTGACCTGTCTTCCCAGCAGAAGCTAAGTTCCTGCTTGTATTTTCTTTGGTTTGCTATTTTTCTGTCCAGCTTGCTATTTTTATTGTTGTATTGCTTGCTGGAAGCTCTGGGACGCAGAGGGAGCGCCTCCGCACCGTGAGTCGGTGCGGAGGGTCTTTTTGCGCCCTCTGCGTGGACTTTTTGTAGGTTTTTGTGCTGACCGCAAAGCAACCTTTCCTATCCTCAGTCTGTTCAGTAAGTCGGGCCTCACTTTGCTAAATCTATTTCATCTCTGTGTTTGTATTTTCATCTTTACTCACAGTCATTATATGTGGGGGCTGCCTTTTCCTTTGGGGAATTTCTCTGAGGCAAGGTAGGCTTTATTTTTCTATCTTCAGGGCTAGCTAGTTCCTTAGGCTGTGCCGAGTTGCATAGGGAGCGTTAGGAGCAATCCACGGCTATTTCTAGTGTGTGTGATAGGATTAGGGATTGCGGTCAGCAGAGTTCCCACGTCCCAGAGCTCGTCCTTTATTATCAGTAACTATCAGGTCATAACAAAAGTCTCCTCTTAACAGTTGCTGTAGAGATGTGTCTGCTGCTAGAACTCTGTGTGGCATTGACCTGGTCTCTAATCAGAGCTGCTGTTAACCTGCGATTTATGAGGCTGGTGACTCGGATAAACTTATCCTCAGAAGCAGAGGTGACTTGGTCTTCCTTTCCTGGTTCGGTTCTCATGTGAGCCAGTTTCTTTGTAGCGCTTGATGGTTTTTGTCACTGCACTTGGGGACACTTTCAAAGTTTGCCCAATTTTTCGGACTGACTGACTGACCTTCATTTCTTAAAGTAATGACGGCTGCTCGTTTTTCTTTGCTTAGCTGCTTTTTTCTTGCCATAATACAAATTCTAACAGTCTATTCACAAGGACTATCAGCTGTGTATCCACCAGACTTCTGCACAACACAACTGATGGTCCCAACCCCATTTATAAGGCAAGAAATCCCACTTATTAAACCTGACATGGTGCACCTGTGAATTGAAAACCATTCCCAGTGACTACCTCTTGAAGCTCATCAAGAGAATGCCAAGAGTGTGCAAAGCAGTCATCAAAGCAAAAGGTGGCTACTTTGAAGAACCTAGAATATAAGACATAATTTCAGATGTTTCACACTTTTTAGTTAAGTATATAATTCCACATGTGTTAATTCATATTTTTGATGCCTTCAGTGTGAATGTACAATTTTCATAGTCATGAAAATACAGAAAAATCTTTAAATGAGAAAGTGTGTCCAAACTTTTGGTCTGTACTGTATATATTAGTCGCAGGAGTAAAAATATCAGGGATTGTTTGGTACGTAATAGGTTTACATCTGTTCAAGATAATTGGTTTGTGGCAGGTACCCCAAAAGGAAACTTCAAATGTGGTCAGTGTAATTTTTGCAGTTATCATCTGGTGGGTAAGCATATCAGAGTCGGTTCCATTCAGCATGTGGTAAGGGATTTCATTTCATGCAGATCCACTCATGTTGTATATGTGATTTTGTGTCCCTGCGGATTCTTTTATATTGGTAAGACAATCCGTCCACTGTTTATCAGAATAAGGGAACATTTCCATTCTGTTAAAACAGGCAAAGGGGTTCCCAGATTCATCAATCATGTCAGGACTCACCATGATGGCAATGTGCAGACATTGCGTTTTGCGGGTCTGGAAAAAGTCACGCTATCACAGCAGGGCGGAGATTTACAGCTCTTGCTTTTGCAGAGAGAAGGGAGGTGGATCTTGCGCGCAGATGCGCTAGGTCCGCTTGGCCTTAATGAAAGGATCGATATGACGGTCTTTCTTTAGAAACTTAAGGGTTGACAAAATGATAGTCATTAGAGTTTTGCTGCATATTTCCTTTACATGTCTTGTTTTTTTAATGTGTTTTTATGAATATTTTGTGTTTACATGTTCACCGTTCACATTTGAATAACAGGTGTTTAAATCGCCTCACTGATGGGAGTAGGGGGAGGGTCAGAAGATCCTTCTGGACTTGGATATAGATCCCCCGTACTTCCGATTCAGTGTTTGGACCCGTTGAAGTGCTGAGGCACAAAACGGCCGTTGTCCGCTTTTTTCACATCCCTCCCTGCACTTTTTGTACTTTGTCCGAATAAAGTATTGTGACCAGCATATACGGGTAAGTGCACTTCATTTTTTCTTTTGTTGGACTAGTATATATTAGTGATGCTAGGACTAAATAAAGTGCAATAAAGTGAATGAAATAGGAAAATACGGGGAAGAAGGAACGTCCATTCCTTCTTCCCCGCACCCTCGCACTAACGTGCCATTTTCCAACAATGTTCTTAACCTTTGGATGGTAAAATAAAGGACTTGGATTTTATTACAACTGGGTGAGTGCCGCATCTCTTCTTTGTATTTGACATTGCCATTAAATATAAGAAAAAGGATTATATAGTATTATGAACATGATTCAATTTATCCTCAATAGAGAATGAATGAATGAATGAATGAATGAAGCGGAGGTCAGGCATGTGCTCTGCTGCTCTATTCTAGTGTAGATAAAGGTGCACCATCAAGGATAAAGGTCTCCGTACTGACAATTGGTGATGGTCCCGGCAGTAAGGCTCGCATCAATCTCATGGATACTATAGGTGATAACCTCTTAACGACCGCTGATACACATTTTAACCCCTTAAGCCCCGAGGGTGGTTTGCACGTTAATGACCGGGCCAATTTTTACAATTCTGACCACTGTCCCTTTATGAGGTTATAACTCTGGAACGCTTCAACAGATCCCAGTGATTCTGACAATGTTTTCTCGTGACATATTGTACTTCATGATAGTGGTAAAAATTCTTTGATAGTACCTGCGTTTGTTTGTGAAAAAAACGGAAATTTGGCGAAAATTATGAAAATTTTGCAATTTTCCAACTTTGAATTTTTATGCAATTAAATCACAGAGATATGTCACACAAAATACTTAATAAGTAACATTTCCCACATGTTTACTTTACATCAGCACAATTTTGGTACCAAAATTTTTTTTTGTTAGGGAGTTGTAAGGGTTAAAAGTTGACCAGCAATTTCTCATTTTTACAACACCATTTTTTTTTTAGGGACCACATCTCATTTGAAGTCATTTTGAGGGGTCTATATGATAGAAAATACCAAAGTGTGACACCATTCTAAAAACTGCACCCCTCAAGGTGCTCAAAACCATATTCAAGAAGTTTATTAACCCTTCTGGTGCTTCACAGGAATTTTTGGAATGTTTAAATAAAAATGAACATTTAACTTTTTTTCACAAAAAATTTACTTCAGCTCCAATTTGTTTTATTTTACCAAGGGTAACAGGAGAAAATGGACCCCAAAAGTTGTTGTAAAATTTGTCCTGAGTACACCGATACCCAATATGTGGGGGTAAACCACTGTTTGGGCGCATGACAGAGCTCGGAAGCGAAGGAGTGCCATTTGACTTTTCAATGCAAAATTGACTGGAATCGAGATGGGACACCATGTTGCGTTTGGAGAGCCCCTGATGTGCCTAAACATTGAAACCCCCCACAAGTGACACCATTTTGGAAAGTAGACCCCTAAGGAACTCATCTAGATGTGTTGTGAGAGCTTTGAACCCCCAAGTGTTTCACTACAGTTTATAACGCAGAGCCTTGAAAATAAAAAATCTTTTTTTTCCCACAAAAAATATTTTTTAGCCCCCAGTTTTGTATTTTCCCAAGGATAACGGGAGAAATTGGACCCCAAAAGTTGTTGTCCTATTTGTCCTGAGTACGCTGATACCCCATATGTTG
This sequence comes from Ranitomeya imitator, assembly GCF_032444005.1. NCBI lineage: Eukaryota > Metazoa > Chordata > Amphibia > Anura > Dendrobatidae > Ranitomeya > Ranitomeya imitator. The sequence continues at coordinate 530,435,879 of NC_091285.1, forward strand.
GGGTAAACCCCTGTTTGGGCACACGGGAGAGCTCGGAAGGGAAGGAGCACTGTTTTACTTTTTCAACGCAGAATTGGCTGGAATTGAGATCGGACGCCATGTCGCGTTTGGAGAGCCCCTGATGTGCCTAAACAGTGGAAACCCCACAATTATAACTGAAACCCTAATCCAAACACACCCCTAACCCTAATCCCAACAATAACCCTAACCACACCTCTAACCCTGACACACCCCTAACCCTAATCCCAACCCTATTCCCAACTGTAAATGTAATCTAAACCCTAACCGTAACTTTAGCCCCAACCCTAACCCTAACTTTAGCCCCAACCCTAACTGTGGCCCTAACCCTAGCCCTAACCCTAACCCTAACCCTAACTCTAACCTTAGCCCTAACCCTAGCCCTAACCCTAGCCCTAACGCTTACCCTAACCCTAGCCCTAACCCTAATGGGAAAATGGAAATAAATACATTTTTTTAATTTTTCCCTAACTAGGGGGGTGATGAAAGGGGGTTTGATTTACTTTTATAGCGGGTTTTTTAGCGGATTTTTATGATTGGCAGCCGTCACACACTGAAAGACACTTTTTATTGCAAAAAATATTTGTTGCATTACCACATTTTGAGAGCTATAATTTTTCCATATTTTGGTCCACAGAGTCATGTGAGGTCTTGTTTTTTGCGGGACGAGTTGACGTTTTTATTAGTAACATTTTTGGGCACGTGACATTTTTAGATCGTTTTTTATTACGATTTTTGTGAGGCAGAATGACCAAAAACCAGCTATTCATGAATTTCTTTTGGGGGAGGCGTTTATACCGTTCCGCGTTTGGTAAAATTGATAAAGCAGTTTTATTCTTCGGGTCAGTATGATTACAGCGATACCTCATTTAAATCATTTTTTTATGTTTTGGCGCTTTTATTCGATAAAAACTATTTTATAGAAAAAATAATTATTTTTGCATCGCTTTATTCTCAGGACTATAACTTTTTTATTTTTTCGCTGATGATGCTGTATTGCGGCTCGTTTTTTGTGGGACAAGATGACGCTTTCATGGTTATTTATATCTGTCTTTTTGATCGCGTGTTATTCCACTTTTTGTTCGGCGGTAAGATAAAGCGTTGTTTTTTGCCTCGTTTTTTTTCTTTTTCTTACGGTATTTACTGAAGGGGTTAACTAGTGGGCCAGTTTTATAGGTCGGGTCGTTTTGGACGCGGCGATACTAAATATGTGTACTTTTATTGTTTTTTTTATTATTTAGATAAAGAAATGTATTTATGGGAATAATATTTTTTTTTTCATTATTTAGGAATATTTTTTTTATTTTTTTTACACATTTGGAAATTTTTTTTTTAACTTTTTTACTTTGTCCCAGGGGGGACAGTACAGATCGGTGATATGCCAGTTTGCACAGCACTCTGACAGATCACCGATCTGTCTGAGAGCAGTGCAGCGTTACCAAGTGCCTGCTCTGAGCAGGCACTTGGTAAGCCACCTCCTTCCCTGCAGGACCCGGATGCCGTGGCCATCTTGGATCCAGGTCCAGCAAGTAGGAAGGATGTAGGAGACCCTCGCAGCAACGCGATCACATCGCATTGCTGCGGGGGGCTCAGGGAAGCCCGCAGGGAGCCCCCTCCCTGCGCGATGCTTCCCTATACCGCCGGCACATCGCGATCATGTTTGATTGCGGTGTGCCGGGGGTTAATGTGCCGGGGGCGGTCCGTGACCCCTCCTGGCACATAGTTCCGGATGTCAGCTGCGATAGGCAGCTGACACCCGGCCGCGATCGGCCGCGCTCCCCCCGTGAGCGCGGCCGATCGCCTATGACGTACTATCCCGTCGGTGGGAATTAAAGCCCACCCCACCTCGACGGGATAGTACGTCATATGGGATTAAGGGGTTGAAGGTGGCAGTTAAGGGTCCTTATTCCTCTGCACCTCCTAACATTGGAAAATCTCTGGGGTTTCGGCTACCAGGGTCGGTTTTTACCGTCCCCAGTCACGTGATCACCGTTATTCACTGAATAACGGCAATCATAAAAAGTCCGATTTTCTAGCATACCAGAGGAGAGAGAAATGGGGTCCCCTGAGCCCCCCAGTACCTCCGTCATCCCTGGACCCTCCGGCTCCATCTCCTGACCCTCCGCATCATCTTCCTATAAGAAAATGGCTGGCGCATGCACAATGTGCCTGCCGAAATCTGTCAGTCGGCACCCGGCAACAATTGATTTTTCCTATTGGTTCATTTTGATTACTGTGATAGACCCTACCACAGTGATCAAAATAGAAAAAATAGTAAATGAAATCCCCCTTTTTCACCTTCTTAGAAAAAAAATGTATTTTTCCATTCTTTGTAGTTAGGGTTAGGGTTGGGGCTAGGGTTAGGGTTAGCGTTGAGGCTAGGGTTAGGGTTGGGGCTTGGGTTTGGGTTGGGGTTCTGTTGGGGTTAGAGTTGTGTTAGGGTTACTGTTGGGGTTACGGTTGTGTTGGGGTTACGGTTGTGGTGTTGGGATTAGGGTTTTGTTGGGGTTAGGGTTATAGTTAGGGTTGGGATTAAGGTTAGGGGTGTATTGGGGTTAAGGTTGGGGTTAGGGCTGTGTTAAGGTTGGAGTTAGAATTGGGAGGTTTCCATTGTTAAGGCACATCATGGGGTCTCCAAAAGCGACATGGTTCCCACTATCGATTCCAGCCAATTTTGCGTTCAAAAAGTCAAACAGTGCTCCCTCCCTTCTGAGCCCTGCCATGCGCCAAAACAGTGGCTTGCCCCTACATACGGGGTATCAGCGTACTCAAGAGAAATTGCAACAAATTTTATGGTCCATTTTCTCCTGATACCTTTGTGAAAATAAAAAAGTTTGGGTCTAAAGTAAATTTTTTGTGAAAAAAAGTTAAATGCCAATTTTTTCCTTCCACATTGCTTTAGTTCTTGTGAAGCACTTGAAGGGTTAATAAAGTTCTTGAATGTGGTTTTGAGCACCTTGAGAGATGCAGTTTTTAGAATGGTGTCACTTTTGGGTATTTTCTGTCATATTGACCGCCCAAAGTCACTTCAAATGTGATGTGGTCCCTAAAAAAATGGTTTTGTAAATTTTGTTGGAAAAATTTGAAATCTCTGGTCAACGTTTAAGCCTTCTAACCTCCTGGCGAAAAAAAATATTTTTTTTTTCAAAAATAGTGCTGATGTAAAGTAGGCGTGTGGGAAATGTTATTTATTAACTATTTTGTGTGACACGACTCTCTGATTTAAAGGGTACAAAGATTAAAAGTTTGAAAATTGCAAAATTTACAAAATTTTTAGCAAATTTCTGGTTTTTTTTTCATAAATAAACACAATTCATATCAAAGAAATGTTACCACTATCATGACGTACAATATTTCATGAAAAAACAATCTCAGAATCAGTGGAATCCATTTAAGCATTCCAGAGCTATAACCTCACAATTGTAAAAATTGGCTTGGTCATTAAAGTTAAAATTGGCTCGGTCACTAACGGGTTAATTGAATTGGGGTCATACTGTGTTGTTTATGTTTTCCCATCAATTTTTGGAGCAGTGCATGTCAGCCACAGCTGTCACAAATCAGTCAGGGCTCTTGCTCCTGATTCTAATATTGTTGCAAAGTGCTTAGCAACATAACAGACTCACAGACACTGCATCAGTAAGGCTATTTTCACACTAGCGTTAACTGCAATACGTTAAAATGCGTCGTTTTGCCGAAAAAACGCATGCAGCAAAATATTTTGCTGCATGCGTTTTTTCCCCATAGACTTGTATTGGCGACGCATTGCGACGAATTTGCATTCGTCGGTATACGTCTTTCGACGGATGCGTCGAAAAGAGGCGACACGTCGTCTGGAAAAACGTAGATTGTAACGTTTTTTGGCTCCGACAATAAAACGTGTCTCGGCGCATCCGTCGGCATGCGTCTTTTGCTACAATGAAAGTCTATGAGCGACGGATGCGTCGAGACACGTCGTACGACGTAATGCAGCGCTGCAATACGTTTTTTTCTACTGAGCATGCTCAGAAACAGGATTTTTTATCTAATTGGCCAGACATCCCCAAATCTATATAAACCTGGTCTGGGCCTTCAACCCCCACATATGCCAGCAAGACCCAGAGAAAGAAGAAGCCTCCAGCCAGCCGGACACCAAGACCCCAGCCAGAAACCAAGACCCCAGCCTGGACACCAAGACCCCAGCCTGGCAGCAAGACCCCAGCCGGACACCAGGACCCCAGCCTGGCAGCAAGGACCAGACACACTCCAACAGTGTGAGTATATTGCCATTTTTGTGTGTGTGTGTATATGTGTGTGTGTGTGTGTGTGTGTGCGCATTTGTGTATGCCGTACTCACTACAGCAAGAGCTTTTAAAACCTGAATCCAACCTGAGGCCTGCCGTCGTCCTGCAACAGCCAGTGCCCTGCTACAGTCCAGATCCACCCCGAGGCCTGCCACTGTGAAGACATCAAGCTCCAGCCGGAGGACTGATGGCTGTGTGTGTGTGTGTGTGTGTATTTTTGTACTGCTGTGTGCTTTTGTATGTATGTGTTCATGTGCCTGCACCTTATTATGCCTTCGTCAATATTACGCCTGTTCATGTGTTATGCTTGCGTTACGATTCTGCTTGCAGGTATGTTTGTGTGCGTCTTGTTGGTTGCATGTGCATTTGTCAATGCTATATTGGTTAATGTTGATTTTTGATGTATTTACTAAAGGTACCGTCACACTGAGCGACGCTGCAGCGATACCGACAACGATCCGGATCGCTGCAGCGTCGCTGTTTGGTCGCTGGAGAGCTGTCACACAGACAGCTCTCCAGCGACCAACTATGCCGGTAACCAGGGTAAACATCGGGTTAAGCGCAGGGCCGCGCTTGGTAACCCGATGTTTACCCTGGTTACCATCCTAAAAGTAAAAAAAACAAACGCTTCATAGTTACCTTCCGCTGTCTGTCCCCGGTGCTCTGCTTCTCTGCTCTGGCTGTGAGCACAGCTGCCGGAAAGCAGAGCGGTGACGTCACTGCTCTGCTTTCCAGCCGCTGTGCTCACAGTGAGTGCAGGAAAGCACAGCGCCGAGGACAGACAGCGAAAGGTAAGTATGAAGTGTTTTTTTTTTTTTTTTTTTACTTTTACGCTGGTAACCAGGGTAAACATCGGGTTACTAAGCGTGGCCCTGCGCTTAGTAACCCGATGTTTACCCTAGTTACCAGCGAATACATCGCTGAATCGGCGTCACACACGGCGATTCAGCGATGTCTGCAGGAAGTCCAGTGACTAAATAAAGTGCTGGACTTTCTGCAGCGACCAACGACATCACAGCAGGATCCTGATCGCTGCTGTGTGTCAAAATGAACGATATCGCTAGCCAGGACGCTGCAACGTCACGGATCGCTAGCGATATCGTTCAGTGTGACGGTACCTTTAGTATAGTGGTTTGTGCAGCATGTGTTTTTTTTTTTTAATTGGATGTATTATTGCAAAGCCTAGTGGTCTCCGGCTTGTGGTTAGAATGTGTGAGTTTTTTGTTTTTTTTAAAAAAGTGTTGATTTTTTTAATTAACTGTTGAAACCATTCCCAGTTGATGTACTTGTATTTAAAATAAAGAGCATTTCTGCTCCATTGTGATTTAAAAAAAAAAAAAATTATTATTAAAATGTTTATTAAAAAATTGTCCATAGTATAATTTCATAAAGGTAAGTTTAAAACAGGTGTATGTACCAATGGTTACACATGCAAGACACAGTGGGTTGAGGGCTCACTTTTTACTGAAGGTTATCCTTTGAAAGGTTTTTTGGGGGAGGTAATTTTTTTTTTTTAAATAACTGAAAAATATTTTTAAAAGTGTCTCACATATAAAACTTTTTTTTTTTTGGGACATGGAAAAGAATGGTATAACGTGCACCTGTTTTTGGGTTTTGTTGTTCACCTATTTCTCACATTTTAACAGGGTGTTTATTGGTAAACATTACCTATTTCTGCGGTGGTCTAACTATAAATCCATTATACTTATTATATTGCAGATAGAGTAGGGACCACAGTGACCGCCCGTAGCCACCAGGACCGCATCCAGAAATTCTTAAAAGTAAGTTTTGAAGACCCCAAATCTGCTACTTCAATGTGTAGAGTAGATTGCAAGTGTCTTTTAACTTACAGACCCACGAGGACCACAGCTACCAGGACCACAGCTACCAGGACCACAGCTACCAAGACCACAGCTACCAGGAACAAAATGTCCTCTTCTGACAGCCCTCCTCCACAGCAACAGCGCGTATCGGTAAGTAAATTTTTTTTTTTTTAAATTTACATCTTTTTTCACTACATGCATTTATTATGTTTAAACAGGAATCAGAATCCCATGAGGAGCTGTCAGAAGGGACCGAGACGGGTGGAGACATGCAAGTGGAGGAGGAACCAAGTGTAAGTAGTGGTGAAACACTTGCTCCACACATCACACTGCACCATACACAAAACATAATTTCATATATAACGTAACACAGAAAACATATACATACATTAAAGCTAATTTACTCGGACTCCCATGACAGCACGACGAGAGAGGGGATCCGCCCATTAGGAACAGGAAACCTACAGATACAAAAGGGCGGTACCTCTCCCTTGCCTCAGTTGGTTTCCTGTTCCTGAGGGGACGGGTGCCTACAGACAGAAGGCCCAGGCCGGCCGGCCGATTACGTTAGCGGGGGGGTCTCCTACCTCAACCGGTGCGGAGATCCCTGGAGACGCCACGGTTGTCCTTGCTGGACTTCACGGCTGTGGCGTTCGCAGCAGGGAGCGGAGTCCGGAGGATTTCCTGCCTCCATCAGCGTCAGCGCAGGTAAGTATTCCCATTGGTGGTGCAGCGGTATGGTGGGGCTGCGGGTGCCGGGCTCAGGCGTGTGGGTGAGCTCCCGGAGCGCTGCGCTCCATTCCCCGGCGTCCTGCACAGCTCTCAGCGCGTGCTGGAGCATTTCCGGTAGAGTTGGAGACATACAAGCGCTCTCCAGGGTATCCCCTTATACAGAGTTTCTACCAGACAGAGTAATCCTCAGACCGGACCCAGCCTATTTACCGAAAGTGTCATCACGGTTTCACAGGACACAGGAGATAGTTTTACCATCCTTCCTTCCCAATCCCTCCAACCCTAAAGAAGAACTACTCCATACATTAGATGTTAGGAGATGCCTGCTAGAATACATCTCTATTACTGACACTTGGAAGAAAGATAATGCGTTGTTTTTATCTTTCCAAAACCCTAGAAAGGGACTTAGGGTATCAAAGTACACACTAGCAAAGTGGATTAGGGAGGCTATCTCTTTGGCTTACACTGCAGGTGGGGGTCCGGCTCCGCAGAATCTGAGGGCGCATTCCACCAGGGCCATGGCTACATCCTGGGCGGAAAAGTCTGGAGTATCAATCGACCAGATATGTAAGGCGACCACATGGTCATCCCCGTCCACCTTCTTTAAGCACTATAGGTTGGATTTGGGGGCTTCCTCTGATCTCACATTCGGGTTAAGGGTGCTACAGGCCGTAGTCCCTCCCTAAGGAAGCTTACATCTCTGTAATTCTCTCGTCGTGCTGTCATGGGAGTCCGAGTAAAGCATTAAGCTACTTACTGGTAGCGGCATTTCTCGGAGGCCCATGACAGCACCCTTAGTTCCCTCCCTATTCACGTGGGGGTTGCACTCCATATAAATGTATATATTTCACAATATGATACCAGTCCAATAGATGTCTGCTATTTTTGTATATAATCTGTATATAGTGTATATTTTTGTGTACCACTAACCGCGGTAGTCCTCTCAAGACTCTGAAATACAACTGAGGCAAGGGAGAGGTACCGCCCTTTTGTATCTGTAGGTTTCCTGTTCCTAATGGGCGGATCCCCTCTCTCGTCGTGCTGTCATGGGCCTCCGAGAAATGCCGCTACCAGTAAGTAGCTTAATGCTTTTTTTTTTATCCTTTATTTCAGTCTCCTGCTGCTGCTGCTGAACTGCCAGCACAGCATGAAGGTTCTCCCAGGCGCTCCCAGAGTCGGCGGAATCGACGCCGCGGTCGGCCATCAGTGAGTTGGTTTTTTGGGGGGCTTCGATTGGTAATTATTTTGCTTCAGTCTACTAATTTTTTTTTTTTTTTTTTTTTCTCACAGGCTTCAGTGTGCTCCCGAAGAAGATTCGGACATTGAAATCGAAGCCCTCATCGAGGAGGTTCGAGAGCGGGAGCCGCTGTGGAACATGGCTGACCGCAGGCATGCTGATACCAGTGTCACCCGTCGGCTCTGGTTGGAAGTATGCCGGAACATCTTTCCGAGGTGGGAGGACCTTCTTCCACAGCAGCAGAGCAAACTATGTAAGTATTCACTTTTCAGTGATGTTTAGAGCTGAATGTAATGTCTTGTATTTACCTTTTTTTTTTTTTTTTTTCTTCATTCCAGTCTTCACAGGTGGCAAGGTTAGGAAGCGGTGGCGGTCACTGAGGGATCGTTTTAAGAGAGAATTTAACCAGGAGATGCAGGCCTCGAGTGGCTCAGCAGGAAGGAAGAAGAGGAGGTACAGATACGGCCCTGCCCTCTCCTTCCTGAGGCAAACCATGCTGAGTAGAGTGTAAGTATTCAACATCCCAGTAAGAACCTGTCTAATCACAAAACTTTTGTTTCAGTCCGGGCTTTTTCATATCAATATATTAAATTTTTTTTTTTTCTTTCACAGCACCTTCTCCAGCCACCGTGTGCCTGCATCTACCTCTGCGCCCTCTGAAGCGATCCCTCCTGAGTCCGCCACCGGGGACCACGTCGGTAGGCCCCACACCTCTGACCCCTCTGTCCCCTCCACTTCATCCACCTCAACCACTGGAGAGCAGCCTTCCTTACTCGCATCTGATGGTCAACAGATGGCGTTCCCTTTACCCCACCCCTCTGACCCTGCCACCTCTACACCACCGTTAGGTTCGTGGCGGCAGCATCAGAGGGGTCAGGAAAGGAGCTATGCTCCTGAGTTCTTGCATCTAAATGCAGGCTTCCAAAATTCTTTTAAAATTTTGGGAGAACAAGTGACTGCTGGTTTCAGCATGGTGCAATCACGCATGAGTGAAAACCACCATGAAATCAGCAGTCGCTTGGATAGGCTGCATTTAGATGTAAGTCAAGCTCCAGCAAATCTTTTTTTTTTTTTTTTTTTTCAGTCCATGCTCAGGAGCATGGAAAAGCTTTCTTTTGATCAGCAGATGCAGGTAATGAATAGCTTCCACAACGCTCTTCTGAAGGTCATCAACGAACCACAATCTACCCCCACACCTCCCCACACATCCCAGTCCCATTTTCAACATCATGCCCCCCAATATCATCGCCAGTCCCAATATCAACATCATTCCTAATATCAACATCAGTACCAATACCCAACCCGGCCCACAACCCAAATGTATTCCCCAGTGTTTTCTTCTTCCTTGCCCAGCTTTCCTTCCCCAGGAAGTTTTCCACCTACCCCAACACAACCCCCCCTCTGGTCAGCCTCCTGCTTTTCACCCCCCTTCCACTGCAGACCAAACAAGTAGGGTTTCCCCAATCCCACCTACCGACGTGGTCCAACCTTCCAGCCCCTCCTCCCATAGTTACTCCACCCGACACTACCAAGACCTGTAAACTTTTGTATTTTCCTTGTTATTACAAAATTATATTTTGACAAGAAAAAAACACTTTTGAAAATTACAAAAAAAAAAGGTTTGAAATAAAAATATTTCTGGTTTAAAATCTACTGTGTGTGTTGATTCATTAAGGTAAATATTAAAGGTTAAGTGAAAAGAAACACCAGACGTTTTAAAGGTATAACAAAATGGTTTTATATTAGCAAGCAAACCACACTTTGTGGATTTTTTTTTTTTTGCTACAAACACAATTTTGACAAACAACAAAAGCCAAGAAAAACATGTCACACAATCATGTCTTGCCATGGAATCCGCCCAACAGGTGACAAAAAATAATCCACAAACTGGTCCCTCATCATAGTAACAGAACTGGTGGAGCGAACACAGGCACTGAGGTAATCCCACAAGGATGTCTCCAATTGTTCGTCATCCAAGGTAACGGGCTCCTTTGAAATAACAAAATTATGGAGCACCACACATGCCTTGACAACATCGTCTACAGTTTTTGTTTCCAGTTTTATTGCCGTCAGCAGAACTCTCCACTTTGCCGTCAATATACCGAAAGAGCACTCTACTACTCTTCTTGCTCTGGTAAGACGGTAATTAAATACCTGCTTGGTACGGTGTAATTCACGGCTGCTGTTTGGTTTCAGTAGGTGCGGCGACAGTTGAAAGGCTTCATCACCTACACACACATAGGGCATGGCTGGTTCACTTGTTCCTGGGAGCGGTCTTGCTGGCGGGAAATTGTATGTATCTCCATACAGGCAGCGACCCATCGGAGAGTTTTTAAACACTTGTGAGTCGTTGGACCAGCCATATTCTCCTATGTCCACAGCAAGGAATCGGCAGTTGGCGTCAGCAATAGCCATGAGTACAATGGAGAAGTATTTTTTATAGTTATAGTACTCTGATTCTGTTCCTGCCGGTTTAGCAATCCTTATGTGTTTGCCGTCCACGGCACCAACACAATTTGGGAAATTGCAAATTGTCTCAAATTGTTCAGAACTTCTCAACCAGATTTCCATTGTTGGTTGTGGGATATACTCCGGCTGTAAAGTGTCCCAAATCGCACGACATGTGTCCTTCACAATTCCGCCAATAGTGGAAATCCCCAGCCTGAATTGGAAATGGAGTGAAGTCAAAGTCTCACCCGTAGCTAGGAAGCTGCAGGAAAAAAAAAATGTAAAAAAAAAAAATAATTGCACAGACCATCAACCAAAAAAAACCAGTGGAATGGCCTCAAACAAACCAAAAAATTACATGCTGCAGAAAATGTAAACATATAACCCAAACCCATACCCTCGCACTTGGGGCGGGCAACACTTTACTAGATATATACATATACTACCCAGCTAGACCGGCAAATTAACCGAATGCTGAGTCAAAAAAGTGTCTTGTACATTATTTTCTATAAAAAGTTACAACTTTATTGAAAGACATATTACACATAAAAAAATAATTAAAACAATACCTCTGAACCACAATACAGAATAGCTGACAGGTAGACGTATTGAGCAAATATCGCTATACAGATAACCCGTAACTAGAACTTACCGACTTTAAATAGAATAATGTCTATATATAAAAACCAAAATTGGATTTTTTTGTTACGTAAACATGTCACCTACTGTAAGTAAAAAAATAGATATTTAGTAACCCTAATGTCATAGCCATAGTGCTTCTATATATAATGAATGAACTAGTTTACTGTGCACTAATTGCGATCAATAAACGGCTCCGGTGTGTAAATAACAATAGATGACTACTAAAAAAGTCTATTATTATAGCAAAATATAAATCTATGAGGGATGCAAAGCGCATATCCTTTATACATAGACAGGGCTAAGTTACCGTGCAGCATATACCAAATTCACCTGCCGCTCCGTATACACATACCCATAAATCTCTAGTTTGCATATGATCTAACATAGACAGGGCTAAGTTACTGTGCAGCATATACTAAATTCACCTGCCGCTCCAATGTACACATGCCCACAAATCTCTAGCTTGCATATGATCTAACAAGTAACCCTTCACTGGAGCCAAATATAACCGGCAACAAATGCCTGTAACTAAACAACGCTGAACAAATCAGTAAGATGCATATTACCTCAATACTGGGAGATCTCTGCTAGCAGCCACGTGGCACGCTACTCCTTGTCAGACCCCGACGTGCGTTTCGCGACAGCTTCCTCCTGGGGGCGTGTCCGGAATGAGGTATCACAGAGCCTTTTAACTGACCATGGGCCAATCACGTTCCTGGGGGGGCGGTCCCTATTCACTACTGCCTACCCACTGATCATCATGGCAATGGCGGTAAACAGGATACGTGGTAAATAAGAGCCAAACTAAAACCACTGAGTGCACTGGCGCCTTCTCATAGTAGCATGAATAGGGACCGCCCCCCCAGGAACGTGATTGGCCCATGGTCAGTTAAAAGGCTCTGTGATACCTCATTCCGGACACGCCCCCAGGAGGAAGCTGTCGTGAAACGCGCGTCGGGGTCTGACAAGGAGTAGTGTGCCACGTGGCTGCTAGCAGAGATCTCCCAGTATTGAGGTAATATGCATCTTACTGATTTGTTCAGCGTTGTTTAGTTACAGGCATTTGTTGCCGGTTATATTTGGCTCCAGTGAAGGGTTACTTGTTAGATCATATGCAAGCTAGAGATTTGTGGGCATGTGTACATTGGAGCGGCAGGTGAATTTGGTATATGCTGCACGGTAACTTAGCCCTGTCTATGTTAGATCATATGCAAACTAGAGTTTTATGGGTATGTGTATATGGAGCGGCAGGTGAATTTGGTATATGCTGCACGGTAACTTAGCCCTGTCTATGTTAGATCACATGCAAGCTAGAGATTTATGGGCATGTATATACGGCGCGGCAGGTGAATTTGGTATATGCTGCACGGTAACTTAGCCCTGTCTATGTATAAAGGATCTGCGCTTTGCATCCCTCATAGATTTATATTTTGCTATAGTAATAGACTTTTTTAGTAGTCATCTATTGTTATTTACACACCGGAGCCGTTTATTGATCGCAATTAGTGCACAGTAAACTAGTTCATTCATTATATATAGAAGCACTATGGCTATGACATTAGGGTTACTAAATATCTATTTGTTTACTTACAGTAGGTGACATGTTTACGTAACAAAAAAATCCAATTTTGGTTTTTATATATAGACATTATTCTATTTAAAGTCGGTAAGTTCTAGTTACGGGTTATCTGTTTAGCGATATTTGCTCAATACGTCTACCTGTCAGCTATTCTGTTTATTGTGGTTCAGAGGTATTGTTTTAATTATTTTTTTATGTGTAATATGTCTTTCAATAAAGTTGTAACTTTTTATAGAAAATAATGTACAAGACACTTTTTTGACTCAGCATTCGGTTAATTTACCGGTCTAGTTGGGTAGTATATGTATATATGCTGCAGAAAATGCTGCGCAATGTGTCAGCGCAGTTTTTTCTGCAGCATTTAATAACATTCAATATGAGCAATCACATAAAAAAAAGATGCTTACCGCAGTGTCACCAGGAGCCGCTCCGCCGGTGTGATGGCAAGCCTCATCCTTGTGTCCTACCTTTGGATGACATCCTCTAGTTTTCCAACCAAATAATCAAAATGTCCCATTCTCATCCGTACATAATTGTAGAATTTCTGTGGGTTGCACCGCAACTCCAGATAGAGAGTGGACTGGACACCCCTGGTCATCCGCAGCTCATTGATTGGATGTATCCAGAATCGTCGCACTCTCTGTTGCATCCTCCGTCTTTCTGCTGCCGCCTCCTTCTCCCGCACTATGATATCCAGGCAATTCGTCTCAAATATAACGTCAGTAACCAAACTTGCAATCCTCCCAAGTACACCATCCATCCTTGCCACTAAACTAAAACCCTCAAAGATGGGCTGTAAATACAGTCAGTATATAGATTTCCCTTAGTTTCCAGTAGCCAATCAAATTTTGGTGCCTCCCATTTTAACAATGGATCCGTCGTAAAAACGGATGCAACGGATGGTAAAAACGTATGCAACGTATGCAACGCATCCAGCATTTCAACGCAACCGTTTATCGGATTTGCGACGGATCCGTCGAAATGCTGTATGCATTGTATACGTTTTGCAGTTTTTAGACGCATCCGTTTTTTCGGGAAAAAGACGTTTTTGTGACGGTTTGTAGTTAACGCTAGTGTGAAAGTAGCCTAAAATGTTTTTTTTTTTTAGAAAACTATTTTTAATGTTTCATATTTTTCCTTTTAGGAAGCAAATGAATACTTAGGTGCTTAAGCCCTCTTTACCTGGCGGTTTGGCTTCATATAAGAACATCATTTTCTATACATACGTGCAGCAATTCAATAGTATTATAGTATTTTAAACAAGCAGTTAAATGATCACAGGCTTAAGTCCCCTGAAAGGACTACGTAAAAAAAAAGAATTAAAAATAAATAAATTAATATATGAATATTCTAATAACTTCCTTTTTTACAGTTAAAAATGAATAAACATATTTGGTATCACTGCGCCTGTAGATGTCAAATGTAAAGTTAATTAACTCAAATGAAGTGGCAGAGTTATATATTGTGAGGCTGTGGCCTCTGATACAGCTAGGGTGCGCTGTTTGTTCTCCCCAGAATGTGCATGCAGACGGATGAAGTCCATAGGTGTGCATGAGAGTCACGGATCTCCGGTCCGGGTTTTCCAGGTGGCTGAAGGCCACAGGTTGATGTGTTTAAAAACCCTACAGTAAGGGGTATGGGTGTGTCAGGTGTCTGGCCAGGTGTGCGAGGTGCACATCAGTGTCAGTCTGGTGTGTGCTGGTCTGCAGAGTGCATGGAGGCCAGCAGAGCCAGCACCCAGGGCAGCTGAATAGCCTGGCACCCGCAGCGTACACAGATATGCAAGTCGTCCATGGTACTGGTCTCGGATGTGGACAGTCCTGTGCCCGGAGGTGGATGTCCTGTACCCGAGAGAGGACTAGCATGTGCAACGATTGCAACTAGGTGGATATGGTGCCCGGCTGCTATCCGGAGGATATCCTGGGCTGTGTACGGCTGTGTGAGTAAAGAGTCTGTAAAGAGACTGCGCTACAGCGATGCAGGACACCCACGAGAACTAGTCAGAGGAGGGCTGGCGTGAGTAGTGTCTGCAACATATGAGGCTGTGTGTACGGAGACGTATAGAGACTGTGAGATGGCGTGCGGTCGCCCAGGGAAACTGGACAAGGGAAGTCTGGCCTGTTTAGGGACCTCAAATCTAAAGCCATGTGATATGCATTACTTTGAACTGGTGTAAACTGATCACTGAAGTTATATACATTTATGTGAATTGGACTTTAATGCTGTGAAGAAACACATTAAAAGATACTTTTGTGTTTGAATTTGTGGGTCACTGCTTCTTCACTGCGTACGATGCTACTGCAGCTTTACAATATTTAAATATTTTTTTGTCACAACACCATAAAAAATTATCAAAGTAGCATCAGTACCCCAAAATGCAATCAATGAAAATATCAGGAGTCACACAACTCTAAGCATGGAAAAATAAAAACGTTATTTCTCTCGGATGGTGGCAACACTACAATTTTCTTTTACGCATTTCTGATTTTTTTTCTCCGTTTAACAAAAACCCCGCTATACAAGATTGATATATCTACAGTTATAATGACCCAGAGAATTATCTTGCCAAGCCTTTACCGAACATTAAAATAACAATGCTAAAAAAGAATACAAAAATAGCGGAATTGTTAGATTTTTTTTTTACTACTTCATTGCACTTCATTTTTTTCCAGTTTTTCAGGACATTTTATGGTAACACGAATGGTGCCAATCAAAACTAAAACTTATTGGGCAAAAATCAATCCTTCATATGGCTATAGCAAAAGCGACGCATTTCGTTGGCAGCAGCAGTCTTTGTCAAAGATTACTACGGTGATTGAAACGTCGCTTTTCACTTTGTCTGTAGAGTGCTGTTTTCTGGATCAACACCCTATCAAGGAATCTAATATATATAACCTGTAACATTATACTTTTCAAGAAAGGCATCCAGTCCCCTCTTACATTTTAGTAGGGAATCACTCATTACAACATCATACGGCAAAGAGTTCCATAGTCTCACAGCTCTTACAGTAAAGAACCCGCGTCTGTTATTATGATTAAACCTTCTTTCCTCCAGACGTGGAGGATGCCCCCTTGTCCCTGTCTCAGGTCTATGATTAAAAAGATCAGAAAGGTCTTTGTACTGTCCCCTCATATATTTATACATTAAAATAAGATCACCCCTTAGCCTTCGTTTTTCCAAACTAAATAGCACCAAGTCTAACCTATCTTTGTATTGCAGACCCCCAGTCCTCTAATAACCTTGGTTGCTCTTCTCTGCACCTGTAAGAGGGTGGTGCTGTTATGGACAATAAGAAACACGCTGTCACTTTAAGAGGCTGCATCCCCTTGTCTGGTGTGATGGTATGTTCTGCTGTTCTCCCCTGCTCTTATGTTTGCTATGAACTGGTCGGGGCTGTGTGCAGGGGTGGAGCTGAAGCAGCGTGTGGAGGGAAAGTTTTCAGAGGGAACTGAGAGAACTTTGTGTTGTTCTGTCTGCAAGGAAGAGTCGTTGGCTGCAAGAAAGATTACACAGCTTGAGACGAACTGCGTTTGCTAAATAGACTTTCCTGGTTACAGCAAAGGGTGGCTGTTCTGTGTTGGTTTGTGAAGCCACGAAGATACCAATTCATTCTGGGACTACACAGCACATCCTTGAGGCGAGCACTGTCAGAACGGGTCCAGGCATATCCAGCCCTTACGTTTCGTCAAGTTCTGGTGGAAACAGTGGCCCGAAATAAAGAAGAAAGCTATGCGTCTGGAGTGATGCATGTCCAGGGCGCCAATTCTAGAGGGGACCCAAACCATCAAGAGGTGCTGGTCCAGACTTGCAGCGGTCCCTTGTTAACGTGCAAGAGAAACTGACCCAGATGGAGCGAAGAGTGGGGGAACTACAAGAGACTGACCCACCATACTCATGCAACTATTCTTCAGCCCGATCGACAAGGGATCAGTGGGAACAAGCCCCCTCCCGTCAGGCATCGGCGGCACGAGGACAGGCTCGAAGTACCCCTCGGTGAGGAGGAGGCATTCAATGCTGGGAGTGTGGAGGACGGGGGCACCTTGCCAGAGACTGTCGGAACTATACTCAAGGCCAGTGGAAGCCGCCATTATACTACCCACCCCCGCAGTAGTGCAGCACTCTGCGGAGGAGGCAAGAAGAGAGGCCGCTCCATATCATAACGAACACTTGATTGCTGGGAGCCCCATCCTACGTGCTGAATTTGAAGGAGTTCTGGTGGATTGCCTGGTAGATACCGGGTCACAAGTGACAACGATGCCAGAAGCGTACTTCAAGCAGCATTTCCAGAACCTGGCCAAGCCAGAAAAAAGAGACATTGATTCGCTTGTTTGCTGCCAACCAACAACCGATTCCGGTCACAGGGGTCGTGTGGATGAATATTCGAATTTGTGGGCAAGAAGTTGGAAGAAAAGGGATCCTGCTAGTCCCTGAGCCTGTCAAGGAAGATGTGCCTGTAGTACTGGGAATGAATATCCTACGTGAACTCGATCAGATTATGTTTACCAAACGGGGACCTGGATATTGGAAGAAGGCTACTCCACATAAGCCTACTCAAGAAGCCCTTCAACGACTGATCCGCATCTGTGGGACGCAGAAGAGTGTGCCATCTTATCAGATGGTAGGGGTCATCCGAGCTCCTGGTAAAGAACCTGTAATCCTACCTCCCGAGCGAGAAACTATAGTATACCTTCCAGTGGGGACTCACCGCAACCTTGATGGGTTGGAAGTGGTTGTTCAGCCTGTGGTAGGCGGAGGAGTGGATCAAGAAGTCATGATAGCTCGTACGATAGCTGTGGTCCAGCGAGGACATGTCCCCATAAGAGCTTTGAATGTGAGCCCCAGGGAGGTCACCTTGCCACGAGGGACAGATCTGGCCCTGGTGTACCTACAGTACATAAGGGTGAAGTGGTGAGTCAGAAGGAGATGTCTTTATCACCGAAAGAAGGCGTGGGGTGGACCCTAGCAGTTGCTGCGGGAGACAAAGAGACACCATCCCCCGAGTGGAGTGGGCGGGTCATCCTTGAGCAAATGGAAGTGGGTGTGAAGGCTATGGGCCCTGAGCGTGTGCAAGCAATAGAAACTATGCTGTGGGAAAACCAGGCCGCATTCGCCCGTCACGCCGAAGATTTCGGCTGTACTGAAGCCATCACACATGAGATCCCGACTGGGGAAGCTCGTCCAATTCGAGAACGATACCGGCAGATCCCGCCCAAGATGTACCAAGAGGTGAAAACATTACTGAGGCAGATGCTGGATTCAGGAGTGGTGCAGAGTAGTCAGAGCCCTTGGGCAGCCCCGGTGGTGCTCGTCAAGAAAAAGGATGGGACCATCCGGTTCTGTGTAGATTACAGGAAACTCAATGCCTGCACTGTTCGAGACTCGTATCCGTTGCCCTGCATCGAGGAATCCTTGACAGCGTTGGGGAAAGCCAAGTGCTTCTCCACCCTGGACCTAGCAAGCGGATACTGGCAAGTAGCCGTGGCAGAGAAAGACAGAGAGAAAACCGCCCTCATCCTCCCTATGGGACTGTTCGAGTTTAACCGGATGCCCTTCGGGCTCTCCAATGCTCCAGGCACCTTTCAACGGCTGGTGGAAAAGTGTTTGGGAGATTTAAATTTCGAGGCTACCCTGATCTATCTGGATGACATCATTGTGTTTTCATCCTCATTCGAAGAGCACCTTGCCCGGCTTGGACAGGTGCTCGGAAGACTGCGGGCGCATAACCTGAAGTTGAAGCCAAAAAAATGCCACCTCTTCAAGAGGGAGATCGAGTACCTAGGCCACATAGTGTCACAAGATGGAGTTCTACCCTCGCCAGAAAAAGTGGCTGCTATCCAGAAGTGGCCAGTCCCTCAAACAGTGAGAGAACTCCAGGCCTTCCTGGGACTTGCGGGGTACTACCGCCGGTTTGTTAAAGACTTCGCAAAGGTGGCAGGTCCTCTCAATGAGTTGCTGAGGGGGACCGCTGGAGTGCCGAAGACCCAGCGCATCCCCTGGTCACAGGGACAACACGAGGCCTTCCAGAATGCCCTTACTTCGGCCCCGATTTTGGCCTACGCATACTTCGATCAACCGTTCCTGTTGTACACCAATGGTACCCTTCATGGACTCGGTGCAGTACTTTCTCAGATACAGGATGGACATGAGAGAGTTATCGGGTATGCTAGCAGGTCCCTACAAGACAGCGAAAGAAACCCTCACAATTACAGCTCCTTCCGGTTAGAGCTCCTGGCCCTGGTGTGGGCCATGACATAAAAGTTTGCAGGCTTCCTGACAGGAACCAAAATTCAACTTCGAACAGACAATAATCCCCTGGCCCACCTTGAGAATGCTAAACTGGGGGTCTTAGAACAACGGTGGATGGCTCGCCTGGCCAAGTTCGACTTTACCATCCGTTATCTGCTACCGAAAACGCAAATGCGGATGGGCTGTCAAGAGTGCCTGTGGAGACTCCAGTGGGGGATCTTGATGAGCAACTCGAAGAGGAGGAAACCCCAGACTTCAATAAGTTCAAGCCCCCAATGGTTGTAGCCCAGTCAAGAAGGGAGGCCTGCGCATTACCCCGGTCCCTGGGGAGAACCAATGAAGAATGGGGACATGTTCAGGATGAAAACGAAGGGCTGAGACAGATGAAATGGTGGGTAACGCAAAAGCGGAAGCCTGGCAAACAAGAGAGAGATAATCTGGACTCTGAAATGAGGAGTGTGTTGCACCAGTGGGATAGACTGGAAGTGCGAGAGTCAGTACTATATCGTGAAAAGGGCAACAGCCAAAAGATATGGAAGTTAGGTGGCAAGTGGTCATCCCAGGAAGAATGGCTCAAGAAATAGCTAAAGAAGCCCACAAATTCGTAGCGCACTTCGGCCCCACAAAGACCTACCAATGGTTGCAGCGGTAAGTGTATTGCCCCCGGTTGGAGCTTGTGGTGGAAGAGGTTTGCCGGCAGTGTCGAGTATGTGACCTCATTAAGAGTACTGAACAGAGGGCACCCATCCAGACCATACAAACTAAGGAACTGTTGGAAGTCTTGATGACCGACTATCTCCTCATGGGACACTCGGCCCGGGGGCTGCAATACTGTTTGGTGATGACCGATCATTTCTCTAAGTTCGCTGTAGTCACTCCGACTAGAGACCAGACTGCGGAATCGGCGGCGCGAGCCATCTGTAAAGACTTCATCCGGGTGTATGGGTGCCCAAAGCGCATCCACTCCGACCAAGGCGCATGCTTCCAAGGCAAGGTGATGGAAGAATTGTATCGCATGTATGGCATCAAGCGGTCCCGGACCACCCCTTACCATCCTCAAGGCAATGGAGCTTGCGAACGCTTCAACAGAACCTTGCTTCAGATGCTGAGAACATTGGAGGAGGATAAGAAGGTGTGTTGGCCAGACTATCTGCCAGAATTGGTCTGGACCTACAACAATCGGGTCCACTCCACCACTGGTTATACCCCCTATCTACTGTTGTTTGGAAGAGCTGGACGTGAGATCATTGAGCTGAATTTGGAACAGCCAGAGGAGCTGATGGAGCGAAATGTCACCTCATGGGTGAAAGAGCATCGGCAACGTTTGCAAACTATACGGCGGTTGGTGGGTCAGCAACTGCAAGAAAAAGAACATACGGCCCGCAAACCAACTCAAGAGTTACCGCTCCAACCTGGAGACCGGGTATTGGTCAGAGAGAAACGCCCTAAGGGAAAACTAAGTGAGAGATGGGAAGTACAGCTGTACAAGGTTATCGAGCTAGTGTATGCTAACGGCCCTGTCTACAAGGTACAGATTGAAGATGGGGCATCCGCCCCTAGATTACTTCACAGAAATATGCTGCGGCCTTGCCGGTCTGAGGTCTGTTCTATGCCATTGTCGCCCGGAGGTGCCACTCCACTTCCTGAATCTGTCATGCCTGATGACCAAATCGATGATGAGTGGTGGACCGTCCCTGACACAGTATGGGGTCCTCAGCCGCCCAGAGACGGTAATCTCATGGATGTACCAGTACCGCCATGCGAGGATGAGACCAGACAAGAGCGCACAATGTCCCCTGCAACAAGTGTTCCTCTGGAAGATAGTCAAGCCTTGCCCGACAGCCAAGAGCTTCGGAGATCCCAGAGGTCTAATGCAGGGGTTCCACCAGTCCGATATGTAGAACAGTGTGCTCTGTCTGTTTTTACACCTTTGTTGCCTCCTCCATTACACTTTTACCCTGATGCTGTGATGGCCGAGGATGACCATCATTAAGAAGGGAGGCATGTAAGAGGGTGGTGCTGTTATGGACAATAAGAAACACGCTGTCACTTGAAGAGGCTGCATCCCCTTGTCTGGTGTGATGGTATGTTCTGCTGTTCTCCCCTGCTCTTATGTTTGCTATGAACTGGTCGGGGCTGTGTGCAGGGGTGGAGCTGAAGCAGCGTGTGGAGGGAAAGTTTTCAGAGGGAACTGAGAGAACTTTGTGCTGTTCTGTCTGCAAGGAAGAGCCGTTGGCTGCAAGAAAGATTACACAGCTTGAGACGAATTGCGTTTGCTAAATAGACTTTCCCGGTTACAGCAAAGGGTGGCTGTTCTGTGCTGGTTTGTGAAGCCATGAAGATACTGAGAAGGGGACTTATGGTTTCCAGGAGCAAGGAGAAAACCACGCTTTGCAGAACTGAAAGGAATCCGTGCGCACCACCGTTTTGGACATCGGGGGCCCCCTGGGACTGTACCTGTGTCCCCAACGTCACCGTGAGTTTGTTCCTGTTTGGTGCACCTGTTAGGGCCTAGTGCAGGCTTCAGTAGTTAGAGCACGGTAGCCGTGTGGCCTGCGTAGTAAAGGCCAGGGAGGTTATATGCAGAGTAGCATCGATATATGTTTTATTGTGTAAAATTGCTTGTGAGACAGATTCTGAGTTTGTAATTGCTGAAGCACTGTGCTATTTTACAGACAAGATAACTCATGTGCATTATCTTTTGCTATTGTAAACCCCTGTTTGCACCTTCCTTGTCCCTTCCATTCCCTGTCTCCCAATAAATCTATCCTTTGTTGTTTGCACCTCATATTGTGTACAGTAGTCTTCCTGCACCGTGGTGGTCCCCCGGCCATCGCTTCACACCCACTCTAGTTCAGGTATGTCTTTCTTATACACTGTAGAACAGAACTGTACACAGTATTCTAAGTGTGATCGCACTAGTGACTTGTATAGAGGTAAAATTATGTTCTCCTCATGAGCATCTATGCCTCTTTTAATGCATTCCATTATTTTATTTGCCTTTGTAGCAGCTGCCTGACACTGGCCACTAAATGTGAGTTTGTCATCCACCCATACACCCAGGTCTTTGACTGTTTTGCCCAGAGTTTTAGAATTAAGCACATAGTTATACATCTTATTACTTCTACCCAAGTGCATGACCTTGCATTTATCTCCATTAAAGCTCATTTGCCATTTGTCAGCCCAAGCTTCTAGTTTACATAAATCATCCTGTAATCTAAAATTGTCCTCCTCTATATTGATTACCCTAGAGAGTTTAGTGTCATCTGCAAATATTGAAATTCTGCTCTGTATGCCTTCTACAAGGTCATTAATAAATATGCTAAAAAGAAGAGGGCCCAATACTGACCATTGTGGTACCCCACTGCTAAACGCGACCCTGTCCGAGTGTGCTCCATTAATAACCACCCTTTGTTTCCTATCCCTGAGCCAGCTCTTAACCCACTTACACATATTTTCCCCTATCCCCATTATTCTCATTTTATGTATCAACCTTTTGTGTGGCACCGTATCAAAAGATTTTGAAAAGTCCATATACACTACGTCCGCTGCGTTCATTTCTGTTTTAAACTGGATTAAATAAAGAATTTTCAATTTTACCTGACGAGCTGAAACATCACTTCATTTTTTCAAAAGTAAAAAGTAATGGATTTTTAAAAGGAGAAAAAATGAACGAAAGAAAATTGGCCGCAAGTGAAAAGAGTAAGGATGTGGGTCATTTTAGCCTTATGCATGAAGCATATTTTTATAATTTTGCTACACTGCATTTTTGTCTCTGATGTTGCCGTGTTTTTAGTGCTTCATTTTTTAATGTGTATTTCAATATCATTTTGATTATTATTTTTATAATTTATGTAGTTCTGCCTGTGTATGATAAAAGAACAGGCAGCACTTGGAGGATACTGTACCTTAGGAATGTGTTATTTTTTTTTTTTAATAATTATGCTTACTTATATAGCGCCATCATATTCTGCAGTGCTTTACAGATATTGTCATCACTCTCCCCATTAGGGTTCACAATCTAAATTCTCTATTGTGTGTAAAGAAACCGGAAAACCCGAATTAAATCCATGCAAACACGGGAGAACATATAAACTCCTTGAGGATGTTGGTGGAGCCACCAATTCCAATTATGTCAAAATAATTTTGACCACTGCTAGGCAGATATTTTTCAATAAAACAATTTTCTGCAGTACGAAATAGTGAAATTTGTTGTGCTATTCCATCTGTTGCCATTTCTAAAGGCGACAGATGTCACTGTAGGTAATAAAGTGTTTGAAAATGTGTTTTGCAAGCCCGTCAACTACTTGAATGGTATGTGCGTATGTCTTTTGAAAGAAGACGCTTCAGAAAAACACCACCAGCGTTTTCCTGAAGATTCTTGTGCTTCCGAAGCTATGCGGGCACACCAGTGTCTAAAAGACGTAGCGTGTCCATCATGGCGGTAAGCCGCACATCTCATCAGTAGTGATGGGCGAGCACTAAAATGCTCAGGTGCTCATTGCTCAGGTTGAGCAAATTGTAATACTCGGGTGCTCGATTCGAGCAACGAACCCAATGTAAGTCTATAGAAACCTGAGCATTTTTGCCGCGACCCCGTCTTTTTAGGATCTAAAAACAAAGGAAATCGATGGGAACAGTGCTCAAATTACATGGGAACATCATGGGGAAGACCCCTGGAAGCATTTCTGACTTCCAGGTCACAGCCGTGAACAATGTTGTCAGAGTTTTACGCCATTTTTCCAGGCGCACAATAAAACATACCAAAAACGAAACCAAAATTGATTTTCATGGGAAATATGTTAAGGAACATTCTTTGCAGGGTAATGATTTGTATGTAAGGCAAAATAAATAACACAAAACAAAAATGTTCCTCCATCACTTGGTCAATGTTCACACATAGCGTTTTTGATGCGTTTTTCAACTTTAGCATAGCTTTCAACCAAGACAAATGCATTCACTGGGAAATGTAATTTTAACATTTTACAACCTTAGATGGCCATGTGACACCATCAGACACATCCTGTTTCATTTATGAAGAAGGGACTGTTAAAGGAGGAGGGCCACCAGATGGACTTTAATATTCTTAAAGGGACAGCTTTTGGCCATCACCCAGCTATGCTTTGTTGTTCCCATTATTAAACAGTGTGTCTCCTATATTCTTATTGCCTATGCATTGAATGCACCCCAATAACCCATTGAACAGATGTCCTGGTATGGCCACATGAAACCAAAGTTCGCATTCTTATTTATTTGGTACTGACATACTGTTAGCCAATATATTGAATGCAAAGCCTGCCCCAAAGTTACACGCACCTCAATAACCCTTTCAACCAACGTACTGGATGGCCACATGAAAGCAACATTCCCATCATTATTAATTTGCTACTGCCATACTGTTAGCCTATGCATTGAATGTAAGGCCTGCCCTGCCCCAAAGTTACACGCATCTCAATAACCCTTTGAACCAACGGACTGGATGGCCACATGAAACCAAAGCTCACATTATTATGATTTTTTTTACTCCCAGGAAGTTTGCCCATGAAGTGAATGCAAGGCCTGCTCAAAATTTGGATGTACCCCAATATCCCTTGGAAGAGACGTGGAGGAGGACCTCTTAAAAATCTTTTCCCAATTTAAAGGAGTAGGTCTCTTATACTTGTAATGCCCATACACTAAAGGCCCCGTCACACATAGCGACGCTGCAGCGATACCGACAACGATCCGGATCGCTGCAGCGTCGCTGTTTGGTCGCTGGAGAGCTGTCACACAGACAGCTCTCCAGCGACCAACGATCCCAAGGTCCCCGGTAACCAGGGTAAACATCGGGTAACTAAGCGCAGGGCCGCGCTTAGTAACCCGATGTTTACCCTGGTTACCATCCTAAAAAGTAAAAAAACAAACGCTACATACTTACCTACAGCCGTCTGTCCTCGGCGCTCTGCTTCTCTGGTCTGGCTGTGAGCGCCGGGCAGCCAGAAAGCAGAGCGGTGACGTCACCGCTCTGCTTTCCGGCTGACCGACGCTCACAGCCAGAGCAGGAGGAGTGCAGAGCACAGCGCTGGAGGACAGACAGCGGTAGGTAAGTATGTAGTGTTTGTTTTTTTACTTTTAGGATGGTAACCAGGGTAAACATCGGGTTACTAAGCGCGGCCCTGCGCTTAGTTACCCGATGTTTACCCTGGTTACCAGCGAAGACATCGCTGAATCGGTGTCACACACGCCGATTCAGCGATGTCTACGGGGAGTCCAGCGACGAAATAAAGTTCTGGACTTTCTTCCCCGACCAGCGATCTCCCAGCAGGGGCCTGATCGCTGCTGCCTGTCACACTGGACGATATCGCTAGCGAGGACGCTGCAACGTCACGGATCGCTAGCGATATCGTCTAGTGTGACAGTACCTTTAATGCACGGGCTGACAAACATTTCTCCCTGGGGGGTACTCATCAACATACTGTGTAAACTTTTTTTTAAGGGCATCATAAACACCCTTGAAAACAATAACGTGGCTGTTGGATCATGGAACACGTTCACCCTGGTGATCTAGTGGTGGTGTCGGAAGAGACGTGGAGGATGGCCTCCTAAAAAATCTTTTCCCAATTAAAGGGAGTGGATCTCCTATACTTGTAATGCCAATATACTAAGTGTATGGGCTAACAAACATTTCCCCCTGGGGGGTACACATCAACATACTGTGTAACTTTTTTTTGCAAAAACACCCTTTAACACAATAACGTGGCTGTTGCATCACGGACCACAGTCACCATGGTGATCTAGTGATGGTGGATGATGAGGATGAGGAGAAGGAGGAGGTTAATAGCAAATAGCCAACATCAGGAAGTGTATGTGTGGGTGTGAATAGATGCATGGGGATATACCTCCCCAAAAAATGACACTGGATTTGGGGTTATGTTTCGCTGTTATCATTCGCTGGTGTAGAGGAGTGTACGGTCAGCACTCCGTGTGACAGTACCCCATGCCTCAGGGCCACTGCGATGGGAGGGTCTGAGAAAACTCTTCCGGAACTTTGCCAGTGTTCCCCTGCCTCTGCTGGATTGGAGTTGTCTCTCTCGCCTGTACTCCTTGGTTGTCCAATGAACTGTGACCTATGTCGCGTTTACAGATGGGAGTTTTTTTAATAATTTAGCAACAAGGGCCTTTTGGTACTGCACCGTTTTAGTACACCTGTCTGCTTTTGGAAGAAGAGATTGAAAGTTCTCCTTGTAACGTGGGTCCAGAAGTGTCACCAACCAGTAATGACTCTCACCCAAAATTTTGTGAATGCGAGTGTCAAGGGAGAGGCAGCGCAACATAAAGTCAGCCATGCATGCCAGACTGCTAACAGGCAAGACTTCCGTGTCCTCACCAAGAGGAAGACTGACCATGCTCTCCTCCTCCTCCCAGTCCTCAGGCCATCCACGCTGAACAGATGATATGAGATGAAGCTGGGCTGTGTGTAATCACCCTGTATGGTTCCTTGCTCCATCTCATCATGCTCCACCTGCAATGCATCCTCTTTGATTGTGAGAAGAGCGTTTCAGAACACAGAGCACAGAGAAGCGGGATGGTGATGCTAGTTATGGCATCATTGCCGCTCACCATCTTGGTGGACTCCTCAAAGTTTTATAGGATGGTACATTTGTCTGACATCTATGTCCACTCCTGAGGTCTTATGTGTGGAGTCGACTGAATACCGATGGCCTTGTTGGTGCTGTTAGTCAACAACTGCCCTTTTCTGCTTACAAATCCTTTCCAACATATGCAATGTAGAGTTCCAATGCGTGGGGACATCACACTCCAGTCGGTGAGCCATAAGCTGCAAACGCTGCTGAAGCACAGCAAGGGCAGTGGAAGCTGTTGCTGACTTTCTGAAATAGGCACACAGGTGGCATATGTTGAGCAACAAGGTTAAGCACATGGGCCAGACATGGTACATGTGTGAGCTCGCTTCACCTCAGAGCTGCCTCCAGGTTCCAGCCATTGTCACACACAACCATGCCTGGCTGTAGGTTCAGTGGTGTCAGCCACAGATCTGCCTGCTCTTTCAGAGCTGTCCACAACTCTTCAGCATTGTGTGGTTTGTCACCTAAGCATATTAGCTTCAGCACAGCCTGTTGCCGCTTGGCTGAGGCAGTGCTGCAGTGCTTCCAGCTTGAGACTGATGTGGTCATTTCAGAGATGGAGGCTGAAGAGGAGGTGCAGGAGCTGTAGACTGTGGGGCAGCCCTGATTCACGTAGGGCCCGCAATCCTCGGCATCGGGAGGATGTGTTCCATCCCAAGGTCTGACTGGGTCCCAGCTTCTACTATGTTAACCCAGTGTGCAGTCAGCGAGATGTACCGTCCCTGCCCACAAGCACTTGTCCACATGTCCATGGTTAGGTGGACTTTCCCAGTAACAGCATTGATGAGGGCACGGCTAATGTTGTGGGATACGTGCTTGTGTAATGTGGGGACAGCACACTGGGAGAAATAGTGGCGGCTGGAGACCGAGTACCTTGGGACGGCCACCGACATCAGGTTGCAGAAAGCTTCCGTCTCCACGAGCCTAAAAGACAATATTTAGAACGCAAGCAGACGAGAAATTTAGGAATTTAGTAGGGTGGCCTGTGGGGCGTTGGCAGCGTATTTCCGCTTGCGTTCCAAGGACTGGGGTACGGACAACTGAATGCTGCGCTGGGACAAGGACATGGACGTGCCTAATGATGGTGATAGTTGAGTGTATGCAACGACAAGTT
The DNA here is from genome assembly GCF_032444005.1 of Ranitomeya imitator. Lineage (NCBI taxonomy): Eukaryota > Metazoa > Chordata > Amphibia > Anura > Dendrobatidae > Ranitomeya > Ranitomeya imitator. The sequence goes on from NC_091285.1 coordinate 530,463,621, forward strand.
CAGGGCAGGAGGCATCTTTGCAGGCACCATGAACAGAGGATTGCCTTCCACGCACTACAGCGGAAGAAGCAGTGGTGTCACCCAAAAGCACTGTTCCTGGACCCTGGGGTTCAGCCCACAAAGTCAGGTGCTTTGCTGCCATGTGACTGATCTTGCTGGTGTTGGTCAGGCTGGTAGTTTTGCTACCCCTGCTGATGCAGGTATGGCAGGTGGTGCAAATGGCCTGTTTGGGGTTATCGGCAGAGTGTTTAAAAAACAACCAGACTTGGGAAGACTTAACACTTGTACTGGCAACTTCCGTCGTGTTGGTGTTACGGGGAACGGTTGCCCATCTTCTGTCTGCGGCCACCACACTGCTTCCTGCCTGTTGGGGTGCTACGCCTCCCTCCCCCCTGTGTGCTGCTGTCCTTGCTCTGCATGTCCTCTTGCCAGCTTGGGTTAGTTAGTATATCATCCACCACCTCCTCTTCCACTTCCGCACCCTGGCCCACCTGTTGACTTTCAGGCATTTGTGTCTCATCATCGTCCACCTCTTGTGACAAGTTCCCACCATCGCTTTCATGTAAACGTGGCTGCTCAAATATTTGGAAATCGCTACATGAGGTCTCCTCTTTCCCAGCTTCAAGTGCACCAGGAGAGAGGCCCGAATCTCTAAATGGAAAAGTGAACAGCTCTTAAGAGTGTCCAAGTGTTGGATCAGTTGTCTCTGAGCACTCTGCATGGTGGGAGGAAGGAGGATCAGGGTGAGGAATATGCGGTCCAGACACACGGCTACTGAGACTTGACTGCGTGGAAGACTGGCAAAGACTGGTGGTGGCAAAGTGACTGGAAGCATTTTCCGCTATCCAGCCAACAACCTTTTGACACTTGGGTTCAATAGTGGTGTGCTGCTGCGGTCCCCTAGTAATTGTGATCGGAAGGTCGAGTGAGAAGATGTGGGTGTTTGTTGTGGCTCAATTTCAGCTTGCACACGTACTCGCCCTCTGCATGCACCATCACCATCACGTTCACTTCCCCATCCCTTCGCACACGCCTTGCCCATTTTAAATGGACTACAATATTTTGCACGATCAACTAAAAATGACTGACTTTGGAGCAAACTTATATGTGATCCGTGTGTATTTTTTTTTTTACAGCAAAATTGTGTCAATAAGTAGGTTAAGACAGCAAAAATATTCAATGGAGCCCTGAAATGGCACAATTTTGAGCACAATGATAGGCGATCAAGAGGTGTAAAACATCTTCCCTATAGGTAAATATTTTTTATGCCAACTGGTGTCAAGTACTTGTCATAAAATCTTTACAGTACCACAAAAATGGCAGAATTTTATGTGCACTCAGAAATAATCGCTGTGATGGCCAAACCCGTTTAAAATAGCTGTATTTTAATGCTGTACTATGGAAAAAATCTGGATGTATTCTGCAGTGCCAACTAGTAAATGGAGAAAAAAAAAACAAACGTGTGCTCTGGATTGCTTTTAAATAAAATAATCAGGATTAAAATGCAAAAAACATTATTCTTGGCCACTGATACCTGGGGCTATGTATATACAGTCAATATCTGTAATAGGCAGCAGCAGACCGTAATGGAATAGACCTTCTTGCTGTATGCAATAAAGTATGCCACATACTGTACACCATGCTCCAAATTATTATGCAAATGACCTTTTTCTCTGATTTTCCTAAATGGTTGGTGCAAATGACAGTCAGTTTAAAAAAAGTCATCACCCGTTAGAGTATACATCGAATTTTATTGAAAAAAACCTCCCAATGATAACAGTATAATCTCCAAAATGAATAAAAACTCAAAATGCACTGTTCCAAATTATTAGGCACAGCAGAATTTCTAAACATTTGATGTGTTTTAAAGAACTGAAGATGCTTGTTTGTGGAGTTTGCAGCATTAGGAGGTCACATTCACTGAACACAAAAGCTATTTAACTCCAAAACGTCCTAACAGGCGAAGTTACATGTTAACATAGGAACCCCTTCTTTGATATCACCTTCACAATTCTTGCATCCATTGAACTTGTGAGTTTTTGGAGAGTTTCTGCTTGTATTTCTTTGCATGAAGTCAGAATAGCCCCCAGAGCTGCTGTTTTGATGTGAACTGCCTCCCACCCTCATAGATCTTTTGCTTGATCGTACTCCAAAGGTTCTCTATAGGTTTGAGGTCAGGTGAAGATGGTGGCCACACCATGAGTTTATCTCCTTTTATGCCCATAGCAGCCAATGACTCAGAGATATTCTTTGCAGCATGAGATGGTGCACTGCCATGCATGAAGATGATTTTGCTCCTGAAGGCACGTTTCTGCTTTTTATACCAAGGAAGAAAGTTGTCAGTCAGAAACTCTATATACTTTGCAGAGGTCATTTTCACACCTTCGGGAACCTTAAAGGGCCCTACCAGCTGTTTCCCCATGATTCCGGCCCAAAACATGATTCCTCCACCTCCTTGCTGACTTCACAGCCTTGTTGGCACATGGTGGCCATCCACCAACCATCCACTACTCCATCCATCTGGACCATCCAGGGTTGCTCGATCCTCATCAGTAAACAAGACTGTTTGAAAATTAGTCTTCATGTATGTCTGGGCTCACTGCAACCGTTTCTGCTTGTGAACACTGTTTAGGGGTGGCAGAATAGTAGGTTTATGAAACAAAGCAAGCCTTTGAAGGATCCTACACCTTGAGGTTCGAGGGACTCCAGAGGCATCAGCAGCTTCAAATAACTGTTTGCTGGTTTGCAATGGCTTTTTAGCAGCTGCTCTCTTAATCCGATGATCTTGCCTGGCAGCAATCTTCCTCATTATGCCTTTATCAGCACTAACATGTCTGTGCTCAGATTCAGCCACAAATCTCTTAACAGTATGATGATCACGCTTAAGTTTTCGGTAAATATCTCATGCTTTCATCCCTTGACCAAGGCATTGCACTATTTGATGCTTTTCGTCAGCAGAGATATCCTTTTTCTTTCCCATCTTACTTGAAAACTGTGGCCTCCTTAATAATGTGGAACATCATTTTTAAGTAGTTTTCCTTTAATTAGAATCACTTGGATAACTAATTATCACATGTTTAAAATTGATTTCAGAGATCCATTGAGACACAATACCATCCACCAGTTTATTTGAAAAACAAAACAATTAAATCTTTATGACACTTAAATCCAATTTGCATAATAATTTGGAACATACTATACACTGCCTGCCTACCTATCACTGATATCTATATACCCCGTAATTAGTCCTTAGAAGGACTGTTGGTTTAGCTGGATTTTTGGATTCAACAATGGTATACCCACACCGATACCACACCCATTCTGTTCCTATCGCTGCAGCAACTCTTCCTACACTGGCGATTCCAGAGCTGACTGGGACGAGCAGGGCGGCGCCAGGTCTGGTAAAGACCTGATGACGCTGCGCGGCCAGCCAATCACTGTAATGCCACAACCAACATGGCTGTGGCATTACAGTGCATGGCACACAATCCCTGCATGTTGATTGGCGCTTTAAAGAGTGCCAAACACGCAAAGCAGGGACCCGCGGACCGCCGAGCAAACCCGGAAATGCTCGGCGCTCGCTGAGTATCCCGCTCACTGCAATGCTCGGGCGAGTACCGAGCATTACCGAGCATGCTCGCTCATCACTACTCATCAGTTACTGCACTGTTTCTTGTCCTGTCAAACTGTCTCTCTGAATTTGTCTCTTGCAGCACTCCTCAGCACTGCTGCTTCTTCCTCTTGTTTCCACCTGGCTATAAGGGGGCATGGCTTCTCTCTGCAGGAATTTATCCCTGCTGTGTCCTGCAGAGATTAGGTTTCCTGGCCTATCCGGTGTGAGCAGGGTATATTTGAGGCAGTTCCTCCCACCACTCCTTGCCTGAACGTTGTTTCCTGGTTCCTATTTAGTTTGTCTGCAAGTATCCTACGCTTGTTTATATTGTTACTTGTGTTACTATGTGTATCGAGTCTGTGCTGCCTGCACTAACTTTGAATTATCTGATCACGTCTTTGTCTTCGTCCTCCATTGTTTCTGACCCTGGTGACTACCGGCAGCTTAGTCTATTCCCTCATCAGAGGTTCTAGTGAATACTCGGTGGTCACTTAGTCATGCCCCTACAGGGAAAGCCCGGACCGTGGCGCAGTGGGTCCACACCCACCTGCATTACAGTATGTTCAGACCATGGACCCACTGCACCATGGGCCTGCCTCTTTCTGAGGGTTATTACACCATCGGGGTTGTGTGTGGATCGGTTATCTAAGATAGCTCACTTTATTCCTCTGGCTGGCCTTCCCTCCACACCTAAGCTCGCCATGAAGTTCTTCTAGCATGTATTTTGTCTCCACAGTTTTCCTCTCCACAGTCTGTAATCGTGGAGTCCAGTTCACTTCAAAGTTTTGGCGAGGCCTGTGCAAGCTGCTGAATGTCCAGCTGAACTTCTCCTCCACGTAGAATCTGCAGACCAATGGGTAAATGTAACGGGTTAATCATATTATCAAGAGCTACCTTTGTCATTTTATGTCTACCCATCAGAATGACTAGGTACAACTTCTGCCTGGGGCGTTTTCCTACAACAGCCAAGTTGGGGAGTCTTCTGGAGCATCTCCATTCTTCATTATATACTCACAGCATCCTCGAGGGCTGTCGGCTTCCTCTGGGGTACAATCAGCTGATGCCTCATATGGTGACTTCCTCCAGATGTGGCTGAAGGCACATGTTTCCCCCTTTAGGCCATGTCTCAGATTAAGATTCATGCGGACAAGAAGAGAGGTTCACTGCCTCAGTATCATCCTGTAGATAAAATATGGCTGTCATTCCGGAACATTTGCCTGAAGTTGTCTTTGTACAGGTTTACCACCTGGTAGTTCGGTCTGTACAAAATCGTCAGGCAACTGAATTCCGTGACCTACTGTCTTCAACTTCCTGCGAATTTGCAGATTCTAAACGCCTTTCATGTCTGGCTCCTGAATCACTTCTTGAAGCCTAATGCTACTTCCACTACCAGAAAAAGGAAAGGAAATAGTAAAAAGGAAAAAAATCAATGCAATAAAGAGGGTAGGGAAGAAGATCTGAGCAAAACATAAGGAAAACAGAAGCGAGGCAATTAAGTATGTAAGGATCTCTCCATAAGAATGATTAGGAAATCTAGAAAAAAAGGAAAAATTGGCGCATTAGTGAACTATCATAATTGTTAGAATCTGTTTAGTTTGTGACTATCTGCTATTTTCTTGTGGAGTTCTGGCTGCTGGTCTTTTCCCTCTGGTGCTGGGTTTGTCTTGGGTCAGGTGTTTGTATCACTCTTTATTAACCAGCACCTGCCTCCCAGTCCTTGCTGGACAACAGTGTTAATCTGCTTGAGCTCTAGCTTGGTGCTTTGCTTTGTCTTCTGTGTGTGTTATTTGTGCAGTGCTGGTACCTCTGGTTCTGCTAGCCTTACTTTCTGTTTTCTTTTGGTTTCTGCAGCCTTCTCTGTGTTTTCTATTAGGAGGTGACCCGTTTTTGTACCCAGTCCGTAGTTCCTTGAGGAAACCCCTTCCCCTTATCTAGAGGTCTTTGCTTGAGATTAACCTAGGATCGTCGGTGGGTCTATTCGCAAGGAATGGGTCGCCCACTCCATCGTAGGGTTTCAGCGTAGTCATAGTGTAGGGTCAGCTTTCCCCCTTCTACCTTAGTCCTGTGTTGCAGATCCGTAACAATAATAAAATATCATAATTACAATTAAACAAAGAGGCGTGTTAAATATTTTAATACAGAACTTTGTATTCCCTATTTAAGCAATTATGCTTTTGTTATGTTTTGTTAATTTTGGTACAGATATTCCTTGAAAAAGGCCTCACATGGCTGAAACGTTGGATGTAATCTGTTTATGTATATGGGCCGATTTAATAAAGTTACCATTCATATTCGAGTATAAGCCGAGATTTTCAGCCCATTTTTTTGGGCTGAAAGTCCCCCTCTCGGCTTATACTCGAGTCATACCCAGGGGTCGGCAGGGGAGGGGGAGCGGGGGCTGTCTAATTATACTCACCTGCTCCTGGCGCGGTCCCTGCAGGTCCCTGGCTTCTCGGCGCTGGCAGCTTCTTCCTGTACTGAGCGGTCACATGGTACCGCTCATTACAGTAATGAATATGCTGCTCCACCTCCCATAGGGGTAGAGCAGCATATTCATTACTGTAATGAGTGGTAACGGTGACCGCTTAGTACAGTTAGAAGCTGCAGTGCCCGGGAAGCAAGGACTGCACAGCGCCAGGAGCAGGTGAGTATAATGGGGAGGGGAGCGCTGCGCGATATTCACCTGCTCTCCGTTCCGGGCGCCGCTTCATCTTCAGCTTCTTCTGCAGTGACGCTCAGGTCAGAGGGCGCGGTGACGTGGTTAGTGCGCGTCCTCTGCCTGAAAGGCAGTGCAGAAGACGCTGAGATGGACCGGTGCCAGAACGAAGTCAGGTGAATATTGAAAGTGCCGGGGGCCTGAGCGACAGAGAGGTGAGTATGATTTTTTTTTTTTAGTGCAGCAACAGCAAATAGGGCAAATGTCTGTATGGGGCATTAAGGTTTGTGCAGCACTATATGGGGCAAGTGTCTGTATGGGGCCATAACCAACGTTTGTGCAGCACTATAGGGGGCAAGTGTCTGTATGGGGCCATAATCAACGTTTGTGCAGCACTATATGGGGCAAGTGTCTGTATGGGGCCTCTTATGGGGCCATAACGTTTGTGCAGCACTATATGGGGCAAGTGTCTGTATGGGGCCATAATTAACATTTGTGCAGCACTATACGGGGCAAATATCTTTATGAAGCATTTTATGGGGCCATAATCAATGTTTGTGCAGCACTATATGGGGCAAATATCTTTATGGAGCATCTTATGGGGCCATAATTAACGTTTGTGGAGCACTGTATGGGGGCAAATGCCTGTATGGAGTATCTTATGGGGCCATAACGTTTGTGCAGCACTATATGGGGCAAATATCTTTATGGAGCATCTTATGGGGCCATAATTAACGTTTGTGGAGCATTACAGGTCCTTCTCAAAAAATTAGCATATAGTGTTAAATTTCAATATTTACCATAATGTAATGATTACAATTAAACTTTCATATATTATAGATTCATTATCCACCAACTGAAATTTGCCAGGTCTTTTATTGTTTTAATACTGATGATTTTGGCATACAACTCCTGATAACCCAAAAAACCTGTCTCAATAAATTAGCATATCAAGAAAAGGTTCTCTAAACGACCTATTACCCTAATCTTCTGAATCAACTAATTAACTCTAAACACATGCAAAAGATACCTGAGGCTTTTATAAACTCCCTGCCTGGTTCATTACTCAAAACCCCCATCATGGGTAAGACTAGCGACCTGACAGATGTCAAGAAGGCCATCATTGACACCCTCAAGCAAGAGGGTAAAGGCCCCTTCACATTAAGCGACGCTGCAGCGATACCGACAACGATCCGGATCGCTGCAGCGTCGCTGTTTGGTCGCTGGAGAGCTGTCACACAGACCACTCTCCAGCGACCAACGATGCCGGTAACCAGGGTAAACATCGGGTAACTAAGCGCAGGGCCGCGCTTAGTAACCCGATGTTTACCCTGGTTACCATGCTAAAAGTAAAAAAAAACAACCACTACATACTTACCTACAGCCGTCTGTCCTCCAGCGCTGCGCTCTGCTTCTCTGCTCTCCTCCTGTACTGGCTGTGAGCCGGAAAGCAGAGCGGTGACGTCACCGCTCTGCTTTCCGGCTCACAGACAGTACAGGAGGAGAGCAGAGCACAGCGCTGGAGGACAGACGGCTGTAGGTAAGTATGTACTGTTTGTTTTTTTTTACTTTTAGCATGGTAACCAGGGTAAACATCGGGTTACTAAGCGCGGCCCTGCGCTTAGTTACCCGATATTTACCCTGGTTACCAGTGAAGACATCGCTGGATCGGTGTCACACACGCCGATCCAGCGATGTCAGCAGGAGTCCAGCGACGAAATAAAGTTCTGGACTTTCTTCAGCGACCAACGATCTCCCAGCAGGGGCCTGATCGTTGGTCGCTGTCACACATAACGATTTCATTAACGATATCGTTGCTACGTCACAAATAGCAACGATATCGTTAACAATATCGTTATGTGTGACGGTACCTTAAGACCCAGAAAGAAATTTCTCAACAAATAGGCTGTTCCCAGAGTGCTGTATCAAGGCACCTCAATGGTAAGTCTGTTGGAAGGAAACAATGTGGCAGAAAACGCTGTACAACGAGAAGAGGAGACCAGACCCTGAGGAAGATTGTGGAGAAGGACCGATTCCAGACCTTGGGGAACCTGAGGAAGCAGTGGACTGAGTCTGGTGTGGAAACATCCAGAGCCACCGTGCACAGGCGTGTGCAGGAAATGGGCTACAGGTGCCGCATTCCCCAGGTAAAGCCACTTTTGAGCTACAGAGAAGCTGCACTGGACTGTTGCTAAGTGGTCCCAAGTACTTTTTTCTGATGAAAGCAAATTTTGCATGTCATTCGGAAATCAAGGTGCCAGAGTCTGGAGGAAGACTGGGGAGAAGGAAATGCCAAAATGCCTGAAGTCCAGTGTCAAGTACCCACAGTCAGTGATGGTGTGGGGTGCCATGTCAGCTGCTGGTGTTGGTCCACTGTGTTTCATCAAGGGCAGGGTCAATGCAGCTAGCTATCAGGAGATTTTGGAGCACTTCATGCTTCCATCGGCTGAAATGCTTTATGGAGATGAAGATTTCATTTTTCAGCACGACCTGGCACCTGCTCACAGTGCCAAAACCACTGGTAAATGGTTTACTGACCATGGTATTACTGTGCTCAATTGGCCTGCCAACTCTCCTGACCTGAACCCCATAGAGAATCTGTGGGATATTGTGAAGAGAAAGTTGAGAGACGCAAGACCCAACACTCTGGATGAGCTTAAGGCCGCTATTGAAGCATCCTGGGCCTCCATAACATCTCAGCAGTGTCACAGGCTGATTGCCTCCATGCCACGCCGCATTGAAGCAGTCATTTCTGCCAAAGGATTCCCGACCAAGTATTGAGTGCATAACTGAACATTATTATTTGTTGGTTTTTTTGTTTGTTATTAAAAAACACTTTTATTTGATTGGATGGGTGAAATATGCTAATTTATTGAGACAGGTTTTTTGGGTTATCAGGAGTTGTATGCCAAAATCATCAGTATTAAAACAATAAAAGACCTGACAAATTTCAGTTGGTGGATAATGAATCTATAATATATGAAAGTTTAATTGTAATCATTACATTATGGTAAATAATGAAATTTAACACTATATGCTAATTTTTTGAGAAGGACCTGTATATGGTGCAAGTGTCTGTATGGAGCATCTTATGGGGCCATAATCAACATTTGTGCAGCATTATCTTGGGCAAATGTGTCTATGGAGCATCTTATGGGGCCATCATAAACTTTATGGAGCATTATATGGGGCTCCTGATTCAATATGGATATTCCAAAACACAACCTACTGATGTCTCAATTAATTTTACTTTTATTGGTATCTATTTTTACCTTTGACATTACCGGTAGCCAGGGCCGGCGTCAGCACCCGGCATACCCGGGCAAGTGCCAGGGCCCTGGCGAGATGGGGAGGCCCATTGACGGTATGACACTGAGGCTCCTGGGGGCCCCCGCAGCCGGACTACATCCCCTGTCCCCTGTAATACACAGTACAACTCACAGGACTCGGAGCATATCCCCAGCAGCAGGCGGCACAGAGCTCTAGGAGTTTCACAGCTGCTGGAGAGCCATGACGCATCGCATGACGCAAAGTGACTTACGGTCTGTGTCGTCACTTCTGGATGAGAGTGAGGATGAGAGCTCAGAGCAGTCCGGCCTGCCCTGGGAATCCTCTTCGTCCAGTGGCACGCGGGGTCCGACTGTCCAGTGACCAGAGCATGAGCAAAAACGTGCAGCAGTGCAGCACTTGTGGGTATCCGTGACGGTGAAAGAGAAGCAGTCTTCCTTCCTGGAGCAAAGGCAGACCTACAGTATGGCATCTAAGTGAGTAATGCCGGGACTTGTAGACTACTGTCTGTATATACTACACTACATGGCTGTACTATATACTAGGTGGGCTGTACTATATACTAGGTGGGCTGTGCTATATACTACATGGACTGTGCTATATACTACATGGGCTGTGCTATATACTGCGTGGGCTGTGCTATATACTATGTGGGCTGTGCTATATACTACGTGGGCTGTGCTATATAGTACGTGGGCTGTGCTATATACTACGTGGGCTGTGCTATATAGTACGTGGGCTGTGCTATATAGTACGTGGGCTGTGCTATATAGTACGTGGGCTGTGCTATATACTACGTGGCTGTGCTATATACTATGTGGGCTGCTATATACTACGTGGGCTGTTATATACTACGTGGCAGGCTGTGCTACATACTACGTGGCCTGTGTTATATATTGCATGGGCAGTGTTATAAACTACATCTCTGTGCTGTATACTACATGGCTGTGCTATATACTATGTGGCTGTGCTATATACTACGAGGGCTGCTATATACTACGTGTGCTGTTATATACTACGTGGCATGGTGTGCTATATACTACGTGGGACTACGTGGGCTATTAATCTGGCAATGTACTACACCTATATTTCTCTGCTGTATCTGTGCATCATGAATCGTGTTTTGTGTTAAAGGGGGGGCCCACTGAGACGTTTTCGCCCGGGGCCCTCAAAAACCTGGAGCCAGCCCTGCCGGTAGCTGCTGCATTTCCCACCTTAGGCTTATACTCGAGTCATTACGTTATCTCAGTTTTTTGTGGCAAAATTAGGGGGGTCAGCTTATACTCGAGTATATACGGTACCTTCTTTACCTGCAATTAAAGTGCTAAAGTTTTCCCTTTCTGTTTGAAGCCTAATGTTAGGCTATAACTTCCTGTTCTGTAGAAATTATTTATCACTAGTTATCTCTTTATTGTCATAGAGAAGTTCATAGAGAAGTTTATATTACCAGATATCAAATATGCTGAGATAAAACAGGATCACGTCACTCCATTTAATGAGAGTGGTGGAACCATTGTGCCGTAGGAGAGCCAGGAGCGACTGACTCTTCACTAGCACCCCTAGTGTTGGGGTTAGGCTTGGCTCCTGATGGACACCAGTTGCTACACAAGGACAGACTCTGGACGCACAACAGCTGACCCTCAAGGGACAGGTAACTGGAATGGCCCAGTAGGAGAGAACAGCTGATACAGGAAGGCATGGCAGGAACAAAGGCACTACAGATACTGGTGGGTATGTCTGGTGTGCAAATAGGCACTGGCAGGTGCAGGCTGATATACAGATTGTCATGGCAGGTGCAGGTTTTATTTTTACGGCTCTACGTTATAAACTTCTGTGAAGCACTTGGTAGGTCAAAGTGCTCACCACACATCTAGCTAAGTTCCTTAGGGGTCTACTTTCCAAAATGGTATACTTGTGGGGGGTTTCAATGTTTAGGCACATCAGTGGCTCTCCAAACGCAACATGGCGTCCCATCTCAATTCCCGCCAATTTTGCATTGAAAAGTCATATGGCGCTACTTCCCTTCCAAGCTCTGCCATGCATCCAAACAGTGGTTTACCCCCACATATGGGGTATCGGCGTACTCAGGACAAATTGCACAACAAGTTTTGGGGTACAATGTCTTCTGGTACCCTTGGGAAAATAAAAAATTGGGGGCGAAAAGTTCATTTTTGTGAAAAAATATTTTTATTTTTACGGCTCTACGTTATAAACTTCTGTGAAGCACTTGGTAGGTCAAAGTGCTCACCACACATCTAGATAAGTTCCTTAGGGGTCTACTTTCCAAAATGGTGTACTTGTGGGGGGTTTCAATGTCTAGGCACATCAGTGGCTCTCCAGACGCAACATGGCGTCCCATCTCAATTCCAGCCAATTTTGCATTGAAAAGTCAAATGGCGCTCCTTCCCTTCCGACCTCTGCCATGCGCCCAAACAGTGGTTTACCCCCACATATGGGGTATCTGGGTACTCAGGAAAAATTGTACAACAACACTTGGGGTCCATTTTTTCCTGTTACCGTTGGTAAAATAAAACAAATTGGAGCTGAAGTAAATTTTTTGTGAAAAAAAAATTAATGTTCATTTTTTTTTAAACATTCCAAAATTTCCTGTGAAACACCTGAAGGGTTAATAAACTTGTTGAATGTGGTTTTGAGCACCTTGAGGGGTGCAGTTTTTAGAATGGTGTCACACTTTGGTATTTTCTATCATATAGACCCCTCAAAATGACTTTAGATGTGATGTGGTCACTAAAAAAAATGGTGTTGTAAAAATGAGAAATTGCTGGTCAACTTTTAACCCGTGTAACTCCCTAACAAAAAAAAATTGTTTCCAAAATTGTGCTGATGTAAAGTAGACAAGTGGGAAATGATACTTATTAAGTATTTTGTGTGACATATCTCTGTGATTTAAGGGCATAAAAAGTCAAAGTTGGAAAATTACAACATTTTCGCAAAATTCCCGTTTTTTTCACAAATAAATGCAGGTAATATCAAAGAAATTTTACCACTATCATGAAGTACAATATGTCTTGAGAAAACAGTGTCAGAATCACCAGGATCCGTTGAAGCGTTCCAGAGTTATAACCTCATAAAGGGACAGTGGTCAGAATTGTAAACATTGGCTTGGTCATTAATGTGCAAACCACCCTCGGGGCTTAAGGGGTTAAAAAAGACAATTCTTTGTGGGTTTCTGCACCCATTCCATTATAGGAAAATGCAGGGGTAAAAACGCATGAAATCCACACAAAATCCGCCTTAAAATGCGCAGATTTGATTTTGACCTGCGTTTTCTGCCAAGATGCAGAATCCGCACGGGAAATTCCACAGGCAAATCCACAACGTGTGCACATAGCCTAATAACACTATAAAAAGGATAAGTGTTTTTTTTTACTGATAACAGGTTCCCTTTAAAGATGTGCAAAGATAATGATAGATAGAGAGATGGATAATAGATATTATTTAATTATACAGCACCATTGATTCCATGGTGCTGTACATGAGAAGGGGTTACATACAAATTACAGATGTCACTTACAGTAAGCAAACTAACAAAGACAGACTGGTACAGAGGGAAGATCACACTGCCCTTGCGGGCTTACATTCTACAGGAGGGTGGGGAAGGAGACAGTAGGTTGGAGGGGTTGCAGAAGCTCCGATGTTGGTGAGGCGGTAGCTCAAGTAGTGGTGAGGAGGCAGCAGGGTCATTGCAGGCTGTAAGCTTTTCTGAAGAGGTGGGTTTTTAGGTTCCGTTTGAAGGATCCGAATGTGGTTGATAGTTGGACGTGTTGGGGAAAAGAATTCCAGAGGATGGCGGATATTCGGGAGAAGTCTTAGAGGCGGTTTGGTAAGGAATGAATAAGTGTGGAGAGAAGGTCTTGGGAGGACCGGAGATTACGTGAGGGAAGATATCGGGAGATTAGTTCAGAGATATATGGAGGAGACAGGTTATGGATGACCTTGTAGGTCAATATCAGTAATTTGAACTGGATATGCTGAGGGAATGGGAGCCGATGAAGAGATTTGCAGAGGGGAGAAGTGGAGGAGTAGCGAGGAGAGGGATTAATTAGTCAGGCAGCAGAGTTAAAGATGGACTGAAGAGGTGCGAGGGTGTTAGCAGGGAGGCCACAGAAAAGGATGTTGCAGGAGTCGAGGCGGGAGATGATGAAAGCATGCACAAGTATTTTAGTAGATTGAGGGTTGAGGAAAGGATGGATTCTGTAAATATTTTTGAGCTGGAGGCGACAGGAGGTGGAAAGAGGTTGGATGTGCGGTTTGAAGGACATGGCAGAGTCAAGGGTTATTCCGGGGCAGCAGACGTCGTACAGGTGAAAGCGTGATGCTGTTGGGCTACGTTCACATTAGCGTTTCCCGACAAACGCTGCGGCGACGCATGCGTCATGCGCCCCTATATTTAACATGGGGGACGCATGGACATGCGTTGTGCTGCATTGTGCGACGCATGCGTTTTCTGTGCCGTAAGCGTCGGGCGCAGAAAACGCAACAAGTTTCATTTTTCTTGCGTCCAAATTTCGGCAAAAAAAGACGCATGCGTCGCAAAACGCAGCGTTTTTGCGTGCGTTTTGGTGCATTTTTATTTGCGTTGTGCGTTGCGTCGCCGACGCAGCGGCGCACAACGCAAATGTGAACGTAGCCGATAGATAGGTCAGGTAAGGAAGATCTGTGCGATGGAGGAAAGATGATGAGTTCAGATTTGTCTACATTGAGTTCGAGGAATCGAGAGGAGAAGGAGGACATGACTGATAGACACTCCGGGATTCTGGACAGCAGAGAGGTAACGTCTGGGCCAGAGAGGTAGATCGGAGTGTCATCAGCATAAAGGTGGTACTGGAATCCATGTGATTTTATGAGTTGCACCAGGCTAAGTGTATAGATTGAGAAGAGTAGGGGTCCTAGAACAGAGCCTTGGGGGACTCCAAAAGAGAGAGGGTGGGATGAGGAGGTAGTGTGGGAGTGGGGAATGCTGAATGTGCGGTTAGAAAGGTATGAGGAGATCCAGGATAGGGTGAGGTCTTTAATGCCAAAGGAGAAGATCTGTAGTAGGAGGCAGTGGTCAACTGTGTCGAAAGCAGAGGACAGGTCTAGAAGGAGGAGTATAGAGTATTGTCCATTAGCTTTGGCTGTAAGTAGGTCGTTAGTAGTTTTGGTCAGGGAAGACTCAGTTGAGTGATGGGGGTGGAAACCAGATTGTAGATTGTCAAAGAACAAGTTAGATGAGAAGTGGGAGGAAAGTTCAGCATGGACGTGCTGCTCCAGGAGTTTGGAAGCGAATGGGAGCAGTGATACTGGGCGATAGCTGGACATAGCGGTTGGGTCGAGGGTTGGCTTTTTAAGTATAGGCATGATTGTGGCATGTTTGAAAGCAGAAGGAAAGGTACCAGAAGTTAGTGATAGGTTGAAGAGCTGGGTTAGGGATGGGATAAGAGTGGTGGTGAGGTTGGGAAGGAGGTGGGATGGGGTCGAGTGCACAGGTGGCAAGATGTGATTTGGAGGGGAGACAATTAAGCTGCCCTTCAATGTTGGAGAGGGAGGTTATGGGGTTTGGGCATTGGTCTTGTATACAAAGGGTTGTGGTGGTTGAACAATGAAGACTTGCCTTGTTTGGTCGATCTTATTTTTGAAGTGTGTGGCAACGTCCTCAGCAGAGATAAGGGAGGTTGAAGGGGGCAGTGTTGGGCAGAGGAGGAAGTTAAAAGTTTTGAATAACTGTTTGAGATACAAGGGTTGTGAAGTAGGTCTGTTTAGCAGAGGTGAGGGCATATTTGAAAGCGAATGTTGCCTATTTGAATGCAGTGAAATCGTCGTGCGAATTTGTTTTCTTCCAACGCCGCTCTGCAACCCTGGACACTTGCCAGAGCTTTTTAGTGATGCTATCCGGCAGAGACATAACTTCGCGGCCACACAAGACATTATAAAATTGCACCCTGTAGTGTCTGGAATGTGGAACTTATTGTACAGCCACTTCTGGGTCACATTGCACTGCGCATGACTCGGAAACTGTAGACTAGATAGATAATTATTAGATGAGAAATAGATAAAACAAAGAATTTAACACCATAATCTTCCAAAAAATAAAGGTGATAAATAGCCCATAATATACTAAGAAATGGGGGCACCACAGACTATACAGCATAGGGATCCAACCCTGACCTGAGAATATGAGCATACACAAAACAGAAGAAAAAGCACAGGCCATATAAATTGGGGATCACCAGTCAGTAAAGAATTTATTCCAAAACACAGCTTTTTTGAAGTATAGCAAGTATAACACAGGAAAAAAGACATTTAAAAACAACTAAAAACACATATTAAACTGATGCCAAACAAATGGCACATGCCTGTACACACGTAGAAGGGGAGGAAACATATATAATAATAATGATGAAAAACATAAGTGTGCAAATACTCCTCACAACACTATATGGACAGCATATTATTCACCATACATAGTGTAAAAACCAACGCACATACGTCGTGCAAAGCACCCAAAAGAATGCTATGGCAGAAATAAATACATGCAATATAGTACAAGAGAGCTGGATGAACTTAGAGTGAGGCCAAAAGCCATAGGTAATGCACATGCAATGGAGACACTCAAGTAAATGCAAGCAAATAACACATAACGCTCAGTGTAAGCCAAAACTCCTATTCCCCAAATGATACGGATTTAGGACCGGCACACTAACCCTAACTGTCCCAGAGCTAGTACAGGAGCATAGCACTATGAGTGAACACATAAATAACGTGTAAAACCAGCAGAGCATGCACAACAGTCACCTCCCCAAAAAGGTTAGCGGGTATAATAACCCAGATGTACTGACAGGCAAAAAGAGAGCAAGTACCCTACGCGTGTCGCCACTACGGTGGCTTCATCAGGGGTGTGGTTTTTGCTCCAAATACCCCCCTCATTTCGCATATGTCACAAACTGAGATCGAATTTCTGGACCTCAAACTCTTTCTGACGGATTCCAAGATCACTACAAGTCTGTACCGTAAGCCTACAGCGACTAATAGCCTGTTGCACTTCACCAGTTTTCACCCACAGCATCTGAAGGAGGGAATACCGAAGGGCCAGTTCTATAGGGTCAAGAGGAACTGTACCCGACAGGAGGACTTTTTGAAACATTCCCGTGAACTCACGTCGAGGTTCAAAGAAAGAGGCTATCCAAACAAGGTAATTTCGCGTGCTTACATCGAGGCCAGAGATCAGGATAGGGCTAACCTACTGTGTCCCTGGGCCAAGGCCACTGGTAGACCACTGGGGATTATCACTCCCTTTAACAACCAATGGCATGATGTACGTAATATCCTGTCTAGGTATTGGGGTCTGCTTTTGAGTGAGTCCAAGTTGGTACCACACATCTCGCCCAAACCCAATCTGATAGCAAGGAGAGCTAGGAATCTTAAAGATTGTCTTAGTCACAGCCATTTCCAACGTCCCACTGTAAGTACTAATGGAGGATTCCGTCTCCGTGGCACTTTCCCGTGTGGAAATTGCAACATCTGTCCGTTTACAGCAGGGGACACTAATGTGACGTTATCCTCTTTGCCTTTTCAGATTACTCCTAGAACATACTTTAACTGCAAGACTAGGAATCTTGTTTATGCCTTGGTTTGTCCGTGCCCTAAGGTTTACGTGGGGCAAACAACACAAGAACTAAGGAAAAGAATTCAGCAACACTTTTCTAATATTACTACAGCAAAGAAGGATAAGATGAAAGGAAAGCCCCTAACGTCGGTTGCCTCACATTACCTCGCGGAGCATAATTCCTTGTGGAACGGAACAAGGATATGTGGTTTGGACAAAGTCCCCGTTAATATTAGAGGTGGCAACATTACCTCAGAATTGCTCAGACGGGAATCAAAATGGATTTTTGACATGAACTGTGTGGCCCCGATGGGCCTCAACGAGGATTTGCTGTTTACAGGCTTTTACAAGTGTATATGACCATGTGATCTTAGGTGGTGGTTACGATAGTGTATATGTTTTCTATTTGCCCACATGGACGCTGTTGCTGCCAGGGGCACTCCATGCACACTTATCTTACTTACTGTTGTCATTGCCCTATATTGTGTTTCCGTTCCATTTTTGGTGGGGTTTCAGTTTAACTGCCCCTATTGATCTTGACTATATGGACAGCATATTGCAGTTAGTAGCAGGTATCTATATGGACAGCATATTGAAGCTAGTAGTAGGTAGTGGGTTCATATGTTGGTGTCAGGTCAGGTTTGATTATGTGTACCAATGTATTCTTTGGCTACTAGGGACTTTTTGATTCTCTGATATTTAGCCTTACGTCCCTATACTGAGACTGTGTTTCTATTTGGGTGTCTCCTTTGATTACCTGTATCATTGCATCTGAATTATATGGATAACATATCAAACCTGGTGCCACCTTTACACTCACTCTCGACAACCAATTGAATAATTCTCACGGATTTATTGCCATATGTACCTTGCTTTGTTTGCTTGCTGTATCAATTTAACTGTACCTGCCTTTGTCCTGTGAGTACCCAGATAGGATTGTGAGTCCGGTTATTTCACATATAATATGACTGAAGCACTCTACCAATATGGGAATTTCATGATCACATTAAAAGCTTTATGTATTTTGAATTGTTATACATCCTTCCCCTTATTTAAGGTTTAGCGTTGGTCTTATCATACGCTTTACTTGGGTATGGGATATGTGGCAAAGTGCTGTCAGGGCTATCGGCATTTGCACAGATCCAGCGTGTGTGTACATTAAGTTCCTACAGTCTCTTGCGTGTCTGGCTAGCAACTAGCTAGGCACAGGCCCCCTTTCTGGGTATTTGAGATTGATGTCTAAATGTCGTTGGCTTTTTAGTCCTAGACTCTGTCTGGCTTGGGTACATGGATGCCTGTGAGTATCTATCTGTTGTGGGCAACATGTTACCTCATGCCACATATGTTTTTGTGTGAGTTTGGCCTATGTGTACCCATGCCTACTGCTGCTGCATGCGTGATCTGTCAACACATACTGATGCCAAGCATCGGTTATTTCTGGATTGTGTCTTTTTCGGCACCTGCACTATGGACACCGCAGCTTGGTGATTGGTGTCTTATGACTATGACTTACTTCTAGACACTTCCTGGCGCGGATATGCCGGCACCTGTGATGCTCTCGTCACTGTATGCCGTGGCCGGCATTGATCTCGCCGCTGTGAGTACTAGCCATCACATACCGCATGGTTCTCTGTGCAGGCTCGGTTTATTTACTTATCTATCTATTTATATGTATGTCTACTGCTGTTATTGGCCGGGGCTCCCCGGCGATTTGAAAAACATTTGAAAAACCTTTACTGTTAATGTTCCATGTCTATGGCTTTTTCCCATATACCTTCTGGACAGATACTCTGGTGCTCGTGTATATCTCGCCGCTGAGATCATTAGGGCACCACATGCCGCGGGGAACTTGATGCAGGCTTTGCTCGCCCCTCCTTTATTGGCCGGGATTCTCCGGCGATTTGTGTACCTCCACCGTTGCTAAGCGCCGATTACTTCCGGTTTTGGAATGTCCTCTGGGGCAGATATGCCGAGGCTTGTGTATAGCTTGCCCCTGAGAATACTAGGGCACCATTTGCCGCGGGGATCTCTATGCGGGCATTGCTTGCTTATTTTTATTTGTATATATGTTTATTGTTGCCTCTGGCCGGGACTCTCCGGCGATCTGTAAACTCCCACCGTTGCTAGGCGCCGACCACTTCCGGTTTCGGAATGCTGGCGCCTGCGTGGTGGGCACTTATATCAGGAGACTATACCTTCACCACTTTTTGCTGTGTGCTTGTTATTATTGTGGTCTGGTATGTCCACGCCTGCGCAGACCCCTGCGCAATGGATAACGGTGTACGCCACCTGTCTTTCTCTGTCCTGCCATTTCCGGGCGAATCTCCACAGCTGCGTCCATTTGGATGCCACACTATAAGGTATTTATACACGGGTATTTGGAGCAAAAACCACACCCCTGATGAAGCCACCGTAGTGGCGACACGCGTAGGGTACTTGCTCTCTTTTTGCCTGTCAGTACATCTGGGTTATTATACCCGCTAACCTTTTTGGGGAGGTGACTGTTGTGCATGCTCTGCTGGTTTTACACGTTATTTATGTGTTCACTCATAGTGCTATGCTCCTGTACTAGATCTGGGACAGTTAGGGTTAGTGTGCCGGTCCTAAATCCGTATCATTTGGGGAATAGGAGTTTTGGCTTACACTGAGCGTTATGTGTTATTTGCTTGCATTTACTTGAGTGTCTCCATTGCATGTGTATTACCTATGGCTTTTGGCCTCACTCTAAGTTCATCCAGCTCTCTTGTACTATATTGCATGTATTTATTTCTGCCATAGCATTCTTTTGGGTGCTTTGCACGACGTATGTGCGTTGGTTTTTACACTATGTATGGTGAATAATATGCTGTCCATATAGTGTTGTGAGGAGTATTTGCACACTTATGTTTTTCATCATTATTAGTATATATGTTTCCTCCCCTTCTACGTGTGTACAGGCATGTGCCATTTGTTTGGCATCAGTTTAATATGTGTTTTTAGATGTTTTTAAATGTCTTTTTTCCTGTGTTATACTTGCTATACTTCAATAAAGCTGTGCTTTGGAATAAATTCTTTACTGACTGGTGATCCCCAATTTATATGGCCTGTGCTTTTTCTTCTGTTTTGTTAAATAGCCCATAATAATGGCTTGATGTTTGGTAATTACCTGGACGCTTGGCACTCTGATAAAACTTATCTGGCTGGTGCTGCTTCAAACTATTTTTTATTTTTTTAGATAGATAGAGATGGGATAGATAGATTGATACCATAAATTCGTATATAAGCCAAGATTTTCAGCAAATTTTTTTTGTGCTGAAAACGCCCCCCTCGGCTTATACACGAATCATGGTCCAGAAAGCCAGGGAAACAGGGGCAGGAGCTGGTAACTGTGACATCATACTCACCCTGCTCACGCCATTGCTGAACGTCCCTGCATCTCCATTGTCCAGTTGCGGCAGCTATTCCTGTGCTGAGCAGTCACATGGAACCACTCATTAAGGTAACGAATATGCACGCGTCTCCACTCCCATAGGCATAGCATGCATATTCATTACCTTAATGAAGGGTACCACGTGATCACTCAACACAGGAGACGAGAGCTGCGGGTGCCGAGACAACGGAGATGCAGGGGACGTGGTGAGCGACCAGGTGAGTATGACGGGGAGGACGGGGGAAGTCCAGCCATGCATACAAGAATGGGGAAGGATGAGTGAAGCCCACTCATGAATACAAGGATGGGGAGGATGGGGTAAGCCCAGCCATGCATACAAGGACAGGGGAAGCCCAGCCAGGCATACAAGGACGGGGGAGGATGGAGGGAGCCCAGCCATGCATACAAGGATAGGGGGAGCCACACAGAGCAGGACAGGGATGAGGGGACAATGCATACCCAGCTTATACTTGAGTCAATAAGCTTACCCAGCTTTCCAAGGCAAAATTAGGTGCCTCAGCTTATACTTGGGTTGGCTTATACTTGAGTATATACGGTAGATAGATAGACATGGGATAGATATATAGATACACACAACACATTATACTTACCTATGTAGAAGCCTTTTACTTCCTTGGGTTTCAGAAGAGCTCTCAGTGTTTGGCATCTTCTTATTTCTGTCTTCCAGTCACATCTCTGCTAACATCTGATTGGACTGGTCAGTCCAATCAGCTGAGTAACTCCCCTGCTGCCTAGCACTGTGTGCTGCAGGGGAGGCTGGAGCTTGGGGCAGGAGAAGGGTCTGACAGAGACTGGGCATGGCTTCAGTTGTGACATTATGTCCAGTCTTTGCCAGCCTGGAAAACTTTAGTCAGGGTGTGAGCAGCTCCTCCAGAATCAGGGGAGAGCTGATCACATGACTCGGTGTGATATCTAGGCAACCATGCAGAATGCTGATAGGGAGTATATTACATACTGTCAGCATTCTGAAGTGTATGTACACACACAAATTATAAAGAAAGCCCGGACAACTCCTTTAAGTATGTGGCCCCCCCAGGGTCCTGGTCGTCACAGTAGCATTGCTTTCCTCACGGGGAGAGTGATGTTACATTTGGAAGCGATAAAGGATATCTTATGTCAGGTAATCACAATACACACAACATGTTCACACTTCAGGCCACAAGGGGGAGCTTGTGATCCTATTTCTAGGTGACTCCCCTATAAATATTGTGGTTTGGAGGGAAAGAGAGGTCAGATTGTCAGAGAGACAGAAGGGAGCAGACAGACATAGAGTGTCAGAAGGTCTGAAGGGGCCGTGTAGTTGAAGTACTACAGCCCCTGGAAAGAGACATACAGAAAGCCGAACATTGTTCAGTGAGCGTGCAGGACAGCAAAGCACAGGAGAGTAACATCAGGGGGAAGACAGCAGCGAGCAGACTGTCTCCCTGGCAAAGCGCAGATAACTGATAGCTGTACCACCGAGGTTGTAAGGGACGCTAAGACTTACATCAGAAACTGGCAGGACAGCTGAACTGCAAGTTACCTGTCCGCCACACACACCTGAGACACAGTAAGACAGATCCCGGGGCATGCTAGAGTCCCTGTAAAAAGGCTAGAGTTACCTGTTATGCAGGTATTGTCCTATCCTATATAGGGGACAGAGAAAACTGTGAGGACCTTATCTGAAGCCATAGGCAGTAAGGGACTACAACATCACCGAGCTAGAGGAAGGCATTTAACTCCACCTGGTAAAGGGAACTCTGGATTCGCTTCCAAGCCGGCCGGACCCTGCCTGCCCTGTGATCTGGTACCCTGGACTGTGGCTGCCTGAAGTCTTCAGTAAACCAGGTAAAGAGACTGCAAACCTGTGTCCTCATTCTTTACTGCGCCATTCACCATCTTCCATCTACACACCGGGAGCCCTGGGGATATACTCCACCTGTGGGAAGTTATACCATCTAGCTGCCATAACATCACCCCAGAGGACCCCTTAAAGCAGCGTCAGTCCCCACTGCCTGAATACCACAGGTGGCGTCACGAACATAAACTTTATTCAATTTCCCTTTTTACATGGGCGCCTAGGGCCACGGACCGGGTCGCCACCGTGACATCTCCCGGTGAACACCGGACCTGGTACCGGGTACCCCATGGCGACTCAAGTGCTTTTACAGATATTTTCATCACTATCTCAATAGGGGTCAAAGTCTAAATTCCTTATCAGTACGACTTTGGAGCGTGAGAGGAAACTTGAGTTCCGAACTCCTGCTCTAGTTAGAAGTACTTCACCATCTTATTAAACAGTGCAGGTTTTTTCCTTGCTGGCAGTGCAATAGTTAATCTGTTCGGTTGAATCTCCTGGACGTTTCCTACCTGGATTGTTTCAGCTGTTCAGTGTTTGCCGCTCCCCTCTGCTATATATGCTCGCCTCTGGCACTTAGGAATTGGCATTGTTAGTTCTTACTGCCTGGTTAGGAGTTGGAGGTGTAGTTCGTGGTTGGAATCGGCATTTGGAGATTTGTTCAGAAGATTGTTGCTTGAAGTTTTGTGTGCACAGTCTCATCCTCTCTTATTTGTCTTCTCCTTCTTTTAACTCCCTTGTGTTCCACGCTGTTGGTTGGTAAGTGTATTTTGAATGATTTAGGAAAGATAAAAATCTTTATACCGTGTTAGCCAGTAGATAGAAAAATATTTAGAATTGAGAGTCCTCAGTGGTTGATACATTTTAATGGCCAACTGAAAAGATGGTAACAAATTGCAAACAGCAGCCAGAAAACTAAGGAGCCCCGGATGCGGGGAGGTTAGCAATCTGGCTGTATATATTTCCTCTGGGAGTAGGTCACAATTTTTTTTACCAGCAGAGATCCATTTTGGCAAAAGTAAGACCAGAGTCTCAAGCAACATAAACTGTCCAGACCAATACCCATAATCACCATTGACTCAGCACCCTTGAGCCAGGGGTATTTTACTCGGGTCTGTTGAGCGATACATCTGCAGGCCATGCACTTGGAATTAATCAATTGTTATGTGCTAGAGGGCTTGCCCTCTCCTGTGGTACTTGGACTATCTTGTCTTATGCTGCACAATCCTGTAGTGGACTGGAAGACTCAAAAGGTGGTAGTGTGAAGTGAGTACTGTCAAGGATACTGCTTGTGCACCTGGTTAGCCATGGTGGATACCCGGGCTTTGCCAGATTACCTGTCTGACTTCAGGGATGTGTTTTCTGAACAAGGTTGTCAAGAACTCCCTCCTCATCGTCTTATGCCTAAGAGCAGGTTATAATATTTCTTGTCCAAAGAGGCAGACCATGAAGGAATATATAGCAGAAAGTGTGGCAAAGGGTCATATTAGACCTTACTCATTTCCCATTGCAGGGCAGGATTTCTATTTGTTAAGAAAAAAAAATGGTTGGTTAAGCCCATGCCTAGATTTTTGCTAACTTAATCGGATCATGGTGTGGGATCCATATCCTCCCCTTCTCATTCCGGACCTCTTTAATCAGATTGTCTGGGGCTAAATGTTTTTCTAAACTGGACCTCTATGGAGCACATAATCTCATTCGATTTGAGGGAGATGGGTGGAAGACATATATTCTGTCATGCCGACTTCAGACTCTGTTCACACTGGGGAGTCTGATGTGCAGTCTTAGACCTTCGTGTTGCTCAGCCCGAGTTTGGGAGTCAGCAGTGGTTTGTTCTCTGAAGTGCAGCTTGGCAGGAGTTAATTTTTTGATTAGTGTCAATTGTAGGCTGAGGCTGCTGGGAACACCTTCTCCCTTTATCTATGGCTCAGAACATTCCTTGATGCCGACTATCATTTGCGTGCCTCTTACTTACTGGTCCTGTGTTGGAGTAGCTGTTCATACTCAAATCTTAGTTTGGAGTCTGGAGTATACTTTGTTGTTTGTTCATTTCCCTATTTGTATTGTGTTCTCTCCACACACTTATTGTGTTGTCCTGATAGCTTGCTTTGAGGTGCAGATCACTTTATCCCGGTCAGTCTTTATCGGTGTTTTCCCTTACAGTTGACCTCCTGGGGCGAGGGATGGGGGTTTAGCTAAGGGCTGGACAGGAGATAGGGACAGGTCGGTGACTCAGGCCTCCCTACCATCAAGGGTACCCCTGACTTAAGGAAAGACAGGGCTCCCCTAGCCTGAGGGGCAGTTCAGGGGCCCAGGTTCCTCATCTCCTGTTTCCCATGACATACTCCGAGACATTATTTGCCAAACCAGAGAAATGTATGTTATTGGTTCAGGAGATCCCTTTTCATAGTTATTACTTGTCATCCACCAATTTTCACCCTGATCCAGTGAAAGTCCAGGCAGTACTCAATTTGGCATCATCCTGAAGACATAAAAGCTTTATAAAGGTTTTTAGGTTTCGAAAAGTATTACCATAAGTTCATCGAAAACTTTTCGGTAGTGGCCAAAACTCTGACGGATATGACCAGGAAAGGGACAGACTTTTCCAAATGGTCCAGTCCGGCCACTGAGGCAATAGATATTTTAAAGAAATGTTTTACTTCTGCGCTAAATCTTTTACAGCCTGATGTCACTCAGCCATTTGGTTGGGACTGTATTGTCACAGGGTGCATGTTGTCAAAGTAAATGGCGTCTGTATGCATACTTTTTAAAGAAACTGTCATCTGCTGAAAAAAACTATGACATTGGTAATAGGAAACTATTGGCAATAAAGTGGGCTTTTGAAGAGTGGCAACATTTTTTGGAGGGGGCAGTACATCCGGTTATGGTATTTACGAATCATAAAAATCTTTTATATTTGGAATCTGACACCTAGACAGGCAAAATGGTCATTCTTCTTCACCAGATTCAACTTTTTTGTGATGTATAGGCCTGGGGATAAGAACATAAAGGCAGATGCTTTATCTCATTGTTAAACTTAGGGAGGAGATAATTGTGAACCAGTTCCTTTATTACAAAAAGCGGTAGTTATTGAAACTATATGTTCTTATCTGGAGAGGGGAAGTTGTAGAGCTCAGGGGGATGCCCCGGCTGCCTGTCCTTCTTGTAAACTATTTGTTCCTGTGAATGTCCGTTTTAAAATTTTAAGTGAACATAATGAGTCAGTCTTGGCTGGACATCCTGGTAGTAAAGCCACCACTGCTCTTCCTAATCCTCATTTTTGGTGATGTTGAGTGCATCAGGATGTTCGGGAGTATGTGGCTGGCTGCAGTATTTGCGCACGTTCTAAGACCCTTCATACTCGTCCGCCTGGGACTCTTCAACTTTGGCAATTCCCTGTAGACCTTGGAGTCATTTGTTGGTAGATTTCATCACTGATCTACCTCTGTTGACAGGTAATACTGTTATATTGGTGGTGGTGGACATTTCGTTTGCGACACCTGCCGCTAGGGCTCACAGTCTACATGGGATGGGTGAGGATACACTAGGAGAGGGTAGAGCTGGTCGTGCGGCGATTCAGTAGATCGAGGATCACTGCAGGTTGTAGGCTTGTCAGAAGAGGTGAGTCTTCAGGTTCTTTTTGAAGGTTTTTGTGGTAGGCGAGAGTCTGATGTGTTGGGGTAGAGTTCCAGAGTATAGGGCGATGAATGAGGTTGAAAGTGAAAGTTTTACAACACATGGATTTTCTACACCTCTATTTCTTGTTTCTACAGGAAAAAAAAGTTTTTACTTGTTCGGTGTCTCCTCAAAATCAATGAAGGGTATAATGGCCAGTTACAATGTAAATGGTTTTCCAGTATACTAAAGTGCACTTTGCAGCATCCCTCCAGAAATATGATACTCATAAGAAGAAAAATAACAAGAAAGTAAAACTGGGATTTGTTAGTTCTAATCATCAAGACAACCTAGAAACAGATCTCTGTAATGGTTGCATTGGGTTTTTTAGAGGATTACACCTTTCATGGATGTTTAATTCTGTGCATGCTGCAATGTTGTTTTCAATGATCCTTTTAGTTCAACATGAACATCTGAGGACGGTTAATGGTTATCATTAATGCATCTTTGCACAATTATAGTTAAGAAGAAATATTCAGTAATGTCATTCTTCATTTAAATTTGCTTCTGTGCAAACATGCACTTTCTACTGCGCCTATAAACATAAGAGCAGATTAAATTATAGGAAAGGAATTAAAAAACAACATTACAGAAAAGTCTATAAAAACCACAAATGAAAAACAGTTCATTTTATTCAGATTCAGAGAACTGATTGTAATAGTTATGTCAAATCTAGCCATGATAATTACTACGCTATTATTATTACTCTAGAAATTTTGCATTCTCTATTTGCACTGGTAGACGTAAGACTGATGACCTAAGAAAAACAAGAAAAAAAAAAATGGACAAATTGTATTTTTTTCTTCAAGTACAATGTCCTGCAACAACCCATACAACACAACAACACAAAAAAAAATGGAGAAAAAAGGCAAATTGGACATAATTTCATACAAAACCCCCAAAATGGGGGGGACAAAATTGTTGACACCTTTCCAAAATTGTGAGTAAACAACTTTGTTTCAAGCATATGATGCTCGTTCAACTCAGCTGTGGCAAGTAACAGGTGTGAGCAATATGAAAACCTGAAACCAGATAAAAAGGGGAGAAGTTGACTCATTCTTTGCATTGTGTGTCTCTATATGCCACTCTAAGTATGGATAACAGAAAGAGGAGGAGAGAACTGTCTGAGGACTTGAGAACCAAAATTGTTTAAAAATATAAACAATTTCAATGTTACAAGTGTGAAGTCTCCAGAAATCTTGATGTTCCTTTGATGTACAACATAATTAAGAAGTGTATAACCCATGGTATTGTAGCTAATCTGCCTGGATGTAGATGGCAGCCCCAATCAAGATGCAAAGAAATTCAAGCTGTCCTGCAGGCTCAGGGTGCAACAGTGTCAGCGCGAACTATCTATTGACATTTAAATGAAGTGCTATGGCAAGAGACCCAAGAGGACCTCACTGCTTACACAGAGACATGTAGTTTGCTAAAATATACGCAAGTCAAAATCTTTCTGGCAAGACGTCTTGTGGACAGATGAAACCAAGATAGAGCTCTTTGGTAAAGCACATCATTCAACTATTTACTGGGAATGGAATGAGAAACGAACTCCGAACCTACAGTCAATTATGGTGGAGGTTCAAAGAGGTTTTTCTGCCTATGGCACTGGGTGCATTTACTGTGTGTAAGGCATCATAAAATCTGAAGATTACCAAAGTATTTTGGGTCGCGATGTAGTGCCTAGTGTCAGAATGATGGGTTTATGTGCTAGGTCATGGGTCTTCCAGCAGGACAATGGCCCCAAACATACTTCAAGAAGCACCCTGTAATGGATCTAGAGTTCTGAAGTAGCCAGCAATGAGTCAGGATCTACATCCCATTGAACACCTGTGGAGAGATTATTGGGAAAATTGCTGCTGGGAGAAGGCACCCTTCAAATATGAGAGACCTGGTGCAGTTTGCAATAGAAGAGTGTTCCAAAATTCCAGGTGAGAGGTGTAATAGGTTTGTTGATGGTTATAGTAAGCGATTAATTGCAGTTATTTATTCCAAAGGGTGTGCAATCAAATATTAAGTTGATGGTGCCAACAATTTTGTCCAGTCCATTTTTGGGGTTTGTGTGAAATGATGTCCAATTTGCCTTTTTTTTCTGTGTTTTCTTGTGTTGCTCCAATACACACAAAGGAAATAAACATGCGAATCGCAAAACGTGTAACTGGGAGAAATATCTCATTATCTGGAACAATTTCAAAAGGTGCAAACACTTTTGACCATGACTGTATGTATACTCTCAGAGGCTTAAGGACCGGGCCCGGCATGTGAGAGGGCCCGCCAATGCCAGACCCTACTTCAGCTGGATGTGGGTCCTCGGACATACATTCAGCTGCAGTGTACATTGGAACAATTTCAACAGTGCCAACACTTTCAGTCATGACTTTATGTGCAACTGAAGGTGTCAAGATGAACATTCACATGAGAATCTTTAGCCTATGTGCAGGGTAAACAGAGCTGGTAACTGTTTGATGACATGGGGTGTTCACTAGCATCTCTGCTGTAAGACCAGACCACATACCAAAACTCAAGTTCAGAAACTCGGCCACAAAATCCTTAATAATTATTATTTAACGGCCTTTGGCTCAATCTTGAGCCATAGTGACTTGATGAATGAACGATCTGTAGGAAGACTGATCCAGTGCAAGCCTAGATAGGTCCACCAGGATCTTCCCCACCGTTATCTTGATTGTATCAAGCCATCATGTTGCTGGTCTTCCTCTTCGCCTTGTTCTTTCTATTCTTCCAACTATGATGTTCTTCTCCAATGATTGCTCTCTTTATGTGAAGTGTCCAAAGTAGGCAAGTCATAACTTGATCTTTGCTTTAAGTATTAAGTCTGGCTTTATTTGTTCTAAAATTCATTTGTTTGCTCCTCTTGCCATCCATGGTATTGATAACATCCTTTTCCAGATCCACACCTAATAAAATATTCTGCAGAATTTGTTTTTTTGAAACAGACAGTAATCGTCTCCAGTGGGGTAAGTTCTGTACCTTCACCAATGACATCCATAGCACAAATTACATGGGCGCTATTTACAGACGTTACATTCCCTTATATATTATAAGCAAGATAATATTTACTACTGTGATATCAGACAATGATCTGAGCCTTTCTTCTATTCTATATGTACTTTAGCATCCATCTATACTGTCACTATACTAACATTAGTTGTACAGAACCCCTTTTTTATTTTTTTCCTGCCTAGTCCAGTGGTCTATGGGGCATCCCTGTGAGCCGGGTGAGGAAGAGCATATTGTTTAGAATAGAATAGGATCCTTCTAGCACATAACAGCTCTATTCTAACCAGCTTTTGTGTGAAAGAACTCTGTAGATGGAGATTTCACAATGTGCATTCATGAAGATTGTAGCAGCTAGCGGTGTTATTAGGCTTCTCCCATTACAATCATGGAGCTGAACTTATGCGCTAATGACAAAAGTGTGCATGGTATATTTGGACCACACAAAAACCATTCCCGATTTTAATTGAGACAGTGTTCGGCATTCCCTTGCCAAAGCTCATACTGGCAGTTATTGTTCCCAAGCCAATTCACGAGACTACAAATTTTAAGTGCTAACAAAAAATGACAATAAATGTTTAATAAAATGTGGTAAAAAGGAATTTTGAGCAGAATAGGAAACAACAAACTCCTATTTGGACATTATACCGAATATTCCATATACTTGGAACCTGTATCCATTTGTCCTACAGCTTCATAATTGACAGTGTCCATGGATATGGACCTACTTGTATAACTGACACTTTCTGGAATTAAAAAGTGACCCATCCACCATTTCTCATCACATTAGCATAATATTGAGTCACCTGAGTTACTGAATTAAAGATTTTTAAAAAATAAAATGGCAGCTCAATTAACCTCTCCAATGTGATAATGAAGCTCCCCTCTGGAATGGGTTCCTAACTTGAGGTAAAACAGTACTTTTTGCAGCAATTTGTGCAAAAAAAAAAGCAGCATCTGCAATCGTAGTGTATATTACATTGTCTGCATAGTCAGCTGCTGAGTAGAAGAAAGCCTAGAGAGATTGTCACGAAGCTCTCTTAAACCTTCTTAAAGGTTCTTCAGCAGCTGGGATGGTTATTCTCTATAACATTGTGATCAGCTGCTGTAGCGTAAAAAGAGGGAAGTTCAAGTGAATCATTCACCGAGTTACATGACGTTCTTTCTCCTTAGTTTCCGCAGCTGAAAAGTCTATTATGAGGTTCTGCATTGTGTATTGTACTAACAGTTACGTTCTCACTGTCATTTCAATAAACTTTGCAAAAAATCAATAGTACAAGCAAATATAGGAAACTTTGTAATGTATTTTATCAGGAAAAAAGGCTTCTTTCTCCACTTAGGAGACACTTCTCTTCCTCCTACCTCATGAAATGATAATTCAGCCAGAATTATTGCCAAAATTAATTTAGCTCAAGTTGAAAAAGACTACAAGCTCACTATATCAGATACCACAGGACTTTGATCCAATTCACACTTCAAAGCCCACCATGGTTTGATTCTAGAAGAAATCCTGGAAGATTCTGGAGGGATCATCACAGTCGCCCGATAAGGACTCCATAAAAAAATCTTTCACGGGATTGGAAGAAAGTGGTTTCAGAATGCCATTCTAAGAACAATAATGAACTGGAGGCCATTGCCTACTATATAAAGAACAGAGTAAGATTCCCCTAATTGACTCAGCTCCACTGTCCACAAGCACTGGTATAGTGATATCTAGTGACATCTAGGACAACTACTTCTAGAACTAAATGTTTAGCCTCAATAAAATAATACTCACCTTCCATGCCGGTGTCGTTCCCGCAGTGTCAGCACTCGTGGTCCCGGGGCTCTCGTGCGGTCATTGTGACACATGATGCCCAGCGCCCAATCAGCGCTGGCGTCACGGTCTCCACCTTCATACAAATCGAACATGAAGAGGAAGTGAGAGATCAGCTGCAGCCCGGACTTCCTTGTCATGTTCAATCAGGATGAAGGCGGTCATGCATGCACTGATTGGGCGCCGAAGTCACATGTCACAAGAGCCGACGCCGGCACAGCAACTTGAGTATACGCTTTTTTTGTATCGGAGCCAAACATTTCAGTCAAGAAGAGGTTGTCCTAGTAGTGGACAACCCTTTTAATGATAAATATTAATACCTGATTAATTTTTTTAATTTTATGTCAGATTTCCAGAGTGTTTACTGCAAACCACCTGTTTTGTGATACTGCAAATTTGACGCATTGAAAAGTCAGCTCCATGCGAGGAAAACACCAAGCACAACTTGTTAATTGGTTTATCATGTCTAACACACCACATGTTACCATATACTGTATCTCCATGAGTGATACGGAATAAACGCGCTCAATAAAAATAACCTTATTAGGTGTTAGACGAAGCAATGTGTTATAGACTAGGAGCAGAGTTTGTAACAAAAATATTTTACAAAACCTTTCCATACTTTTGTTAGCAAGGTCTTTAGAACATTTATTTTAGCTATATGCATTTCCGAGAAAGAGCATTGTGGAGCAGAGTCATCAATTGATTTATGCAGATTTTATGCGACACGTGCACCATATTTTGTAACCCATCTCAAAAAGTGGACAGGACCTCAATTGTCCTGAGAGTACCGTATATACTCGAGTATAAGCCGACCCCCCCCCCTAATTTTGCCACAAAAAACTGGGAAAACTTAATGACTCTAGTATAAGCCTTGGGTGGGAAATGCAGCAGCTACCGGTAAATGTCAAAAGTAAAAATAGATACCAATAAAAGTAAAATTAATTGAGACATCAGTAGGTTAAGTGTTTTTGAATATCCATATTGAATCAGGAGCCCCATATAATGCTCCATAAAGTTCATTATGGCCCCATAAGATGCTCCATATTAAAATTATGCCCCATATAATCCTGCATAAAAGGTTAATAATGGCCCCATAAGATGCTCCATGGACATATTTGCCCAATATAATGCTGCGCAAATGCTGATTATGGCCCCATAAGATGCTCCATAAAGATATTTGCCCCATATAGTGCTGCACAAACATTGATTATGGCCCCATACAGACACTTGCCCCATATAGTGCTGCACAAACGTTATGGCCCCATATAGTGCTGCACAAACATTATGGCTCCATATAATGCTGCACAAACATTATGGCCCCATATAGTGCTGCACAAACATTATGGCCCCATAGATGCTCCATACGGACACTTGCCCCATTAGCTGCGATTAAAAAAAACCAAAAAAATCACATACTCACCTTTCCGTCGCTCAGGCTCCCGGCGCTTTCAATATTCACGTGCTGATCGTTCCGGCGCCACTCCATCTTCAGCACTGACGTTCAGGCCTGAGCGCCACTGCTGAAGATGGAGCGGCGCCGAAACGAGGAGCAGGTGAGTATCGCGCAGCGCTCCCCCTCCCCATTATACTCACCTGGTCCTGGCGCTGTGCAGGTCCCTGCTTCCCCGACGCTGCAACTTCATCCTTTACTGAGCGGTCACCGTTACCGCTCATTACAGTAATGAATATGCGGCTCCACCCCTATGGGAGGTGGAGCCGCATATTTATTACTGTAATGAGCGGTACCATGTGACCGCTCAGTACAGGAGGAAGCTGCCAGTTCCGGGAAGCCAGGGACCTGCAGGGACCGCGCCAGGAGTAGGTGAGTATAATTAGACAGCCCCCGCTCCCCCTCACCTGCCGACCCCAGGGTATGACTCGAGTATAAGCCGAGAAGGGGACTTTCAGCCTAAAAAAGTGGGCTGAAAATCTCGGCTTATACTCGAGTATATACGGTAATTCATTTACTAAAATGTTCAGACACTTATCTATTTCACCTAGGACACGTTGCTATAACTGTTTGCCCCATTGGTGATTCTGCTGAAGGGACTGGGATGCCACCTAAGGCTATCTTCACACAAGCATTTTTGCTGCAGCTAAAACAATGCATTGAAAACTCCCGTGTTTCAGCGTTTTCAAAGCGTTTTTTTTTTGGTGCGGATTTCATTTTCTTTGTTTACTGTACATGTAGTTTGTTTTATTCACAAAAAATGCTTCATACACGTTTATTGCATTTTTTTAAACATATTTTGCAATATCTCATTGATTTGTATATATAAAAAACATGGACAGAATGGATATGCTATAGATTTAAAAAACGCTGCAATCCTCAAATTGCTGCAAAACACCTTACAAAATCTCCCTAGGTAAGCAGATGCAGACTTATTGGCATTATTGCTACCAACATGAAATCAGACACATACGGTAGTTAAAGGGAACCTGTCACCCCGAAAATCGCGGGTGAGGTAAGCCCACCGGCATCAGGGGCTTATCTACAGCATTCTGTAATGCTGTAGATAAGCCCCCGATGTTACCTGAAAGAGGAGAAAAAGACGTTAGATTATACTCACCCAGGGGCGGTCCCGCTGCTGGTCCGGTCGGATGGGTGTCTCCGCTGTGGCGCCTCCCATCTTCATTCCAAGACGTCCTCTTCTGATCTTCAGCCACGGCTCCGGCGCAGGCGTACTTTGTCTGCCCTGTTGAGGGCAGAGCAAAGTACTGCAGTGCGCAGGCGCCGGGCCTCTCTGACCTTTCCAGCGCCTGCGCACTGCAGTACTTTGTTCCGTGCCGTGTATTGATGCCCGAGTTTCTCGCATTGCACTCGCAAGTGTGGCCCTGACCTAAGACAGAGTTTCTAGTTGGCACCTGCGGATGACAGGAAGTTTCTCACCTCTGGTAACCCGGATGTCGTCGTGACCATAGCAGCGATCGGGACCCTGCCTCATGCCGCTCTCCATAATTTTTGAAAATTCTTGGAGAACAGGATAAGTCCCAGAAGACTGGAGAAGAGCAAATGTTGTTTCTATCTTCAAAAAGAGGAAGAAGGTGGACCCAGAGAACTATAGGCCGGTGAGTCTAACATCTATACCAGGAAAGATCTTTACACAAATTATTAAAGAACATGTATGCAAGTACCTGGACAAGAATGAAGTGATTAAACAGAGTCAGCATGGGTTTGTAACTAATAAGTCATGTCGGACTAATTTAATTTCCTTCTATGACAGAATCATTGACTGGGTGGATCAGGAAAATTCTGTAGATATAGTATAGCTTGACTTCAGCAAAGCATTTGACAAAGTATCTCACACAATCCTTATTGAAAAAATTACTAAGTATGGAATGGACAAGGCAACTGTTAGGTGGATTCATAACTGGCTTAGTGATCGGACCCAAAGAGTGGTCGTAAATGGCTGCACATCCAGTTGGAAGAATGTCTCAAGTGTGGTACCACAGAGCTCTGTCCTGGGCCCTGTATTGTTCAAAATCTATCAATGATTTAGATGAAGGAATTGAGGGTACACTGATTAAAGTTGCTGATGACACAAAGCTAGGAGGGATAGCTAATACTAGAGAAGAGAGAGGATTCAAAATGATATAAATAAACTGGAGCAGTGGGCAGCAACTAACAGAATGGCTTTTAACTGGGAAAAATGTAAAGTACTACATCTGGGCAATAAAAATGAAAAAAGCATATTCAGAATGGGAGGAATAGGGCTAAGCAACAGCACATGTGAAAAAGACTTGGGTATACTAATAGATCACGTACTGAACATGAGTCAACAGTGTGATGCAGCAGCAAAAAGGGCAAATACAATTCTGGGATGTATTAACAGAAGCATACAGTCTAGATCACGTGAAGTCATTATTGCCCTCTACTCCTCTTTGGTCAGACCTCACCTGGAATACTGTGTCCAGTTTTGGACACCACATTTTAAAAAAGACATCAACAAACTGGAGCAAGTTCAGAGAAGAGCGACCAGAATGGTGACCGGTCTGCAAACCATGTCCTATGAGGAACGGTTACAGGATTTGGGAATGTTTAGCTTGCAAAAAAAGAAGACTGAGAGGGGACTTAATAGCGGTCTACAAATATCTCAAGGGATGTCACATTGTAGAAGGATCATCTTTATTCTCATTTGCACAAGGAAAGACTAAAAGCAATGGAATGAAACTGAATGAGAGGAGACAGATTAGATATAAGAAAAAACGTTTTGACTTTTAGGGTGATCAATGAGTGGAACAGGCTGTCATGAGAGGTGGTGAGTTCTCCTTCAATGGAAGTCTTCAGAGGCCGGACAGACATCTGTCTGGGATGATTTAGTGAATCCTGCTTTGAGCAGGGTGTTGGACCAGATGACCCAGAAGGTCCCTTCCAATTCTACCATTCTATGATTCTATTATCCTAAGGCAGAGAGGCTGTCAGTCCCTGTGCCGGCTCCAGAACGCTGCGATCATGATTGCAGTGTTCCAGGAGTTAAAGTGCCGGGAGCGGTCTTGGCACTTAATGCCAGGTGTCAGCTGTGAGAATCAGCTGACACCCAGCCACGATCGGCCGTGCTCTCCTGTGAGTGCGGCCGATCGCTATGACGTATTATCCCGTCCATAGTCAGACAGGCCGAGGGCACATGGACGGGATAGTACGACAGCTGTCAGAGAGGAAGACCAGAAGTTAGACCGTCATGTCAGGTAATGAATCGCAGGTCTTCTTTAGAGATGGTGTGATTTGTGTCCCATATTAAATGGATTTAGTTTCCTCTGGTGCTGAAGAGGTTAAAAACCCTTTCTATGCTGGTCAGAAACATGCAGCTCCATTTCAGTAGCTTCTAATCTGGTTATTACCTCTTCCCATAAAAACTGGTCAGGCCTTCTTATCTCTGCCAATCAGAGATTAGTCTTCCTGTGCCGAGTGGTTGGAGTGGAGTTGTTGTAATGGTGTTCTGTGGTTTGCTGTAGTACGTGTGTGTTTATCTTCTGGTCCCTGTCCAATTTAGTTTATGCCTTCCTGTCCCTATCCTCCTCCCTATTGGTTCGTGCGTTTGTACGATTAGCATGAGTGGCAGTATTACAAAGAAAGGTATATACTGATAAAGAAAATAAGCAAAGCAGCTATTGTAATCTAGAATTTGCCAATATATTATATTACTTGTTATACGCCAGCTATTGCATGCACCAGCTTTATAAAATCATGGTGCAGATATTGTTAGAATATTCTGTAAGATGTTGTTCTATACATTTGTGCTTAAAGTTTACACACCCCGGCAGAATTTTTGCTTTCTTGGCCTTTTTTCAGAGAATATGATAACACCAAACCTTTTTCTCCACTCATGGTTAGTGGTTGGGTGAAGCCATTTATTGTCAAACTACGGTGTTTTCTCTTTTTACATCATAATGACAACCCAAAACATCCAAATGACCCCGATCAAAAGTTCACATACCAATGATTTTTTCCAGAATACTGTCATGGTAGCTGCAGTAAGAGCATATCTCCAATCTCGGGTAGGATGGCTACCCCAATAAACACATACAGAAAATAGAATAAAAAAGAGCAACAGTCAGAACATATAAATAGAAAATATTTTCAGTTTGTTTGGTGATACAATCCTATGGGAAAACATTAAAGCGAATCCTGCTTATAGAACCTGCCATTACACGGCTCTATAGTGACGTATAACTATTAGTGGCCATTTTCACATTACCGTATGTTGTGCAGGAAGTGATATCCACATCATCGTATGTCTAATCTTCCCAGTCCTGTAAAAGACTACATGAGCAAACAGCTGTCAATGACTATATTAGATTTCATGACACAATTTGTAGAATCTCGCTTTCTTATTATAAAAAGTAATGACAGCTGACAGAAGATCCTTACAAGCTGCTGCTCTTCTTTCTGGAGGAAGTCAAGTCTGCTGGCAGGGATGACTAAGGCGAGAGCAACATTGCACCTATTATTTTGCTGTTCGAGCAGGCTAAGCACAATGTGGCGGGATAATAAGGGTCATTATATCAATGATCACTCAGACTTGTACATGTCATCTTAATGAACAGGCAATTGATGACAGAGATACAGGTCAGATAAGTATTGATGAAGAAGACATGCGAAGGATCAGAGAAGGGTAGAATATTTATATTCTCCCTTTATATGACTTATCAGTGACTTCAGCTGGATATACGCGCTGTGCCAGACGTGGGAAACTGGCCAAATTATAAAAGCAAATATGAGCATCACACAGTATAAGGAAGCATCATGGCGTTATCCGGCAGTTCGCCATTTGTGTTCTCTAGGCGGCAATCAAGTGCTCATTTTTGGCTGTGAGGACGAGATATTGAGGATATTGCTCCACACTCAGAGAGCTGGGACATGGCCGCGTCGGGTGAGAAGTGGGGCTTAGGTACTTGTGTCTTAACCCTGCTGTTCTGTTAGGTCAAAAATGACCGTTTTTGAAATTCTATAATGTTATAAAAATTCAGCGTGTGATTCTGAGACTTGAGGCTCCCTGACTTTTCGTCATTAGGGGGGTACTCTCTGTGGGAATTTTTTTTTTTTTTAATTTTTGTTTACTTTATTTGGTACAATTTTTTTTACACTTGTACTGTTCGGTCAAAAATGACCGATAGGCCTTTATTCAGCTCTCCAGACAATTTTTGACAAAAATAAAGGTGCTATCACCTCATTTTGAACTATATATTGCATCTACTACTATTTATCAATGTATCTGACTACTTTTGGTCAGAAAAGATTTACACATACCAACATTTTCAAGTTGCGATACAGCCGACGGATTCGCTTCCAGTATAGCTATGCGCAATTTATTTCACTGGTTTTTATTTACCCTGCTGTTCATATAGATCTAGTTCCATTCAGTTGTCAACATTTCATATTGTAAATCATGATTTTCTGATTTTCCATGTGTTTGCTGGTTGTACAGTATTACACTGTGCAATGCTGTCCTAAGCAGAATTCACCTAAAGTGTTGTACTGTGAGCTTTTTCCTGCTGCAGGGTGGTGTCTGCTCTGATCTTATCTGTAGACAGATAACATAGCAGTGTAGAGTTTCAGTTCAGCTGGAGACAACACAGAGTGAGCAGAGGTTCAGACGTCAGAGCTCTGAAGTCCCATTTTTACAGGTATGTTACAGATAAATTATTCTTTTATTCTAAAATTATTCAATATTCTCACTGCTGTGATAAAATGGATGATAGGGGGTTAGCATTAGGGTTGTGTAGACTCAATGTCTGCTTATGAGTACATATTCTCACTGCTGTGATAGAATGGATGATAGGGGGTTAGCATTAGGGTTGTGTAGACTCAATGTCTGCTTATGAGTACATATTCTCACTGCTGTGATAGAATGAGTGCATGCCTCATTTTTGTTTGCGATGCTCCAGCACCATAATCACAGGGCATATCTCAATGTGTGACGGGACGTTATTGTGTGTATTGTTGCGAAATTGTTTTGATTTTTTTTTTCATTCATTGTTTATGGATATATTTTATTTTTTCATTCAACAGTGATGCCTTACAGCATGAGAAGACACTTCACCCAAGCTGAATTGGAGGAGTTTATAAACGACTCCGATACAGACGAGGATGTCCCACCTGAAAATGTCTCCGAAGAGGAGGACAGCATTAGTGAGGATGAAGATATTGCCGAGAACTCGGATTCTGAGGGTGAATCTGATGTGGAAACCCCGACAACCGGTCTGACGCAAGAAATCAATTCAAAAAACAAAGATGTCGTTTGGAAATTGCAGCCTCCTGCTCCGACTGGTAGAAGGTCTTCATCAAATGTCATCACAGATACTCCAGGTCCCACTAGATATGCAATTGCTAGAATTGATGACATTCAATCGGCATTCCTATTATTCATA
The DNA here is from genome assembly GCF_032444005.1 of Ranitomeya imitator. Classification (NCBI taxonomy): domain Eukaryota; kingdom Metazoa; phylum Chordata; class Amphibia; order Anura; family Dendrobatidae; genus Ranitomeya; species Ranitomeya imitator. Next base: position 530,502,429 of record NC_091285.1, read on the forward strand.
AATATAGCCATGCAAAATATACTTATCCAAATGACAAACATTGAGGGAAAAAAGGTTTATGGCGATAAATGGAAGAACTTCGATGTGACGGCTATGAATGCTTACATCGGGTTACTTCTATTAGCTGGAGTATACAAATCATATGGAGAGTCCACTAAAAGTTTGTGGAATTCGGAAACGGGGCGCCATATATTTAGGGCCACCATGTCTTTAGAAAGATTCCACGAAATTTCCAGAGTTCTACGGTTTGATGACAAAACGGATAGATCTGAAAGAAGAAGCACAGATAAACTTGCCCCAATTAGGGATTTGTGGAGTAAATGGGTCGAGATACTCCCAAAATGTTATAATACCGTAGAAAATGTCACTGTTGATGAGCAGCTGGTGTCATTTAGAGGCAGGTGCCCATTCAGGCAATACATTCCAAGTAAACCAGCAAAATACGGTATAAAAATCTGGACTCTGTGTGACAGTAAAACATCATATGCTGCAAATGTTCAAGTATATATTGGAAAAAACCCTCTAGAAAGACCTGAAAAAAACCAAGGCATGAGGGTAGTTGGACTTGACCCATGGACTCAAAGGGAGAAACGTTACCTGTGACAATTTCTTCACATCCTACCAATTGGGGCAGATGTTACAAAAAAACAATATAACTATGCTGGGTACTGTACGAAAAAATAAACCTGAACTTCCACAGGGTATCCTCAATAAGAGAGACGTACACAGTTCAATGTTTTAATTTACAAAGGACACTACGGTAGTGTCGTACGTTCCCAAAAAAAATAAACAAGTTATCCTCATGAGCACCATGCACCATGATGCAAAAATAAGTGAGAGAGATGACAGAAAGCCAGACATGATTCTTCACTATAACGCCACTAAAGGTGCTGTTGACACATTAGACCAGCTTGTAGGCACGTATACATGTAAAAGAAAAACAAATAGGTGGCCTATGATTCTCTTTTACAACCTGATCGATGTATCTGCCTATAATGCCTTTGTATTGTGGCGGGAAATAAACCCCAAATGGCAAGAAAAAAAATTACACAAACGACGGCTTTTTATTGAGGAATTGGGGAAGTCTCTCACTAATCCATATGTAAAAACACGGCCACGAAATCCAAGAAATGAGAGTGCAGAAAAAGTGGCCCGACAAATTCGAGAGCATGGTGGAGACAGCGAGCCAACAGCTTCGACCACCACTGATACTGAAACGGCTTCCACCATCGCAACCAGCTGCAAGCGAAAAAGATGCTCATTCTGTCCAACGTCCAGTAACCATAAATCTAATATTATGTGTTGCAAATGTGCAAAATACTTGTGCAAGCATCATGTAAATTATACATGTGATCAATGCAAGTAATACATTGATCGCATTTATCATTTGTTTTTGACAAAAAACCTTTTTTTTTTTTAAAGTTTGTATATAGTTTAGAATAAAGAAAAGTTTTTATGTGCAATATGAAGCAAATATTGCAAAAAATGTTAATTTATTTGATTCAAAAAATAAAAGTTTTTGATTTAATTTTTCATCTGATTATTGAAAACCATGTTCACATACAGTAAAACAATGCAACAGGTAATCAAATAACACTTGAATTAGGTACAAATCACAACTATGACCGGGAACAGTATAAGTGTATAAAAAAACAACGTTTTTTGCCATTTTATAGAGAAAAAAGCTTTTTTTTTTTTTTTTGCCTTTGAAAAAAGTATATCTACATAATGTTTGATATTATTACTTATAGTTAACATTTAGATCAAGATTTTTTTTTTATCTGCAAAAATAATCAATTTTTACAAAAATCGAAAAAATACCATGTTCCTTTTTGGATATAAAAAAAATATAAAACAAGCTTTGTATTTATTTTTTTTCTGGTATTTGAACAACCATCTTCACAAGCAATATAATAGTGCAAAAACTGTTTAAAAAAACCACTTAGATTAGCTAAAAATGATTATTTTATAAGGACGGTCAAAAATGACCGGGAACAGTACAAGTGTATGTGAAATCTAAACAGAACAGCAGGGTTAAGGTTCTTCTCAGACAGAACGGATCTGATTTTTCAGTCAAGATTCGAGCAGTACCTTAACGACCAGAGGCATTTTTGATTTTGCATTTTCATTTTTTGCTCCCTTTCTTCCCAGAGACATAACTTTTTTATTTCTTGTTGTTGTCAAAATGGCTTGTTTTTTACGGGACGAGTTGTACTTTTGAACGACACCATTGGTTTTAGTATGTCGTGTACTCGAAAACTGGAAAAAATTCCAAGTGCTGTAAAATTGCCAAAAAGTACAATCCAACAGCTTTTTTTTTTTTTTTATCATGTTCACCAAATGCTAAAACTGACCTGCCACTATGATTCTCCAGCTCATTACGAGTTCATAGACACCAAACATGTCTAGGTTCGTTTTTTATCTAAGTGGTAAAAAAAAAAGTTTGCTAAAAAAAAGAAAAAAAATTGCGAACTTTTTTCGATACCCGTAGCGTCTCCATTTTTCGTGATCTGGGGTGAGGTGAGGGCTTATGTTTTGCGTGCCGAGCTGACGTTTTTAATGATACCATATTGGTGCAGATAGGATCTTTTGATCACCCGTTATTGCATTTTAATGCAATGTTTCAGCAACCAAAAAAGTGTAATTCTGGTTTTTCACTTTTTTTCTCGTTACGCCGTTTAGCGATCAGGTTAATTCTTTTTTTATATTGAAAGATCGGGTGATTCTAAACGCGGCGATGCCAAATATGTGTATGTTTGATTTTTTTTATTGTTTTATTTTTAATGGGGCGAAAGGGAGGTGATTTGAACTTTTAGTTTTTTTATTTTAATATTTTTAAAAACTTTTTTTTTTTTTCTTTACTTTTCACATGTTTCAATAGCCTTCATGGACGAATAGAAGCTGCCATAACCCGATCGGCTCTGCTACCAGTATGTAGCAGAAATGCTAACTTGCTATGAGCGCCGACCACTGGGCGATGCTTATAGCAACAATCAGGAGAATTCGAAGGCTAGCACTCGACTAATAGGGGTGTGACGGTGCGAGTGAACGGAACCAATAGTCCCATCAAACGTAGCAATATATAATCACTGCACTCATACTATGAAACTTGCTTGATGCAGGTGAAAAAGTTTATTGAGACAATTGTAGCAAAAGATAAAATGGTGAAGCGATAGGCATAAACGACGTTTCGGCCAGCTTGTGGCCTTGATCACGTTATCGCCTAGTGGGAGGTTCCTTATGTATTGTTGTATTGCAGTGTTGCTGAGGGTGACAGCCAGAGGTAAAGGAGTTTAAATGGTCTTGTGAGATGCCATTAGTACACGTATGACGAGCCGTTAGTCGCCGTATAGTGGAGCACACATGTGGGTATGACAGTATAATATTCTTATTATAAACAGTGTGGCAGGCCGGTCGTCGTGGTATGAGACGTACGTGGAAGTATGGCAACTTGATAATTAACTTGTAGTGCACCGGATGTCCCCAATGTATAAAAGATCTATGTGGATATTGCTGCCAGTATGTAGGCCCAGTCCCGGTCCAACCATAGGGGTGCACCACAGCCCTGATTCTATTTGGAACTCGGGACCCCTATGGTTGGACCGGGACTGGGCCTACATACTGGCAGCAATATCCACATAGATCTTTTATACATTGGGGACATCCGGTGCACTACAAGTTAATTATCAAGTTGCCATACTTCCACGTACGTCTCATACCACGACGACCGGCCTGCCACACTGTTTATAATAAGAATATTATACTGTCATACCCACATGTGTGCTCCACTATACGGCGACTAACGGCTCGTCATACGTGTACTAATGGCATCTCACAAGACCATTTAAACTCCTTTACCTCTGGCTGTCACCCTCAGCAACACTGCAATACAACAATACATAAGGAACCTCCCACTAGGCGATAACGTGATCAAGGCCACAAGCTGGCCGAAACGTCGTTTATGCCTATCGCTTCACCATTTTATCTTTTGCTACAATTGTCTCAATAAACTTTTTCACCTGCATCAAGCAAGTTTCATAGTATGAGTGCAGTGATTATATATTGCTATAGCAACAATCAGGCAGTGACAACCATAGGGGTCTGCTGGAGACCTCTGGTTGTCATGCCAACCCATCGGTGACCTGTGATCACGTGATTTGGGTCACCGATGGGCGGAATTTCTGGTGCACTTGCCAGAAGGGAGAGTTACTGTATATACTTGTGTATAAGCCGAGTTTTCCAGCACTCATCATACTCACTTACCGACGCGCCCTCATTGCTGGCTCTGCATCTCGTTCTGGCGCCGGCAGCGTGAGAAAATATTCAGAAAAATTCTCACGCTAGAGTTCATATGAGTTTATGCCACCAGAGGGCGCAGCACCACAAGTCAACAAAGCTGCATTCCATTCATTCCCCAGTTTTTACAGCCAGGAGCGGCTGCATTAGCAGGCTCCTGGTTGTAAATTTATTTAACCCCTTCAGATGGATTTACATCGTGGGACATGACTGTGCGGCGGACAGGTATGGGATATTGGTGTTTTTTATTTTTCCATTCTTTTCAGAAGATCGAGGGTCGTCAGTTGGATTGAGCGTACAATAAAGATATTAAAACCCATGTGTATTTATTTCACTAAAATACTTTATTCATAATATGTGCGTTTATTTAACCCTTTATTACTATTGGATTAATAATGGATAGGTGTCTTATTGACATTTCTCCATTACTAACCTGGCTTGATGTCACCTTACTTTAGCAAGGTGACATTAACCCTTTATTACCCCGTATCACACCGCTACTCGGCAGCGGCAAGATGTGCCTTTTCTGGGGTGGCTGGGGGCAGATGCTTTTAACCAGGGTGGTGGTGGTGTGGGGGGGGGGGGGCTGGCTAGTCACTGGCTTTCCCACTCTGGTGAAGAAAATTGCGCGGGAGCCCACGCCATTTTTTCCTGTGATTTAAGCCTTTATTTTAATGGGAAGGTACCGCGTTTGTAGTTCATTAAGGAATCACTGTAATGTAGCATAACATGCTGCTATAAGCAAGTTTGAAATGCATGTGAAACAGATTTCATGTGTTATAGGAGTTTAAAGAATGCACTGGGGGCTGACATCTTGGTTTTGCAGCGGTAGCAGGGCACTCTCAGTATCAGATTACGGCACCCCATGGACATAGGAGAAAATAGACCGCCGAGGACCCTATCTGTAACATTGCAGCAGCATTAGCAGTGAGCTGGGCACGCCTCTGTGGGCTGCACAACTCACTGCTGTAGGTGTGACTAGCTGCCATTTTATTATAGCCCTGTGCTCTCTATCGCAGGATAGAAGAAGCCCTCACTGCTCCTCTGTACTCCGGGCAGGCAGACATCCTCTGCTCCTCACATGCTGCCCTGTGTGCTTCTCCTGCTGTGTCTCCGCCTCCCCCTCACACACAGTCCCTGTGATCTCCGGTAAGCTGCACTCACAGCCTGCAGAGGAGGTGACACCTGGAGAGAGAGAGCAGGGCAGCTGACAGGACAGGGATTAAGGTCGGGGAAGGGGGATGGAAAGAATGTTATTCACAAAAAATGCTGCTGAGCCCACCGTTCTGCTCCTCTGTAAACAAGCTGTGCCTCTGAGGCAGTGACTGCTGGTAATAGCAGGTCACAGGGCAGTCACACACAAAATGGTGGCAGGTGCTGCCCTGTGATTCTGCTCTTCATTAACGGTTAGCAGCAAAATTGGGGCAGTAACTGCTGACATCACCATTTCCCTCCCCTTTTGGGTGGTCTAATATCCCTGGGGCAGAGCTGCTAAATCTTACTATAGCTGCTTGAGGTCTAAAACGGAAAATGCTCCCCCTAGTGGTAAATATGTATATTTGTAGAAAAATATATAATATTTTTCATATAGAAATGTTTGCAAACAGTGCAAACATTGCATTAATACATTTTAATTGCTATTTTAAGCTTAATTTCATAAAAAAACAAAATACAAGAAAACTGGTGGCACCTTCCCTTTAACACCTACAACTCCCACATTTTGCACAAAGACACTTCTAACATTAGTAGTGAGGAATATGTAAAAATATAACGGACATGAAATGGTTTACTGTATGCAAACCATGTGTCATATCCTGTCTGGTTTGATAAGGAGACAGCAAAAAACGGCAATTGAATTACCGGCTTTTCTGCTATCTAGCACTGTATGAAATATAAATATATACATATATGTGTGTCACTGACATATATATATATATATATATATATATATATATATATATATATATATATACACACACACACACACACAGTACAGAGCAAAAGTTTGGACATCTCATTCAAAGATTTTTCTGTAGATTCATGACTATGAAAATTGTACATTCACACTGAAGGCATCAAAACTATGAATTAACACATGTGGAATTATATACCGTACTTAGCAAAAAAGTGTGAAACAGCTGAAAATATGTCTTATATTCTAGGTTCTTCAAAGTAGCCACCTTTTGCTTTGATGACTGCTTTGCACACTCTTGGCATTCTCTTGATGAGCTTCAAGAGGTAGTCACCGGAAATGGTTTTCACTTCACAGGTGTGCCCTGTCAGGTTTAATAAGTGGGATTTATTGCCTTATAAATGGGGTTGGAACCATCAGTTGTGTTGTGCAGAAGTCTGGTGGATACACAGCTGATAGTCCTACTGAATAGACTGTTAGAATTTGTATTATGGCAAGAAAAAAGAAGCTAAATAAAGAAAGACGAGTGGTCATCATTACTTTAAGAAATGAAGGTCAGTCAGTCAGAAAAATTGGGGAAACTTTGAATGTGTCCCCAAGTGCAGTGGCAAAAAGCATCAAGCGCTACAAAGAAACTGGCTCACATGAGGACCTCCCCAGGAAAGGAAGAGCAAGAGTCACCTCTGCTTCTGAGGATAAGCTTATCCGAGTCACCAGCCTCAGAAATCGAAGGTTAACAGCAGCTCAGATTAGAGACCAGGTCAATGCCACACAGAGTTCTAGCAGCAGACACATCTCTACAACAACTGTTAAGAGGAGACTTTATTCAGCAGGCCTTCATGGTAAAATAGCTGCTAGGAAACCACTGCTAAGGACAGGCAACAAGCAGAAGAGACTTGTTTGGGCTAAAGAACACAAGGAATGGAAATTAGACCAGTGGAAATCTGTGCTTTGGTCTGAGGAGTCCAAATTTGAGATCTTTGGTTCCAACCACCGTGTCTTTGTGCGACGCAGAAAAGGTGAACGGATGGACTCTACATGCCTGGCTCCCACCGTGAAGCATGGAGGAGGAGGTGTGATGGTGTGGGGGTGCTTTGCTGGTGACACTGTTGGGGATTTATTCAAAATTGAAGGCATACTGAACCAGCACCACAGCATTTTGCAGCGGCATGCTGTTCCATCCGGTTTGCGTTTAGTTGGATCATCATTTGTTTTTCAACAGGACAATGACCCCAAACACACCTCCAGGCTGTGTAAGGGGTATTTGACAAAGAAGGAGAGTGATGGGGTGCTACGCCAGATGACCTGGCCTCCACAGTCACCAGACCTGAACCCAGTCGAGATGGTTTGGGGTGAGCTGGACCGCAGAGCGAAGGCAAAAGGGCCAACAAGTACTAAGCATCTCTGGGAACTCCTTCAAGATTGTTGGTAGACCATTCCCGGTGACTACCTCTTGAAGCTCATCAAGAGAATGCCAAGAGTGTGCAAAGCAGTCATCAAAGCAAAAGGTGGCTACTTGGAAGAACCTAGAATATAAGACATATTTTCAGCTGTTTCACACTTTTTTTGCTAAGTATGTAATTCCACATGTGTTAATTCATAGTTTTGATGCCTTCAGTGTGAATGTACAATTTTCATAGTCATGAAAATACAGAAAAATCTTTAAATTAGAAGGGGAGTCCAAACTTTTGGTCTGTACTGTATATAGACTGTATATATGTTTTCACGAATATTTGAGCCCATGGATCCATTCTATGTCCATTTTGCAAGCCCACGAGAATGTCATTTGAATGACACATGGATAATTTTTGGAGGAAAGAAAGAAAGAAAAAAAAAAAAAAAAAAAAAAAAAATCGCATCCTTGCATTGAATGCGGATCACTGTTCAGGAACGTTTCTGCATATCTCGGTCGTAAAAAACGGACCGTATTTTGATACGTTAGGTGTGACCCCGGCCTTACAATGCTACTTAGCTGCCTTAATAAAAATGTGGCTACAAGGAGAAAATGAACTTTTTTCCTCCCCCGAGCCAATGGCTTTCATGGCCATGGGGTCGATGCAGGGAGCCGCTACAGTCACTGCTCAGTATACCATGAGTGATGACAGTAAGCACACTCCAGCAGGTGACTGACAGCTGTTAGTGCACAGATACGCTGCAAAGTCAGGTGTCAATCAAAGAGCTGGGGTGTAGTTACAGCCGTCACTCACGGTATACTGATTGGTGTTGTGACTGTAGCCACTACGTGCACACCCCATGACTGAAAGCTGCTGCCAGGAAGAAATAAGTTCACTTAGGCCGGGGTCACATTAGTGTATAACATCCGACTCAAGAGTAATGACACTTGGCTCAAACTCTGCTGCGAGTGTGATCCAACTGCCATGTTACTGTGATCTGAACCGCTCACGTGCGAGAATCGAATCACAGGTGAGAAGCAGGAGAGATTAATCTCTCCCAGCTTCTCCATTCCCTGTCTCGACATATATCGGACTGCACTTGGATGACATCCGAGTGCAGTCCAATGTTTTCACGCACCGATTGAATTGAAAGGCTGTGCGCTGTTAGAGATTTGCTGTCAATCACAGTATGCTGCGATTTTTTTTCTCATTACAAATCGTAATGTGAAAACAAATGGCAGATCTGCTCTGCCTCATTAAATAGCACTGGTCAGAGTGCAATGCGAGATGTTCTGGTATCGCACTCCTCCATATTATATGCCAGTGTGAATGAGCCCTTTAATTCGAGTATCTGCACATTCAGCATTGTAATAATACTTGCCTGCACATTAACACTATACCTGCAGGGAACTTGCAGCGTCCAAAATTACAGCTTCTTTTTAAAACCATTAGATACTGAAGCCAAACACACTTATTCTTATAATACAATAGCATTTGAAGAGTTTGAGCTGCTCTCTGCCAGACACTGACTGGGGCTATACGGATGGCTCCTATATGTGCACAATGTACTGGCACTGCCAAGGACCTGGAACTAGTATAATATGGGAATCTGGGCTAAATCCTAAGGCGTGGGTCCAAAGACCAGCATCCATCAGTTTAATGCACACTTCCTCTCTTTGAGACCTTCATAAGAGGTCTTTAGCGCCACCTTCTGGCCAAACACGGTAGTTTGGATGATACCATAGCAAGGTATGCAGCCAGCCTCTGGATGCGGTCAGGAACTCTAGTGCCACCTATTGGAAGGAGCAAGCCTTGCCTTCCACATGAGTTAGGATAAGAAGAAAACCTAGAAACTCCGTTTGCTGTTTTTGCCCCATCTATTCCTTGAGGATCTGCTTGTTAAATTAATAGGAGCTGAATAACGATTGAGTTATAAAATATTACTTTTAGGTGGTGTGCCTATGGTGAGTTTTTGACACAGTGTGTTTTTTCTGCACTAAAAACACAGCACCTTACAGTTCCAGTGGATGGATGTATAGAAATCTCCTGCCCACTGTGCTTTTTCTTTATTCAATGTAACCAGACCTGCGGTGCGTCTTCAGATCTGCAACAGGTGAATTTCTCTTGTCTGTACATTGAGTATTATGTGTGATTTTTTTTCCCATAGATTTGCAATAAATGCGGAATATCCACAGGTTAAAAAAACGCACATGCGACATTAGTACGTTTCCAATTGGCACATGATTGTATCAATAAAGTTTTTTTCAAAGCCAAATACCAGGAAGGATCAAAACCAACGTTCATATTTGCATTGCGTCGGGCGCAGGTTCGGCGACGCATGCATCATGCGCCCCTATATTTAACATGGGGGCGCATGAACATGCGTTGTCTTGAGTTTTGTGATGCATGCGTCATTTTTGGCGCAAGCGTCAGGGCGCAGAGGACGCAGCAAGTTGCATTTTTTTTGCGTCCAAAATCAAGCCAAAAATGGACGCATGAGTCACAAAACAATGCGTTTTTGCATGCGTTTTACATGCGTTGTGCGTTGCGTTCAAAGACGTGAATGTGAACGTAGCCTAAAAGATGAAATGAAAAAAAAAGTAACCTGACGTAACAGAAAATCTGAAATATCAAAAACTCACCAAAAGTTCATGGTGTGAATGTGGCCTTAGGCTGCAAATCTGTGCCATTTCTTTCAGTGTTTCCTGACTAGCAGGTGTTTCTGGCCCTTTTACACAAGGCATTGCAGACTGTACGAGAGTCGAGTGATGGGTTGGTCTCCGTACAGTTTGCATATTGCCAGCAGCATTTTCTCTGCTTGTATAAGGAGAATTCAGGTCCTTATAAATATTGCCATCAGCTGACAAACAAGCCTTCTAGCATGCGGTCACATGCTGACTAGATGGGCGCAGCCTCCCTCAATCCAAGTCTAGTTGGAATGCAACTCACACACTTGTGGTCTCCGTAGCCGGAGAATCCTCAAAGCTTGCATGATGTGAGGATGATTGGCTGCAGGCTTGTACCCTAAGGCTGGATAACTCCTTTAATGACTGGTGGACAGTTTATACAGGGATAACAAGGTGACTGATTCCTTTAAGCCGATGTAGAGCAGGGATAAGCTAAGGCTACTTTCACACTAGCGTCGTTTGGCCTCCGTCGCAATGCGTCGTTTTGCAGAAAAAATGCATCCTGCAAAGTTGTCTGCAGGATGCGTTTTTTTCTCCATAGGCTTGTATTAGCGATGCATTTCGACGCATTGCCACACGTCGCAACCGTCGTGCGACGGTTGCATCATGTTGCATTGGACCGTCGGCACCAAAAAACGTTGCTTGTAACGTTTTTTGGTGCGTTGTGTCCGCCATTTCCGACCGCGCATGCGTGGCCGGAACTCCGCCCCCTCCTCCCCGCAACTCACAATGGGGCAGCGGATGCGTTGTAATAATGCGTCCGTGCCACCGTTGTGCAGCGTTGAGACAGGATGCGTTGGTACGTCGGCCCGACGCACTGCGATGGGCCGACGCTAGTGTGAAAGTAGCCTAAGAGGAGGTAATATGCTCACCGTGTTTGGTTACAATTATTATTCGGCACACTCCCGGCTTCAGGAAGATCGTCAGCTGCTGCTGGTCACAAGAATCCGGCCATAAGGAAGACACCGGTACAGCGCCGAAATGTGTAGCGCTTTGTATTTATAGATGATAACCTCCGTCTTTGGATGCATTTATCTTTCTTACTATTTTAATTATTTTAAGGATTTTACCAATTTTGTTGTTATTAGAATTTTTTCATTGTCTCACAAGGTTTCCTAAGGTTTTGTTTTAATTTTGTAAATTTCCAAACCATTTATTTGTCCAGTCTGTGGAAACTGCATTTTCTCTAATTAAATAGGAGTTCAGGTAGATGCACAACAGAAGATGAAGTGATCCGACCGAGCCGGCCGCCGGGTACATTTGTGAAGCAAAACATAAAACATTTCAGTAAAATGTAACAAAAATAATATTCATTAGCATTGCTGAAAACGTACAATTATGGAGGACACAAACGTGACCACTTGAAAGGTTGTCATGACGATGCTAGTCCTCAGACCTGACCTGTTCAGTCAGGTCCCCGAGGAGTGCACACGCTGCAGCGCCAAACCGAAGTACCGGTGTGAATGGCAGCGCCTGTACCCGCTGTTTGAAGGGCAGCTGTCACCAGACATCTGTGAGATGCCCTTACAAATGCAGGCACATGGCCGCTCGGGTGCCACCTAACAGCCTGTTGTGTCCTGGACTGAACGCAAACTATCCTCCAGACCCAGGAGAGGACCTGACGGTACCGACCGAGAAGTCAGCACCAAAATCTAACAGCTGCCCTCCCCCCACCAATTAACCCTTTCGGAATATATCTATTTTACTTCCTTTTTTTGTGGATTTGTGTTTACAGTGATCACTGTACTCTAAAAATTACCTGGTGGAATGATTCTTCTCATGGGTAAAATTATTTATATATTAGTGGTGAAAAACAATTCAGGAACTTGCAAAAAAAAAAAAATAATTTGATTTGCGTTATTTTCTAAACTTTGGAGCTTATTTTCTTTGGCAAGCTGTCATTTTTTATTGATATCAATTTGGGGTACATAAAAGGTTTACACGACTTTTTATTGAATTTTTGAAGGGAAAGTTTGTGGAGATAAAAAAAAAAAAAGGGAATTCTGGCATTCACCGGGAATTTTTAAACCGTCTGCATATACAGTCATGGCCGAAAGTGTTGGCACCCTTGAAATTGATCCAGAAAATGAAGTATTTCTCCCAGAAAATTATTGCAATTACACGTTTTGTTATACGCATGTTAATTTCCTTTGTGTGTATTGGAAGAATACAAAAACACAGACAAAAAAAGCAAATTGAACATCATTTCACACAAAATGCAAAAAGTGGGACTGACAAAATTGTTGGTACACAATTGTGGGTAAACAACTTTGTTTCAAGCTTGTAATGCTCGTTCAAACTCACCTGTGGCAAGTAACAGGTGTGGGCAATATGAAAATCACACCTGAAACTAGTTAAAAAGGAGAGACGGTGACTGAATCCTTGCATTGTGAGTCTATGTATGCCACACTAAGCATGGAGAAAAAGAAGAGAACTGTCTAAGGACTTGAGATCCAAAATTGTTGAAAAATTTCAACAATCTCAAGCCCATCTCCAAAGATCTTGATGTTCCTTTGGCCATGGTACGCAACATAATCAAGAAGCTTATAACCCATGGCACTATAATAGCTAATCTCCCTTGATGTGGATGGCAAAGAAAAATTGATAAAAGCTCCAATGCAGGATTGTCCAGATGGTGCATAATCAGCCCCAATCAAATTCCAAATAAATTCAAGCTGTCCTGCAGGCTTAGGGTGCATCAGTGTCAGGGTGAACTATCCATCGATATTTGAATGAAATGAAACGCTATGACAGGAGACCCAGGAGTACCTCATTGCTGACACAGACATAAAAAATCCTAAACTGCGGTTTGCCAAAATCTATGTGGATATGCCAAAATCTTTCTGAGAAAACAACTTGTGGGCAGATGAGAACAAGAGAGAGCTGTTTGGTAAAGCACATCACTCTACTTTTTACCAAAAACAGAATAAGGCATACAAAGAAAACAGTACCTACAGTCAAATATGGTGGAGGTTCACAGATGTTTTGGGGCTATTTTGCAGCCTCTGGTACTCAGTGCCCTGACTGTGTGCAAGACATCATGAAATCTGAAGATTACCAAAGAATTTTGGGTGGCAATGTTGTGCCCAGTGTCAGACAGCTGGGTTTGCGTCCTAGGTCATGAGTCTTCCAGCAGGAAAATGAAACAAAAAATACTTCAAGAAGCATCCAGAGATGAACACACATTCAGTTGAAGTGTATTGCAGCGTACAGACCCATCAAAGGCCAGCAGCTGATGTCATGCGCTCTCATCGCGCACTGAAGTCAGCTGCCAGCTTCAAAAGAACGCTGGGAAGGTTAGTAGGAGCGTTTATTGTTTTTTTCTGTGTATTGAACAGCGGGGCCATATACAAGGATGGGGGCCATATACAAGAATGGGGACATGTACCTGGATAGGGGCCATATACCGCGATGAGGCCCAGGATGGGGGCCATATATCAGTATGAGGCCCAAAATTGGGGCATATACCAGGATGGGGACATATACCAGGCTGGGACCCAGGATGAGGGCCATATACCAGGATGGAGACGTATACCAGGATGAAAGCAATATACCAGGATGGGGGCATATACCAGGATGAAGGACATATACCAGGATGGGACGACATACCAGGATAGCGACAGTATACCAGAATGGGGGCCATACACTAGAATGGAGGCCATATACCAGGATGTGCTGTGCTTTATACTACATGTAGGACTATGTGCTGTGCATTATACTACATGGATGACTATGGGCTGTGTATTATACTGAATGAAGGACTATGGGGGCAAATTATACTGTATGGAGGATTATGGTGTGCATTATATTATTTGGAGGACTATGAGGGGTGCATTATACTATATGAAGCACTATGAGGGGTGAACACGTGTGACTACTACAAGAGATAATGCGTGTCCTGGGTGAAAGTGGCTACAAGCCAGCAAACGACATCAGGAAAAATGGAGGACCTAAAAAAAACATCTGGTACAAGCGCAGTAGCAACAGTACCAGCAGCACCATCAACAGGTGGTGCAACAAGAGATCAGTAAGTTGCTTATATAATAGGTGAAACAACAGCAGCAGAAGATTGAGTTGCTCGCAGAGGTGGTTCATTGAAGGACGGCAACCCCTCCCTCAAGTTGAAGTGACGACACATACGTTCAGAAGGCGGTAAGATAAGCAATGCAAAAAATCTCCTCGTGGACTTCTTGACATTACAAAGGAGACTGAGGAAGCGCAGGTAACAACCCGTTGAAGTGTCATCGAACATGTAGCCCAGATGTAGGACAGGATCGCGAGGGTGATGCTGATTGTGAGGCAGAGCCTCCTTTAAGCACAAGAGGCTCAGGCAAGGGTCTACAGACCAAGAAGAGTGGTCCGCAAGGACCGAGAGAAAACGACCAAACAGTCAATATAAACAAATATAGAAAAAACTTTATTAATGTTAAAAAAGTGTAGGACAACAAAGAGACAGGTGGAAGCAAGTGCCGCATGGTGTGCACATCTGCTTCACCGATGCGTAAACCACCATAGGCGCACGGTACCAGGGGAGAAAAGCAACTGCATATGAGTATAAATCAGTCACTGTAAAAAAGTTGAGAACCACCGCAACCACATATGGCTAATGTTAATAGTACTAATAGCAATCAGTGCTCAGAGTGGACAGAGCTCACATAGAGAATGAATATGCTCCTCAAGCTGGCATGTACACACACAGTCTGTTCACCAGATGTCAGCACCGCAACTGAAACAATGGGTAAATAAAGACCATGGTGCGGCGCTTACCTCGAAAATGCAAAGCAGAGCAGCCTCCCCCGGGACCGTGCGCCCTCCCCGACGCGCGTTTCGGCAACACACCTTCTTCAGGGGGCTCGGTGGAGAGACGCCAGGCTCGAGTTTAAATAGTCCATCAACCCGGAAGTGACCATGGTGACACCGGAAGACAATTCCGGTAACCATGGAAACAATCCCACACTCTGTCTCCACCGCAACCAAGGAGCGTAAAATCAGCTGGCAGGTAATCAGCAGCGATCACAATAACTCATTGTTATATGTCCTATGTCCTTCCCTATTCTGCCTTTCTGTGTTCCCTGATCCAATATGGCGCTGCTGGCTTTTTTGTTGCAATGCGCATGCGCGCTCCTTTATTGGTGCCGCTGGGCGCCTGCCTGGTAGCGCGTCCGCCTCCTGGTGCCGTTGCATGGCGGGCTCCCTGGAGACCGATTATTGTGATTGCTGCTGATTAACTGCCAGCTGATTTTACGCTCCTTGGTTGCGGTGGAGACAGAGTGTGGGATTGTTTCCATGGTTACCGGAATTGTCTTCCGGTGTCACCATGGTCACTTCCGGGTTGATGGACTATTTAAACTCGAGCCTGGCGTCTCTCCACCGAGCCCCCTGAAGAAGGTGTGTTGCCGAAACGCGCGTCGGGGAGGGCGCACGGTCCCGGGGGAGGCTGCTCTGCTTTGCATTTTCGAGGTAAGCGCCGCACCATGGTCTTTATTTACCCATTGTTTCAGTTGCGGTGCTGACATCTGGTGAACAGAGTGTGTGTACATGCCAGCTTGAGGAGCATATTCATTCTCTATGTGAGCTCTGTCCACTCTGAGCACTGATTGCTATTAGTACTATTAACATTAGCCATATGTGGTTGCGGTGGTTCTCAACTTTTTTACAGTGACTGATTTATACTCATATGCAGTTGCTTTTCTCCCCTGGTACCGTGCGCCTATGGTGGTTTACGCATCGGTGAAGCAGATGTGCACACCATGCGGCACTTGCTTCCACCTGTCTCTTTGTTGTCCTACACTTTTTTAACATTAATAAAGTTTTTTCTATATTTGTTTATATTGACTGTTTGGTCGTTTTCTCTCGGTCCTTGCGGACCACTCTTCTTGGTTATGATGTTTAGCGACTAGTCTTCGTTATAGTTCCTCCCTTGTTTTGGGCTCAGCATGTAACTGGTATTACCATCTGGTATGTTTTATTACATATAGGACTATACAATGCTGAGATTTGTTGTGCTTTTTGCTCATTAAGGGTCTACAGACGGCTAGCAAGACAGACATTTTAGGCAAAGAGACCGGGTGTTAGGCCTCTTTTCCACTTGCGAGAAACACGTCCGTGTCTCGCATGTGTAAACGAAGCTCTAGCGCCGGCACTCCAGAGCGGAGCGTGCGGCTGCTGTTATGATCTGGTGGTTTAGGAGCAACATGGGACGAGCTCTGAAGGAGGTGGTATCTGTACTGACCGCAAACCCTGAACCTAGCAGCGCAACTAGAAATAGCCGTGGGGGGTACCTGACACTCCCTAGACCCCTCGGCACAGCCTAAGATCTAACTTCCCCTAAAGACAGAAACAGGAAACCTATCTTGCCTCAGAGAAAAATCCCCAAAGGAAAGATAGCCCCCCACAAATATTGACGGTGAGAGGAGAGGGAAATAACATACGCAGAAATGAAATCAGATTTTAGCATAGGAGGCCATACTAGCTAGATAGATAGGACAGGACAGGATACTGTGCGGTCAGTATAAAAACTACAAAAAATCCACACAGAGTTTACAAAAATCTCCACACCTGACTAAAGGTGTGGAGGGTAAATCTACTTCCCAGAGCTTCCAGCTTAACTGAATTAATCCATACTGACAAGCTGGACAAAAACATAGAATGTACCGAACAATGAAGTCCACAACATGTGGACAGAAAAGAGCAAGCAAGGACTTATCTTTGCTGAACTGGGCAGGATATCAGGGAAAACCAAGAGAGATGTGAATCCAACCAGGAACCATTGACAAGTGGCACAAGCTGAAGGGGAGAGCCAGGCTAAATAGCCGAGCAGAATAGACAATTAGTGGAAGCAGCTGCTGACTGCTAAATCCAAGGAGCAGCCATTCCACTTAAAACCACCGGAGGGAGCCCAAGAGCGGAATTCACAACAGGCTGGATGTGTTCCTATGCGGCCGCACGCTCCGCTCCGAAGTGCCGCACCAGAGCTTCGTTTCCACATGCGAGACACGGACATGTTTCCCGCAAATGGAAACAAGCCCTTAGTGTTGATCCCCAAGGTGGAAAGTAGGTTCCAGCCAAGGGGCAAGGGCTACACAAGGTGGTCGAAAAGTGGAGTGACGTCAACTACAAGGTCTACCAACCAAGGAGAAGAAAGCTGTACAAGGTGTAAAACATTAACTTGCTCAAGCCATGGCGAGACAGGGAACTGGTAGAAATGACGTGCCTAGGGGACAATCCTGAAGCCAGGGTTGAGGATGTCACAGTGGCAGAGACACTGTCACCGGCTCAGAAGCAACAGTGCCGAGAGCTGTTCACAGAACCTGTTTTCCGAGTTGGAGTTGCCAGGTTGTACACTATTTGTGGACCATGAAATCTTGACAGAATCGCATGTGAGGGTGAACCAAAAGCTGCATCAGATTCCCAAAGCTCGCAGAGAGGTGATATCCAAAGAGCTTAGGAAAATGTTGAGTCTGGGCATCATCGAGGAGTCAAAGAGCGGCTGTCCAGCTTCATTGTTCTTGCGCAAAAAAAGCCCGATGGAGAGTGGCGTTTCTGTAATGAAAACAGGAAGCTGAGCGAGGTGTCCAAGTTCGATGCATATTCGATGCACTGGGTCGATGAGCTCATTGAGAGGCTAGGGTCAGCCAGGTACAGGTCACCACCCTGGACATAACGAAAGGATACTGGCAAATTTTCCTGTACTCAAGTGCCAAGGAGAAGACGGCCTTCTCTACACCTGACTGGTGCTTTCAATACACCAGGATGCCGTTCGGTCTGCAGGGAGCCCCAGCTACCTTTCAGGGGGCCATGAAACAGATCCTAGCCTCTCACAAAAAAGTATGGCGCAACTTAACATGACAAAATCATGATCTTCAGCCCGTATTGGGGAAGTCATCTACAAAGGTCCAGGCGGTACTGGATGTGCTGAGGAAGGCAGGGTATACCATAAAGCCACTTGGGCTATATAGTTGGAAAGGGCAAAATCAAGCAGCAAGCAAATAAGGTGGAGGTACGGGGCACAGCAGCACTCTACAAAGATCAAGATATATCCAAACACAAGATCTAGACTATACTGTTGCTGAATAAAATGTACTAACAAAAAGAAGTACTTACAAAAATGAAGGTTATTAGAGCATAAATTGGCCAATTCATGTGTGCTCATGAACCACGGCAAGGTTACACTTCTCTGATGGGTCCTATCATCTTAAACAAGCCTCTTTTTTGCATGTTATGCAGTCATTGCAGCTTGCACCTGTTGACACTATACAGAGGTGCTGGTCAGGTTTTTTGCTGTGTAAGCAGTCAGTTTTGATTGCTCCCGACTTCAGTAGGGAATTTGTGGTCCAGATGGACGCCTCAGAGGTGGGGTTGGGGTCCGTGTTGTTCCAGGAAGTAAATGAGAAGGAACATCCCATCCTATACTTAAGCAGAAAAAGCTCTGTTTGTGAGGAAAACTATGCCATTGTGGAAAGAGTGCTTGGCCCTCAAAATGGAAGTCGAAATGCTGATGTACTACCTGTTAGGCAGGAAGTTCAGGTTAGTGTCAGACCATGCACCCCTGGGATGGATGAGGGAAAGGAATGGGAAGAATGCTCGGGTGACTAGGTCACAGCTTCCATGTAGAGCATAGGCCAAGAAAATTACATGGCAACGCAGATGTCCTGTCCAGATTTTCCTGCTTAGTGAGTAAGGGTAAGTTCACACAGGACGTTTTTGCTGCTTTTTTTTCTGCAGCAAAACCTGATCTTCTTGGCAGGAAAGAAGCTGTGTCAGAAACGCAGGTTTAGGTGCGCATTTAATGCATTTTTTTTCTTAGTCCATGATAATGTCCTTGGATTTTCAGCAGCAAAAACGCAGCAAATAATGATACCTGCATTTTTGCTGCTTTTTTTTTTTCCAACACCCATTCAAGTCAATGGGTGAAAAAACGCAGCAAAATCACTGAAAGAAGTGACATGCTCTATGTTCAAAAAAAGCAGCAGAGCAAAAAATACTTATCATACAAAAAACCAATGTGTGCAGGAGATTTCTGAAATCTCATAGACTTTGCTGGTACTGTAAAAAGCAGCTGAAAATTAGCATTAAAAAAGGCCAAAAAAAATGCAGCAAAAATGCCCTGTGTGAACTTATCCTAGAGGTGAAAAAACCTCTGGCTTTGGGGAAGGGGCGGAATATGGACAAAGACACTGGCAAAGTGCTGGAGGGAAGATACCTTTCTATGAGGCTATTAGCTTCAGTGATTTGAAACCCTGAAATTTGTTCCCACACACTATGTGGTGAGGGGTTAATCGCCCATTTTAAGGGCTGTTTTTTTGTGGACAACCATAAAGCGTGTGGGAGGTTGTCTACCTTATCTCCATTCTAGGGTGTGGTCTGGGGTTTAAATAGTCAAACTCCTGAGGCAGTCAGTGTTCAGTGTGTCTGGTGAGGCTGTTCTTGTTTGTGCTAACCTGAACAGTGTGTTTTTGCCAATGTTGAGAGGGTGGATCCCCTCTACCATAAAGGTACCGTCACATTAAGCGACGCTGCAGCGATATAGACAACAATGCCGATTGCTGCAGTGTCGCTGTTTAGTCGTTGTGTGGTCGCTGGAGAGCTGTCACACAGACAGCTCTCCAGCGACCAACGATGCTGAAGTCCCCGGGTAACCAGGGTAAACATGAGGTTACTAAGCGTAGGGCCGTGCTTAGTAACCCGATGTTTACCCTGGTTACCATTGTAAATGTAAAAAAAAAAAACCACTTCATACTTACCTTCCGGTGTCTGTCGCGTCCCCCGGCGTCAGCTTCCCTGCACTGTGTAAGCGCCGGCCGTAAAGCAGAGCGGTGACGTCACCGCTGTGCTCTGCTTTACGGCCGGCCGGCGCTGACAGTGCAGGGAAGCAGAACACCGGGGGACGCGATAGACACCGGAATGTAAGTATGTAGTGTTTTTTTTTTTACATTTACAATGGTAACCAGGGTAAATATCGGGTTACTAAGCGCGGCCCTGCGCTTAGTAACCTGATGTTTACCCTGGTTACAAGTGAACACATTGCTGGATCGGCGTCACACACGCCGATTCAGCGATGTCAGCGGGTGATCCAGGGATGAAATAAAGTTCTGGCCTTTCTGCTCTGACCAACGATGGCACAGCAGGATCCTGATCGCTGCTGCGTGTCAAACACAACGATATCGCTATCCAGGATGCTGCAACGTCACGGATCGCTATCGTTCTAAAGTTGCTCAGTGTGAAGGTACCTTTAGGACTGTGCTTTGTGATACTACTTTTGTTTTCCTGAGGGCTGTGTTTATTTTTTACTTTACCATGGTATATGCCATATATATAATAGACCAGTGACGATCTTAAAGAGACAGTGTTTCCGGGTCTACATCCCTGTACAGCTGAGTGAGGCGATCTACCACTACAGCATGTATACTCTGTATATCCCCTCTCCTGTAGTCACTTGTATACTCTGTATACCCCCTCTCCTGGAGAAGAGACTTGAAATGCGCATAGAGGCGGCAGCTCTGGGTCCCCTTTAATCTTAGTAAGTACCGGCTCCAGCAATCTCGCTGCTTCACATGGTCGTGATTATGATTGCAGCTGCATTATTGGCACATTAGCACCAGCACTTTACTATTGAGAACATATAATGCTGCTTCCTAATCAGTGTATGACCGGAGATTTTGGTCACTGGGATTTTCTTCCAGACACATGGACAATTTGTTAATGGGTTACCCTATCACTAAATTTTGTCCTTAGGGAATATATTGGTTTTTCAGAGTTGTCCAGATACACATTTAATTTTATTTAAAAATGGATTTTTTGAACTCTCTATGGGATTAATGTTACTACTGATGCTAAACAGCAATAGCACAAAAGGAGGATTCAGAGATCCTCCAAAAACTCCAGAAAACAGCAAAAAGGGCAGAGATGCTTACCTGCCTAGGCCTCCAAACAAATGCACTATCAGGATGCAGTGGACCCATGAGGTCAAGATGGCGGCAACACAGGTGCAGAAATACCGATGAGGCAGCCACTCATAGCCTACCAAACTAATGGAGGGGGTGGCTGCTTGGCATATTGCTGCACATAAAAGACTTGTATGTGGCGCTGTTCACACAATGGAGATGCACATATTTTGTAGCCTAAAATACTCTTTGTCCCCATTTTGCTTTACTTAAGCTTGCTGGGATCTTCTGTATGAGATCACTTGTATACATCTATACCCTGTACATCCCCCCTCTCCTGCAGTCACTTGTATATATGTATACTCTGTATATCCCCTCTCCTGTAGTCCCTTGTATACTCTGTATATCCCCTCTCCTGTAGTCCCATGTATACTCTGTATATCTCCTCTCTTGTAGTTACTTGTATACATGTATACTCTGTATATCCCCTCTCCTGTAGTCCCTTGTATACTCTGTATATCCCCTCTCCTGTAGTCCCTTGTATACTCTGTATATCCCCTCTCCTGTAGTCCCATGTATACTCTGTATATCTCCTCTCTTGTAGTTACTTGTATACATGTATACTCTGTATATCCCCTCTCCTGTAGTCCCTTGTATACTCTGTATATCCCCTCTCCTGTAGTCCCTTGTATACTCTGTATATCCCCTCTCCTGTAGTCCCATGTATACTCTGTATATCTCCTCTCTTGTAGTTACTTGTATACATGTATACTCTGTATATCCCCTCTCCTGTAGTCCCTTGTATACTCTGTATATCCCCTCTCCTGTAGTCCCTTGTATACTCTGTATATCCCCTCTCCTGTAGTCACTTGTATACTCTGTATATCCCCTCTCCTGTAGTCACTTGTATACTCTGTATATCCCCTCTCCTGTAGTCACTTGTATACTCTGTATATCCCCTCTCCTGTAGTCCCTTGTATACTCTGTATATCCCCTCTCCTGCAGTCACTTGTATACTCTGTATATCCCCTCTCCTGTAGTCCCTTGTATACTCTGTATATCCCCTCTCCTGCAGTCACTTGTATACTCTGTATATCCCCTCTCCTGTAGTCCCTTGTATACTCTGTATATTCCCTCTCCTGTAGTCACTTGTATACTCTGTATATCCCCTCTCCTGTAGTCACTTGTATACTCTGTATATCCCCTCTCCTGCAGTCACTTGTATACTCTGTATATCCCCTCTCCTGTAGTCACTTGTATACTCTGTATATCCCCTCTCCTGTAGTCACTTGTATACTCTGTATATCCCCTCTCCTGTAGTCACTTGTATACTCTGTATATCCCCTCTCCTGTAGTCCCTTGTATACTCTGTATATCCCCTCTCCTGTAGTCCCTTCTATACTCCCCTCTTTGATGACCGATTCTCCAGCAGCCTCCAGTCCAGGAAGGAAGGATTCTGATCAGACCGTACCATGTGCGCTCAGCAGTAGGGGAGTGATGTGACGTGATACACACAGTATATATTATATGTATACATGGACATTCCAGCCTATATAGTGTGTGTAGTGACGTAATACACGGGGTGTACACCAGTGCTAATGTTATGTGCACATCCGGCTCCTGTCACCTCCACCCGGGATCACTGCACTGCTCCTCCGGCCTCTGCCCACAGCCTCTCGCTCTCTGTCCTGAGCTGCTGTCACGATGAGCAGGATCTATCACGATAGCGCCCTGCAGAATAAGCCGGTCCACGATGAGCGGGTGTCCGGGGCCTGGCAGCCGGCCGCCTATCACAGGTATGAGCGCCAGGACGAGGACACGGTGCCCGCAGTGCCCGGATCTAGGAGCGGACTGAGGCTGCTCAGGTGTTATCACCAGACGGGCCGGTTCATTATGGCATGTGCGCCTCTTCTGTGTGTGCAGCTCGCCTACTGTGTGTACGGGCTCCGCTCTGGGCCGGGTTCGGGCTTTCCAGATGTTTTCTCCTGGTTCATCCTTGGTGACTTATTGAAAACTCCCAATTCTTGTCACAAAAGGCCACCTGAGCCAAGGGTTAATGAGGCGCGTGCATAAATAAGGCTACGTTCAGATTTGCGTTGTGCGCCGCTGCGTCGGCGACGCAACGCACAACATAGTAAGTCTAAGTTCACATTTGCGTTGTGCGCCGCAGCGTCGTCGCCGCAACGCACAACGCAAACAAAAACGCAGCAAAACGCATGCACATGCGGCCCCAATGTTAAAGATAGGGCCGCACGACGCATGCGTTTTTTAAAAGGTCGGCGCCGCACAAAAAATCCAACGTTGCGTTTGCCGCGCCCAGACAGGTGCGCCCTAACGCCGCATGCGGCGTAAAACGCAACACAACGCATGCACATGCGGCCCCATGCGGCGCCAATGTTAAAGATAGGGCCGCACGACGCATGCGTTTTGTTGCGGCGGCGACGCTGCGGCGCAAACCGCAAATGTGAACGTACCCTAACATAGTAACATAGTTAGTAAGGCCGAAAAAAGACATTTGTCCATCCAGTTCAGCCTATATTCCATCATAATAAATCCCCAGATCTACGTCCTTCTACAGAACCTAATAATTGTATGATACAATATTGTTCTGCTCCAGGAAGACATCCAGGCCTCTCTTGAACCCCTCGACTGAGTTCGCCATCACCACCTCCTCGCCACCACCACCTCCACAACGCAAATAAAAATGCACCAAAACGCACGCAAAAACGCTGCGTTTTGCGACGCATGCGTCCTTTTTTGCCGAAATTTGGACGCAAGAAAAATGCAACTTGTTGCATTTTCTGCGCCCAACGCTTGCGGCCAAAAAAAAACCGCATGCGTTGCACAACGCATGTCCATGCGCCCCCCATGTTAAATATATTGGCGCATGACGCATGCGTTGCTGCAGCGTTTCCCGACGCAGTGTCGGGAAACGCTAATGTGAACGTTGCCTAAGATGGCGGACTTCATTGTGAGGCTTATGACACTTAATAAGTGTGCCGCCTCTTATTGGTGGTGTGCGCCTCTTATTGGTGGTGTGCCGCCTCTTATTGGTGGTGTGCGCCTCTTATTGGTGGTGTGCGCCTCTTATTGGTGGTGTGCGCCTCTTATTGGTGGTGTGCGCCTCTTATTGGTGGTGTGGACCTCTTATTGGTGGTGTGCGCCTCTTATTGGTGGTGTGCGCCTCTTATTGGTGGTGTGCGCCTCTTATTGGTGGTGTGGACCTCTTATTGGTGGTGTGCGCTTCTTATTGGTGGTGTGCGCCTCTTATTGGTGGTGTGGGCCTCTTATTGGTGGTGTGCGCCTCATTGGTGGTGTGCGCCTTTAAGGCTTCTTTCACACTTGCGTCGTTTGGAATCCGTAGCAATGCGTCTTTTGGGGAAAAAACGGATCCTGCAAATGTGCTCACAGGATGAGTCTTTTGCCCATAGACTTGTATTGCCGATGGATCGCGACGTATGTCCATACGTCGCATCCGTCGTGCACTGGATGCGTCGTGTTTTGGCGGACTGTCGTTCAAGGTAACGTTTTTTCGTACGTCGCGCCCGCAATTTCTTACCGTGCATGCACGGCCGGAACTCCGCCCCCTCCTCCCTGAGACTTTACAATGGGCACTGGAATCGTTGAAAAACTGCATCCGCTGCCCACGTCGTGCCAAAGTTTCACAACGTGCGTCGGTACGTCGCGCCGACACTTAGCGACGGACCTGTACCGACGCAGTGTGAAAGAAGCCTTAGGCCCCTTTCACACTTCTGTCTTCTGCTGTGCGTCGTTATGCAGTAAAATGACGCATCGAAGGACGTTATGAAAATAGTGAAAAACGTGTGACGCATCCAGTGTAATGACGGATGCGTCGTTGCCACAATTTCAATGGAGAAATTTTGAGAGAGAGAGAATATGAATTTTTTCCGGGTCTGAAAATATTTCCGGGCATGCTCACAATGAAAAAACTGGATCCGTCGCTGGATTCCTGTGTGTGACGGTCAGCGACGGATCCTGCGCCCATAGGCTTTCATTGTAGCCGACGACGGACAACGCAGGATCCGTCGCAGAACGATTTTCCGACATGGACAAAAATGTTCCTCTGAACTTTCTTTGTTCCCGACGGACCGCTATTTTGCAACGGATCCAGTGCGCGCCGGATGAAACGGATGGCCATCTGTCATAATCCGTCGCTAATACAAGTCTATGGGAAAAAACAGGATCCTGTAAATTTTTTTTAGTGGTGTGGCGTCACTTGTTAGTGGTGCGGCGCCTCTTGTTAGTGGTGCGGCGCCTCTTGTTAGTGGTGCGGCGCCTCTGGTTAGTGGTGGGGCGCCTTTCGTTAGTGGTGCGGCGCCTCTCGTTAGTGGTGCGGCACCTCTCGTTAGTGGTGCGGCGCCTCTTGTTAGTGGTGTGGCCCCTCTTGTTAGTGGTGGGGCGCCTCTCGTTAGTGGTGCGGTGTGACAGGGTGTACGGCAGAGCAAGAAGGGACAACAGGCCGAGGGATGATTCAACAGATTTATTATCAAGAACGCTGGAACAACACATGCAGGTAGATCTACAGAGTCCACAATTAGTCCAACGGAACAGATTCGGGGGCACCTCCCGATAATCCTTGTGCCAGTTAACAAAGCAATAGTCCACACGAGTCCAAGGGATCCCAAAACAATCTCACGAACGAAGAGATATGTCCTCAGCTCAAGTCTCGCCCCGTTCGCTTCCGCAGTCACAGATGGGTCTTGCCTCAGCTAAGAATCCCCACTCCTTCTCCTTTAAGGATCAACTCACATCTGATCTCAAAAATAAGAATGGATTGACTGAGTTCCTGGGATCCGCCCATGAAGGGGGGTAGGGGTCACACCTTCTATTCAATGGTTGGGTCCACCAGAAGATTCTAGACTGGTCGGCTCCGCTTAGTCTATCTAGTATGTACATATGACTAGCCACCTGCTGTGAGGAAGAATGGCTATTCTTCACTAGTGGTGTTGACAAAGCTTAATTACATTATAGCTTAGGGCTGCAAGTATTGGGGGAAGGAGACATATTGTTACAGGTGAACTCCCAGCACAAGAAAATACATAAATAACAGCTAATAGAAACCAGAGAACAGTTACATACATCAAATGGCATATTATTCAAATACAGGACAGGGCAAAAGTACATATCATGACATGCGGCGCCTCTCGTTAGTGGTGCGGCGCTTCTTGTTAGTGGTGGGGCGCCTCTTGTTAGTGGTGCGGAGCCTCTCGTTAGTGGTGGGGCGCCTCTCGTTAGTGGTGCGGCGCCTCTCGTTAGTGGTGCGGCGCCTCGCCAAGAATGCAGCGATTGTTGCAGAATTTCAGGGGCAGGTGTAGTCATGTGTAGCTCTGTCCTCGCCCCTCGATGCATTGCCCATTTTGATGGACCTCTCCGAAACTAGCATGAAGACACCAAAATCCATTTCATTGTGTTTTCTGGCAGTTTCTGCCATATTCCCTTTAATGTTTAGGTCCCCTGGAATTTTTTCAAATTTGTCATCACTTTAGGGAAACATGAGGCTTTTTGCGCACTTTTAAGTCTCTTTTCTTATTTCTATTTGTGGTTTTCAATGCCATTCTTCAAAATTGGATCCAGTTGGATAAAACACATTGGATTGGCTGAGCTGCTGAAATGAACCGCGTCTTCAATACTGATGATAAGTTTTTCTTTTTAATTCTCAACACTTTTCAATGCTATACTGGCGTTATTACTATGCAAACCGCCCCAACTGTCTAAGATGTGACGCGGTGTTGAAATGCATTGTACATAAAAACCCTTTTTATCATCACTATTGAAGTAGCGGCTGACGTAGGATCACACAAAGCAAGGAGGAGGACGGCATCGTAAGAAGAAGGGAGGCGCCGAACCAAGACCAGTGTCGGACCGAACTGCCCCTCCCCGGTTGAGTTTAATAAAAGCTCTTTTTCTTGTCTTGCAGGTCGGGTTGGGGGCAGATATACAGCGTTATAGAATGCTATATATCGGCCCTGAATGGTGGTGGCCGTATCTCATATCAGTCAAACCCGGTGACAGGTCCCTTAATGTGTTTTATCCTAGTGGAACCAATACTTCCTGGAAGATTTATCTCCAGCCGAGGGGCAGCAGCTGTTTTTCTTTTTTTTTTAGATGTTATTTTGGAGCATTTTTGACCTTGATCATTCAAGAACTCATGAACCACATATGCCATTTTTAGGTATTTGCCACAAGACAGAAGAAGAAAAGTGAGCCAGATTCATAATTTGTATTTTAAGGCGCTTTTCTCTTTTTTGTTTTTATGGCACTTTTTTTTTCACCAAATTCATCAAAATGGCTCAAGTGGTTAATGAATTTTGCGCCACATAAAAATGTTTTTTGATTTTTGCCATGCAATCGATGAATCAGGTGATTAAAAAAATCTGGAAAACCCAAATGGAAAAAAAAGAGGCAGGGAATATGTATAAAATAGGATTTTATAAAGTTCACAAATTGCAAGAAGAATAAGGTGTAAATGAAAATCAGGTGAAAAAAACCCAAACTATGGAATATAAGGTACAAATGCAATAATGAATAGGACATAAGTGACTTAAAATAAATGACAATGATGAATTGGGCCCGATGTCGCCTCTCAGCTGCTTGATGTGGATAAATTGTCATGCAGGAGTGATTAGTAGGACACGTTTATAAAGGCTCATGCAGACGTCTGTGGATTTCGGTGCGATATCGTACCGCAATGCACGGAGACATCCTCATAGAAATATAAGAACGTGTCACGCTGTGTTCGGAAGACCGCGGACGGTCCGTGCTTAGAAAGATTGGCACGGACGTCCGAATAAACCCTGAAGATCAGGGCTGCACATCACGGCATCGGAGGCTGTGGTTACACCGTGATGTGTTGCATGAGCAAAAATATTGGTGCTTCTTGTCTGCGACTTGCTGTCATGTGACACTTTTATTATGGCCAAGTCTCACATGTGCTGAAGTGTGGCCAGTGAGCCACGTGCAATAGAATATCTGGTATATTTTTGACACCTTGCAGTATCAAAGGAAGTCATTATCTGTAATATGGCAGTGCTGTGTGACACCTGGCGCTGCCTAATGAAGGGCAGTGGGGCTAAAGTTGCAGTAACTGCGACTGGTGAAAAAAAACAAACTCGTTGATTATTTTTTGACCACAGATTGCAAGTTGCACATGACTTACAAGCAGTGTGCGGCTGTGTCTTGTGTGTTGCGACCTGTCGATGTGTCTGCGTAGCCATAGCCTAATAGTGACCTAAGAATTAGCTGCTCATAACTATGAGATTGCTGATGAGTAAGCTTATTTATTGTGTTTTGCTTATTTAGCCCAATAATATTCCGCAGCGCTTTACTGACATTATCCTCACGGTCCATAATGGGGCTCACAATCTAGATTCCGTATCAGTATGTCTTTGGAGTTTGGGAGGAAGCCTACACAAACACGGGGAGAAGATTCTTCTTGCAGATGTTATTCTCAGTGGTCTTTGAACCCAGGACCCCAGTGCTGCAAAGCTACAGTGCTAATCATTGCCAACACAATTTATACAGTATGCAATTAGAGAACAAACATATTTATACACAATGTGTCCGCACTCTGCGATTAATGAATACATAAACTCCACTATTGCTGCGTATGTTAGAAACGTAAGGTACTGAGTTTACATTTTTTGTTCAAAAGCCATCTAACCATCCCCTAACTATGGATGGTCCTCATCACTAAGGTCCTACCTCTCTGTATGCCAAATCAGGCCCCATCTGAGCCAGGGGAGTGAAAGGAAACCAGACTCACAGCTCGCAACTACATACTTGTCTTGAAGGATGTGCAGACATGGTGCGGAGTCCTGCAGGGGCCACACTCCACAATCTATACTACAAAAAGGGCCCGCAGTACTTTAGTAATGTATGTATATATCTGTATATTGGATAGAGTGCAACGATGCTACTGGATATTGAAGACGTTGTCCACTGCTTGGACAACTTCTTGTTATGCCCCATAAATTACTAAAGCTTATCCTATGCTGGCGCTGTTCCCTTGGGGTCAGAACCCTGTCTCTTGGGCCTCCCGTGCTGCGCTTGTGATACATGATGCTGGCAACGCTGTGCCCGCCTCCTGTCAAATTGTGCAGGAAGAGGAAGTCAGAGATCAGCTACATCCTGGACTTCCTCTTTATGTTCGATTTGTCCGAAGGCGGGGACAGTAACGCCAGCGCTGATTGGGCGCCAGGGTCACGTGTTACAACAACAGCACCTGAGACCGTCGGAATGGTGCTGACATGGGAGGCGAGTATAAGCATTATTTTATGGGAGCCAAACATTTTGATCAAGAAGGGGTTGTGCTAGTAGTGGGCAACCCCTTTAATTTTATCTAGACATCTTTCCTAGGCACATCTGTCCTAAGCAAGGTTTTAGTTGTAATTGTGTGCCTGGTTTGCCTTCACTTGCCCAGCTTAGATGAGACCTGGCTTGGCACATGGAGTGGTAGGATATTAGCGATAGAGACCATCCATAATTAGATACACCTTGTACGAAGTACCTTTAGCATTGTGCTCCCCCAGGGTACAGTAGATGCTACTAATTGTCCCATAATTTCAGGATGTATATCCACTGTGGATTATTGTCCCCCTGTATATTTTGTTTTACAGTGGACCAGGCATTCTTCTGGAAGGGGCACTAGTGGATTACTCTCGCCATACTATCACAGACATCAGTGGGAAGAAGGTGAGCGGACATGTCATTAAATCCCCTCCACTATCTTCAGTCTGTACTATAGCAGTATGGGTGCAGTGTCATCTGAACAGGTGTTTTATCCGATGTGTTTTGGAGACTGACATTTTATTCATATTTTATCTGTAGCATCGCATATAACAATGGGGCAGGATTACACCATGAGGGTCCATACTACCACGCTCATCCAAAATGTGGATACCTATATTTTCACCTGACTCCATCCACTTATGCAGTATTAGCCCAGCCTACGCTCACAGGGCACATGATTATTTCACACGTCCTCTTTGGCATAGTTATACTTATTTATAAGCCCTACAGAGAAGATTTTGTTCTCTACTGTAATTGTCCATTAGGGAGTCCATCAGCGTTTTTATGTGTCATTTGCGATCTGCAGCTGGTGTGGTACACCGACATGGTGTTATCTCCTTTCTCCTGGGTAGTTGGGGTTACAGGGCACATTCTAGTGTATGGGCATCTAGTAGAAGTACCTCTGTAGGGCTCTAATGTCATACAAAGGCTGCTCAGTGTGCAGTTGGAATAATGATGAACAAGGACTGGGGCGAGGTCTATAGATTGCACTAAGGAGGCTAGGCTTACTCAAATAGTCCTTTTATATTTCAGACATCTACATGAGTTTGTAAACTGCATGGTGAATACGGTGCCGCTGAGCTAGGAGGATCAATTCTACTGCTAAACCTCTCCTAGTGTATCCTCACCCATCCCCTGCAGACTGTGAGCCGTCGCGGGCAGGGTCCTCCCTCCTCCTGTACCTGTGTGCCTTGTTTTTGCTCATGTTTACTGTATTTGTCTAGATTTACCCCGTATTCACATGAAAGCGCCATGGAATAAATGGCGCTATAAAAAATGTATAATAATACTGCTTACAAGTAATCACTTGTCTATTTTCTGATGTTCACTCGCCTGGCGTGTTCTTTTGTTTTGTTTTTTTGCTGTTTTGTTTTAGTTCTTTGATGTGTATTATAGGGAACCGGATAAGGGCATTTACCCCTTTAATGCAATAGTAGCACTTTATCAGAGTCCTAATAATGTTTTTAATCATGCCTTTATTACAACTAACTGTTAAGTGCTGTCTGAAAAAAAAAATCTCATTTCTCCTCCTCTTTATGCTGGTTTGTCAGTCTCGCTGTCGTAGGCGTGATACCAGCGAAAAGCAGTGCTGAGTGATGGCGTCCACGACTAGTGAGACAGACATCACAGTGAACAGGTGTCATATCGAGCATGGAGTCATAGTCTGTGTCCTGAGATAGAATACAGGCCCAGAGATGGGGAACGCAGTGCTGTCATTATCTTTTTCACAAGTAAAATGAGATCCAAATAAGTTTTCTGAATTGTTCGAGCTGACGGCCACATGAGAGATCATGACTAATGTGGAGGCCAAACCAATAGATTCAATTTAATTCTGCTCAATATTGAGCAGAAGTAAGTATGCTGACATTTTCCTATATACTATGAGCCACCACCCAGCCGCCCTATATACAGTATGAGCCCATACAGGCCCCCAATATGAGCCCACGCACATAGCCTTTGATATACAGTATGAGCCCTCACACAGCACCCCTATATACAGTATGAGCCCATACAGGACCCCAATATACAGTATGAGCCCACGCACATAGCCTCTGATATACAGTATGAGCTCACGCAGCACCCCTATATACAGTATGAGCCCATACAGGCCCCCAATATACAGTATGAGCCCACGCACATAGCCTCTGATATACAGTATGAGCCCTCAGGCAGCACCCCTATATACAGTATGAGCCCATATAGGACCCCAATATACAGTGTGAGCCCACGCACATAGCCTCTGATATACAGTATGAGCTCACACAGCTCCCCTATATACAGTATGAGCCCATACAGGCCCCCAATATACATTATGAGCCCACACACATAGCCTCTGATATACAGTATGTTCTCACACACAGCACCCCTATATACAGACACACATCCCGCAAACATTCACAAATATAAAGCAACAAACCCACATACCTCGCTCCTGTTCCCCTCTTCGGTCTTTGTTGTATGCACTGACTCCGCACAGCAGATGTGATGTAATGATGTAATCGCGTCTGTCTCAGTCACACATGCTGAATGATGGAAGAAGGAGCCGGCGCTCCCTCCTTCACCATTTTCACCGCTATTTGATGCAGATAATGGTGACATCTAGACGCTGGGCAGGGGAGAGTGGCTGCATTGTGCCGCCTGTGGGCCAGGCATTTCAGCCCTTTGGCTGTCTCGGACTGCGGGCCACATTATAGATTTCAGATGGCATTGTTGCTTTGGCAGTGTACACCTTATTTTTTTAAGCCATATTTATGAGTGGTTTAAATCTACAGTCATTGTATCTGACTGCAGACTTGTGAATCCTCACAGTGCGTGCTGTCTGGTTTCTCTGGTGCTGGGAGCGGGTGGTCATGTGACAAAAAATAAGCAATATGCATACTCCCCACCACATTCGAACTAGATGTGCGCTGCCTCACTATATATACAAGTGAAGTGAGCAATGCCACGTACGTCTAGTCAGAATGCAGCCGGAAGTATGCAAACACCTGTTTGGTGACTGATGCCGCTGGATCCGTTTTTTTTCTCGTAGACTTTTATTAGCGACTGATGGCGTCACATTTCATCCGTCGTTCGCCGGAACTGTCGAAAATTGTTTGTCCAGCGGCCGGAGACGTCGGAAAAAGTAACGTTTTTTGTCTCCGTCAAAAAATCGGACAGATCCGTTTGCTAGAATGGAAGCCTTTTTTTTTTATCTGCGCATGTTCCGATTTAATTAGGATACAATTGGCCAGCCCCCAATTAGGAAAGGTATATAAAGCCTGCCAGGTAGGGCTTCACTCATCCATGTACCAGCCAGCAAGCAAGACACGGAGCCTACCAGGCCAGCCAGCCACGGAGCCTACCAGGCCAGCCAGCCACCGAGCCTACCAGGCCAGCCAGCCACAGAGCCTACCAGGCCAGCCAGCCACAGAGCTTACCAGGCCAGCCAGCCACAGAGCCTACCAGGCCAGCCAGTCTCAATGTCTTCTGGGAGCCCTCCCTCGCATCGTCAGCGCTGTGAGGTAAATATATATAATTTTTTTTGTGGTGATGTTCACCTAACAGTATGCATTAATTCTTCTTTAACAGGAAGCTGCTACATCAGAGGTGCTTCCAGAAGGAGATGAACGTGGTGGAGATATACCCGGAGCGGGCACGCGTCTACTAAGTTTCTTACATGCATCGCAGAAACAGATCATCAGACATCACAGTACACACAACACATAAGCCTACATCCAAGCACATAATGTGTTTTTAGTTTTTTTTTTAGTCTTCCAAACCTGGGACTCGCCGTAGAGGTCCTCAAAGCACCTCCCAGGGTTGTCAGCGTGAGTGTCGGGGCGGTCGCCACCAAGAAAGTACCTTTTTTATTTATTTATTTGTATTTTTCCACTTCATGTTGATGATTTGAGTCTAATGTTTGTTTTTTGTCTTTAACAGGCGTCACAGCGTTGTCCGGACTCTGAAGGTGAGGAGGTCGATCTAGTCTGAGAGCGGGAGACGCTGTGTAACATGGGGGACTGCCACCACGCTGATCTTAGTGTGAGCCGACGGCTCTGGGAGGAAGTATGTCACAAAGTTGTGGACAATTGGGAGGACCTTGAGGTTCGGGCCCAGAATCAAGCGCGTTACTATTCACAGTTCAGTAACTTATGTTGCTGGATGTAATGTGTTGGATACTAACCAATTTGTGCTTTCATTTCACAGTGGACAGAGTTGTGAAGTGGTGGCGGTCACTCAGGGATCGCTTTAAGAAGGAGTTCAACAAGGAGATGCAGGCCTCGGTGGATCGGGAGGACGCAGGAGCAAGTATAAATATACTACAGCCCTGTCGTTCCTCCAGTCGACTATGGTTAGCAGAAGGTAAATATTTCCCACCCCATTTACTAAAAAATGTTTACCACCGGGGACCACTTCAACAGACCTGACCTATCAGGATCTTCCCTTCCTTCCCTCACATCTGGTCCCTCGGTCCCATCCACCAGCGCTGGAGCATCGTTGCAGACTTTGTTACATGAAGCTGCTGAAGAGGATATATCCTTTCCTTTACCCCACCCCTCTGACCTTCTGCCACCTCTAGAACACCTGTGGGTTCAGGGGACAGTGCCAGAGGGGTCAGGAAAAGAGCTATGCGCCCGAGTTCTTGCATCTGAATGCAGCCTTCCAGAACTGTCTCAAACTGTTGTCAGAGCAAGTCACTGCTGGATTCAGCCTAATGAACAACAGTATTCTTGAGTTGAGCTTACGACTGGATAGGATGCATTTAGATGCAAGTAAATCGCCAAATCACTCCTTTTTTCCAGGCAGTAGTCGAGCGCATAGACAAGCTATCTCCTGACCAGCAGATGCATTTAATGCAAGCCCTCCAGCTTGCCCTAGCGCAGATTAGCTCCCGAGCCCCTCCACCTGCCCCCCCTCCAGCCACTGTCCCTCCTCCCCTCTTATACAATACCATCTTCCTTCCCCATTCCTGCCCCATACCAGTTCCCAACCACATCATCTGTGCCTCCACTCCCTGCCCAACCTGTACTCCTTGCCCACTACCACCAGTCTCCTTCCACACCCATCATTCCCCAAACACAACCCTCTTCTCCACCTAACACCTCTTCTGCCTCCCAATCCCTCCACTCCACCCCTCAAACCTTACCAAATCCAATCCCTAGTCCTGTTTTCTCCACCCCTTCATCTGTTGTTTCCGATCCATCACCACCACAATCCTCTCTCCACACTCCCATTGTCGAAGTGGTCCGATCTGTCAGCCTCCTCCAGTACTATCTCCACCACACACTACATGAATTAATAAATGTGTAAATAATAATAAAAACATTTTTTATAAAAAGGTTTGTCTTTCATTTATTATAAGGTAAAATACTTTGGGTAAAACCAGGTACAATACTGTGTGTAAAACAAGGTCCAGTACTTTGGGTAAAACAAGGTCCAAGACAAAGCTATCAAACTATCTCATCCTGCCAGTCTACTCTTCCTTGAGGTGAAATAAAGTACTCTGCGAATTTGTCCCTCATTCTTGAAACTGACACAGGACTTTGAAAAGTAATATTATGATAATCATTCAAGGTGGTTTCAACAAAGTTGTCATCCACGGCAGTCTGTTCCTGGCATATTATGAAATTGTGCAGGACCACACAAGCTTTCACCACCTCATTCACAGTGTCAGTCTTCAGGTTTATAGCGGTCAACAGAACTCGCCATTTGGATGTTAGAATGCCAAAAGCGCAATTGAAAACTTTTTGTTGCGTCATTCCACTACTTGCATATGGCTTCAGCAGGTGTTCCGAGAGTTGGAACGCTTCATCTCCAATACATTTAAAAACAGCATTGGTGGCCCAGAGGTTTCAGGAAGCGGCCTTGGTGGTGGTGGAAATATACCGTATATACTCAATTATAAGCCAACCCGAGTATAAGCCGACCCCCCCTAACTTTGCCACAAAAAACTGGGAAAACTCAATGACTCGAGTATAAGCCCAGGGTGGGAAATGCAGCAGCTACCGGTAAATTTCAAAAGTAAAAATAGATGCCAATAAAAGTAAAATTAATTGAGACATCAGTAGGTTAAGTGTTTTTGAATATCCATATTGAATCAGTAGCCCCATATAATTGCTCCATACAGTTCATGATGGCCCCATAAGATGCTCCATACAAAATACGCCCCATATAATGCTCCATAAAGTTTATGATGGCACCATAAGATGCTCCATATTAAAATATGCCCCATATAATCCTGCATAAAAGTTAATAATGGCCCCATAAGATGTTCCATAGACACATTTTCCCAATATAATGCACAAATGTTGATTACGGCCCCATAAGATGCTCCATAGAGATATTTACCCCATATAGTGCTGCACAAACGTTAATAATGGCCCCATAAGATGCTCCATAAAGATATTTGCCCCATATAATGCTGCACAAACATTAATTATGGCCCCATGAGATGCTCCATACAGACACTTGCCCCATTTGCTGTTGCTGCGATGAAAAAAAAAAAAAAAAATCACATACTCGCCTCTTGTCGCTCAGGCCCCCGGCACATAAAATATTCACCTTTCCTCTTTCCGGCCGCTGCTCCGTCTTCAGCGTCTTCTGCACTGACGTTCAGGCAGAGGGCGCGCACTATCCACGTCATCGCACCCTCAGACCTGAGCGTCACTGCAGAAGACGCTGAAGACGGAGCGGCGCCCGGAACGAGGAGAGGTGAATATCGTGCAGCGCTGCGCTACCCCTTCCCATTATACTCACCTGCTCCTGGCACGGTGCAGTCCCTGGTTCCCCGATGCTGCAGCTTCTTCTGGTACCATGTGACCGCTCAGTACAGGAAGAAGCTGGGGCGCCAGTAGAACCAGGGACCTGCAGGGACCGCGGCAGGAGCAGGTGAGTATGATTAGACAGTCCCCGCTCCCCCTCCCCTGCCGACCCCTGGGTATGACTCGAGTATAAGCCGAGAGGGGGAATTTCAGCCCAAAAAAGGGGCTGAAAATCTCGGCTTATACTAGAGTATATACCGTAAATGACGCCCTATTGCAGACACTTTAAAAACTTGAGTCATTGGAGCGTCCATAGGCCCCAATATCGACCGCTATAAACTTTTATTGGGCATCTGCAATGGCCAGGAGCACAATGGAGAAATATTTCTTGTAGTTGAAATATTCAGATCCAGATGCAGCAGGTTTGACAATATGAATGTTTCCCGTCCATTGCATCTAAGCAATTGGGAAACTGACAAATATTTTAGAATTTTTCTGTAATGTCCAGCCAACTCTCCGTTGTGGGATGTGGGATAAATTCTTCATGTAAACAGTCCCACAATGCGCGGCAGGTGTGTTTAACAATCCCCGATATGGTGGCAATCCCGAGTCTGAATTGAAAATGGAGTGAGGAAAGGGATTCGCAAGTTGCAAGAAATCTGAAAAAAAGACAAAAATTAGTACAAAATACCAGCAATAACATTACAGTTATGAGTCAGCTTTAAGGAAGACATACAATAAAAATGGCTTACCGTAGAGTCACCATCAGACGCTCTGCCGGTGAAACAGACAAGCGGCAATATGTGTCATTTCGCTGGCTGATGTGTCCAATACGTTCACCAAAAAAATCAAAGTTCTACACTTTCATCCGAACATAGCTACCAAACCTCTCGGTGTTTCCTCGCAACTCCATATACAATGTAGAATACTCCCCACGTATCATTCTCTGTGCAGTAATTGGGTGGATCCAAAAACGGCGCAGACGCATGATGCTCTGTCTCGCGCTCCTTTTCCAGAACAATCGCTTCCAAACGATCGCCTCAGAAGTGAAATCCACATAAATCTTCACAATGTTTGCCATCACGCCTTCCATTCTTGCCACTTGCTCTACAACCTGTCAAAGATGTGCTGTAGAAACACTGTATATATAGGTTTTCATTAGCCAATAACGTTTGGGAGCCTCCCATGGGCCTTTTTAAAAAAACGGATCCGTCGTAAAACAGATAAAAAAAACAGAAGAAATGGATGAAAAACGGATCCGCCGCATCAGTTTTTCACAATCTACGGATCCGTTGAGCCAACGGATTGTCACTGACGGCAATAAACTGATGTGTGAAAGAGGCCTTGGAGTTTACCAAAAGATGTGGGGGACTCCCCAAATGTATGAAGGAAGGTTCTGTGGTCAGATGAGACCAAAATTGAACTATTTGGCCACCAAGGTAAATGCTATGTCTGGCGCCAAACTAACACTGCTCGTCACACCAAGAACACCATCCCCACACTGAAACATGGTGGTAGCAGCATAATGCTTTGTGAATGTTTTTCAGCAGCAGGGACAGGAAAATGGTCATGTGTCGAGGGAAGATGGATGGTCCGAAATACAGGGATATTGTTTTGCCAAACCTGTTTTGGTCTGTTAGTGATTTGAGACTGGGACAGAGGTTCACAGTTCAGCAAGACAATGACCCACAGCATACTGCTAAAGCAATGCTCAAGTGGTTTAAAAGGAAATGTGAAAATGTCTTGTAGTGGCCCAGATCTTAATCCAATTGAGAATCTATGGTCAGATTTGAATACTGCTATTCACCAGAAGAAACCATCTAAAGGCCCCTTCACATTAAGCGACGCTGCAGCGATACCGACAACGATCCGGATCGCTGCAGCGTCGCTGTTTGGTCGCTGGAGAGCTGTCACACAGACCGCTCTCCAGCGACCAACGATGCCGGTAACCAGGGTAAACATCGGGTAACTAAGCGCAGGGCCGCGCTTAGTAACCCGATGTTTACCCTGGTTACCATCCTAAAAGTAAAAAAAAACAAACACTACATACTTACATATAGCCGTCTGTCCTCCAGCGCTGTGCTCTGCACTCCTCCTGTACTGTCTGTGTGAGCACAGCGGCCGGAAAGCAGAGCGGTGACGTCACCGCTCTGCTTTCCGGCTGACCGACGCTCACAGCCAGTACAGGAGGAGAGCAGAGCACAGCGCTGGAGGACAGACGGCTGTAGGTCAGACGGCTGTAGGTAAGTATGTAGTGTTTGTTTTTTTTTACTTTTAGGATGGTAACCAGGGTAAACATCGGGTTACTAAGCGCGGCCCTGCGCTTAGTTACCCGATGTTTACCCTGGTTACCAGTGAAGACATCGTTGGATCGGTGTCACACACGCCGATCCAGCGATGTCTCCAGGGAGTCCAGCGACGAAATAAAGTTCTGGACTTTGTTCAGCGACCAACGATCTCCCAGCAGGGGCCTGATCGTTGGTCGCTGTCACACATAACGATTTCATTAACGATATCGTTGCTACGTCACAAAAAGCAACGATATCGTTAACAATATCGTTATGTGTGAAGGTACCTTAACTTGAAGGAGCTGGAGCAGTTTTGCCTTGAGGAATGGGCACAAATTTCATTGGCAAGATGTGGAAAGCTCATAGAGGCTTATCCAAAGCAACTTGCAGTTATAATTGCTTCAAAATGAGGCTCTATAAAGTACTCACGTTAGGGGGTGATTAGTTATGCACACTGAAGTTTTCAGTTATTTTGTCCTATTTGTTGTTTGCTTCACAGTTATAGGCGCTTGTTCTCTACATGAACTGATGCAAGCACTCAAAAAACAGTAAAATTTCCGGTTGGGTGGTAGCAAAACATGTAAAATGCCAAGGGGGTTGAGTACTTCCGCAAGTCACTGTATGTAAAAAGTTATATAGCAAGTTATATGTACAGCAAAATGGTCCCATAGAAATCCTGCAGCCTGTGGTACCGCTACGCCAAGATAATATATTATAGCT
Source organism: Ranitomeya imitator (assembly GCF_032444005.1). Taxonomy (NCBI): domain Eukaryota; kingdom Metazoa; phylum Chordata; class Amphibia; order Anura; family Dendrobatidae; genus Ranitomeya; species Ranitomeya imitator. The sequence continues at coordinate 530,541,659 of NC_091285.1, forward strand.
CCAGAAATGCAATGTTTGATCAAGGACGCTAAATTAGGCCGTGTCCTTATTTTGTTCCCGATTATGGTTTTTAGCCCTGTGTTTTGTTGTTGTGTTTTTTTTTTATGACCGTCCTTCTGGTGTACTGATAATGTGTACAAACTGTAAAGTGCTGCGGAGTATGTTGGCGCTATTTAAATAAAAAGATTATTATTATTATTACTAGGAACGCTGGTACATTCTCTACATGAGACCAAGCACCATACATCGGAGGAAGTTTGACAGTAAAGGGAATGAAATTGAGCCTAACTTTAGTGATACAAAGAAGGTTAACACTGGCCATCTCATGTCTTCTTACAGTACGTATTACACACAAATATTAATTGTAGCGCTATAGAGTAATAGTATACATTGTAACTATAAAAATATTTTCACTAACACATACCTTGTATTCGTTCTTCAATAAAGTCATAAAGGAAATGCAGTCACTAAGATAACTTAACCCCTTTATCCTCCAAGCCTGTTTTAACCTTTATGACCGGGCCAATTTTTACAATTCTGACCACTGTCCTTTTATGAGGTTATAACTCTGGAACGCTTCAACGGATCCCAGTGATTCTGAGATCGTTTTTTGTTTGACATATTGGACTTCATGATAGTGTTAAAACATGTTCATTATGACTTACGTTTATTTGTGAAAAAATCCTAAATTTGTCGAAAATGTTTAAACTTTTAATTTTCATGCCCTTAACCCTATAACGACTGCATTAAAACGGTGGCCGCTATGGGTACATATTCCCTCATTGCCATTTTAAAACTGCGATCGAGAATAAGGCTGTTCACCCCCTAGAGTCAAAAAATCTCCGGGGTCCTGGCTACCGGGGGTAGCTGAGACCCGAAAACATGATCTGGGCTGGATTTTCCAGTGTCCGGTCATGTGATCGCCATTATTCAGTGAATAACAGTGATGACAAAAAAGTGTGCCGGCTGTTTCAATTATTTCTCTCTTCTGACATGATATACATGTCAGAGGAGAGAGAAAAGATGCCCCCAAAGATCCCCCCTGATACCTTTGCCATCCCCCGGTCCCTCATGATCTGTCCCCCTCCCATCGTCATCTTCCTGGGAAAAAAAATGGTGGGCACATGCGCAGTATAGTATATCAAACCCCCCTTTAGATAGGTAAAAATGATAAAATAATTTTACTTTTTTTCCATTCATTGCAGTTAGGGTTGGAGTTATGTTAGGGTAAGGGGTGTGTTAGGGTTGTTTTTTTTTTGTTTTTTTTCAAAAGTAAAAAAACAAACGATATGCCAACTAGTTTTGAGCGCAAGTGCTCGCTACTCGAGTTTGCATCAGGTGCTTGAGTATGCACGGACTATCGCAGATCCCCCGCATGTTTTTTCTTTTTTGGGTGTCTAACAGCTGTGAAACATACGGGGCAGGGACTCGAGCATGTCACTCAAGCCCCCGCAATATTCGATGCATATCTGAGCACCCGATGCAAACTGGAGTAGGTTTCCGAAATGGAGTCACTTGTGGGCGGTTTCCACTGTTTAGGGACATCAGGGTTTCTCCAAATGTGACATGGCATCCGCTAATTATTCCAGCAAATTTTACATTCAAAAAGTCAAACTGTGCTCCTTCCCTTCCAAGCCCTGTCGTGCACCCAAACAGTAGATTTCTCCAACAAATGGTGTAATCGGCAAGCTCAGGAGAAAATGGACCACGACATTTGTTGTGCAATTTCTCCTGTTTCCAAAATTGTGCTGATGTAAAGTAGACATGCGGGAAATATTATTTATGAACTAGTTTGTCATTTATGTGACATGACTCTGATTTAAGGGCATAAAAATTAAAAGTTTGAAAATTGCAAAATGTTTAAAATTTGACATTTCTGATTTTTTTCACAAATAAACACAAGTCATATCAAAGAAATGATACCACAATCATGAATAACAATATGTCTCGAAAAAAAAATTCTCAGAATTAGTGGGATACGAGGGGCGATCCAAAAGTAATGATATCAATACTAAACACAATGAATATAGTCAAAAAAATGTTTTTATTTTTTTACATAGTCTCCTATCAAGTCTATACATTTAGTCCATCTCTTTTCTAAACTTAGAATTCCCTTAGAAAAAATTCTTGATCTTGACCCTCAAAAAAATCCCCAACAGCGGTTATCACATCGCTATTGTCATCAAATTTCTTTTCCGGAGGTGTTCCTTGAGTCGAGGAAAGAGAAAGAAGTCACTGGGGGCTAGATCTGGCCAATAGGGGGGGTGTTCCACCAGTTCAAAGCCCGCTTCTTGAATGGTAGCTTGAACTGCAGCTTTGTGAGCCGGCGCGTTATCTTGGTGAAACAGCACTCCAGCCCGCAGTTTGCCGCGCCTTTTCTCCTTGATAGCCTCCCACAATCTTCTTATTTGTTCTGCGTAGTAGGAGCCCGTAATAGTGGCTCCCTTCTCCAAATAGTCCACCATAATAATTCCTTCATCGTCCCAAAAAACGGACGCCATAACCTTCCCTGCTGAGCTTGACACTTTGAATTTCTTCGGCGTCGGCTCGTTTCCACGTCATCGATTGTTGTTTAGTTTCCGGATCAAAGTGGTGGATCCAGGTCTTGTCCATGGTCAAAAAAACGTGACAAAAAATTTTCCTTGTCTGCTTGGAACTTTTCGAGATTTGCTATTGAAATGTCAACTCGGTTCTTCTTTTGCTCGTCGGTTAACATTTTTGGCACCCAACGCGCGGAGACCTTTCTCATATGCAGTTCTTTTGCAAGGATTCTTTGAATACTGCCATATGAGACCCCTGGGACCTCAGATACATGCCTGATAGTCACTCTTCGATCTGCCAATACAACTTCTTCAACTTTTTTCACGTTTTCTTCATTGAGGGACGTGGATGGGCATCCTTGACGATGTTCATCTTCCGTCGATGTTCTTCCCAGCTTAAATTCCTTGGCCCAGCATGCAACTGTGGAATATGGAGGAGAAGAGTCCCCCAATGTTTCCACCAAGTCGCTGTGTATGTCTTTGGTAGTCATTTTCTTCAAGCAGAGGTATTTGATGAAAGCTCTGAGCTCATTTTTTTCCATTTTGATGTTCACTCCTCGGCAGTTCATATTCAAATGAATGTAGCTCCCGGGAATCGTGGTCTATTTAAGTGATTTTTTTTCCCTGGACTAGTGGGTACCTAAGAGAGAAGAAAACATTTTATTTTAATTTCTGTGTGCAATAGAAATAACCGATTATCATTACTTTTGGATTGCCCCTCGTATGTTGAAGCGTTCCAGAGCTATAACCATATAAAGTGACAGCGGTCAGAATTGCAAAAATTGGCCTGGTCATTAAGGTCAAAATTGTCTCGGTCACTAAGGGGTTAAAGATCCCTATGTACACAAATTTACATAAGCCATTAACATTATAATATCTAGGTCAGTGGACAACCCCTTTTTATATCCTATAGTCCCCCATAGTACTCACTTGTGTGCTCCAGCCCATCAGTGGACATATTAAAAAGCACAGCTATTAATGCAGATTTTTCTAGATTTAATTTTTTTCTGTGGGAAAAAACACTGCAAAAACGTGTGAGCATATCCTAATGCTTTAGCTTGCTGCGAATGGGTCAGATTTGCGCAGTAGATGAGTGCTGGGGTCAGTGATCCGTTTAGGGATCTTAAGGTACCTTCACACATAACGATATCGTTAATGATATCGTTGCTTTTTGTGACGTAGCAACGATATCGTTAAGGAAATCGTTGTGTGACAGCGACCAACGATCAGGCCCCTGCTGGGAGATCGTTGGTCGCTGAGGAAAGTCCAGAACTTTATTTCGTCGCTGGATCTCCCGCTGACATCGCTGGATTGGCGTGTGTGACACCGATCCAGCGATGTCTTCACTGGTAACCAGGGTAAACATCGGGTTACTAAGCGCAGGGCCGCGCTTAGTAACCCGATGTTTACCATGGTTACCAGCGTAAACGTTAAAAAAACAAACACTACATACTTACCTTCAGCTGTCTGTCCCCGGCGCTCTGCTTCTCTGCACTCCTCCTGCATCCTGTGTCAGCGCTGGCCAGCCGGAAAGCACAGCGGTGACGTCACCGCTCTGCTTTCCGGCTGACCGGCGCTGACAGTGCAGAGGAAAGCAGAGCGCCGGAGGACAGACAGCTGAAGGGTAAGTATGTAGTGTTTGTTTTTTTTTTTAACGTTTACGCTGGTAACCATGGTAAACATCGGGTTACTAAGCGCGGCCCTGCGCTTAGTAACCCGATGTTTACCCTGGTTACCGGGGACCTCGGGATCGTTGGTCGCTGGAGAGTTGTCTGTGTGACAGCTCTCCAGCGACCAAACAGCGACGCTGCAGCGATCGACATCGTTGTCGGTATCGCTGCAGCGTCGCTCAGTGTGAAGGTACCTTTATATCTGTCTGATTGACAAGATTTGATAATTGTTTAACCCCTTTAGCCTTTTTCACAACAGATTGGAAAATTGCCACCCAGCACATTACAATTTTAGGCATTAACATTTTGTAGAATATGTACCTGATATAAATTCCAAATTGTGGCCATAAAACAAACCAAAGCGGAGGCTACAATATGTGCAGAGCTCGTGTCCGTCACTTAGGTCTGTGTCTACATGAACAGATCTTCACAACGTATTAGAACCGTAGAGACCAGAAATCTCCATGATCTAAATCCTCTACACAGTACTGAATTGGCGTCACAATTGTTCCATTAATAACTATATTTTCTGTACCAGAGGTGGAAGCAAAAGGGGAGACCGACAGACTCCAAACAGAGGAGCTGAACCGTCTCATTAACAAGGAGGAGCTGCTGAAAATCAGCCTGAGATTTACCCCCAAAGACAGCGTTGCATTTTGGTTGCCAGAAGCCGAAATGGAGAAGACCGAACTTGAGTTTGGTGACCAGCTGCGAGTGAAAACCCTGGGAGACGGACCATTTATATGTAAGGTCATTGCCCCAATAATACTCTGTGCAGAAGCACTTCCCTAACTTCTCCAACATCTTAGGGTATGTTTCTACGTTCAGGAAACGCTGTGTGTTTGACGTTGCGTAGAGCCGCAGCATCAAGCACGCAGCGTCCAGATGTTACAGCATAGTGGAGGGGATTTCATGAAATCCCGTCTCCACTATGCATTAAAAGACGCATGCGGCAGACCCGCGGAAACGAACATGCGGCGCGTCTTTTCAGAACGCAGCATGTCCTTACAATGCTCAAACAACTCATGAACAACTGCGTAAAATCCTGACCAAATCCTGATGCAATCCTGAACGTGGACACATACCCTTAGATTATTTTAGTTTTGTTACCTGCTTTATTGTTGACTCGACTTCATAAATCCATCAGTTGCCACACATATATATAGCTGTATACTGGTATTATAGTGGTATACTAGCTCTTATTATGCTCTCACACTGCACAGCCTGCATCTATCTGCGCAGAGGCTGCTGTAGATACAAGACCTTATGATTTAGCAAGTTACACTATATAAAATATGATGGATTCGATAACAGTAGTCAGATTTTCTATCAATGTTTAGGCTGTGTCAGATCCATGCCGTGTTGGCAGATTATTCACACTTTATTCTTGTATTAATGGCAGGGTTCGTCTCCCTTTTGCATCGATATTGCCAAAGCCAACCTTAAGTAATGTCTTTTCTCTCTTTTAGTTTCCTTGGCAAAAATTGACATTGGGACAGTGACAAAATGTAATTTTGCTGGGGACGCTCAGACTGGAGCTTCATGGACAGACAACATTATGGCCAATAAATCTCGCAGTGCTGAGCCCGCACCGGAGTCTCGTGGCCAAGGTGATGGAGCTGAAGATGATGAATGGGTATGAAAAGTAAAAGAACTGTCCAATAACCAATATACTTTTAAAGGGATAGGCCACTTTCTACATGAAAATGTGTATAACCAACTCGTAGTATGCTGTATGTATGCATCCTGAAGCCACAGAGCTTTGACTTACCGCTGTATGGCATGGCAGCATGGCTCCTGGATATGGAACCCGATGGAACATGGCACAGTTGTTTTTGTTTTGAGTGAAATAAGAAGCTTTCATGGATACAAGAAGTAAAAAAATATATGTGCAAGATGATTCGGATTCCGTTAAAGGCATAAACCACCATTGCTACTATGAGGGCAGTGGAACCTGTCTAACGAGGATATCCATCCTCAGACTCTGATATATCAATTACACAACAGCTGTCGGAGAGCCACCATGGCCTCACTGTGACACACAGTGTAGTGGTATCACTATATGCTTTTTTTATTTAATGGTTAACTCTATAAGTATATTTTAGCACCAGGGATGTAGAGTCAGTAAGCCAAACCGCCGACTCCTCAACTTCCCTGACTCCGACTCCACACCACTGCCCCCTACTGAGCATGTACATAAAGTGCAGCACAGATTCATCTGAAAGCCAAGATCCTTAGATCAGGAACAGAACATACATTTATAGGACATTTCATAACTTTCCAAAATTAATCTGAAAACATTTACAGCACATCCTGCATTTACAGTACATACTAGCAAACAGGCTATCCCTGCATGTGTTGTGGCTGTCGAATAGCCATGAGACATGCAGCCGCGGGGACTCGTGCATAGTATTCGAGCGTGCCGAGGTCACCCTGTTAACACCTGAGCATGCTCGGATAACACCTTGTTCTAGCACGCTCGCTCATCACTGCTCCAATGCACAACGCCTTAATGAATCGGGCCCTTGTTCATGTGACCCCTTCTGACACAACCACTACAACATATAAGGTACATGACCTTTAACCTACCTATCAACGACAATGCAAGCCAACGCTGGTACACTAAATACAAGCTAGCTTTTTTAAATTCCGTTTTTGTCAATTTCCTATATTTAGTTTTAACTTTTAATTCTTCTATATTTTCTTTCACCATTAAGCGGCAAATGTTGTATCATCTTCCATCTAGCACATATCTTTCAGCTTAATACTACCTGCCATTTATTATTATTGTGGGTGGACTAATACTGTATATGAAGAAAATCGGTGGCACATATACCATAGCTAGTGTGACAATCTTGCTGAATGCCATATTTATTACACACACAGAATATTTGTTATTAGTAAGGGTGAAAAAAGGAACATATTCAGAAAACAGTGACAATTTTCATGAGCAATAGTTTAGCTATGTGACACCTTTATGTTAATGCAGTTATTACATGATGTTAATGGGAACAAGTTATCTGAAACTGGTCTATTGCGTAAATCGGCTTTTTAAAAAAAACCTAACAATTCTTTTTGCCCATATCACAATCTGTATTAAAAATAAACATAAATGGTGCAGTTTGAACACTTACCAATGAAGATATTCTGAACTTTGACTTCTTATTTTAGAACATCCATATGTACATTATCAGCAATAGACAGACTTGCACCCTATATTTTGTATTGAAGCATCTAATGAGCATGTACAAAAGTCATTGTGGAAGGAGGGGGCGCATGACATCACCTATTGTGATTGGCGGATCTCATGTAATCAGCCGTGTACAGAAGTGTTGCCTGTCTTTGGAATCCTGCCTCTAATGATAATGAGCCTACCGAAAACTTCCTGAAAGGACAGGAAGCGTGAGTCTAAAAATGCCCCAGTGGCCAATGTGTAAACTGCAATATTACTAGTTTTGTTTTTAACACACCATGATATGGACAAAAAACAAAACAAAATAAAACCTTGTCAGAATTTAAAAAAAACAAAAAAAAAACAAAAAAAGTTAAACATAAACCTGATTTTAAACAATAGCTCATTTTCTGATAACACATTCCCTTTAAGTGGTTGTCTCATCCAATCGCCTCAGGTTCTGCTACCCGCAAACCAATGATTTTTGCATGGGGACGCCATGGCGGCTATTCAGATGAGGCCACCAGCTTGGTGGCATGAGAACATATGACTTGTTAATGGGATGTTGCCTTTAATACCTATTGTCTGTTTGGATATTTTACAGGATAATTGAAGTACTTGCTGCTGGTTGAGTACAGCTCCAAAATATGGGCCAGCTCCCAGGCTGAACAAGTTGGACCATCATTTGTAACATTTCTGAATTGCACGTGTAGCCTGGCCTGCCATATTGCTACTGGCACGACGGGTGCGGTCACTCCCTGCACCAATCTTCAGTGTTTGCCTGTATATACCCCATATACTTCTTTGTGTGTTTTGTATGTAAATACATATAATTTCATTCAGACTTATGTGCCAATCACAGGGTCCTAGACTATGGCTATGTCCGTGTAGTGCAGGACCGTGCGCCTAGGCGGTTCCTCCATGTCCTTGGCAATTACATTAGAGCTGCACTCCTTTGCATTATTGCTCCAGCTAGAAGTGGCAGTCTTTCATGGAATAGATCTTTCCTTTTACTAGGAGGCATTTTTGGTAGCATACTGGCGCTGCATTGCCCTGCCCAGTGTATAGGGGTGGCACTGTTATAGATTTTCATATATATGATGTTTTACTTGTAATTAATCTAGTAATACAGAACATTTCAGCTTTGGGAAATGTATCATTTGTATTCTAAATTTTGGATTTTTTTAATTTCACGGTTCTGGAAAAAAAAAAACGTCTGCACTAAAATGTACGCGAGTGATGATAATCTGTAATATTTTTATACAAGGTAAATAAATCATTTGTATACTTCATGGTGTCATTATTCAGAGATTACAGCTTGCTGCAGCATAAATCCTGCGGTAATCTCATGGTAATGCTTTTTGCCTTGATTTCTCTTACATAGATCCTAATTCATCTGTGTTTTTGCCAGATTTCTGTCATAATGCACTTTGAAAAGTTGCAAAAGCTTTGCTCAATTCGAAGCTGTTCATGCCAGTCCATCCAGATTCACCAAAGTGGGCAGAGCATCGACGGGCTTGGCAAAGCACGGCAAAAAAAATATTTAAAAACTACGCCACAAAACTTATGCCAGAAATATACACCAGACTCTGAGTAGAGTAACATTCCTGGTGAGGTACACACCAGCGATAAAATGCGCCTAATGAGTTAGGCTTATTTTACTCCATCACACCCATCATTACGACTGGAATACAGAATTCAAGTCTTCGTGAAAAAAGACTAAAGGGGTTATCTGGGACTAAGATTTAGGGATTATCCCTAGAATAGGTCATAAATGTCTGATCAGTGGGGAGTGTCGGCTGTTCCCGGTATCGGCGGCCCGAACTGCTCAGTTGCGCAGCTCCGTCAACTGTGTAGTGGCTGCAGCCGGGTACTACACATCCGCCAACCTATTCAAATCAGTAGGGGGGCGGACGTGCAGTACCTGGTTTCGGCCACTATTCCATCCATGAAGCTATGCTGTGCAACTGAGCAGTTCTGGCCAACTCTGGGAGCAACTGATCGGCGGAGGTGCCGCATGTTACTCCCCCATTGTTCAGACATTAATGACCTTTTGTAAGGATAGGCTGTCAGTGTGAAAGTCCCAGATAGCACTTTTAATGAACCCTTTTTAAAAGAGGATATCCCTTAATGGACAACATGAAAAATAACTGGTTTACCCACAAATAAATGGTTTGTATTTATCTAGAATGTTCGGAGCTCCTATGCAGCAGGCAATTTCCAATTGTAAAACCCACATGTGCTCCAGCATGTACGTCCTTAACCCTTTCAAAACTTGGCTATATTTTTTTCCACTTTGCGCTTTCATTTTTTTTCCTCCACTTCTCTCAAGAACCGTAACTTTTATTTTTCCCCTCATCATAGTCGTCCATCAAAAAGCAAGCTTACGTACGAGTTGTAGTTTTGAATGACAGTGTCCATTTTACCAAACAAATGTCCTGGAAAAAAACAAGAAACAAATTCTTAGTGGGGCAAAATAGTGAAAAACGTCAGTTCCGCTATTTTTCTCAAGTTTTGTTTTTACGCCGTTCGGCGTGTAGTAACAATGACCAGACAATTGGATTCTACAGTTCAGTACTATTATGGTGATGCAAACGTTTTTATATGCTGTGTGATTCCTATAAGTGTGTCCTAGAAGTGTGAAGATTGATTTAGAATTAAAACCAGAATTGAACCAGAAGGGAACTGAAGGTAACTGGCCAGTCACTGTAAACAATGTTTCTGTTTGTTGTCACTCTCACCCCTATAATCCTTCACTTTCTGCAAACTCCCCTAATCCCTACTCCTAGTAAAGAACTGATCATCTCCTCTTCAATCCTCCCCATCCATCTCACCTCCTCAGAACTGTTCAACATACAATCCTCTGTCTCCAAGCACAGACAGCCACCTCATGCCATCTCCTGCTCCCACCTGCTAACACTTTCTCTGCTCCTTCTCACTGCTGGTGATATATCTCCAAATCCTGGTCCTCCTCACCACATCCCCACAGTAAGTTCTACCTCCCATCCACGCTCTATCACAATTTTCCGTAACCTCTCTAACCTTATACCCATATGCTCAGCCCCTGCTTCCCCAGTCCCACTAACAGGAGCTCTGTGGAACGCTCACTCTGTCTGCAACAAGCTTTCCTACATCCACAATCTTTTTGTTACTACCAAACTTTCTTTCCTCGCCATCACCGAAACCTGGCTAACCCCTTCTGACACAGCCTTTCCTGCTGCACTTTCCTATGGTGGCTTCCACCTTTCTCACACACCTCGCCCCAGCAGCAAGCATGGCGGAGGAGTTGGTTTTCTCCTGTCAGATAACTGCTCCTTCACCCCAATCCCACTGCCACCCTCTGTTACCCTCCCTTCCTTTGAGGTGCACTCTGTGCGCATCTATGCCCCCACCAACCTCCAACTAGCCTTTCCTGCTGCACTTTCCTATGGTGGCTTCCACCTTTCTCACACACCTCGCCCTAGCAGCAAGCATGGCGGAGGAGTTGGTTTTCTCCTGTCAGATAACTGCTCCTTCACCCCAATCCCACTGCCACCCTCTGTTACCCTCCCTTCCTTTGAGGTGCACTCTGTGCGCATCTATGCCCCCACCAACCTCCAACTAGCTGTCATTTACCGCCCCCCAGGGCCAACCACCACCTTCTTTGACCACTTCACTACCTGGCTACTTAATTTCCTTTCTGCGGACATCCCCACTATCATCATGGGCGACTTCAACATCCCCATTGACACTTCCCTCTCAGCTGCCTCTAAACTTCTATCTCTCACTTCCTCCTTCAGCCTCTTCTGCAGCCACTCACAAAAATGGCCACACACTGGACCTCATCTTCACCCGCCTCTACTCCCTATCTAACCTCTCTAACTCACCTCTTCCTCTTTCTGACCACAATCTACTCACATTCTCTTCCCTCTCCACTCCTTGTCTACAATCCCCACCCCACAAACATGCACACCCTCGCAGAAATCTTAAACACCTTGATCTACATTCACTCTCTGAATCCGTCCTCCCTCTCACAGACATAAGTTCCCTACACAGTGGATGACGCTGCCACTCTATAAAACATCACAATAGCTGCAGCTTTGGAATCTCTTGCCCAAAGCTCGCAAAATCAACAGACAGCCCTCATAGAAAAATTAGTTGGCGCACCACAATGATATCAAATAAATAAATATATATTGGGGGTGCAAAACAATGGCTAATACGCAGAGCAGATAATAAACAAGAAAAGGAAAGCCACTATAATGTATGCACACCACCAAAAGTTATAATAAGTCAAACAAGCTTTATTGGTAACATATAAAAACAATTAAAACCATACATACAAAACTCCCTCCATATACGTGTGCCCAACACTGCCCAATACACAATACTTCCATATAGTAGTGGAAAACATGCTTCAAATATGGCAGATAGTCAGATAGTATACACATATAATTAATTACTGGCAAAAATCCGCCCTGTCCTGATCAGCAAAAGATATATCTGTCGATAGCAAAACCCTGTCAGGCTGCAGCTTACCCACAGCAAATAGTCCTCCTAGTATATAATGAGTAGGGCACAAGCAAATACGGCCAAATAATTACCCCAAATAGGAAGAAGGAGCACGGCTGTCACCCGTCCTGAGCAAAAGAGGGGAACATGCTGCGGCAGCTAGAAGGTGATCCAGACAGAAGGCTCACAAAATATAGAGAAAATATAGCAATAACTGGGCAGCCAGCAAGTGAAGGGCAACGGAGGGAGAGCCCTACGCGTATCGCTGTTCAAGACAGCTTCGTCAGGGGAAGTGAGCTCTAAAAGCACCAACAGCGCTTGTATATACCCGATCTAATAAAACAGATCGCAGTCTGGTGCGCAGGTAATCAGGAGCGATGGCGTCAGAGGCTGTAGTAAGAGGATATTGCACTGACCCCTGGTGGATGAACAGCGCATGTGCCGGCCTGCCAGACCAACGGATCGCACAGAGGAAAAAATAAATGAATAAATAAATAAGAAACTGGAGCAGGGGAAGACAAATAGATAGGAAATGCTAAAGCGCACGCGCGGCTCCCGGGAGCGGGAGATGTGACAGTCAAACATGCTCGACTGTCACAGTGCCACAGAGAACCCACTGAAAAATGAAAAGATAAAATTATTTGTGCACATATGCAGAGAGAGGGGACAAAGATAAGTCCTATGGTGACATAAATAAAACGCTGTCATATAAGCCCAAGAAAAAGATGGAGGGCAGAAGAACGTGCCCCCTAATCTGAAAGAGAAGTTGCATAAGGCATAAGGATGTGTGAATGCCACACTAGATATTATGACATGAAAAATACATACACACATGGATGTCCATAATATATAATTAGTAGAGGTACATAATGATGATATACATATTTATGCATTCTCCATAAGAAACTAGCAAATGAATGGTAATGCACAGCCAAGATGCTGAAAAAAATCAGCGAATTTATTCCATTCAAAACAAAGTTCGTTCTCATATAATCATCTCCCGAGCAGGATCGAACCAAGTCTCACTCGCCAGAGACCAAATCTTCATGCTTGTCAACAGACAGCCCTGGCACGCCAGCCTGACCAAAGAACTGAGGCGAGCATCCAGGGCTGCAGTGCGGAGATGGAAAAAATCCCACTCCAACGAACACTTTATCGCATTCAAACAGTTAAGTCTCTCACTACTTTCAAGACCACACTCGCCACAGCTAAACAAACCTACTGTACTTCTCATCTCTCATATCCTCCATGTCTCACAACCCTAAACAGTTATTCAACACCTTCAACTCTCTCCTCCGTCCCCCAGCACCTCCTCCCTCCCCACTCATCTCAGCTGAAGACTTTGCCTCACTTTTCAAGCAGAAGATTGAGAACATCAGAGACAGTTTTAGTGGACAACCCCCAGACCCCTTCCTCCCAACTACCCAGCCCTCCACCTCCAAAACCAACTTCTCCACCATTACAGAAGATCGACTCTCCACTCTGCTCTCAAGATCGCATATCACCACCTGTGCACTTGACCCGATCCCTTCCCACTTCATCCCAAACCTCGCCACAGTCTTCATCCCAACTCTAACCCATCTCTGCAACCTATAACTAACAACTGGTGTTTTCACCTCAAGCTTTAAACATGCCTCAATCACACCTATCCTCAAAAATCCCTCTCTTGACCCATCCTCTGTATCTAGCTATCGCCCTATATCACTTCTCCCCTATGCCTCAAAACTACTTGAACAACACGTCCATCTTGAACTGTCCTCCCATCTATCTTCCTGCGCCCTCTTCGACCGCTTACAATCAGGCTTCTGGTCACGACATTCCACTGAAACTTCCCTAACTAAGGTCACCAATGACCTTTTAACCGCCAAGAGCAAGCGACACTACTCTATCCTCCTCCTGCACCTGTCCTCTGCCTTTGACACAGTGGACCATTCCCTGCTGCTGCAGACCCTCTCATCCCTTGGCATCACAAACTTGGCCCTATCCTGGATCTCGTCATACCTAACTGACCGGACATTTAGCGTCTCCCACTCACACACCACCTCCTCACCTCGCCCCCTATCTGTCGGAGTCCCGCAAGGTTCAGTTCTAGGACCCCTGCTCTTCTCCATTTACACCTTTGGCCTGGGACAGCTCATAGAATCTCACGGTTTTCAGTATCATCTCTATGCGGACGACACACAGATCTACATCTCTGGACCAGATATCACCACCCTACTAACCAGAATCCCTCAATGTCTATCCGCTATTTCATCCTTCTTTTCCGCTAGATTTCTAAAACTTGACATGGACAAAACATAATTCATTGTCTTTCCCCCATCTCACGCGACCATCCCCCCCCCCCCAACGAACCTATCCATTACAGTAAACGGCTGCCCACTCTCCCCAATCCCACAAGCTCGCTGTCTCGGGGTAATCCTTGACACTGATCTCTCCTTCAAACCGCATATCCAAGCCCTTTCCACTTCCTGCCGCCTTCAACTCAAAAATATTTCACGGATCCGTACATTCCTAAACCAAGGATCTACAAAAACCCTAGTCCATGCCTTCATCATCTCCCGCCTCGACTACTGTAACCTCCTGCTCTGTGGCCTCCCCTCTAACACTCTTGTACCCCTCCAATCTATTCTAAACTCAGCTGCCTGACTAATCCACCTGTCCCCCCGCTATTCCCTAGCTTCTCCCCTCTGTCAATCCCTTCACTGGCTCCCCATTACCCAGAGACTCCAGTACAAAAGCCTAACCATGACGTACAAAGCCATCCACAACCTGTCTCCTCCATACATCTGTGACCTCGTGACCTCGTCTCCCGGTACTTTTCTGCACGCAACCTCCGATTCTCACAAGACGTCCTTCTCTACTCTCCTCTAATATCCTCTTCCCTCAATCGCATACAAGATTTCTCTCGCGTATCACCCCTACTCTGGAACTCTCTACCACAACATATCAGACTCTCACCTACCATCGAAATCTTTATTATTTTTTTTAATTTTTATATAGTGCTAACATATTCCGCAGCGCTTTACAGGTTGCACACATTATCTTCAAAAAGAACCTGAAGACCTAGCTCTTCTGGCAAGATCGACCAAACCACGGCGCGACCAGCTCTATCCTCACCTACTGTATCCTATAAAAATGGCAGTTCTGGTGTTTTCCATTTTTTCTTTTTGGCATTTATTGTACTTTTTTTTATTTTTTTACATTTTCTTTTTGTTTTTGAAAAGGAGGTTATTTAAACTTTTAGATTTTATTTTTCACATTTCTTATTTTTTTGTCCCCTTTAGGGATTGTTTGGTCATACAATACACTGCAATACATAGCGTCGCTATCGTTTTCCTATGAAGTCTAGTTGAAGCTGGGTTTTATATGAGGACTAAGATGGAAGCATTGGGGTCTTTCAACAGGTCCCCAACTGCCATGGTAACCTATTGGTCCCCATAATTGTGTCGTAATATGCCAATGGAAGCCGCTGTACACATGCAACCAGCAAACAAATCATTTAAATGCTGGTATTTGGCATAGGATAAAATACTCAGACCTCCGTGGGGGAGGTGACATGAAACACAGACTTT
Organism: Ranitomeya imitator; assembly: GCF_032444005.1. Lineage (NCBI taxonomy): Eukaryota > Metazoa > Chordata > Amphibia > Anura > Dendrobatidae > Ranitomeya > Ranitomeya imitator. The sequence continues at coordinate 530,557,104 of NC_091285.1, forward strand.
TGGTTAGTGGCTTTTCGATGTTTAAGTTAGAGACCAGAACACCTTGTGGTTTTATACTTCAGAAGAGAGTCAATGTTTCACTAAATAATGTGTGTGTGTTGTCATGCATCATCTGAAGCAAACTTGTATAGGGGGTGGGAGGGGGGTGGGGTCATGGATCTTTATTTTAAACACGATTATTCATATCTTCTCTACAGCAAACGCTGCTGCAGGGAAGATATGAATCGCGGCTTCAGCACCAGATGCAGGGGACAGAGCTAAACTTTAGCGCTGTCTCCTGCACGGTGCTTGTGGTACCCAGTGGGCACACGGGCGGCACACGTGTGCCACACTGATGTGCCACAGAAACGCACCGGCACACGGACACGGATAATTCCGGTACCGATTTTTCCGGTACCGGAATTGTCTGGACGTGTGAGACTGCCCTTACACACCTTGGCATGTTATCAATGAGGTTATTTGTGTTGTCTGCTGAGTGTTCTGCCACGCTGAATGCACTTGGGCTCAAAAGTCATCAAGATCCGCCGCCCGCAGCTCCCTTTGCAATTGTCAACCAATGTCCCAGATGTAAGGGATAGGAGAACAGTCCAGAGATGCTGCAGGCCATGATGCATGTTTAGGCCATGCAGGCTGCTCACAGTAGCACCAGCAAGATGCAGCCTGGTGTTGTTATATTGAAAAACAGGGCAGATGATAGAAATGGCCATAGTGTGCTTTTCATGAAGAAAACGCATAAAAAGCTACGTGTGTATATATATAATTATAGCGTCTTTTTGCATACTTAAAAATTTTGGCAAACATGGCTAGTGTAATACAAATATTTCTTTATAAGATCAAATGCTGCTGGAAGGTCTCACTAGTGTGAACAGTCCTCTATACTAAAGTGATGTACAACTAGTGGACTTAATCAACTCAAGACCCAAACAACATAAAAACTATACATACTCGCCTCGCACAGTGGTCACTGATTGGCTGCAGTTGTCACGTGACATAATGTCACATCCTCCAGGAACAGCAGTGCCAATGTCGTTGGAGCGGTGCTGTTGCAACAAGTGAGTGTACAGTATTGGTGACCCGATTCTAACTCGTCGCGCTTAGCACAGCCACGTAGTATATAACACAGTCACGTAGTATATAACACAGACAGCCACGTAGTATATAGCACAGCCACGTAGTATATAAAACAGGCGGCCACGTAGTATACTGCACAGCCACGTAGTATACTGCACAGCCACGTAGTATATAGCAGCCACATAGTATATAGCACAGCTCATGTAACACAGACAGCCATGTAGTATATAGCTCAGCCACGTAGTATATAGCAGCCACATAGTATATAACACAGCCCACGCAGTATATAACAGCCCACGTAGTATATAACAGCCCACGCAGTATATAACACAGCCCACGCAAAGCTGGGGAAGAAAAGAGCGATGTCACCACGCCCACCTGACCAGACCAGCCTGATTGACAGGCGAAAACGGCGACTTTGGTAATGCATTGCGCAGCATAGGTGGGGAATCGGGGTACACTACATACACTATAGTAACGCACAGCGCAGGCCCTATTTAAAGGGGTTGTCCACTACTTTCAATTAACCCCCCAATGTACCCCCCCGGGGCCCCTAATAAATTGTGCAAATACCTTGCGTTGCCGTTTTCGCCTGTGAGCGGCGCTATTCTGCCTGCTGAGTCCGGGTCACGTGACCCCCAGACTGCAGCCGCTGCTCATTTCCGCCGACGTCACGTCAATTTCCAGACTCTAGAAATTGACGTGACGTCAGCAGCAGGCGTGACCAGCCCCCACAGTCAGCAGTCACTCAGCAAGAGTGACTGGGCTGTGGGCGGTGCTGGTGGCTGCCTGCAGGGCTGTGCTGGGGGCGGGCGGGGCTCTGTGTGCTCACTGCTGCTGGGATCTGCGGGCGGGGCTGTGCTGCGGTCGCCGGGGATCTGCCCGCCGGCGCCGGTTTTTGTGGACCGGTGCCGGTGTCTGCCCGCCGGCGTGTGCGTGTGCCTGCCCGCCGGCGTGTGCGTGGCTCTGCCCGCCGGCGTGTGCGCCGGCGTGTGCGGGTGTCTGCCCGCCGACGTGTGCGGAGGTCTGCCCGCCGACGTGTGCGGGGGTCTGCCCGCCGGCGTGTGCGGGTGCCTGCTCGCCGGCATGTGCGGGTGCCTGCCCGCCGGCATGTGTGGGGGTCTGCCCGCCGGCATGTGCGGGGGTCTGCCCGCCGGCATGTGCGGGTGCCTGCCCGCCGGCTATGTGTGTGTGTGCCGGCGATGTGTGTGTGTGTGCAGGCATCGTCCGATGGCTCTGCCTGCTACACTGACAGTAAGTGACACATTAGCCAATGATGGGACAGTTGTAGTCCCATCATCCGGCTAATGTGTTGAATGTGAAAAAAAAAACCATACACAGTACATACATACATACATACAACACGCACCATGCGACGACATGCGACGACATGCTCCATGCGACGACATGCACCATTCGACGACATGCACCATGCGACGACATGCGCCATGCGACGACATGCGCCATGCGACGACATGCGCCATGCGACGACATGCGCCATGCGACATTTGACGACATGCAACATGCAATATGCTACGACATGCTGCATGCGACGACATGCACCATGCACCATGTGACATGCACCATGCGGCGACATGCTGCATGCACCATGCGACAACATGCGACATGCACCATGCGACGACATGCACCATGCGACGACATGCTGCATGCACCATGTGACATGCACCATGCAACAACATGCACCATGCGATGACATGCTGCATGCGACGACATGCACCATGCGACGACATGCGACATGCACCATGTGACATGCACTATGCGGCGACATGCTGCATGCGACAACATGCTACATGCGACGACATGAACCATGCGGCGACATGCTACATGCGACGACATGCAACATGCACCATGCAACGACATGCTGCATGCGACATACACCATGTGACATGCACCATGCGACACAAAAACCGTGTGCACTACTGGAGAAGAATGGTGCTAGGTTAGGTTCCCACACCTTCATAGACTATAAAGAAAAAGAACCCAGCACTCAACTGATGCTTTAGTGCAATTTTAATCGTAGTAGTACCCAATAAACGTTTCGGTCCTTGAATGGACCTTCGTCAGTAACGTACTGTAGAATAATAGAATAGACCGTATGGTCATAGGGTACAAAAAAGCAGCGTCTTATGTGTGAGTCAGATAGGAGCGGTACTGAGGAGACCGAGCTGGATGGTGGTGCTGTCAGACGTGGTGGACACCGCGTCTGACAGCACCACCATCCAGCTCGGTCTCCTCAGTACCGCTCCTATCTGACTCACACATAAGACGCTGCTTTTTTGTACCCTATGACCATACGGTCTATTCTATTATTCTACAGTACGTTACTGACGAAGGTCCATTCAAGGACCGAAACGTTTATTGGGTACTACTACGATTAAAATTGCACTAAAGCATCAGTTGAGTGCTGGGTTCTTTTTCTTTATATGCACCATGCGACGACATGCACCATGCGACGACATGCACCATGCGGCGACATGCTACATGCACCATGCGACAACATGCACCATGCGACGACATGCACCATGCGACAACATGCACCATGCGACGACATGCACCATGCGACGACATGCACCATGCGACGACATGCACCATGTGACATGCGGCGACATACTGCATGCACCATGCGACAACATGTGACATGCTACATGCGACGACATGCAACATGCGACGACATGCACCATGTGACATGCACCATGCGACGACATGCGACATGCACCATGTGACATGCGGCGACATGCTGCATGCACCATGCGACAACATGTGACATGCTACATGCGACGACATGCAACATGCGACGACATGCACCATGCGACGACATGCACCATGTGACATGCACCATGCGACGACATGCGACATGCACCATGTGACATGCGGCGACATGCTGCATGCACCATGCGACAACATGCGACATGCTACATGCGACGACATGCACCATGCGACGACATGCACCATGTGACATGCACCATGCGACAACATGCACCATGCGACGACATGCACCATGCGACGACATGCGACATACAGTACATACATACATACTACAGACATACAGTACATATAACATAGAGTACATACTCACCATCACTTGTCACTTTGTTCCCCGAAGCCATTGTCACCTGTAAAAAATATTAAAATAATAAACAAACAATATACTCCCTGTCCGCAGAAATCCAATTAAAACGAGTGTCCCACGACGATCTCCCGTGGAGAGCAGGAGCATCATTTGATGTGACCACTCTCCAGGGGCTCCAGGAACACAATGATGGAAGGTATCCTTCCATCATGTATTCCTCACAAGGTATTCCTACGCCCCTGTGAGAAAATAGTCCCTAGTCTCACTATTGGCATTGCTGGGTGAGACATTTTCCCACGCAGCAATTGCCATAAAGTGAGACCAGTGAACTAGAGTAACCTCAGTGATGCACTGCAGGAGCCATTGTCTCCTGTCAGTGTGTCACTGAGGGTCCTATAGAGCAGTGACATCACCCGATGTCACTGTTCTATAGGGGAGATCGTCGTGGGACACTCGTTATTAATTGGACTACGGCGGAAAGGTAGTATACGGTTTATTATTTTACTTTTTTTTGCAGGCGCTGAAGTATGGTAAGTATGGTTAAATGAAGAATATTAAAATACTTTTTTTCCAAATGTGTGTGTGTGTGTTTTATTAACCCTTTCTTACTATTGGATTAGTAATGGATAGGCGTCTTATTGACGCCTCTCCGTTATTAACTCTGCTTAATGTCACCTTACAATAGCAAGGTGACATTAACCCCTTATCCCACCGCTACTCGGGAGTGGGAAGAGAGGGGCTAAGTGCCGGAATTGGCGGGCGCATCTTACAGATGCGCCATTTCTGGGGCGGCTGCGGACTGGTATTTGTAGACGGGGGGGGGGGGGGGGCTATATCCATGGCCCCTCTCTAGGCTATGAATATCAGCCTGCAGCTGTCTGCGTAGCCTTTCTGGCTATAAAATATAGGAGGACCCCACATCATTTTTTTTTTTTTTTGGGGGGGTCCCCCTCTTTTAATAGCCAGTAAAGGCTACGCAGACAGCTGCAGGCTGATATTCATAGCAGGCTACAGATATTAGCCCCGGCCGTCGGCTTTCCCCCTCTGGCGCAGAAAATTGCGCGGGAGCCCACGCCGTTTTTTTTCCGCTTTTTTTTTTTCTTTTTAAATTCATTGCTCATTAAGGCCTCTTTCACTCTTGCGTCAGTACGGGTCCATCGCTATGCGTCGGGCCGACCTACCGACGCACGTTGTGAAATTTGTGCACGACGTGGGCAGCGGATGCAGTTTTTCAACGCATCTGCTGCCCATTCTTAAGTGCGGGGAGGAGGGAGCGGAGTTTCTGCCGCAAATGCGCGGTAGAAAATGGCGGGCGAGCCGGCCAAAAAAAATTTCAATTGAAAGTTTTTTTTGTGCCGACGGTCCGCCAAAACACGACGGATCCGTAGCACGACGGAGGCGATGTCGCTAATACGAGTCTATGGGTAAAACGCATCCTGCGAGCACATTTGCAGGATCCGTTTATTTGCACCGGATCGTTTTTTCCGCCAGATCCGTTTTTTTTCGCCGGATCCATTTTATTCCACCGGATGTTTTTTTTTCCGCCAGATCTGTTTTTTCTCATAGAGTTGTATTAGCGCCGGATTGCGCCTGGTGGCCACACGTTTAATCTGTTTTTGCAGGATCCGTCAAAAAAGCTGTTTCCACCGGACGGAAAACACATACAGAGGAACGGTTTTTCGGTACGTTGAAAAAATGCACAGCGACTGATCTAGCAAAAAACGGATGAAACGTGTGGCCATCAGACGCACTCCGGCGCTAATACAACTCTATGAGAAAAAAACGGATCTGGCGGAAAAAAACGATCAGGTGGTAAAAAATGGATACGGCGGAAAAAAAAGATCCGGCAGAAAAAAAAAGATCCGGCGAAAAAAAACAGATCCTGCAAATGTGCTCGCAGGATGCGTTTTGTACCCATAGACTTGTATTAGCAACGTATCCGTCGTGTTTTGGCGGACACAACGCACAAAAAAAAGTTCAATGTAACTTTTTTTGTGCGACGTGTCTGCCATTTCCGACCGCGCATGTTTGGCTGGAACTCCACCCCCTCCTCCACGCTCATCACAACGGGCAGCGGATGCGTTGTAAAACTGCATCCACTGTCCACGTTGTGCTAAAGTTAGCATAACGTCCGTTGGTACGTCTGGCCGAAGGTTTGCGATGGCCCCGTACCGACGCAAGTGTGAAAGTAGCCTTACATCTGAATTTGCTGAGTATAATGCAGCCACCCCAGAGTATAATGTAGCCCCCATAGAATATAATGCAGCCCCCCATAGTATATCAGACAGCCTCCCCCATATAATATAATATACCCCCCATAGTATATAAGACAGCCTCCCCCATAGAATAGAATATACCCCCGCAATAGTATATAACACAGCCACATAGTATATAACACGGCCTCCCCCATAGAATATAATATACCTCCCATAGTATATATCAAAGCCCGCATATAATATAGCACAACTTGCATAGTATATAGCACAGCCCACATAATATAGCACAGCCCGCGTAGTAGTATACAGCACAGCCCGTGTAGTAGTATACAGCACAGCCCGGGTCGTAGTATATACAGCACAACACGCGGAGTAGTATACACAGCACAGCCCACACAGTGGTATATACACAGCATAGCCCACACAGTGGTATATACACAGCACAGCCCACACAGTGGTACATACACAGCACAGCCCACACAGCGGTATATACACAGCACAGCCCACACAGTGGTACATACACAGCACAGGCCACACAGTGGTATATACACAGCCCACACAGTGGTATATACACAGCACAGTCCACACAGTGGTATATACACAGCACAGCCCACACAGTGGTATATACACAGCACAGCCCACACAGTGGTATATACACAGCACAGCCCACACAGTGGTATATACACAGCACAGCCCACACAGTGGTATATACACAGCACAGCCCACACAGTGGTATATACACAGCACAGCCCACACAGTGGTATATACACATCACAGCCCACACAGTGGTATATACACATCACAGCCCACACAGTGGTATATACACAGCACAGCCCACACAGTGGTATATACACAGCACAGCCCACACAGTGGTATATACAGCACAACCCACATCTCATCCCCCGATAATGGCTCCACACTCTCCTCACCTTTCCTCTTGCCTGCGCTGCTCCTGTCTCGGCGGCTGCAGTCTGCCCGGGACACAGCAGGTGTGCGATGATATGACGTCATCACGCACCCGCAGTGTCAGAGGCAGAGTGGAGAATGATGGGAGAGGGAGCGTCAATGGACGCCCTCTCCTCCATCATTGCATTGAACTATACCGGTGTCATAGACGCCGGTATAGTTGAATGCGGCGGCGGCGGCACTGGCGGGAGTAAGGGGGAAAGTGTCATGATTCCAATGGCAGGGAATCACAAAAGGACAAGCACCAACGAGCTCTAGGGTGATGGAACCTGAGCTGACCGCGACCCTAAACCTGAACACACAAATAACAATAGCCGGGGAACGTGCCTACGTTGATCCTAGACGTCTCGCACCAGCCGAAGATCTAACTTCCCCTATTAGAAGAAACACAGACCTCTCTTGCCTCCAGAGAAATACCCCACAGAAATAGCAGCCCCCCACATATAATGACGGTGAAATGAGAGGAAGGCACATACACAGTATGAAAACAGATTCAGCAAAATGAGGCCCGCTAAAACTAGATAGCAGAGGATACAAAAGTAAACTGCGCGGTCAGCAAAAAACCCTTCAAAAAACCATCCTGTAATTACTTGAACTCATGTTCCAACTCATGGAACATGAGGAGCAATTACAGCCCACTAAAGCAACCAGCAGCAAAGAGACAATTATATGCAAGCTGGACAAGACAAAAATAAAGCAAAACGTGGAACAAGAAAATCAAAAACTTAGCTTGTCCTGAAGATTACTGAAGCCAGAAGCTGAGGTAACAAAACACTCTGATAACCTTGATAGCCGGCGGGGAAATGACAAGAAAGCCCGGTTAAATAGGAAACTCCCAAATCCTAATAGAACAGGTGGACACCAGAGACAGCAGAACACAAATCACCCAGTACCATCAGTAACCACCAGAGGGAGCCCAAAAACAGAACTCACAACAGGAAAGAGTGCAGCGGCCCACTACTGGCACCGGCCCTTCTAGCATTTGCCAGAAGTGCCCGATGGCCAGTCCGGCCCTGGTGACCGCCCACACACTTCCCTCCTCCTGAACTGCAGCGTTTCTCGGGCCCACAAACGCAGCAAAACTGCAGATATTTGTTACATCTCAATGAAAGTGTAAGGCCGGAGTCACACTACAGCGAGATACGTCCGAGTCTCGCAGGTTAAATACAAGCTCTGGCACCGGCACTCCGGCACGGCGCGTGCGGCTCCATGTATTGCTGTGCGGCCGCACGCTCCGCTCCAGAGTGCCGGTGCCAGAGCTTGGATTTAACCTGCGAGACTCGGCCGTATCTCGCTGTAGTGTGATCCCGGCGTAAGGGTGCAGAAACGCTGCAGTTCGGCACAAAAGAAGTGACATGCTGCAGAGAAAAAAAAAAGCTGCGTTTCGGTGCGGCCTTTTCCGCAGCATGTACACAACAAGTCTGATGCTCCCATAGACTTACATTGGTTGTGCACTACACTGTGGATTTAATGCAATTCCGTGCTGCAAAAAACGCTGCGGATCTGCAATCAAATCCGCAACGTGTGCACACAGCCTTAGCATTTAGTGAACCTAGCAAAAAGGCAAGCAAAAAACAAGTGTGGGATTGCACTTTTTTTGCAATTTCATCATACTTTGAATTTTTTTCAAATTTTCTACTACACAATATGGTAAAACCAACGGTGTCGTTCAAAAGTAGATCTTGTCCCGCAAAAGATAAGCCCCCACATGGCCATATTGACGGAAACATTATGGCTCTGGAAAGAAGGGGAGCGATAAACGAAAAAAGCTCCAGGGGTGAAGGGGTTTAGAAACATGGATATGGACATATCTATGGAAATAGATATATAGATATATTTGTATGTATCTATCTATCCCATATCTATCTAATTCTATCTATCTATCTATCTGTCTGTGTCTATCTATCTATCTATCTATCTATCTATCTATCTATCTATCTATCTGTGTGTAATGGAGTGTGGGTTGGACAAATGTAAAAGAGGAGTTGGACAGAAATGACATCACAAATCTTTTTGAAGAGAGAGGAGGGAGAGGAGGGAGGGGTTTGGGTGTGTTTTTGGAGTGGGTGTGGTAGGTTCAGGCTTAGTGGAAGTGCAAAGCATCATGGAACTTGTAGTATTAGGGCACAATAAGGAAGTTGTCGATTAACCTCATGAGAGCTGAATCCAGCACTGAAGATGTGCTGCTACAGCATGATAACAGCTAATATTGCTAAAATAAACACAGTAGATGTTTTCAGTGGCACATAATAGCAAGATTTATGAAAAAAAAAAAAAAAAAAACTTTATAGTAGTGGACAACTTCTTTAAAAGTATTTATATCTCAATCTGAAAAAACGGGGTGACAGGTTCCCTTTAAAATAAAAAAAATAGTTATATACTCATCCTCTGGCGTCCAATGAAGCTGTCCCGATGCGCGCGATGCTACTGCCAGCTTCCGTTGCCAGTGATGCATTTCGAAATTACCCAGATGACTTAGCGCGCATGGGTGGACGGCGGAAGGTGAGAATAGCACAATTTTTTATTTTTTTTAACATTATATCTTTTTACTATTGACTCTGCATAGGCAGCATCAATAGTAAAAAGTTGGTCCGGAATGGGGCGACACACTGGCGCTGACTGGAGGAGAGTAGGGAGGGGCCAATTCGCAGCCGGACTAAGCCTGTCGCTGATTGGTCGTGGCCGGCGACGCGGGATTTCCGTTACAGAATAGATGGAAGTACCCCTTAGACGATTATATATATAGATGACACCATAATGTATTAAGTAGCTGCAGTCCAGTAGTGGACTACCCCTTTCAATTGTGTGAAGGAATACTTAGGGCTTATTTAAATGTTTTTGCAAACTGGTCCAAGGACGGACTAATGCACAGACTGGCCACGGCTCTCCCGACCCGAGCATCATAATCTCATAGACCTATATGAAGCAGTCACACTCGGATCATAAGACCTGTGGCCAGTGTGTGCATTATGCTGTCTATGGGATACTTTATCATTCATTTTCAGTGTGTCATCTTAAGGCCGTGTTCACATGTTTAGTATTTTACCTTAATATTGGTAAGCCAAAATCACGAATGGAACAGAGGAAAAGTATAATAGAAACATATTCACCACTTCTGTATTTATCACCCACTCCTTGGTTTGGCTTACAAATACATTGCCAGAGGCTACATTCACACATCCATGTCTATTTTTATATCTGTGTAAAATGACCGTTTTTGTTTTTTTTTGTGTGTTATTGCCTGTATTTTTCATTCACTTTCTGCTCAGCTTTTTTTATAACCTTGAGAAGGCAGACTGTCTGATCTTTTATTTGCCTGGTGACTTCTCATTGTATCAGATAAAAATGAATGAAACATGCAGAGAACACTGAGTACAAAGTACTAGTGCTTCTCACTAAATTAGAATATCAACAAAAAGTTCATTTATTTCAGTTTTTGAATACAATAACTGAAGCTCATATATAGAGTCATTACAGAGTGATCTATTGCAAGTGTTTATTTCTGTCAGGCCGGGGTCACACTTGCGAGTTCAATGTGAGAAACTCGCACGAGTCTCTCACATCAATTCCCTGCACTGCCGCCGGCACTCGGGACTGGAGTGTTCAGCTGCATAGAAATACATGCAACACAAACTCCAGTCCCAAGTGCCGGCGGCAGTGCAGGGAACTGGCGCGAGTTTCTCGCATTCAATTCGCAAGTGTGACCCCGGCCTTAATGTTGATTATGGCTTACAGCCAATGAAAACCCAAAAGCCATTATCTCGGTAAATTAGAATAATTAACAAAAACACCTGCAGAGGCTTCCTAAGCATTTAAAAAGGTGACTTAGTTTGTTTCAGTAGGCTCCACAATCATGGGGAAGACTGCTGACTTTACAGATGTCCAGAAGGCAGTCATTGACACACTCAACAAGGAGGGTAAGCCACGAAAGGTCATTGCTAAAGAAGTTAGCTGTTCACAGAGTGTGAACCCAAGCCTATTAATGGAAAGTTGAGTGGAAGGAAAAAGTGTGGTAGAAAAAGGTGCACAAGCAACCAGGATAACCGCAGCCTTGAAAGGATTGATAAGAAAAGGCCATTTAAAAATTTTGGGGAGATTCACAAGGAGTGGACTGCTGCTGGAGTCATTGCTTCAAGAGCCACCACATACAGACGTATCCAGGACATGGGCTACAAATGTCGCATTCCTTGTGTCAGGCCACACATGACCAATAGACAATGTCAGAAGCCTCTTACCTGGGCCAAGGAGAAAAAGAACTGGACTGTTGTTCTGTGGTCCAAGGTGTTGTTTTCAGATGAAACTACATTTAGCATTTCATTTGTAAATCTGTTGTGAATTCTGCTCTTGGGCTCCCTCCGGTGGTTGTAAGTGGCACTTTTGTGAGTTCTGCTCTTGGGCTCCCTCTTGTGGTTTCTAGTGGTATGGCTGCTCCTTGGAGTTAGCTGTCATCAGCTGCCTCCACTTATCGTCCGCTATTTAAGTCTGGCTCTTTCTTCAGCCTGTGCCACTTGTCAATGTTTCCTGGCTGGATTCACATCTCTGCTTGGATTCTCCTGGTTTCCTGACCAGTTCTGCAAAGATAAGATCTGGCTTTGCTCATTTCAGTCCACATGTTGTGGACTTATTGTTCGGTGCATTCTATATATCCAGCTTGTCAGTATGGATTTTTTCTGTTAGCTGGAAGCTCTGGGAAGCAGATTTACCCTCCACACCTTTAGTCAGGTGTGGAGATTTTGTAAACTGTGTGGATTGTTTTGTAGTTTTTATACTGACCGCACAGTATCCTTTCCTGTCCTATCTATCAAGCTAGACTGGCCTCCTATGCTAAAATCTGATTTCATTTCTGCGTATGTTATTTTCCCCTCCTCTCACCGTCAATATTTGTGGGGGGCTATCTTTCCTTTGGGGATTTTCTCTGAGGCAAGATAGGTTTCCTGTTTCCATCTTTAGGGGAAGTTAGATCTTAGGCTGTGCCGAGGGGTCTAGGGAGCGTCAGGTACCCCCCACGGCTATTTTTAGTTGCGCTGCTAGGTTCAGGGTTTGTGGTAGGTACAGATACCACCTCCTTCAGAGCTTGTCTCATGTTGTTCCTAAACCACCAGATCATAACAGAAATCAAGGTCCCAGAGTCTAGAGGAAGAGTGGAGAGGCCACATTCCCAGCTGCTGTTGGTCTAGTGAGAAGTTTCCACAATCAGTGATGGTTTGGGGAGCCATGTCATCTGCTGGTGTAGGTCCACTGTGTTTTACCAAGACCAAAGTCAGCACAACCATCTACCAGGAAATTTTAGGCTATGTGCACACGTTGTGGAATGGGGTGCAGAATTTTCTGCACAAAATCCACATCTCCTGGCAGAAACCGCAGGTGCAGATTTGCCGCAGATTTTGTGCAGTTTTTATGCGGAATTGATGCGGATTTTGTGCGGTTTTTACCACTGTGGATTTCTAGGGTGCAGAAACGCTGCAGATCCGCACAAAATAAATGACATGCAGTTCTTTTAAATCCGCAGCGTTTCCGTGCGGATTTTTACGCACCATCTGCACAGCTTTTTTTTTTTACATTGATTTACATTGTACTGTAAATCACAGTGCGGATATGCAGCGTTTCTGCGCGGAAAAATCCGCTGCGGATCCGCACTAAATCCGCATCGTGTGCACATAGACTTAGAGCACTTCATGCTTCCCTCTGCCGACAAGCTTTTTGGAGATGGAAATTTCATTCTCCAGCAGGACTTGGCACCTGTCCACACTGCCAGAAGTAAAAATACCTGGTATACAAACAGTATCACTGTGCTTGACTGGCCAGCAAACTCGCCTAACCTTAAGCTCATAGAGAATCTATGGGGTATTGTCAAGAGGAAGATGAGAGACACCAGACCTAACAACGCAGACGAGCTGAAAGCTGCTATCAAAGCAACCTGGGCTTCCATAACACCTCAGCAGTGCCACAGGCTGATCACCTCCATGCCACGCCACATTGATGCAGTAATTGAGGCAAAAGGAGCCCCGACCAAGTTTTGAGTGCATTTACTGAACATACATTTCAGGAGGCCAACATTTCGGATTTTAAAATAATGTTTCAAGCTGGTATTATAAAGTATTCTTATTTACTGAGATAATGACTTGGGTTTTCATTGGCTGTAAGCCATAATCAACATTAACAGAAACAAACACTTGAAATAGATCACTCTGTTTGTAATGACTCTATATAGGAGTTTCACTTTTTGTATTGAAGAACTGAAATAAATTAACTTTTTGATGATATTCTAATTTTGTGGGAAGCACCTGTAAGTCACTGGATGCTATTAGCCTGCCAAACATTTTGCGTGTTAAATTAATGCTGGCTGATACAAAGTTATACTAAGTAAAGTGCATGTGCAGTAAGAGTAGATGGAGATAAAGAATTCAGTTTACCCAGAGCGTGAGCGTGCAGTCGGGTCCCCTACGTGTGTTTCGGCGCTTGCCTTCTTCTACTAATCTAAATCTTTGTATGATTATACAAGCTGGCTCTGATTGTATGGGACTATGCATCTATGATCCCAGCATAATCTATTTGGCGATATTATTAGCACTCTAAAAAATTGAATATTTGATTAACCTTTTTTGTGACGTGTCCCATCATTTGGTTCAGCTGATATTTATGTATCCTATTTTCTTTTTAATGCAATTTTGCATTTTTATTATACTTTTTTGTTATTATTTTGTAACCATTTTCTCTATATGATTCTATCATAATTGTGTGCATGACCTTTGGTCTTATACTATTCTTTTAAACCTTACAAGATTGTTCTATCTTTGCTAACTGCAATCGCAATGTGAATAGAGCCCAACATGTAATGCAAGCCTTTCTGTTCAATCTAAATATCGCTCAGTAGATGGCGGCATCTACTCGGTGTCTGAAAAGTCATACATTTATATCTGGGTGCACTGTCTGAGCAAACAGAGACACTTTTCTGGTATCACGAATGAAAGGGGCCAATACGAGTCTATGGGTCCGTAAAAAACATGTACAGCACACGGATCTGTGTACAGTTCGAGTGCTGCCCGTATTAAACATTGCAAAGGATAGGAGAAGCTTTGTAATTTGTTTATCCATCTGCAAAAAACACTGATGGTAAAAATGGACCATACACTGATACCTTTTTTGCATGTACAAGTGTAAACACAGATGTGTGAATGAGGCCTACGTCTTACCTTCTAGGTAGGTTTGAGATCTGTTGCACAAAATTGAGTTTTCTCTCATTGAAAGGAGGTTCTTACCCCTGCAAACTGCCAAATCTTATGATACCTTACCTTACTCAATCTAACCCAAGAAGAGGTGCGAAACCGGCTAAATAAGATTAAAATAGATAAATCTCCGGGTCCGGATGGCATACACCCACGAGTACTAAGAGAACTAAGTAATGTAATAGATAAACCATTATTTCTTATTTTTAGGGACTCTATAGCGACAGGGTCTGTTCCGCAGGATTGGCGCATAGCAAATGTGGTGCCAATATTCAAAAAGGGCTCTAAAAGTGAACCTGGCCAGTAAGTCTAACCTCTATTGTTGGTAAAATATTTGAAGGGTTTCTGAGGGATGTTATTCTGGATTATCTCAATGAGAATAACTGTTTAACTCCATATCAGCATGGGTTTATGAGAAATCGCTCCTGTCAAACCAATCTAATCAGTTTTTATGAAGAGGTAAGCTATAGGCTGGACCACGGTAAGTCATTGGACGTGGTATATCTCGATTTTTCCAAAGCGTTTGATACCGTGCCGCACAAGAGGTTGGTACACAAAATGAGAATGCTTGGTCTGGGGGAAACCGGTTTTTACGTACCGGTAATAGGATTTTACAGAGTCCACGACAGCACCCACAATGAGAGAGGGGATCCGCCCACCTTCCGGACAGGAACCTACTGGTTAAAAAGGGGCGGTCCCCCTCGCCCTCCAGTTTGTGTTCCAGAGTACAAGGGTTACCGCCAATGAATCAGTACATGACAATATCATATTAAACAATACTAAATACCACCACCTCTATAGAGTGATCTCTAAGGCACACCTTTCAACAGAGTGCAGGAATAAGTAACTAACTACGGGGGGGAATGTATGGGTGCTGTCGTGGACTCTGTAAAATCCTATTACCGGTACGTAAAAACCGGTTTTCCTATCGCCACGACAGCACCCACAACGAGAGACTTTCAAAGACTATTTAACTGGGAGGGACCACAGCACTAAGTACTGAACGGCCAAACTGTAAGCTGGAATTAGCAGATAGATCAAGACGATAGTGCTTATAAAAGGTGGAAGGTGATGACCAAGTTGCCGCCTTACATATCATTTCAATGGGGACATCCGCCTTCTCCGCCCAGGATGATGCCATGGCCCGAGTGGAGTGCGCCCTGATGCCTTCTGGTGGTGTTACTCCCCTGGCAGAATAGGCAAGACATATCGCTTCTCTAATCCATCTAGCGATAGAGTTCTTCGTGACACCAGAACCCTTTTTCCGATTCTGGAAAGAAATAAACAGAGCCCTACTCTGTCTCCAGCTTTGTGTCCTATCCAGGTATTCTAATATCGCCCTCTTTACATCTAGAGTATGATATTTTTTCTCCTCTTCTGAACCTGGATTTTCATAGAAAGATGGTAAATAAATCTCCTGACTTCTATGAAATTTAGTTGCTACTTTTGGTAAATATGCAGGATCGGGTTTTAGGACAATCTTATCCTGGATAATTATTAGATAGGGAGGATCTACTGATAACGCATGTATATCACTGACCCTCCTGGCAGATGTTAATGCTAAGAGTAGAGCTGTTTTTAAGGTTAAATTTTTTATTGAAATAGAGTCTAATGGCTCGAAAGGAGGTTCAGTCAACGCCTCAAGCACCAAATTTAAATCCCAAGGGGGTATTCTTACAATATGGATTGGGTTAGACCGCTGACATGCCTTAATAAATCTAGCAACCCATCTATTACCAGCTATATCACTGTTATATAGAGCTCCCAAGGCTGAAACATGAACTCTTAGAGTGTTGACTGCTAAACCCAATTCCCAGCCTTTCTGAAGAAATTCTAAAATAGCTGAAATCGGAGCCTTATCTCCTAATGGTTGCTGATAAAACAAAAGGAATTTTTTCCAAATTTTTGTGAAGATCTTTGTAGTGACCTCCTTTCTACTTTTCAATAAGGTATCTATTAAAGCATTAGAGAACCCCCTCTCCTTCAGAAGCTCCCTCTCAAGTTCCAAGCCGTTAAGTGAAGAGTCTCCAAATTTGGATGACGAAATGGCCCCTGAGAGAGGGGTTCCGGAACCACTGGCAACACTCATGGATCGGTCACAGACATTGTCCTGAGGAGAGAGAACCAAGGCCTCCTGGGCCAGAAAGGGGCAATTAAGATCACTCTGGCTCTTTCCTCCCGGATTTTCCTGAGAACTATCGGAATCAGACACATTGGGGGAAAGGCATATGCCAGCTGGAAGTCCCAACGGATCCGAAGGGAATCCACTATAAATGGTTGGTCTGCTATCTGTAAAGATGCGAACCTTCTGACCTTCCTGTTCTTTCTCGTAGCGAACAGATCTATTGTCGGCAACCCCCACAGATTGACTATCTGATGGTTCAGGGCCCACTCTCCCTGACGAAGGGAATGGCGACTGAGGTAGTCCGCCTCTATATTGAGTTCCCCTCTTATATGAACTGCCGACAGGGATTGTAAGTGTTTCTCGGCCAGAGACAATATCTGTGCTGAAGTGGTCATCAGGGATCGAGATCTTGTCCCCCCCTGATGATTGATGTAGGCTACTACAGTCATATTGTCTGTTTGTATCTGTACATGCATATTCCTCAGGAATGGTAGTAAGGAAAGAAGAGCCTGATTGACTGCCGTAAGCTCTCTTAGATTTGAGGAATTTTGGGACTCTTGAATCGACCATCGCCCTTGGGTTAGAATGTCTCCCATATGGGCTCCCCAACCGAACGGACTGGCATCTGTTGTAATTATGTTGTCCGGAGTGATGGTCCAGAGAACTCCTTTTGACAAATGTGCTAGATTGAGCCACCATCTCAGATCCTGAAGAGTGGCGGGTGATAATTTGAACCTTCTGCTCAGAGCACCGTGAAGATCTTTTTCTGCTTGAAGAACTTCGTACTGAAGCTCTCGGGTATGAGCCTGAGCCCATCTTACCGCCGATATACACGCAGTCAAAGATCCTAGAAGCGACATTGCGTCTCTTAGACTTAAGTTTGGAGCTTTCCTTACAGCCGTGATCCTTTGAACGATCTTCCGCTTCTTCTCTTCTGGTAGGAAGGATGACTGATCTTCTGAGTCTAGAAGAACTCCTAGGAACATTTGACGTCTTGTGGGTTCCAGTTTTGACTTTTCCCAGTTGATAATCCATCCGAGCTCCTGTAGGGATGATATTATGGCATTTACCCTAGACGTACACTGATCAATTGAATTTCCTACTATCAAAAAATCGTCTAGATAGGGCACCACAAGGGTCTCTCTCTCCCTGATATGTGCCATTACTTCTGAAACAACCTTAGTAAAAACTCTAGGTGCCATGGACAGGCCAAAGGGCATTGCCAAAAATTGAAAATGCTTAATTTGATGGTTTACCCATACTGCCATCCTGAGAAATTGCTGGTGATTTCTGTGAACTGGAAGATGGTAGTACGCATCTTTTAGATCCAAGACCGACATGTAGCACCTAGGAAACAAAAGCTTAGTTGTTGACTTAATGGATTCCATCTTAAAAGCGTGGTACTGAAGATATTTATTCAATTTACGTAAATTTATGATAGTCCTAAAGGACCCATCAGGTTTAGCGATTAAGAATAGCGGAGAATAAAACCCCGTCTTCTCCTGATGTTTTGGTACTTCTTCAATAACTCGCTTTGTAAGCAATTGTTGAATCTCTAATTCTAAGGCCTGTTGTTGGGCCGGAGTGTCCAGTGATGTTATCACAAACTGATCTGGGGGAGTTCTCAAAAATTCTAATTTTAATCCGGACTCAACCACCCCCATTATCCAGGCACTAGAAGTAATTTTTTTCCATCTATCTGAGAAGAACTTTAGTCTTCCGCCTACTGGTAGATCTGTCTTATCTGTAATTGCGCCTACGTCTTGAGAAAGATGAAGAGTTCTTATAGTATCCACCTTTCTTCTTATGGTCTGATGTTTCCCAGTCGCGATTATATCCCTGCTGGCTGGAATCTCCTGAAGGACATGCGTCTTCGGAAGGCGTTCCTAAAAGTGGGATTAAACGTTTTAGGAAATCCCTTCTTCCTATCTTCTGCCTTTGCAAGGATGTCATCCAGCACCGGGCCGAATAGGTACTCACCCCTACATGGAATGGAGCAAAGTTTGGCCTTAGCCTGGGCATCCCCATTCCATGTCTTTAGCCATAGAGCCCGTCTGGCTGCATTCGAAAGACCTGCCGATCTTGCGGCCAATTTCAGAGAATCAATTGAGGCGTCTGCTAGATAAGCTGCTCCTTCTCTGACCTGAGACAGGGAATTCAGCAACTTATCCCTGGGTACCTTCGCTTTGAGCTGCTCCTCCAGCTGAGTCACCCAGACCATGATTGATCTGGCCGTACAGGTGCCTGCGATAGCAGGCTTAAAGGCTCCAGATGATGACTCCCATAGTTTTTTAAGGAGCATGTCAGCCTTTCTGTCTGAAGGATCCTTGAGGAGCCCTACATCTTCTAATGGAAATGAGGCTGTTTTTGAAGTAGAGGCTACTGCCGCATCTATTTTAGGAACCTTCATCCACTGTGATAAAGTGTCATCTTCAAAGGGGTACCTTCTTTTTGCAGCTGAAGGTAAAAACCCTTTATCCAGCTTATCCCACTCCCGTTTGACCAGATCTTTAACTGAATCCACCACTGGGAAAGCTTTTCGACTTCTCTGGCTCAGCCCTGCGAACATGATCTCCTGGGTTGTTTTTGGTTCTTTACTCTCTGCAACCCCCATAGTTGCACGGACTGCCTTAATTAAGGTTTCCATACCATCCGTGGAAAAGCAAGGCCTTCCCTCCTCATCTGAAGAGGATGCCGAAGAACTTTCCGAACACTCGCCTTCTTGTACCGAAGGGCTGGAATCGGACACCAACTCCACACTGCTTTTTTTCATGCCGTCTGGTTTTAAGGGATGATTTTATTTCTTCCCTAATTACTTCCCTCAGATCCGATACCCGGAGAGGGGCCTCTTCTTCTAACATACGACATATGCATAATTGGCATAACTTTTTAACATAGGTGTCAGGTAGAGGCTCTGTGCATACAGCACACTGCTTATGCTTGGATTTGGAGACCTTTTTCCCCTATAATAAAGCATAGTGTAGAAAACGGCTGTATCAGGCAATGGTCTACATATTACACTCACCACTGCTGAAAAAATGTAGAGTACCGGTTTTTGAGGGGGTTAGGCGCGACGTGACGCTGGTTTGCCAGGATCCTGCTGCCCACGTTCGCCGCTATGAGACCTGTGCTCTCCTGCCTGTCGGTGTTCAGCGTCTCCTGCCGAAGACATGTTGCCGCACACACATCTCACCTGAGCGCTGCTCCTTTTCAAAAGTCCCGCGCTCCTCCTCCCGGTCTCCCCCGGAAGTCGATCGATCACTTCCGGGTCATAAGCGCCGACCTGCTCCTGCAGCGTCGCGCGCGTGTGGACGACCCAGGGCGGCGTGCCTTCCCCTGGGAACGCCACTTCGGCATTCAGCCGCTCCTTGCCAGACGAGGGGGGAAGCTGGACACAGGACTTCCCCCGACGCTGCTTCCGGGCCCCCGACTCTGCCGTTCTCACTTGGACACCGCACAGAGGCTTGGCGGACCCGGGTAGGTGAATGAGACCTGTAGGCTCCCGCCGTCCGGACAGGAACCCAAACTGGAGGGCGAGGGGGACCGCCCCTTTTTAACCTGTAGGTTCCTGTCCGGAAGGTGGGCGGATCCCCTCTCTCGTTGTGGGTGCTGTCGTGGCGATAGGAAAAATGTGTGTAAATGGGTTAGTAACTGGCTTAGTGATAGAAAGCAGAGGGTGGTTATAAATGGTATAGTCTCTAACTGGGTCGCTGTGACCAGTGGGGTACCGCAGGGGTCAGTATTGGGACCTGTTCTCTTCAACATATTCATTAATGATCTGGTAGAAGGTTTACACAGTAAAATATCGATATTTGCAGATGATACAAAACTATGTAAAGCAGTTAATACAAGAGTAGATAGTATTCTGCTACAGATGGATCTGGATTTGTTGGAAACTTGGGCTGAAAGGTGGCAGATGAGGTTTAACAATGATAAATGTAAGGTTATACACATGGGAAGAAGGAATCAATATCACCATTACACACTGAATGGGAAACCACTGGGTAAATCTGACAGGGAGAAGGACTTGGGGATCCTAGTTAATGATAAACTTACCTGGAGCAGCCAGTGCCAGGCAGCAGCTGCCAAGGCAAACAGGATCATGGGGTGCATTAAAAGAGGTCTGGATACACATGATGAGAGCATTATACTGCCTCTGTACAAATCCCTAGTTAGACCGCACATGGAGTACTGTGTCCAGTTTTGGGCACCGGTGCTCAGGAAGGATATAATGGAACTAGAGAGAGTACAAAGGAGGGCAACAAAATTAATAAAGGGGATGGGAGAACTACAATACCCAGATAGATTAGCGAAATTAGGATTATTTAGTCTAGAAAAAAGACGACTGAGGGGCGATCTAATAACCATGTATAAGTATATAAGGGGACAATACAAATATCTCGCTGAGGATCTGTTTATACCAAGGAAGGTGACGGGCACAAGGGGGCATTCTTTGCGTCTGGAGGAGAGAAGGTTTTTCCACCAACATAGAAGAGGATTCTTTACTGTTAGGGCAGTGAGAATCTGGAATTGCTTGCCTGAGGAGGTGGTGATGGCGAACTCAGTCGAGGGGTTCAAGAGAGGCCTGGATGTCTTCCTGGAGCAGAACAATATTGTATCATACAGTTATTAGGTTCTGTAGAAGGACGTAGATCTGGGGATTTATTATGATGGAATATAGGCTGAACTGGATGGACAAATGTCTTTTTTCGGCCTTACTAACTATGTTACTATGTTACTCTTCTAAAGATTCTTGATGTCACCAAAACGCAATGATGTGATGAAGATGTCACATTATCACTGTGGATGTTGGTCATTTTTGTGATATGACATCACAGCGGCCAGTGCAAAGTCGCTACAGTCATGTGATATGACATGAGACCTCATATAAGGATAAGTTCACACTGCGTTAGCAGCAGCCCGTTCAGCACATACGCTAACGGGCTGCTGCTAGCGCAAGTGCCGGCGTTTAATAATAACAGATAGAGCATCTGCTAGCTCTATCTGCGCTAGCAGTGATGGACCCGGAAACACTGCAGCCAGCGTCTCCAGGTCCGTCACTCAATGACGGCAAATCCCTAGCGCACGCCCATTGTGGGCGTGCGCTAGCGATGCGTCCGACATTGCAGTCAATAGCGGCCATAACGGACTATGTTACACCGCATTTATGCCGCGGTGTAACATAGTCCGTCTAACGGACTGCCTGGACGCAATGTGAACCGAGTCTAAGAGCGCAGTCAGCCGGCCGTATGATTGCAACGCAGTGTATGGACTGGCCGCCGGCTCTCCCGACCCAAGCGTGACCGCTGCATAGAAATACATGCTGTCACACTCGGAGCAGGAGAGCTGCTGGCCAGTCCGAGCAATGTGGTGCGATCATCCATGTTAGGCTGGAGTCACACGCACAGTATAAAAAAGGGTCCGTTTTACGCGGACGAAAATAGCAGAAATGTTCCCTGGACAGTGATCCATATTCTGCTAACTCTCTATGAAATATAAATAAATGTATATATATATATATATATATATATATATATATATATATATATATATATATAAATATATATATACTAGATTGTGGATACGCATCGGGTATTCTAGAATATGCATGTCCCCGTAGTATATGGACAATGATGATTCTAGAATTCGCGGCAGACTGTGCCCATCGCTGATTGGTCGAGGCAACCTTTATGACATCATCGTCGCCATGGCAACCATTATGACATCTACGTCGATACTGTGCCCGTCGCTGAATCAGAAACGTGGGATTTCTACGTCCTTTATGACATCATCGTCGCTGTGCCCGTCGCTGATTGGTCAAGGCCTGGCGGCCTCGACCAATCAGAGACGTGGGATTTCCAGGACAGACAGACAGACGGAAAAACCCTTAGGCAATTATACATATAGATATATATATGTGTGTGTGTCTCACTGATATATATGGATATATAGTAGAAAAAAAAGGAGAAACACCACAGCAGACTTCCAGAAGAAAAAAAAAAAAGATGTTTATTGCCCAAATGGCATGGCGACGTTTCGGATACAATCCTTTCTCAAGCCTTGAGAAAGGATTGTATCCGAAACGTCACCACGCCATTTGGACAATAAACATCACTTTTTTTTCTGGAAGTCTGCTGTGCTGTTTCCCCTTTTTTCTACTTTTGCAAGAAGCCTTCTGAGATTGCTGGCGTCAGTGTCTCCGGTACGTGTACTGACAGTTTTCTCACGTACCGGAAACGCTGACACACGTAGACCCATTCAAATGAATGGGTCTATGCACATGTCTCCGTTTTTTCACGGACCTTGTGTCCATGTTCAAAACACGGAGACATGTCCGCTTTCCGCCGGCAGCACGTACCGCAATACATCCCGCACACGTGCACACGGAGAACAGTGTGCACTCTCCTCCGTGTGCACATACTGCCCGCAGGAGAGACAGCGCTACAGTAAGCGCTGTCCCCTGCTTTTGGTGCTGAAGCCGGCATTCATTCCTTCTCCCCAGCAGCGTTCGCTGGAGAGAATGAAAAATCACGTGGTACCGCTCATTACAGTGATGAATATGCACATATTCATCATTGTAATGAGCGGTACCGCGTAACCGCTCACACAGGACAAGCTGCCGGCGGCCGCTGAGAGGAGACATCGCGGGAGCTGGGTATTTCTCTGCAAGCGGGCGGGCGCACAGGGGATGGGAGGCGGGAGGTGACCCCCAAACTTTGTTTTTACCTAAAAAAATAAAAAAAAACCTTGATTTTTCATTCCTTCTCTCCAGCGAACGCTGCTGGAGAGAAGGAATGAATGCCGGCTTCAGCACCAAAAGCAGGGGACAGCTCTGAACTGTAGCGCTGTCTCCTGCACTGTCCGTGAGGTCCTCAGGCGGCACACGGCTGCCGCACGTGTGCCACACTGATGTGCCACGTGAGCATACGGAAACACATAACTCCGGTACCAATTTCTCCGGTACCGGAATTATCTGGACGTGTGAAACCGGCCTTAAGGTACTGTATTTGGTGCTGTTCCAATTTTGTAACATATATATATGTTTTCACGAATATTTCAGCCCATGGATCCATTATATGTCCATTTTGCAAGCTGACGATAAAATCTCGCTATACGTATGTCACACAGATGCTTACATGTGAGAAAATCCCATCCTTGCACTGCACACGGATGACATACGGATCACTGTTCAGGGAACATTTCTGCGATTCTCATCCGTATAAAACGGACTGATTTTTTATACGTTGTGTGCGACTCCGGCCTTATACAGCTGTCTGACTGCACCCTGCTGCTAAGTCTGTAAGGAGACATTGCTAGGGGGCCAGGAAGCCTATTAACCCCTTCCAGATGGAGGAACCAACAGAAATAGCCTAGGAGGAGGGGAACCCACTTCATACAGGGCGGGTGAAGCCTGCGTTATACAGCAGCTACCTGAGCCAGTGCCGATTGCTGCTGCTTAAACATTTAGATGCCATTTTCAACCTCTGGCAGCGGCATTTAAATGGTTCCCATCTCTGTGCCAGCCCCTTCAGGCATCCATGAGAGGAGTGCCAATGGCTTACCATGTCAGCCAGTTTTGTACTCCCATGACACCTGTGTGGGCTTCATAGATTATCATTTTTATAATAAACCTTAATACTGAATACAGAGTACAATATATCAAATGATCGCAGGCTCAAGACGGGGAACTAAAAAATGGCGACAAAAAAAAGGTTTAACAGTATTAAAGTGATTCTGGATCCCCCCAAAACATGGGCTAAAGCGTGAACAAAGCTTTCATGTACCAACAAAAAGTGTACAACAGCCCAACAGCTCAGCACAGGAAAACAAGGGAGATTTGGACACAAACCAACAAGGTTCTGACCATTTCTATACATGGCAGTAATCATCGCACTGACTGGAAGGATCCTGGAAGACAAAGCCGGAATTGCACATTTTTATTCCACACGTTCGCAGCGCATTGTCCTGAAAATGTCATGGTGTGAAACCTGCAACTCGCCCCGCACAGCCATCCCTCACACGGAAGGCACGGGCCGGCACGGGAAGGGTTAATACATAAAAACAAGGCCTCTAATGATGAGAATGTGGGGGGCAGCAGCCACAGCACCGGCCGGGTGAGCCGCAGAGAGCAGCCCGGACCGCTGATCCCGGGCACCAACACGTACCGGAAGTAGCTCCGCCGGGGGAAGGCTTCCACTGTGACACCGGGACCGGAAGTGGGTTCCCGCTGGGAGCAGGAATTTTGGTGTCAGAGTCGCTGTGTCAGGATGATAAAAGCCATTCTGGTGTTTAATAATCATGGGAAGCCGCGATTCATGCGCTTCTACCAGCACTTTGTGAGTGACCGTGTGTACCGCACTGCCCACCCGGAACCAGCCAGACCCCCAGCTACTGCTCACACCCCACCCCTCAAGTGTTGTGCCGCTTCGTTCTAAGCCCCCCAGCATTGTACCGCTCTGCTCTGACCCCCCAGTGTTGTGCCGCTTCGCTCTGAGCCCCCCAGCGTTGTTCTGCTTCAATCTGACCCCCCAGTGTTGTGCCGCTTCGCTCTGAGCCCCCCAGCGTTGTACCGCTCTGCTCTGACCCCCCAGCATTGTGCCGCTTCGCTCTGAGCCCCCCAGCATTGTGCTGCTTCAATCTGAGCCCCCCAGGGTTGTGCCGCTTTGCTCTGAGCCCCCCAGGGTTGTGCCGCTTTGCTCTGAGCCCCCCAGGGTTGTGCCGCTTTGCTCTGAGCCCCCCAGGGTTGTGCCGCTTTGCTCTGAGCCCCCCAGGGTTGTGCCGCTTTGCTCTGAGCCCCCACAGCGTTGTGCCGCTTTGCTCTGAGCCCCCCCAGCATTGTGCCGCTTTGCTCTGACCCCCACAGCATTGTGCCGCTTTGCTCTGAGCCCCCCCAGCATTGTGCCGCTTTGCTCTGACCCCCACAGCATTGTGCCGCTTTGCTCTGAACCCCCCCAGCATTGTGCCGCTTTGCTCTGACCCCCACAGCATTGTGCCGCTTTGCTCTGAGCCCCCCCAGCATTGTGCCGCTTTGCTCTGACCCCCACAGCATTGTGCCGCTTTGCTCTGAACCCCCACAGCATTGTGCCGCTTTGCTCTGAACCCCCCCAGCATTGTGCCGCTTTGCTCTGAACCCCCCAGCATTGTGCCGCTTTGCTCTGAACCCCCCAGCATTGTGCCGCTTTGCTCTGAACCCCCCAGCATTGTGCCGCTTTGCTCTGACCCCCACAGCATTGTGCTGCTTTGCTCTGACCCCCCAGCATTGTGCCGCTTTGCTCTGACCCCCCAGCATTGTGCCGCTTTGCTCTGAACCCCCCAGCATTGTGCCGCTTTGCTCTGAACCCCCCAGCATTGTGCCGCTTTGCTCTGACCCCCCAGCATTGTGCCGCTTTGCTCTGAACCCCCCCAGCATTGTGCCGCTTCGCTCTGAGCGCCACCCTTCCCTGGGTTGTGCTGCCTTGCCCTGACGCCCCTCTCCCCAGGCTGTGCCGCCCCCCCTCATGCTGTACTGCTCCGCTCTCAGTCCCCTCAGTGTTGTGCCGCTCCGATCCCCGGGTTGTGCTGCCCCTGCCTACTGCCCCTCTCCCTGGGCTGTGCCGCCCCACTCTGACACCCTCTTCCCTGGGTTGTACCGCTCTGCTCTAACCTCCCCCTTCCTGTTGATGAACCCTTCTGCTCTGACAGCAGCTCATTACCTTGTGTTCTCTCCTGTAGACTGAAGAGATGCAGCAGCAGATAGTGAGGGAGACCTTCCACCTGGTGTCTAAGAGGGATGACAATGTCTGCAACTTCCTGGAGGGAGGAAGGTACAAGCGTGAGAACTAGTGTGCAGCTCCATATAACCATCCCCATGTCACATCCTGCGAGGGTGGTGGCCATAGACATGATTGAAAATTCGAGTGTAGAAAGACATGTTCTCGTTGTGAACGATGACCTTAAAGCAGCAGTCAAGTTTTTCAGCATTCATTTTCTCTAAATTCATGTAGTCACTAGTCCTATATATGCAAAATATACATATTTTCTAGCTATTTTTTCAGTTCATACTCCCCGTTTTAGTTTCCCATTGCACTTCAGTTAGTCATGAGATTTTATGGTGACCCTCCATGAGGGGGAGGGACAGAAAGTGATAACAAAGCTAATGATGATGACTGCACAGCTCCTGTCACAGCTCAGCCCCCTTACTGTGTGCTGATACCTGATAGAGATGGCACTGGCTCCATCTGGTCATGTGATGCTGTACTAGTGCAATATGGGATTCAGCAGAGTGTGGGGATACTCTAGGAATTGGTGATGACTGATGAGCTCTTATTGGTGATTTGGTTCATTTTGCTCCACTCACCAAAAAGATTCAACTCTTTAGGATCTCGCATGGATCCTTGTTACATGTCTGTACACACTCTATTAAAAGTCACTCATAAATTTGTAAGTAGATCTCACTAAGGGGCCGGCTCTCATCATTCACATAAAGGACCGATCAGTGCTAGGGAGCAAGATGGGGGATGAATGGAGAAAAACATGAGGTTAAAAATGCAAAACAATGTTGTGATTATTGAATAAGCCCTGCTAGTGGAGCCAAGAATATATATGGGGAACTGCAGCTGATACATGCTGCCTGAAGCACGGCATGGTGCCATGGAACCCACCTCTCCGACTAGTCTCCTGTGTAACAAGGTCCCAGGAGTCCAATAGCCATGGCTGAAATCACACAGCATGTATCAGCTGCCAGGTTCCCTTTAAAAGCTTATTGTTGCTCAATGACTTACATAGCCTTTGTAATTTCTTTGCAGTTTAATTGGCGGATCTGACTATAAGCTGATCTATCGCCATTATGCCACTCTTTACTTTGTGTTCTGTGTGGATTCCTCGGAGAGTGAACTAGGAATTCTGGATCTCATCCAGGTAAATGTTATTATCAGGGTGGTAAATTGGAATAATCATTTGTGTGGTTTCACCCATCAATCTTGGCTTTACCCATCGACTTAAGTGCCGTCTCCTTCCTTGAACGTGAAGCAGACGGTTGGATTTCGCTGTGTTAGGTCACGTTTTGTATTGGATCCTGGACAAAACAATTAATCCTGATGCTTTTTATCATCTCGGTAACTTTTCAATCTGCTTTCTATGTCTGACCACTAATGTAGTAGTGGTGACTTATTGGACAACTGAAGAAGTACATGTGACTTTCTCAGTCGCTTGTACAACTTAGAAAGTTGCATGCCTTATGTCGTAGGTGCACTAAGTATTTTTATTAGAAAAATATACATAATTGAAAGTTGAAGGGTATTTCCTGGCTGGAGTGCTTTTTCCATGCTCACAGAGAAAATGCGTGCATATTCAGGGAGCTGGTAAAGTTTTGTTATATCTTACCATGAAACCTGGATGATCAGCTGTTACCACTGCGGAGGGTAGGAAAGCTGTAGTTTAATAGACTGAACTGGACTGTCTTATACATTTTAAGATATTTTTCTCTTATAAGATTTACTGTTGGACAAAAAATCCCACTAATACCTAATTCCTCTGTGGGTACATTGGCCAATTAACATTTCAGCGATGAATATGGTATGAAAAGAATACCGTAGTTTTTTGCTATTGTGTGTTTTGTCCAGTAGGTGGCATCACAAGTCTTTAGGTCTTGTTTCTCCCACTGAAAACAATTATATAACTAACATATTATCAAAACCTTATATTTCCTTTGCAATATATCTAAGCGGTTACGTTTCCTTTGTGGAGCGTGACAAGCCAGGCCTGGCATGTCATAAGAGTGAGGAGACTTCTATGCCATGCTATGCTCCTCTGGGAAATTAAATATGCAAATTGTCTCTTCAGAGAGGAAGAGGACCTGAACTCTAGAGCCAACTATTGGAAGTACCAATCCTAAATGTCAATATCGACCTTTTAACGAGCCTTGCCATATGACTTAGAATTAAAGCCAAGCCCGGTTTTCAATTTGCAGACACGGTGTTTCAGGGCACTGCCCCTCGTCATTGCAAAGTGTGAGCTCTCATTTGGCTAGGTGAGAGGCTTAAGACTAAGGCCCGGGTCACACTTGCAAGTTCAATGCAAGAAACTCGCACAAGTCTCTCGCATCAATAGCCGGCACTGCCACCGGCACTTGGGACTGAAGCGTTCAGCTGCATAGATTTACATACAGCCACACGCTCCGGTCCCGAGTGCCGGTTATTGATGTTAGAGACTCATGCGAGTTTCTTGCATTGTACTCGCAAGTGTGACCCCGGCCTAAGAGGTAACGTTTCTCCTTGTGGAGAGTGATAAGTTTGGCTTTTATCCTAGGTCATATGGCTTGTTAAAGGAGATATCAAGGACTTAAAAAAAAAAAAAAAAATCTATTTAACCCCTTCCCGACCTTTGACGCACCGTATGCGTCATGAAAACCTGTGCCAATCCGACCTGTGACGCAGCATATGCGTCATGGCCGGATTGGGCTCCTGCAGGCCGGGTGAAAGGGTTAACTGTAATTTCACCCGGCCTGCAGGGACCGTGGCTACGATTGCTCTGATTGGCTATTGAAAGTGACGTTTCACTTTCAATCAGAGCGATAGTAATATTTCACCAATGAAAATTGGTGAAATATTACAATCCAGCCATGGCCGATGCTTCCTGTCCTCCTTCCTGTCAAATGCTCTCCTCCGCTCCCCTCCTGTCCTTCCCACCCCCCCCCCCCCCGCTGTCCGATCACCCCCCCCCCCCCCTCATACTTCATACCCCTCATCTTCCAAAATGGCGGACGCATGCGCAGTGCGCCCGCCGAATCGGCCGGCAGATTCGTTACAGGTACATTTTGATCGCTGTGATAGGTTCTATCACAGCGATCAAAATAAAAAAAATGATAAATAAACCCCCCCTTTATCACCCCCATAGGTAGAGACAAAAATAAAACAAATAACTTTTTTTTTTTCTTTGCCCCACTAGGGTTAGGGTTAGTTCACACTGCGTCTAAGCAGTCCGTTAGACGGACTACGTTACACCACAGCATAAACGCGGTGTAACGTAGTCCGTTACGGCCGCCATTGACAGCAATGTCGGACGCATCACTAGCGCACGCCCACAATGGGCGTACGCTAGGGATGTGCCGTCATTGAGTGATGGACCCGGAGACACGGGCTGCAGCGTTTCCGGGTCCGTCACTGCTAGCGCAAATAGAGCCAGCAGATGCTCTATCTGCGCTAGCGCGATGCAAACGTCGGCACTTGCGCTAGCAGCAGCCCGTTAGCGTATGTGCTGAACGGGCTGCTGCTAGCGCAACGTGAACCTGGCCTTAGGGTTTGGGTTACAGCTAGAATTAGGGTTGGAATTAGGCTTTGTGCACACGGTGCGGATTTGGCTGCGGATCTGCAGCAGATTTGGCTGCGGATCCGCAGCGGATTGGTAGCAGTTTTCCATCAGGTTTACAGTACCATGTAAACCTATGGAAAACCAAATCCGCTGTGCCCATGGTGCGGAAAATACCGCGCGGAAACACTGCATTGTATTTTCCGCAGCATGTCAATTCTTTGTGCGGATTCCGCAGCGTTTTACACCTGTTCGTCAATAGGAATCCGCAGGTGAAATCCGCACAAAAAACACTGGAAATCCGCTGTAAATCTGCAGGTAAAATGCAGTGCCTTTTACCTGTGGATTTTTCAAAAATGGTGCAGAAAAATCTCACACGAATCCGCAACGTGGGCACATAGCCTTAGGGTTGGAAATAGGGTTAAGATTAGGCTGTGGTTAGGGTTAGGGTTGGGATTAGGATTAGGGTTACGGGTGTGTTGGGGTTAGGGTTGTGATTAGTGTTATGGCTACAGTTGAGATTAGGGTTAGGGGTGTGTTGGAGTTAGAATTGAGGGGTTTCCACTGTTACGGCATATCAGGGGTCTCCAAACGCAACATGGCGCCACCATTGATTCCAGTCAATCTTGCATTCAAAAAGTCAAATGGTGCTCCCTCCCTTCCGAGCCCCAATGTGCGCCCAAACAGTGGTTTACCCCCACATATGGGGTACCAGCATACTCAGGACAAACTGGGCAACAATTATTGGGGTCCAATTTCTCCTGTTACCCTTGTGAAAATAAAAAATTGCTTGCTAAAACATCATTTTTGAGGAAAGAAAAATGATTTTTTATTTTCACGGCTCTGCGTTGTAAACTTCTGTGAAGCACTTGGGGGTTCAAAGTGCTCACCACATAACTAGATAAGTTCCCTGGGGGGTCTAGTTTACAAAATGTGGTCACTTGTGGGGTGTTTCTACTGTTTAGGCACATCAGGGGCTCTGCAAATACAACATGACGCCCGCAGACCATTACATCAAGTCTGCATTTCAAAAGTCACTACTTCCCTTCCGAGCCCCGACGTGTGACCAAACAGTGGTTTACCCCCACACATGGGGTATCGGTGTACTCAGGACAAACTCAGCAACAACTATTGGGGTCCAATTTCTCCTGTTACTCTTGTGAAAATAAAAAATTGTGGGCTAAAAAATAATTTTTGAGGAAAGAGAAATGATTTTTTATTTTCACGGCTCTGCGTTATAAACTTCTGTGAAGCACTTGGGGGTTCAAAGTGCTCACTATGCATCTAGATAAGCTCTTTGGGGGGTCTAGTTTCCAAAATGAGGTCACTTGTTGGGGAGATCCAATGTTTAGGCACACAGGGGCTCTCCAAACGCGACATGGTGGCCGCTAATGATTGGAGCTAATTTTTCATTCAAAAGTCAAATGGCGCTCCTTCCCTTCCGAGCCTTGCCGTGTGCACAAACAGTGGTTTACCCCCACATGTGAGGTATTGGTGTACTC
The DNA here is from genome assembly GCF_032444005.1 of Ranitomeya imitator. Lineage (NCBI taxonomy): Eukaryota > Metazoa > Chordata > Amphibia > Anura > Dendrobatidae > Ranitomeya > Ranitomeya imitator. The sequence continues at coordinate 530,588,585 of NC_091285.1, forward strand.
AGGAGAAATTGCCCAACACATTTTAGGATCCATTTTATCCTGTTGCCCATGTGAAAATGAAAAATTGAGGCTAAAAGAAATTTTTTGTGAAAAAAAAAGTACTTTTTCATTTTTACGGATCAATTTGTGAAGCACCTGGGAGTTCAACGTGCTCACTATGCATCTAGATAAGCTCCCTTGGGGGGTCTAGTTCTCAAAATGGGGTCACTTGTGGGGGAGCTCCAATGTTTAGGCACACAGGGGCTCTCCAAACGCGACATGGTGTCCGCTAAAGATTGGAGCCAATTTTTCATTGAAAAAGTCAAATGGCGCTCCTTCCCTTCCGAGCCCTGTCGTGCGCCCAGACAGTGGTTCCCCCCACATATCAGGTATCAGCATACTCAGGACAAATTGTACAATAACGTTTGGCGTCCAGTTTCTCTTTTTACCCTTGGGAAAATAAAAAAAATTGTTGCTAAAAAATCATTTTTGTGACTAAAAAGTTAAATGTTCATTTTTTCCTTCCATGTTGCTTCTGCTGCTGTGAAGTACCTGAAGGGTTAATAAACTTCTTGAATGTGGTTTTGAGTACCTTGAGAGGTGCAGTTTTTAGAATGGTGTCACTTTTGGGTATTTTCAGCCATATAGACCCCTCAAACTGACTTCAAATGTGAGGTGGTCCCTAAAAAAAAAATGGTTTTGTAAATTTTGCTGTAAAAATGAGAAATCGCTGGTCAAATTTTAACCCTTATAACTTCCTAGCAAAAAAGAACTTTGTTTCCAAAATTGTGCTGATGTAAAGTAAACATGTGGGAAATGTTATTTATTAACTATTTTGTGTCACATAACTCTCTCGTTTAACAGAATAAAAATTGCAAAATTTTCAAAATTTTAGCCAAATTTCCATTTTTTTTCACAAATAAAGCCAAAAATTATCGACCTATATTTACCACTAACATGAAGCCCAATATGCCACGAAAAAACAATCTCAGAACCGCTAGGATTCCTTGAAGCGTTCCTGAGTTATTACCTCATAAAGGGACACTGGTCAGAATTACAAAAAACGGCCAGGTCTTTAAGGTCAAAATAGGCTGGGTCATGAAGGGGTTAAGCACTAACAGGTATTTGTCGTTTACCTGCCTGTTGTGCAGGGGGCCGTTCTTTCCCGGCACAGAACGGTCACAGACCGTTGCTGCCTGGGATTAGGTTCCCTCTTCTAACACGACAGGGCAGGACTTCCTAGGTTATTCTGATTGACAGTCGGCTCCCACATTTAGACAGCGGGGACTCGGCTGTCAATCAGAATGACCTCGGTCTCCACCATGTAGTCGTGACATCAGCAGAGGCTTCTGAATCCCTGGCAGGAGTGTCTGTGGCGGGGAAGAGCTATGTCGTGCACAACAGGCAGGTAAGCTGAAATTACCTGCCTGTTAGTGCTTAGATACATCCCCTTTAAAGGTCAGTATTGACTGTTAGGATTGCTGCTTCCTATAGGTGGCGCTAGAGTTCTAGTCCTCTTCTTTGAAGAGGCTTTGCAATGTGTAAATGGGACTGCACTATGCAAACTGTAGCTTTAGATAGACCATGCCCATTCCAAACCTATTTGCTGCAATGTTGCATGAATGTTTACCGCAAAGTATGAAAGAAAAATGGAAAGACAAAAACACAGTTTAATCCAGAGACTTTGGTAGAGTGAAGTTCAGGTGCGGTAGTTTGCCATGATGTTTGGAGGTTGATTTGTCTATTTCATACAAGTTATTTCTTTGCTGCATTGTCCATGGCGCCCACACGTTGGTGATCCTATACCTCCCGAAGAGATGTATGGAGCAGTAGTACGCATGCTCCTCCATCAATCCATCCAACTCCTTCCCAAGTGCTGGGGGTAAGTCTACGTTCACATTAGCGTCGCGTCGCCGTTGCGTCGGCGACGCACGGAAAAACGCGCGCAAACGCGCGCAAAACCGCGCGCGTTTTGCGACGCGTGCGTCGTTTTTGACGAAAATCGGACGCACAGAAAATGCTACATGTAGCGTTTTCTTGCGTCCGACGCTAGCGTCGGAAACGACGCACGTGGCGAAAAACGCCACCAAAACAACGCACGCGTCCCCTATGTTAAACATAGGGGCGCGTCGCCGCTGCGTCGCCGACGCAACAGCGACGCACATTAGCGTAACGCTAATGTGAACGTAGCCTAAGAGATCAGGACCAGGGTTCCGCTTCTTTAGTGATCACTAGGGTTAGATGATAAATATTAATGTCTGGAATACACATTGAGGGAACCTGGTAAGCTTACTTTACAACCTACCATAAAGAGAAACGTAGGAAAAATATAAACTAACAATTGCGGTGCTTTTTTTCATATATAGGCAGAAAGTAATAACCTTAAAGTTGCACTATAAGTGGTGAATGGGTAATCTACTGTCCTTAGTTCTAAATGGCTCAACAGCCTAAGATTACAATAAACCCCAGGACATAAAGAAGTGAACTAAATGAATTAAATCAATCAAACTTTATTAAAAGTTACATACATTAAAAAACATATAAAAAATGCTTCACATCAGAGACACAGATATAGCCAGGCAATAATATACTGATGCACTAACAAGTGAGAATCATAGGGGGGTAGGGGAAAACCGCATGTCAAATATTGATATACAGTACTAGCTATTGAACCCGTTCTATGCCTGGGTGGCGAGCATTTATATTGGTATATGGTCTCCATCCTGGTATGTGTTGCTTCCATCCTGCGCCCTAATCTTGTCATGTGCTGCTACCATCTTGCACCCCCATCCTGTCATGTGCAGCCCCATCCTGTGCCCCCATGCTGTCATGTGCTGCTTCCATCTTGAGCCCCCATCCTGTCATGTACTGCTCCCATCCTACGCCCCAGTTCTGTCATGTGCTGCTCCCATCCTGCGCCTCCATTCTGACATGTGCTGCTCCCATCCTGCGCCCCCATTCTGTCATTTGCTGCTCCCATCCTGCACCCCCATTCTGACATGTGCTGCACCCATCCTGCGCCTCCATTCTGTCATTTGCTGCTCCCATCCTGCTCCCCCAACCTGTCATGTGCTGCTCCCATCCTGCGCCCCCATTCTGACATGTACTGCTCCCATCCTACGCCCCAGTTCTGTCATGTGCTGCTCCTATCCTGCTCCCCCATCCTGTCATGCGCTGCTCCCATCCTGCGCCTCCATTCTGTCATTTGCTGCTCCCATCCTGCACCCCCATTCTGACATGTGCTGCGCCCATCCTGCGCCTCCATTTTGTCATTTGCTGCTCCCATCCTTCGCCCCCATCTTGTCATGTGCTGCTCCCATCCTGAGCCCCCGTTCTGTCATGTGCTGCTCCCATCCTGAGCCCCCGTTCTGTCATGTGCTGCTTCCATCCTGAGCCCCCGTTCTGTCATGTGCTGCTTCCATCCTGCACCCCCGTTCTGTCATGTGCTGCCCTATTCTGTCATGTGCTGCTCCCATCCTGCGCCACCGTTCTGTAATTTGCTGCTCCCATCCATATGCCCCATACGCTGCTCCATAAAGGTTGATGGCCCCCATAAGATGCTCCATAGTATATGCCCCGTATGCTGCTCCATAAATGTTGATGGCCCCCATAAGATGCTCCATAGTATATGCCCCGTATACTGCTCCATAAATGTTGATGGCCCCCATAAGATGCTCCATAGTATATGCCCCGTATGCTGCTCCATAAATGTTGATGGCCCCCATAAGATGCTCCATAGTATATGCCCCGTATGCTGCTCCATAAATGTTGATGGCCTCCATAAGATGCTCCATAGTATATGCCCCGTATGCTGCTCCATAAATGTTGATGGCCCCCATAAGATGCTCCATAGTATATGCCCCGTATGCTGCTCCATAAATGTTGATGGCCCCCATAAGATGCTCCATAGTATATGCCCCGTATGCTGCTCCATAAATGTTGATGGCCCCCATAAGATGCTCCATAGTATATGCCCCGTATGCTGCTCCATAAATGTTGATGGCCCCCATAAGATGCTCCATAGTATATGCCCCGTATGCTGCTCCATAAATGTTGATTGCCCCCATAAGATGCTCCATAGTATATGCCCCGTATGCTGCTCCATAAATGTTGATGGCCCCCATAAGATGCTCCATAGTATATGCCCCGTATGCTGCTCCATAAAGGTTTATGGCCCCCATAAGATGCTCCATAGTATATGCACCGTATACTGCTCCATTATGGTTGATGGCCCCCATAAGATGCTCCATAGTATTATATGCCCCGTATGCTGCTGCGATATATAAAAAAAAAATAACATACTCACCTATCGTCGCTAGACGCCGAGTGCTGGGGGGCCTGAGCAGGCGGGGACACCGGCGCGCTGTGGGGGTCAGGTGCCGGAGTTGCCGCTAGCTCAGGCCCCCGACACTTGCTATAGTCACCTGGCCCTGATCCACCGCTGCGTGCCGCTCCATCTTCCGGGTCCTCTGGCTGTGACTGTTCAGTCAGAGGGCGGCGCGCAGTAAGTGCGTCATCGCGCCCTCTGAACTGAACGTATTGCTATCTGATGACAATTCGTTTGAGAGTCCCCAGTGCATCTTGGGATACTCAAAAGAAGTGTGATCAAAGTAGGAGGCAGAAGCTGCGGTCAATGTAACAGCCTCTGCGCCCTCCCTGAAACGAAGTATCATTAGTGACGTTCATATTGGGGGCGGGACTGTTCCCTGCACTGTGCAGTGCGAAATGTGCACAGTGACAGCACACGCTGTCACCGGCTCAGATCTGCAATAATGAACCGGCAACACAGTGGTGTTACAATACCCAGCAGAGACCAGTGGCGTCACCTGCGGGGGAGACGCTGATTTCCTGCATGTAGGGTATTATTACACCGCTGTGTTCTTGGCTCATTACTGCAGATCTGAGCCGATGAGAGCAGGTGCTGTCACTGTGCACATTGCACACTGCACAGTGCAGGGACCAGCCCCGCACCCGAAATGACGGTACGTTCTCTAAATAGGATATGGTCAGCAGTGGGGTACCGCAGAGATCTGTGCTAGGACTGATTCTTTTTAACCTCTTTACTCAATCCCATCCACAAGGTAATTAATAAAGTGTCAGTCTTTGCTGACGACGCCAAACTACGTAGAATATTAAAGTCTGACCTTGACATTACAGTATTGCAAAACGATCTGGATAAGATGTCTGAATGGGCAAACACTTGGCAAATGAGGTTTAATGTAGATAAATGTGGAGTAATGCACCTAGGACAGAGCAATCCTATTGCTGCATATACATTAAATGGGAGTATACTCGGGACTACAGAACAGGAGAAAGGACTTGGGTATTCTGGTTTCAGGTAAGCTGAGCAGCAGTACTCAATGTCAAGCAGCAGCCGCAAAAGCAAGCAAGATTTTAGGATGTATAAAAAGAAAGAGAAAATCCCGCGATCCCAACGTATTATTCCCCCCTAATAAATTACTGGTAAGGCCACATCTAGAATATGGGATCCAGTTTTGGGCTCCACATTTTAAAAAGGGTATTCAGAAGTTAAAATCAGTTCAAAGAGGGGCTTTAACTAGATTATTACAAGAGATGGAAGGTCTCTCATATGAGAGGTTGGAAAAGTTTGGCTTGTTTAGTTTAGAAAAAAGATGCCTCCGAGAAGATCTCATTTACATGTATATGTATATCTGTGGCCAGTACAGAGGACGGCACATGATTTATTCCTTCCAAAGACCGTGCTGAGGACTAGGGGGCACTCATTTCAGGTGGAGGAAAGGCGATTCCGGTAGCTAAATAGGAACGGGTTCTTTATAGTTTGAGAAGTCAGACTGTGGAATGCCGACCACAGGAGGTAATAATGGCAGACACTATAACAGCTTTTAAAAAAGGGCTGGGTGATTTCCTTGATACATGTAACATTGTGGGTTATAGTTAAATTAATGATGAAATGTACAATTGATGGGGAAAGGCTGAACTTTATGGACTTAGGTCTTTTTTCAACCTATTTAACTATGTAACTATGAAATTCTGTGCCCTTTTTTCTGCACACATACCTTTTGATCATTGTGGCCAATGAGTTCTATTTTTACATCATCGGTCCACAAGACTTGTTTAAAAAAATGCATTAGACTTGTTTAGATGTTCTTTTGCCTACTTCTGACGCTGAATTTTATGGTGAGGACACAGGAGAGGTTTTCTTCTGAAGACTCTTTCATAAAATCCATATTTGTGCAGGTGTCTCTGAACAGTAGAACAATGTAAAACTCCAGAGTCTGCTAAAGCTTTCTGAAGGTCTTTAGCAGTACTAAAGCATGGGTTCTGATTTGCCTCCCTAACAATCCTGCAAGCAGCTCTCACTGAAAGTTTGCTTGGTCTTCCAGACCTTCTCTTGACCTCCACTGTTCCTGGTAACTGCCATTTTCCCGTCTCCCATGACAGCACACATGAGAGAGGGGATCCGCCCAGTCAAGACAGGAAACCTACTGAAATAAAAGGGCGGTACCTCTCCCTCGCTTCAATTGGGTTTCCTGTCCTGAGGGGAACCCTTGTACTGAATGTACGGCGGTATGTTGATTGAAGATTCCAACTCACCCACTCCTGTCCCGGCTCTGGAAGAACAGGCAGAATGCCTGTAGGCCGGCCTTCAGGGTGTGGAAGCGCCGTTCGCAGGTCCTGGGGCTTTTCTGCGGCTGCCACGCCACTCTCTTCCCCCTCTGCTGCCGCCGGCTCTGGTTTCCGGGTGCGCGGCGGTGATGCGCGCGGGGCATGCTGGGAGTAGGCGTGGCCTCGTGACGTCACTGCTGCGCGTCGGATCCAAGATGGCGGCGCCCATGAACAAACGCTGCGGCGTCTCAGGAATCCCCTGGCGGTCTCCGGTGGGCGCAGAGGCGGGGGAGGGGCAGGAAATGGTACCGGAGGAGGCGGTGAGCAGAGTGGATCACCCTTTAAAAGGGAGTGGATCCACAAGAAAAGTGCTCGCATATACAGAGCTCAACTGTGGAAGACTGTATGGAGCAACACTCAAATCAGTCATCACCACAGCAGCAGCAGCAGCAGCAGGAGAGCTTATCAGGAGTTATGTCTGCTCACCAGCATGCTAGGAGGAGAAGCGGCAGTCGTCCGGATCGGAAATCACAGGACTCCTCAGCTTCTAGGAGGGACGTTATCCGTACTCCAGATCAGCCTCAAAAGCCGGTACCCTTGAGTGTCAGCGGGTGGTGAGTGATCTTCGTGAATGTCACTTGGTGTTAATGGGCTGCATATCTCTGCTTGCTCATCAGGCGCCGAGGAAGGCTAGTGCCAAGTCCAAGAACAAAGAATGTGCCCTCTGCAAAGCCCCGCTAGCAGTCCAATGGCAGTAAAGCCTCTGTGCGGACTGCATTGAAAAAACTATTCAAGATGAATCCCCTGACTTTGCCGCTAGCCTCAGGGCCATGATTAGGGCAGAGGTTAAAGGGTCTTTAAAATCAGCCCTTAAAAAGAGAAGTAGCATGGTCTTAGAGACTGTTCCAGATTCTGATACCCCTCAATCTGATGAGGAATATCAAGAACGACCTCTGTCTCCCTGTTCATCCTCTTCTGTGTTCTCTGGCTCCTCTTCGGATAGTGACGTTGGGGGCCGACCATGCTTCCTGACTGAGAATACAGATAAACTGGTTAAATCTGTTAGGGCTACAATGGGCCTTAAGGATGAGAAGGAGTCCAGATCAGTGGAGGACGTTATGTTTGGTGGTTTGGAGGAGAAAAGGAAGCGTACCTTCCCTGTAAATAATAGAGTTAAAACCCTTATAGAAAAGGAGTGGAAAAAGCCTGAAAAGTCGGGTAGTCTTCCCTCAGCCTCCAAGAGACGTTATCCTTTTGATGATAAGGATTCAGAAATATGGGATAAAGCCCCTAAAATTGATGGTGCAGTGGCCAGATCTTCTAAGAGAGCTTCCCTACCCTTGGATGATTCAGGCGTCCTTAGAGACCCTCTAGATAAAAAGCCTGATGCTTTTTTAAAACATACCTGGGAAGCAGCCGCAGGAGGTTTAAAACCGGCAATAGCTGGTACATGTGTTGCCCGCTCCCTTATAGTCTGGCTGCAACAATTAGAGGATCAATTAAAATCTAGAGTGCCGAGAGATGAAATCCTAGCCAATATGGCAATGGCACAAGGAGCAGCGGCCTTTATAGCGGATTCCTCAGCCGACTCTGTAAGACTTGCAGCTAGGGCAGCGGGATTGTCTAACGCGGCAAGACGTGCCTTGTGGTTGAAAGGGTGCCCAGGGGACTTACCCTCAAAAAATAGACTCTGTTCCATTCCGTGCGACGGCAAATTCCTCTTCGGTCAGAAACTAGAGGACATTTTAGAAAAAGCTGGCGACAGGAAAAAAGGTTTTCCCCGTTTTCCAGTGGATATCAGACGGCCTTATTTTCGGAGGGGAAAATTCAATAGAGGTCGCCCTCCGGGAGATAGAAGAAACTGGGACTATAGAGATAGGAAAGGATCGGGGTACATGTTTAAGGGCCCCTCCACATCCACAAAAAAGCCCCCCCCCCCAATGACGCCATGCTAGAAGTAGGGGGAAGGCTTTCGTTCTATCTTCATTCCTGGTTGAATATTTCCCCCAGTCGTTGGGCGTTGAATGTTGTCAACGACGGACTAAAAATAAAGTTTATTCATCTACCTCGAGAGACTTTTGTGTTAACACCATGCAGGAAACTTCCAGAAGAACAGCTAGCTCTGGAAACAGAGGTATTGGGGCTAGTTCTAAAAAAGGTCCTAGTAGAAGTTCCAAAAGTAGAGGAAGGAGAAGGGTTTTATTCCCCTCTCTTCTTAATACGAAAACCAGATGGCTCACTAAGGACTATTGTCAACCTAAAAAAACTAAATCGGTCAATAAAAAATTACTCCTTCAAGATGGAGTCGGTAAGCTCAGCCATAAAGATGCTGTTTCCAGACTGCTTCATGGCAGCTATAGACTTAAAGGACGCGTACTACCATGTCCCAATTCATCAAGACTATCAAAAATTTCTGAGGGTAGCACTGTTTGTCCAAGGTCAGCTCAAACACTACCAGTATGCTGCCCTTCCGTTTGGTCTATCAATAGCGCCAAGGATATTTACAAAATTAATGTCAGAGGTCATGTCCTTCCTCCGTTCCCGGGACATAGTCATCGTCCCGTACCTAGACGACTTCCTGATAATAGGCAGATCAGTGGATCACTGTCTTGCGCAAATAAAAGAAGTGACTACGACCCTAGCAGTATTAGGTTGGGAGGTAAATGTCGCCAAGTCGAGATTAACACCAGTGAAGGTTCAATCCTTCCTGGGGTTGATTCTGGATTCCACGCGTCAACTCTGTCTCCTGCCGGAGAACAAAATTTCCAACATACAAAGTCTTGTGGAACTGGTGATACATCAACCTGTGATGACACTAAGAAAGGCGATGTCCCTGCTAGGGTCACTAACATCCTGTATTCCCTCTGTAAAATGGGCACAACTTCACCTGAGGCAATTACAGTGGGAGGTCCTGTCAACACAGAGGTTGTTAGAAGGGCATTTAGAGGGAAAAATTCACCTCTCAATACGCGTCAGAGATTCCCTAGCCTGGTGGTCAGTAAGGGATCACTTGAGCTCAGGGGTTCAGTGGCTGACTCCAGTAGAGGACGTGATCACAACAGACGTGAGTGGTACAGGATGGGGTGCACATCTAGGGACCCTTTCCATCCAGGGGTCCTGGTCCCATACAGAAAAACATCAAACATCCAATATAAGAGAGTTATGGGCTGTAGAAAGGGCAGTAAAACATTTCCTTCCAATTCTTCAGGGTCGTCATACCAGAGTAATGTCCGACAATTACGCGGTAGTAGCATATATCAACCATCAGGGGGGAACGAGATCCTTTTCACTCATGAAGGCAACATCGGTGCTCCTTCAATTAGCGGAATCTCACCTACTGTCCCTCACAGCTCTACACATAAAGGGGGTCGAGAACACGAAGGCGGACTACTTAAGTCGAAAAAAGCTAAGACAGGGAGAATGGTCACTGAATCCCAGGGTATTCCGACAAATAGTGCAGGCCTGGGGAGAACCGGCAATAGACTTGTTTGCCACGCTTCACAACAGGAAGGTGAAGAGGTTCTGTTCGCTAGACCCGAGGGGGAACCCGGTTGCAGTAGATGCCCTCCGCATACCATGGAAGTTCAGCCTCGCTTACGTGTTTCCCCCAATAGCGTTAATACCGGTTGTAGTGAGGAAGATCAGGACGGAGCAGGCAAGAGTGATTCTGATTGCTCCATTCTGGCCAAAAAGGCCATGGTTCTCTCTCCTAAGACAAATGTCGGTAACCGATCCATGGAAGTGAAGGGCTTCCATCTGGCAGCCTGGAATTTGAGAGGGCATTACTGAGCCGACAGGGATTCTCGCCAGGGTTAGTCTCCACCCTGTTGAAAAGCAGGAAGCCGGTTACATCAAGAAGTTATGGTAGGACATGGAAGAGATTTCTAGAGTTTTTAGGACAACCTTTGTCAGATGAGGCTCCTGTGGGTGCTATTTTAGAGTTTCTGCAAGCAGGCTTACAGCTAGGACTGGCTACCAATACACTTAAGGTTCAAGTGTCAGCGTTAGGAGCTTTATATCATTGCAATTTAGCTTCCAATAAATGGGTTGCCCGTTTCATTAGATCATGCAGTAGGTCTAGACCTGTAGTAATTCAAAAAATTCCTCCCTGGGATTTAAATCTCGTTTTAGATGCTCTAACTAAGAAACCTTTTGAGCCCTTGCAAGAATTATCAATAAAATTTCTTACTTTAAAAACAGTGCTATTGGTAGCCTTGACGTCCGCACGTAGAGTGAGTGACTTACAAGCCCTGTCAGTTTGTCCTCCATACACTCAGATATATGACGACAGGGTGGTTCTAAGACCAGACCCGGCTTACCTACCTAAGGTAGTCCTTAAATTTCATAGGAGTCAGGAAATTGTATTACCCTCTTTTTGTGTTAATCCAAAAAATCCAGGTGAGGAGAGGTTTCACACTCTTGATGTAAGAAGGTCTATGTTACAGTACATATCCTTGACTAGTCAGTGGAGGAAGGATCAGTCTCTATTTGTAGCTTTCCAGGGTAGCAGGAAAGGTCATGGGGTGTCCAAAGGTACTATTGCCAGGTGGATTAGGGAGGCCATTAGCTTATCCTATGCTGCATGTGGCGTTCCGATCCCTGAAGGCATCAAGGCTCACTCCACCAGGGCCGTGGCTACTTCCTGGGCAGAAAAAGCAGAGGTATTGCTTGATCAGATATGTAAGGCTGCTACCTGGTCCTCACCGTCTACCTTCTTTAAACACTACCGACTAGATCTATCCTCCTCTACTGACCTTACCTTTGGTAGAAGGGTGCTGCAAGCGGTGGTCCCTCCCTAAGGTGTTCCTTTCTACAAAAATCTCTCATGTGTGCTGTCATGGGAGACGGGAAAACACCAAGGTTACTTACTGGTAGCCGGTTTTTCCGGAGCCCATGACAGCACCTGTATATTCCCTCCCTTTTTTCACCCTTTGGCGTGCACTTTTAGTTGGGTGTTTTTGTTATTATTATAATGTGGTGGTGGATTACCATGTGTACTAACCAAGGAGGCCTCTCATGCTTTGAAAACCAACTGAAGCGAGGGAGAGGTACCGCCCTTTTATTTCAGTAGGTTTCCTGTCCTGACTGGGCGGATCCCCTCTCTCATGTGTGCTGTCATGGGCTCCGGAAAAACCGGCTACCAGTAAGTAACCTTGGTGTTTCTTAATTACATTTTGAACTGAGGAAAGGGCAATTTGAAATCGCTTTGCTATCTTCTTGTAGCCTTCTCCTGCTTTGTGGGCCTCCACCATTTTCATTTTCAGAGTGCTAGACAGCTGCTTAGAAGAATCCATGGCTGCAGTTTTTTGGCACAAGGTTAGAGGAGGCTGGGTTTTTATAAAGCTGGGAAATTTGCATCATCTGGCCTTTCCTAACGATAATACTGAACAAGCCATAACCTTAAAAAGTTAATTAAGGTCTCAAACCTTGGTCAAAGATATATGAACAAACAAATCTCCAAGTGTGCCCAACCCTTTGCATTGGCCCATTTTCCTTTTTGGCTTCAATTCACAGGAAATGTTATCTTTAACTTTAGCCCTTTTAGAGATCATTTCATTTTCAACTTGCATAACTATTCATAACAGTAGGGATGCCCAAACTTTTGCCATTGTATATGACAGATTGGATATATTTTATGCTATAAGTTGACCTCAATTAATTTGTCTACTTTCAACCATAAAAACTATAAAACAATGAATGTTAACGTATGTAGTGTAATTAATCTGAACATAGAAAAACAGTAAAGTGAACTCTGTAAGCTCACCAAATAAGAGGGGAGCCATCACCATCATAACCCAAGATACCCAAATCCGACACATAAGTGTATAGCATGTAAACTGACTAGTACCATTTAGACTCGATGAAGAGTTGTCATAGAAGTTGTCATGGCTGATCTGTGCGGTGACGAATAAATGGCAGATCTCTACATTTACCAATCGTAAGCTCAATAGCCAAAATCTGATTCCTATTGGGAAATATATGGCAGTTAAGTGTCGGAGGAAAGATTAGGCAAAGGTGTATGTAAAAAAGATGGCCCCCTGGCTGTTTGACTGTATATAAGCATTGGGGCGAACGCCAGTTTGGAAGTCTGACATTGCTGAGGCTATGGAACTCTCTGTCACACAGTGTGATGGGTGATTTATTCCCCTGGGCCTAGATGCTTGTAATATTACAGGTTATGGGTATTAGAGTCCTGCGATAGAACTCTGATTTAGGGAACTATCCCAATTCTTTAGACTAGGAAAGGAGCATGATACGTGCTTTATGTGCACGCTAATCTGTAGATGTGACATCACCGGGCCTACTCGCCTTCCACTGAGGAAATGAGCAGAGCCAGTTTACCCCTTTTAAGAAATGTTATTGCAAGAGAAGCCACAAAAACAAGGTATTGGTCTGTGTCATAGTAGAATCAGAGACATTTAGTGGCAGATCAGTTGTGCAAAGGATGCATACTGACCCTTATAGGCATCATCAAAAGGTTTGTACAGGGTTAGCAAAACAGCACCACTCGTGTCCTTGGGATGTGTGATGCAGTTCAGCTCCATTGTGTTGTTGACCTGTAGCACCGCATACAATCTGAGGACTGGAATTTTGGAATTATCTGATTTTGGAAGAAAACATGATTTTTGTTTAATCTTGCCCTTTTAGGTTTAGCAGGTTTTATGGAAGTTCTAATATTTTTGGTGTCAGGTATAGGCTTATATTTAAGGGGCTGGCCACTACCTTTTTATTGATGACCTATCTTTTCGTATAAATCATCAATATCTGCTTATGGGGGTGCAACACCCGGCACCCACACTGATCAGCTTTTAACCTCAACAGCGGTGGCCGGAAGTTCTTGGATTTTTTCTACTATGCACTTGAGTGTGCATATAAAATATGTGAATGGGTGCGGTATGTAGACTTTTAGACTATATAGAGTATTTATGGCCCTTCTGTTATTACTTGTTTCCTTTGTTGATATGTACGGTATGTAGATATGCTTATACCCGGTGGCGTCTGTTTTTGTAGTGTGATACTGATTAGCTTTAGTGACAGGTCAATCTGCCTACACATTGCCTAAAGGTACCTTCACACTCAGCGATGCTGCAGCGATACCGACAACGATGTCGATCGCTGCAGCATCGCTGTTTGGTCGCTGGAGAGCTGTCACACAGACAGCTCTCCAGCGACCAACGATCCCGAGGTCCCTGGTAACCAGGGTAAACATCGGGTTACTAAGCGCAGGGCCGCGCATAGAAACCCGATGTTTACCCTGGTTACCAGCGTAAACGTTAAAAAAGCAAACACTACATACTTACCTTCAGCTGTCTGTCCTCCGGCGCTCTGCTTTCCTCTGCACTGTCAGCGCCGGTCAGCCGGAAAGCAGAGCGGTGACGTCACCGCTGTGCTTTCCGGCTGGCCGGCGCTGACACAGGATGCAGGAGGAGTGCAGAGAAGCAGAGCGCCGGGGACAGACAGCTGAAGGTAAGTATGTAGTGTTTGTTTTTTTAACGTTTACGCTGGTAACCAGGGTAAACATCGGGTTACTAAGCGCGGCCCTGCGCTTAGTAACCCGATGTTTACCCTGGTTACCAGTGAAGACATCGCTGGATCGGTGTCACACACGCCCATCCAGCGATGTCAGCGGGAAGTCCAGCAACGAAATAAAGTTCTGGACTTTCCTCAGCGACCAACGATCTCCCAGCAGGGGCCTGATCGTTGGTCGCTGTCACACATAACGATTTCGTTAACGATATCGTTGCTACGTCACAAAAAGCAACGATATCGTTAACGATATCGTTATGTGTGACAGTACCTTTACACAAGAAAATGTCGATTTAGACATGACTCTGCAATATTTGCTAACAGCATCTCTTCTTCTACTCAACCCTTCCCTTTCCTACTTTCAACTCTCACTTCTTTGGTATCCGGATCTTGAACAATTAAAACCTTAACTTTTTTCTTTATGACAGAAAACTTCCAAAAAGTTTGCTGTTATTTATTTTTGAATGAGGAAAAATTGCATTTGTCACTCGGTGTCCATACAACAAAGAGAGGCAATAACATAGAAGATAAAAATGGGGCCACCATTACAGTGCCTAGTTTTTCCATCTTCGACAATAAGATGTGTTGTTTCTGTGACCTTTGGGCTCATTCCCTTTGTCCTTGTTTGCTAATATACATTGACACCACTTAAAGGTGTTATCTTATTATCAGTAATGGTTAAGATTATAAAGACAAGCTACTGTGCAATTTACTTATTATTAAAAATCCTCTCTATTCTTTAGAACAGAGGGATCTCAAATTCTATAGATTACTGCGGTTCGTCGGTGTCCATTTTGGTGGAGTCGGTATCAAATGGACCAACTCCTACTCCTAAAATATATAATAAATTTGGGTCAGTAGTTCAGTGCAGGATGTGCTATAAATGTTTTCTTAGAAATTTGGGAAAGTTATGAAACGTGCTATAAATGTCTGTTCTGTTCCTGATCTAAGGATCTGGGCTTTTAGTTGAGATGAATCTGCTGCACTTTATGTGCATGCTCAGTAGGGGGCAGTACTGTGGAGTCGGAGGCAGGGAAAATGAGTCAGTGGTCTTGCTTACCTAATCCACAGCACTTGTTTACTGCTTGTTGCCTAGGTTACCAGCCACCTAAACATGAAGTTTGCACTTGCAAGCTGTTTGCTATATACGGTAACTCGGAAATGTCATTCTGTTGAGGGCCAGATCACTGGATCCCACTAGATTTAGTTCCCCAGTTATACTACAACTAGATGGTGGCCCGATTCTAACACATCGGGTATTCTAGAATATGCATGTCCACGTAGTATATTGCCCAGTCACGTACTATATTGCTCAGCCACGTAGTATATTGCCCAGCCACGTAGTATATTGCCCAGCCACGTAGTATATTGCCCAGCCACGTAGTATATTGCCCAGCCACGTAGTATATTGCCCAGCCACGTAGTATATTGCCCAGCCACGTAGTATATTGCCCAGCCACGTAGTATATTGCCCAGCCACATAGTATATTGCCCAGCCACGTAGTATATTGCCCAGCCACGTAGTATATTGCCCAGCCACGTAGTATATATTTCCCAGCCACGTAGTATATATTTCCCAGCCACGTAGTATATATTTCCCAGCCACGTAGTATATATTTCCCAGCCACGTAGTATATTGCCCAGCCACGTAGTATATTGCCCAGCCACGTAGTATACAGCACAGAGCCACGTAGTATATTGCCCACCCACGTATGTAACAGGTTAAAAGATAAAAAAAGAAACATACACTCACCATCCGAAGAGCCCGTTGTAGCTCCGGCGCTTGTGTGCGGTGCACGCGGCAGCTTCTGGTCCCAGGGTTGGTATGAGCGCAGGACCTGTGATGACGTCGCGATCACATGACCTTGATGTCATGGCAGGTCCTTCTCGCATAGCATCCTTAGCACCGGAACCTGTCGCTTGCACTGCCGAGGACAGCGCGATGTCAGAGGGTGAGAATAACGTTTTGTTTTTTTTTATTATTGTTTGTAACATTAGATCTTTTTACTATTGATGCTGCATGCGCAGCATCAATAGTAGAAAGTTGGTCACACAGGGTTAATAGCTGAGTAACCGGAGTGTGTTACACCGCGGTCCGGTAACACTGGCATTAACCCTGTGTGAGGGCTGACTGGATGACTGGAGGGGAGTATGGAGCGGGCACTGACTGCGGGGAGGAAAGAGCGGCCATGTTGCCGCCGGACTGTGGCCGTCGCTGAATGGTCGTGGGCGTTTTGCCACGACTAATCAGCGACTTGGATTCCATGACAGACAGAGGCCGCGACCAATGAATATCCGTGACAGACAGAAGGACAGACGGAAGTGACCCTTAGACAATGATATAGTAGATTGAAAGTTGAAGGGTATTTCCTGGCTGGAGTGCTTTTTCCATGCTCACAGAGAAAATGCGTGCATATTCAGGGAGCTGGTTAAGTTTTGTTGTATCTTGCCTTGAAACCTGGATGATCAGCTGTTACCACTGCGGAGGGTAGGAAAGCTGTAGGGTAATAGACTGAGATTGCCTTGCGCAGGCGTGTACTACGGAGGACATAGAATGAACTTCAATCCAATATTGCGGCCAGCATGCAACCAGCGGGTAAGGAAAGGGTGAATCAAACACCCGAAAACTTTGCCTATATGACCGAAAATCGGTCCCGCCAAATTCAGGTGACAGGTTCCCTTGAAGATATTTTTCTCTTATAAGATTTACTGTTGGACAAAAAATCCAACTGATATCTAATTCCTCTGTGGGTACATTGGCCAATTAACATTTCAGCGATGAATATGGTATGAAAAGAATACCGTAGTTTTTTGCTATTGTGTGTTCTGTCCAGTAGGTGGCATCACAAGTCTTTAGGTCTTGTTTCCTTTTGTTTCTCCCACTGAGAACAATTATATAACTAACATATTATCAAAACCTTATATTTCCTTTGCAATATATCTAAGCGGTTACGTTTCTTTTGTGGAGCGTGACAAGCCAGGCCTGGCATGTCATACGAGTGAGGAGACTTCTATGCCATGCTATGCTCCTCTGGGAAACTAAATATGCAAATTGTCTCTTCAGAGAGGAAGAGGACCTGAACTCTAGAGCCAACTATTGGAAGTACCAATCCTAAATGTCAATATCGACCTTTTAACGAGCCTTGCCATATGACTTAGAATTTAAGCCAAGCCCGGTTTTCAATTTGCAGACACGGTGTTTCAGGGCACTGCCCCTCGTCATTGCAAAGTGTGAGCTCTCATTTGGCTAGGTGAGAGGCTTAAGACTAAGGCCCGGGTCACACTTGCAAGTTCAATGCAAGAAACTCGCACAAGTCTCTCGCATCAAGAGCCGGCACTCGGGACTGAAGCGTTCAGCTGCATAGATTTACATACAGCCACACGCTCCGGTCCCAAGTGCCGGTTATTGATGTTAGAGACTCATGCGAGTTTCTTGCATTGTACTCGCAAGTGTGACCCCGGCCTAAGAGGTAACGTTTCTCCTTGTGGAGAGTGATACGTTTGGCTTTTATCCTAGGTCATATGGCTTGTTAAAGGAGATATCAAGGACTTTAAAAAAAAATCTATTTAAGCACTAACAGGTAATTGCAGCTTACCTGCCTGTTGTGCAGGGGGCCGTTCTTTCCCGGCACAGAATGGTCACAGACCGTTGCTGCCTGGGATTAGGTTCCCTCTTCTAACACGACAGGGCAGGACTTCCTAGGTTATTCTGATTGACAGTCGGCTCCCACATTTAGACAGCGGGGACTCGGCTGTCAATCAGAATGACCTCAGTCTCCACCATGTAGTCGTGACATCAGCAGAGGCTTCTGAATCCCTGGCAGGAGTGTCTGTGGCGGGGAAGAGCTATGTCGTGCACAACAGGCAGGTAAGCTGAAATTACCTGCCTGTTAGTGCTTAGATACATCCCCTTTAAAGGTCAGTATTGACTGTTAGGATTGCTGCTTCCTATAGGTGGCGCTAGAGTTCTAGTCCTCTTCTTTGAAGAGGCTTTGCAATGTGTAAATGGGACTGCACTATGCAAACTGTAGCTTTAGATAGACCATGCCCATTCCAAACCTATTTGCTGCAATGTTGCATGAATGTTTACCGCAAAGTATGAAAGAAAAATGGAAAGACAAAAACACAGTTTAATCCAGAGACTTTGGTAGAGTGAAGTTCAGGTGCGGTAGTTTGCCATGATGTTTGGAGGTTGATTTGTCTATCTCATACAAGTTATTTCTTTGCTGCATTGTCCATGGCGCCCACACGTTGGTGATCCTATACCTCCCGAAGAGATGTATGGAGCAGTAGTAGGCATGCTCCTCCATCAATCCATCCAACTCCTTCCCAAGTGCTGGGGGTAAGAGATCAGGACCAGGGTTCCGCTTCTTTAGTGATCACTAGGGTTAGATGATAAATACTAATGTCTGGAATACACATTGAGGGAACCTGGTAAACTTACTTTACAACCTACCATAAAGAGAAACGTAGGATTGCGGTGCTTTTTTTCATATATAGGCAGAAAGTAATAACCTTAAAGTTGCACTATAACTCGTGAATGGGTAATCTACTGTCCTTAGTTCTAAATACCTCATCAGCCTAAGATTACAATAAACCTCAGGACATAAAGAAGTGAACTAAATGAATTAAATCAATAAAACTTTATTAAAAGTTACATACATTAAAAAACATATAAAAAATGCTTCACATCAGGGACACAGATATAGCCAGGCAATAATATACTGATGCACTAACAAGTGAGAATGATATAGTAGCGGGAAACCGCATGTCAAATATTGATATACAGCATATGTTCTCACCATATTCAATAACCTACTGTATGTTAGATACAAGATGCATAAATAGCATGGTCATATTTGTAATGTAATGATGAACTGGATATACCTTTATTGACACATCTATCTCTGCATGATGTCAGTCCCTGTGCCCCTGCAATCCCGACGCGCGTTAAGTCCAGCTTCTTCTGGGGGAGGAGGGACAACCTGACATTTCTCATGCAGAGATCAATTCCCTGGCTATATCTCTGTACCTCATGTCAGGCATATTACAATATAATAAGAGGATAAACATTTTTATGAGTCCTTCTTTAATGTTTTACTGAAGTGCTATGTAACGGGTATATCTCATGAAAAGGACTTTGTGTTGTTTCTATATCTTTATTTCTAGAAAAAATTCATAACTTTCCCAGAGATAATGAAGTCTTGGTTTATATCGATGTTGTGAAGTTTCATAGGCGGGCACTTTTTATGGGAAAAATAACTTTGCATGCCTCACAATAGTAGTCATCAAAATGACGGGAAACTCAGTGAAACGCTTGATCATTACCATTTGCAAAGATTGTGTATATTCTAATGCTCTCCTGCAAAAACATACTGAGAGGGACTTTATTTTGTGAGCCTGTATTCCTATCTGATGACAATTTGTTTGAGAGTCCCCAGCGCATCTTGGAATACTCAAAAGAAGTGTGATCAAAGTAGGAGGCAGAAGCTGCGGTCAATGTAACAGCCTCTGCACCCTCCCTGAAACGAAGTATCATTAGTGACGTTCATATTGGGGGCGGGACTGTTCCCTGCACTGTGCAGTGCGAAATGTGCACAGTGACAGCACACGCTGTCACCGGCTCAGATCTGCAATAATGAACCGGCAACACAGTGGTGTTACAATACCCAGCAGAGACCAGTGACGTCACCTGCGGGGGCGACGCTGATTTCCTGCATTTAGGGTATTATTACACCGCTGTGTTCTTGGCTCATTACTGCAGATCTGAACTGATGAGAGCGGGTGCTGTCAATGTGCACATTGCACACTGCACCGTGCAGGGACCAGCCCCGCACCCGAAATGATGGTACGTTCTCTAAATAGGATATGGTCAGCAGTGGGGTACCGCAGAGATCTGTGCTAGGACTGATTCTTTTTAACCTCTTTATTAATTACTTTGTGGATGGGATTGAGTAAAGTGTCAGTCTTTGCTGACGACGCCAAACTATGTAGAATATTAAAGTCTGACCTTGACATTACAATATTGCAAAACGATCTGGATAAGATGTCTGAATGGGCAAACACTTGGCAAATGAGGTTTAATGTAGATAAATGTGGAGTAATGCACCTAGGACAGAGCAATCCTATTGCTGCATATACATTAAATGGGAGTATACTCGGGACTACAGAACAGGAGAAAGGACTTGGGTATTTTGGTTACAGGTAAGCTGAGCAGCAGTACTCAATGTCAAGCAGCAGCCGCAAAAGCAAACAAGATTTTAGGATGTATAAAAAGAAAGAGAAAATCCCATGATCCCAACGTATTATTACCCCTTTATAAATCACTGGTAAGGCCACATCTAGAATATGGGATCCTGTGTTGGGCTCCACATTTTAAAAAGGGTATTCAGAAGTTAAAATCGGTTCAAAGATGGGCTTTAACTAGATTATTACAAGAGATGGAAGGTCTCTCATGAGGAGGAGAGGTTGGAAAAGTTTGGCTTGTTTAGTTTAGAAAAAAGATGCCTCCGAGAAGATCTCATTTACATGTATATGTATATGTGTGCTCAGTACAGAGGACGGTACAGAGGACGGAACATGACTTACTCCTTCCAAAGACCGTGCTGAGGACTAGGGGGCACTCATTACAGGTGGAAGAAAGGCGATTCCGGTAGCTAAATAGGAACGGGTTCTTTATAGTTAGAGCAGTCACACTGTGGAATGCCGATCACAGGAGGTAATAATGGCAGACACTATAACAGCTTTTAAAAAAGGGCTGGGTGATTTCCTTGATACATGTAACATTGTGGGTTATAGTTAAATTAATGATGAAATGTACAATTGATGGGGAAAGGTTGAACTTTATGGACCTAGGTCTTTTTTCCACCTATTTAACTATGTAACTATGAAATTCTGTGCCCTTTTTTCTGCACACATACCTTTTGATCATTGTGGCCAAAGAGTTCTATTTTTACATCATAGGTCCACAGGACTTGTTTAAAAAAATGCATTAGGCTTGTTTAGATGTTCTTTTGCTTACTTCTGACGCTGAATTGTATGGTGAGGACACAGGAGAGGTTTTCTTTTGAAGACTCTTCCATAAAATCCATATTTGTGCAGGTGTCTCTGAACAGTAGAACAATGTACAACTCCAGAGTCTGCTAAAGCTTTCTAAAGGTCTTTAACAGTACTAAAGCATAGGTTCTGATTTGCCTCCCTAACAATCCTGCAAGCAGCTCTCATTGAAAGTTTGCTTGGTCTTCCAGACCTTCTCTTGACCTCCACTGTTCCTGGTAACTGCCATTTCTTAATTACATTTTGAACTGAGGAAAGGGCAATTTGAAATCGCTTTGCTATCTTCTTATAGCCTTCTCCTGCTTTCTGGGCCTCCACCATTTTCATTTTCAGAGTGCTAGACAGCTGCTTAGAAGAACCCATGGCTGCAGTTTTTTGGCACAAGGTTAGAGGCTGGGTTTTTATAAAGCTGGGAAATTTGCATCACCTGGCCTTTCCTAACGATAATACTGAACAAGCCATAACCTTAAAAAGTTAATTAAGGTCTCAAACCTTGGTCAAAGATATATGAACAAACAAATCTCCAAGTGTGCCCAACCCTTTGCATTGGCCCATTTTCCTTTTTGGCTTCAATTCACAGGAAATGTTATCTTTAACTTTAGCCCTTTTAGAGATCATTTCATTTTCAACTTGCATAACTATTCATAACAGTAGGGATGCCCAAACTTTTGCCATTGTATATGACAGATTGGATATATTTTATGCTATAAGTTGACCTCAATTAATTTGTCTACTTTCAACCATAAAAACTATAAAACAATGAATGTTAACGTATGTAGTGTAATTAATCTGAACATAGAAAAACAGTAAAGTGAACTCTGTAAGCTCACCAAATAAGTGGGGAGCCATCACCATCATAACCCAAGATACCCAAATCCGACACATAAGTGTATAGCATGTAAACTGACTAGTACCATTTAGACTCGATGAAGAGTTGTCATAGAAGTTGTCATGGCTGATCTGTGCGGTGACGAATAAATGGCAGATCTCTACATTTACCAATCGTAAGCTCAATAGCCAAAATCTGTTTCCTATTGGGAAACAAATGGCAGTTAAGTGTCGGAGGAAAGATTAGGCAAAGGTGTATGTAAAAAAGATGGCCCCCTGGCTGTTTGACTGTATATAAGCATTGGGGCGAACGCCAGTTTGGAAGTCTGACATTGCTGAGGCTATGGAACTCTCTGTCACACAGTGTGATGGGTGATTTATTCCCCTGGGCCTAGATGCTTGTAATATTACAGGTTATGGGTATTAGAGTCCTGCGATAGAACTCTGATTTAGGGAACTATCCCAATTCTTTAGACTAGGAAAGGAGCATGATACGTGCTTTATGTGCACGCTAATCTGTAGATGTGACATCACCGGGCCTACTCGCCTTCCACTGAGGAAATGAGCAGAGCCAGTTTACCCCTTTTAAGAAATGTTATTGCAAGAGAAGCCACAAAAACAAGGTATTGGTCTGTGTCATAGTAGAATCAGAGACATTTAGTGGCAGATCAGTTGTGCAAAGGATGCATACTGACCCTTATAGGCATCATCAAAAGGTTTGTACAGGGTTAGCAAAACAGCACCACTCGTGTCCTTGGGATGTGTGATGCAGTTCAGCTCCATTGTGTTGTTGACCTGTAGCACCGCATACAATCTGAGGACTGGAATTTTGGAATTACCTGATTTTAGAAGAAAACATGATTTTTTTTAATCTTGCCCTTTTAGGTTTAGCAGGTTTTATGGAAGTTCTAATATTTTTGGTGTCAGGTATAGGCTTATATTTAAAGAAGTTGTCCAGTACTATAAAGTTTTTTTTTTTTTTCATAAATCTTGCTATTATGTGCCACTGAAAACATCTACTGTGTTTATTTTAGCAATATTAGCTGTTATCATGCTGTAGCAGCACATCTTCAGTGCTGGATTCAGCTCTCATGGGGTTAATCGACAACTTCCTTATTGTGACCTAATACTACAAGTTCCATGATGCTTTGCACTGCCACCAAGCCCGAATCTAGCAAAAACACACCCAAACCCCTCCCTCCTCTCCCTCCTCTCTCTGCAAAAAGATTTGTGGTGTCATTTCTGTCCAACTCGTCTTTTACATTTGTCCAAACCACACTCCATTACATACAGAGATAGATAGATAGATAGATAGATAGATATGGGATAGATAAATAGATAGATAATAGATAGATAGATAAATAGGAGATAGAGAGAGAGAGAGATATGGGATAGATAGATAGATAGATAGATAGATAGATAGATAGATAGATAGATGTGGGATAGATAGATAATAGACAGATGATAGATAGATAGATAGATCGATAGATAGACACAGACAGACAGATAGAATTAGATAGATATGGGATAAATACAAACAGATAGATCTATATATCTATTTCCATAGATATGTCCATTTCCATGTTTCTAAACCCCTTCACCCCTGGAGCTTTTTTCGTTTATCGCTCCCCTTCTTTCCAGAGCCATAATGTTTCCGTCAATATGGCCATGTGAGGGCTTATCTTTTGCGGGACAAGTTCTACTTTTGAACGACACCATTGGTTTTACCATGTTGTCGTGTAACAGAAAATGTGAAAAAAATTCAAAGTGCGATGAAATTGCAAAAAAAGTGCAATCCCACACTTGTTTTTTGCTTGCCTTTTTGCTAGGTTCACTAAATGCTAAGGCTGTGTGCACACGTTGCGGATTTGATTGCAGATTAGCAGCATTTTTTGCCGTACGGAATTGCATTAAATCCACAGTGTTGTGCACAACCAATGTAAGTCTATGGGAGCCACAGACTTGTTGTGCACATGCTGCGGAAAAGGCCGCACCGAAACGCAGCTTTTTTTTTTCTCCGCAGCATGTCACTTCTTTTGTGCCGAACTGCAGCGTTTCTGCACCCTTAGGCCGGGATCACACACAGCGAGATATGGCCGAGTCTCGCAGGTTAGGCTTCTTTCACACTTCAGTTGTGTGGCGTCAGTTAGGTCCGACATCGTGGCGGATCGACGGATCCGTCAAATTTGGTTGAAAAACGGTTCTAACGGATCCGTTTTTTTGACGGATCAGCTGCCCCGATCCGTTTAAAAAACGGATCCGTTAGAACCGTTGCGACCGTTTTTACATCCGTTGTAACCGTTTTTTGACGGATCCGTTTTTTAAAAGGGGAGGATTTCAATGTGATTGGCTACTGGATACTACTGCAAAACTATATATAGCGTGTATTTACACCACATCTTTGAAAGGTTGTAGAGAAAGTGGCAGAAATGGAAGGAGTCCTGGCGAACATTGCAAAGATCTATGCGGATTTTACTTTTGAGGCAAATCAGTTGGCAGTCAGCGTTCGAGAGAGGGAGGAACAAAGACTGCGCATCCTACGGCAGCGGCGGAAGAGAAGGCTGTGGATCCATCCCATCACAGCACAACGTATGACCCGTGGTGTTTATTCCACGCTTTACATGGAACTAAGGGAAAACCCTCAAAAGTTCTTCAATTATGTGAGGATGAGAGCTGAAAATTTCGAGTTTTTATTGGGCTATGTGGAAGACTGTATACGTAGACGAGACACCCAGATGCGATTCTCAATATCACCAGCAGAGCGTCTCATGGTGACTATTCGGTAAGTAATTTTTTTTTTTTAAATGATTCTCATTCATCAGACTTATAACTGTAATGTTGTTTTTTGAATTTTTTTATTAATTATTGTCTTTTCGTTTTGTTAACAGATTCCTTGCAACTGGAGAGTCGTTCTCATCCCTCCATTTTCAGTATCGACTTGGGATATCCACCATCTCGGGGATCATCAGAGATACCTGCCGGGCATTGTGGGAGTGCCTACAAGCGGAATACATCCCAGAGCCATCACAGGAGAGGTGGCTGGAGATCGCCCAAAATTTTCAGCAAATTTGCCAGTTTCCAAATTGTGTTGGAGCAGTTGATGGAAAGCACATACGGATCGTCAAACCTTCAGGCTCTGGATCACAGTTTTATAACTATAACAAGTACTTCTCTATTGTGTTGATGGCCATAGCCGATGCACAAATCAAGTTCATCGCTGTTGATATCGGTGCATATGGACGCGCAAATGATTCACAAATCTTTAAAAATTCACCAATGGGGCGCCGTTTATATGGAGAGACATTTGATTTTCCGCCCCCTAGACCTCTCCCTGGAACCACTAGTCCACCATTACCATTTGTTTGTGTTGGAGATGATGCCTTCCAGCTTTCCCCACACTTGCTGAAACCCTTTGGAAGTATTGGACTGACCCAGAGGAAAAAAATTTACAATTACCGCTTAACCAGAGCACGAAGAGTTGTGGAATGTGCTTTTGGCATCTTAACTGCCAAATGGAGAGTCCTGCTAACTGCAATTAAACTGCAGACTGAAACTGTCGATGATGTGGTCAAAGCTTGCGTTGTCCTGCACAATTTTGTTTTATCAAAAGAACAAGTTTCCCTGGAGGATAATGTTTCTGAAAGCACCTTACGGGATTACCAAAACCCCACTTTTCGCAGTCCAGTAGCAGTCTCCAGAATGCGGGACAGTTTTGCAGACTACTTCATGTCTCCTGCAGGATCAGTTGACTGGCAGTATGAAATGGTGTAAAAAAATTTTTCTTTTTACACTTGTAAAAATACCATTTTTTGTTTGCTTACAAAATCTTTGTACTTTAATGCAGCATTGTATGTTTTGCAACGGTACCCTTTAAACACTGTTATTGTTACTATTGCCATTACCTTGGTGATTTAAAAACTTTACAAAAAAAAAAAGAGAAAGACAATAAAATTGTTTTTAAACCAAAAAACTGTTTATTTATTTACAGATTCTCATAGTTTGGGGTGGAGATAGTAGCGGAGGGGCTGACAGGGCGGACCACGTCAAGAGTGGGGGACAGGACATCACGGGGAGGAACAGAAGTAGAATGGGTGGTGAAAACATGAGGTTGTGTAGAGAGTTGAGGTGCAGATGTGGTGTGTGGGAGGTATGAAGGTGTTGGTGGGATTGGGAACGGAGAAGTTAAAGGGGAAGAATGGAAGGGGGACGGTAAAAACTGGGAAAGACTAAGGGGGGAAGGAACAAATGACGAAGGAGTAGAATGGACGGGAGGAGGACGGACAGGAGGAGGACGGACGGGAGGATAGACGGCGGATTGAGAGGGGAAAGGTGTTGACACATGAAGGGTAGGTGGAGGGGCATGGGACATCGCCTGCGCTAGAGCAGTGTGGCAGCCTTGCATCACATGCATCTGCAGGTCAGGAGTTAGATTTTCCATGTGCCTGAGGACTGACTGAAAAAAACAGTGCCTTGGTGACTGATTTGCATCTGATTGCATCCTATCAAGACGACTGCTGAGTTCAAGTATGCTTTTGTTAAGCATATTGTACCCAGCAGACGTTTGCTCACTCAAAAGCTTGATGGCACTGTGAAAGGATGCATTCAGCTGCAAAAAGTCAGGCGCATAGCTCCTTTCCTGACCTCTCTGGCGCTGCCGTCCTGACCACAAAGTTGGTCTAGATGTTGCGGCAGTGGCAGAGGGGTGGGGTAAAGGGAACTCTAACTCATCACCTGCAGCTTCAAGTGACGAAGTCCGCCCTGCTGCTCCAGCGCTGGTGGATGAGGCTGAGGGATCAAACGAAAGGGAAGGTGCAGAAAATGAGGGGTCGACGTGGTCCCCGGTGGCGGACTCTTGAGGGATCGCTCCAGAGGGGTGCAACTCTGATGCAGGCTCCCGAGTGCTGCAGAAAGTGCTGTTAAAGAAGAAAAAAAAAATTAGTATCTGGATATTACAATTGCCCTTGCTGCAAAAAAAATTGAAGGTTACACATTTTTACAGTTTGACTGAAAATATGTGGTGTTGAATATTTACCTTCTGCTCAGCAGCGTCGACCGGAGGAACGACAGGGCTCTGGCATGTTTGTATCTGCTCCTGCGTCCTCTAGATCCACTCGGGGCCTGCATCTCCTTATTAAACTCCCTCTTGAAGCGATCCCTGAGTGACCGCCACCGCACGATAATCCTGTTACCTGGAAAGAGAAAGCAAAAATTGGTTACTATACACCACATTAAATCATGCCTAACATAAGGTTATGAAGTGTGAATACTTACGCGCTAGATCCTGGGCCCCAGCATCGAGTTCCTCCCAGTTATCCATAACAGCACTGCACACTTCCTCCCATAGCCGTCGGGTGATTAACTGGTCAGCATGGCGGCGGTCCGACATGTTCCACAGCGGCTCCCGACTTTGTACTGCTTCGATGAGGGTGTTCACATCGATGCCCTCCTCTTCATCATCTTGTTCGGGAGCACGCTGTGAAGCCTAACAAAAAGATAAGAATAAAAAGGGAAAGATTACAACACATGAATTTTACATTTTACTAAACACCAAACCAAAAAGGAACTTACTCTTCGGCGACCGCCGCGATTATCATTCCGACGACTATGGGAGGTGCTTTGAGGAACTCTACGTCGAGCCCCGGATTGTGAAGACTAATTTAAAAAAAAAAATAAAATTAATAATGTTCTTTGATCGAGGCATATGTATTGTGTGTGCTGTGCTGAATGTTTGTGTTGGGTGTAGTGCATTGTATGTGAGGATCGGTCTGTTCAAAACTTACACTATGCGCTCCCGCTCCTTGTATTTCTCCACCCTGTCCGTCTCCTTCTGTTAGCCCCTCTGCTTCATATTCCTGTGAATACAGAATAAACACATAAAGGCTTAAAATACAATTGCCATTGTTGCACCAAAATAAAAAATTTATGAAGAAAAAAAATTAACACCTCAGTTTGCTGATGATGTGCTGGGGGGCTCTCAGAAGAAGACATTATGATCTTGCGTCTATCTTGGGTTGGTCGGTCCCTTGCTTGGGTCCTCTTGGTCCCTAGAATCTGTAAGCATAAAGGGAGTTCTAAGCTACTATACAAAAGGATCGATAGATAGATGCAGCTTTCAGGACTTTACACTTACATCTGTTTCCAAAACTTGGGGCTTGCCTATAGCTTGGGTCGGTCGGTCCCTTGCTTGGGTCCTCTTGGTCCCTAGAATCTGCAAGCATAAAGAGAGTTCTAAGCAACTATACAAAAGGATAGATGCAGCTTTCAGGACTTTACACTTACAACTTTTAAAAAAAAATGGGGAGCCTGCTTGTGTACGTTTTGGGTCAGTACCTACTACAGTACCTACAGTGCCAACTTATTTTTGATTTCCCCCACCACAAAAGAAAAAAAAAATTCTACCGTCAAACTTGATGCACAAGCTTCCAAACCCTCTACCTCCTGTTTCCCCATAAAAACCCCCCCCAAAAAAATCCCTTTAAAACAACACCAAAACTACTTAGAACTTGATATGCGCAATGCGCATGCTGGTAAAACCCACCTAAACAAAGTTTAACCTTATAAAAAATGTTCCTCATTCGAAATTAAAATACCAATCCCCAAAATTGTTAATTATGATTACCCTACAGTTTGTATTTTCTAAAACCAGATAACATATTCTATAGCAAAGATTTGCATTACACATTTGTATATATAACCTTTACTGTATGTTTACCCAATATTACATTTATCTTGAAATGAGACTACTGACAGTTTTGTGAAATTTTTATTACTATATTTTTTTAAATTTTCTTTTTTTTAGGGTACAGTAGGAGCTACACTGCTCTTTATTTGAAATACAAGTACATTATGGAAAACAACAAAGATGCAGAACACATCACACATCATTTATACACACACACAAAACAAATTTTACACCACAGCTATTCAAAATACCAGCATAGTATGAAAAACATATAAACAGGGCAGGCAGGCACACGCACGCACACACAGCCACCTTCTGTCTGTCCCTCGGCACTCTGCTTCTCTGCCCTGTGTAAGCACAGCGGCCGGAAAGCAGAGTGGTGACGTCACCGCTGTGCTCTGCTTTACGGCTGGCTGGCGCTCACAATGCAGAGAAGCACAGCACGGGGACAGACAGCGGAATTTACCTTTTTTTTTTTACTTTTACACTGGTAACCAGGGTAAACATCGGGTTACTAAGCGCGGCTCTGCAGTTAGTAACCCGATGTTTACCCTGGTTACCGGCATCGTTGGTCGCTGGAGAGCGGTCTGTGTGACAGCTCTCCAGCAACCAAACAGCGACGCTGCAGCGATCCGGATCGTTGTCGGTATCGCTGCAGCGTGTGACGGTACCTTTAGTAAATACATCAAAAATCAACATTAACCAATATGGCATTGACAAATGCACATGCAACCAACAAGATGCACACAAACATACCTGCAAGCAGAGTCATAACGCAAGCATAACACATGAACAGGCGTAATATTGACGAAGGCATAATAAGGTGCAGGCACATGAACACATACATACAAAAGCACACAGCAGTACAAAAATACACACACACACGGCCATCAGTCCTCCAGCTGGAGCTTGATATATTCACAGTGGCAGGCCTCGGGGTGGATCTGGACTGTAGCAGGGCACTGGCTGTTGCAGGACGACGGCAGGCCTCAGGTTGGATTCAGGTTTTAAAAGCTCTTGCTGTACTCAGTACGTCATACACAAATGCACACACACACACACACACACACACATGCACGCTGGATGTCAGTACTCACATGGCTGTCTCAGGCAGGGTCTGGCTGGCACGGCCTCTCTGGCTGGCTGGCAGGGCCTCTCTGGCTGGCTGGCAGGGCCTGGCTGGCAAGGTCTTGCTTGCAGGGTCTGGCAGTGTGTCTCTGGCTGGCAGGGCCTCTCTGGCTGGCAGGGCCTCTCTGGCTAGCTGGCAGGGCCTCTCTGGCTGGCTGGCAAGGTCTTGCTGGCAGGGTCTGGCTGGGTCTCTCTTGCATTGAAGGGTCTGTCTTGCTGGCTGGTACATTTGGGAATGACCTGTCCTTATATAGTTTTTGGGTTGTCTGGGCAAAGTATCCACTTTTTGGAGCATGCTCAATCAAAAAAAGCGGATTGAGGCGACGGATCCGCCAAAAAGCGGATCGCGACGGATCCGTCGCCCATAGGCGCCCATTCTAAAAAAAGGCGGACACGACGGATCCGCCGCGGTCCGCCTTTTCGGCGGCGCCAAAAAACGTTACAAAGTCCGTCAATGTCTAGACAACGTCCGCCAAATATCGACGGATCCGTCGCATGGCGGATGGAACGGACGGCCATCCGCCACAATCCGTCTCTAATGCAAGTCAATGGGAAAATAGCGGATCCGCCAAAAAAAAATGGCGGATCCGCCATTTCACGAAAATGGCGGTTTTTGACTGACGCCGAAAGACTGAAGTGTGAAAGAGGCCTAAAAACCAAACTCTGGCACCGGCACTCTGGAGCGGAGCGTGCGGCCGCATAGCAATAAATGGAGCCGCACGCTCCGCCCCGGAGTGCCGGTGCCAGAGCTTGGATTTAACCTGCAAGACTCGGCCGTATCTCGCTGTAGTGTGACTCCGGCCTTACACTTTCATTGAGATGTAACAAATATCTGCAGTTTTGCTGCGGATGAGGGTCCGAGAAATGCTGCAGTTCAGGAGGAGGGAAGTGTGTGGGCGGTGACCAGGGCCGGACTGGCCATCAGGCACTTCTGGCAAATGCCAGAAGGGCCGGTGCCAGTAGTGGGCCGCTGCACTCTTTCCCCCTCCTTCCGCCAGTGCCGCCGCCGCATTCAACTATACCGGCGTCTATGACGCCGGTATAGTTCAATGCAATAATGCAATGCAATGACGCTCCCTCTCCCATCATTCCCCGCTCTGCCTCTGACACTGCGGGTGCGCGATGACGTCGTATCATCGCACACCTGCTGTGTCCCGGGCAGACTGCAGCCGCCGAGACAGGAGCAGCGCAGGCAAGAGGAAAGGTGAGGAGAGTGTGGAGCCATTATCGGGGGGATGAGATGTGGGTTGTGCTGTATATACCACTGTGTGGGCTGTGCTGTGTATATACCACTGTATGGGCTGTGCTGTGTATGTACCACTGTATGGGCTGTGCTGTATATATACCACTGTGTGGGCTGTGCTGTGTATATATCACTGTGTGGGCTGTGCTGTGTATATTCCACTGTGTGGGCTGTGCTGTGTATATACCACTGTGTGGGCTGTGTATATACCACTGTGTGGGCTGTACTGTGTATATACCACTGTGTGGGCTGTGCTGTGTATACAGTATATCACTGTGTGGGCTGTGCTGTGTATATACCACTGTGTGGGCTGTGTTGTGTATACTACTACGCGGGCTGTGCTGTATATACTACTACGTGGGCTGTGCTGTATATACTACGACCCGGACTGTGCTGTATACTACTACACGGGCTGTGCTGTATACTACTACACGGGCTGTGCTGTATATACTACGACCCGCGCTGTGCTGTATACTACTACATGGGCTGTGCTGTATACTACTATGCGGGCTGTGCTATATACTATGCAAGTTTTGCTATATTATATGCGGGCTTTGATATATACTATGGGAGGTATATTATATTCTATGGGGGAGGCCGTGTTTTATACTACTAGCTATTGAACCCGTTCTACGCCCAGGTGGCGAGCATTTATATTGGTATATGGTCTCCATCCTGTCATGTGCTGCTCCATCCTGCAGCCCCATTCTGACATGCGCTGCTCCCATCCTGCGCCCCCGTTCTGTCATGTGCTCCCATCCTGCGCCACCGTTCTGTAATTTGCTGCTCCCATGCATATGGCCGGTACACTGCTCCATTATGGTTCATGGCCCCCATAACATGCTCCATAGTATATGCCCCGTACACTGCTCCATAAATGTTGATGACCCCCATAAGATGCTCCATAGTATTATATGCCCCGTATGCTGCTGCGATATATATATATATATATATATATATATATATATATATATATATATATATATCTAAAAAAAAGTAACATACTCACCTATCGTCGCTGGGCGCCGAGTGCTGGGGGGCCTTAGCAGGCGGGGACACCGGTGCGCGCTGTGGGGGTCAGGTGCCGGTATTGCCGCTAGCTCAGGCCCCTGACACTTGCTATATTCACCTGTCCCCTGTTCCAGCGCTGCACGCCACTTCTTCCGGGTCCTCTGGCTGTGACTGTTCAGTCAGAGGGCGGCGCGCATTAAGCGCGTCATCGCGCCCTCTGAACTGTGAAAATCACAGGCAGAGGACCCGGGAGACGGTGCCGCACACAGCGCTGGAACGGGGGACAGGTGAATATAGCTTATACTTACCCTCCTGGCGCGTCCCTGCCTCTCCGTTTACGCATACCTCGATCTCCTGGGAGCGTCACTCTGTGAGGTCCAGACTGCGCCAGCGCTTGCGCAGTCTATAAAGGCTTCGGACAGAGTGACGCTCCCAGTGTTATATTATAGATGTGGCTGTGTTATATACTACTGCGGGGGTATATTCTATTCTATGGGGGAGGCTGTCTTATATACTATGGGGGGTATATTATATTCTATGGGGGAGGCTGTCTTATATACTATATGCGAGCACATTTGCAGGATCCGTTTTTTTTTCGCCGGATCTTTTTTTTTCTGCCATATCCGTTTTTTTTCTCAGAGTTGTATTAGCGCCGGAGTGCGCCTGATGGCCACACGTTTCATCCGTTTTTTGCTAGATCCGTCGCTGTGCATTTTTTCGACGTACCGAAAAACCGTTTCTCTGTATGTGTTTTCCGTCCGGCGGAAACAGCTTTTTTGACGTATCCTGCAAAAAACCATCAGGTGTAATCCGGCGCTAATACAACTCTATGAGAAAAAACGGATCTGGCGTAAAAAAAAGGATTCGGCGAAAATAAACGGATCCGGTGGAAAAAACAGATCTGGTGGAAAAAAAAAACATCCGGCGGAAAAAAACGGATCCGGCGGAAAAAAAACGTTCCGGTGGAAAAAAACAGATCCTGCAAATGTGCTCGCAGGATGCGTTTCACCCATAGACTTGTATTAGCGACAGATGGCCACAAGTCGCATCCGTCGTGCTACGGATCAGTCGTGTTTTGGAATACCGTCGGCACGAAAAAACGTTCAAGTGAACGTTTTTTTGGCCGTTGCGCCCGCCATTTTCTACCGCGCATGTGCGGCAGAAACTCCGCCCCCTCCTCCCCGCACTTCAGAATGGGCAGCGGATGCGTTGAAAAACTGCATCCGCTGCCCACTTCGTACACAAATTTCACAACGTGTGTCGGTACGTCGGCCCGACGCATAGCGACGGACCTGTACCGACACAAGAGTGAAAGAGGCCTTAATGAGCGTTGAATTTTTTAAAAATAAAGAAAAAAACGGCGTGGGCTCCCGCGCAATTCTCTGCGCCAGAGGGGGAAAGCCGACGGCCGGGGGCCAATATTTGTAGCCTGCTATGAATATCAGCCCGCAGCTGTCTGCGTAGCCTTTACTGGCTATTAAAATAGGGGGACCCCCCAAAAAAATGACGTGGGGTCCCCCTATATTTTATAGCCAGAAAGGCTACGCAGACAGCTGCGGGCTTATATTCATAGCCTAGAGAGGGGCCATGGATATTGCCCCCCCCCCCCGGCTACAAATACCAGTTCGCAGCCATCCCAGAAATGGCGCATCTGTAAGATGCGCCAATTCCGGCACTTAGCCCCTCTCTTCCCACTCCCGAGTAGCGGTGGGATATGGGGTAATAAGGGGTTAATGTCACCTTGCTATTGTAAGGTGACATTAAGCCGGGTTAATAACGGAGAAGCGTCAATAAGACGCCTATCCATTACTAATCCAATAGTAAGAAAGGTTTAATAAAACACACACACATTTGGAAAAAAGTATTTTAATATTCTTCATTTTAACAATACTTACCATACTTCAGCGCCTGCAAAAAAAAGTAAAATAATAAACCGTATACTCCCTGTCCGACGCAGTCCAATTAATAACGAGTGTCCCACGACGATCTCCCCTATAGAACAGTGACATCGGGTGATGTCACTGCTCTATAGGACCTTCAGTGACACACTGACAGGAGACAATGGCTCCTGCAGTGCATCACTGAGGTTACTCTAGTTCACTGGTCTCACTTTATGGCAATTGCTGCGTGGGAAAATGTCTCACCCAGCAATGCATCAGCTGATGCTCCTGCTCTCCACGGGAGATCGTCGTGGGACACTCGTTTTAATTGGATTTCTGCGGACAGGGAGTATAGTGTTTGTTTATTATTTTAATATTTTTTACAGGTGACAATGGCTTCGGGGAACAAAGTGACAAGTGATGGTGAGTATGTACTCTATGTTATATGTACTGTATGTCTGTAGTATGTATGTACTGTATGTCGCATGTCGTCGCATGGTGCATGTCGTCGCATGGTGCATGTCGTCGCATGGTGCATGTCGCATGTCGGCGCATGGTGCATGTAGCATGTCGCCGCATGGTGCATGTCGCATGGTGCATGTCGCATGTCATCGCATGGTGCATGTCGCATGTCATCGCATGGTGCATGTCGCATGGTGCTTGTCGGCGCATGGTGCATGTAGCCGCATGGTGCATGATGTCGCATGGTCATGTCGCATGGTCATGTCGCATGTCGTCGCATGGTGCATGTTGCCGCATGGTGCATGTCGTCGCATGGTGCATGTCGTCGCATGGTGCATGTCGCCGCATGGTGCATGTCGCCACATGGTGCATGTAGCATGTCGTCGCATGGTGCATGTCGTCGCATGGTGCATGTCGCATGTCGCCGCATGGTGCATGTCGCATGGTGCATGTCGTCGCATGTCGTCGCATGGTGCATGTAGCCGCATGGTGCATGTCGTCGCATAGTGCATGTCGCATGTCGTCGCATGGTCATGTCGCATGTCGTCGCATGGTGCATGTCGTCGCATGGTGCATGTCGTCGCATGGTGCATGTCGTCGCATGGTGCATGTCGCATGTCGTCGCATGGTGCATGTCGCCGCATGGTGCATGTCGCATGGTGCATGTCGCATGTCGCCGCATGGTGCATGTCGCCGCATGGTGCATGTCGGATGGTGCATGTCGCATGTCGCCGCATGGTGCATGTCGCATGGTGCATGTCGTCGCATGGTGCATGTCGTCGCATGGTGCATGTCGCATGTCGTCGCATGGTGCATGTCGCCGCATGGTGCATGTCGCATGGTGCATGTCGCATGTCGCCGCATGGTGCATGTCGCCGCATGGTGCATGTCGGATGGTGCATGTCGCATGTCGCCGCATGGTGCATGTCGCATGGTGCATGTCGCATGTCGGCGCATGGTGCATGTAGCATGTCGGCGCATGGTGCATGTCGTCGCATGGTGCATGTTGTCGCATGGCGCATGTCATCACATGGTGCATGTCGCATGTTGCCGCATGGTGCATGTAGCCGCTTGGTGCATGTCGCATGGTGCATGTTGTCGCATGGTGCAAGTCGTCGCATGGCGCATGTCGTCGCATGGTGCATGTCGCATGTCGCCGCATGGTAATGTCGCATGTCGCCGCATGGTGCATGTCGCCGCATGGTGCATGTCGTCACATGGTGCATGTCGTCGCATGGTGCATGCAGCATGTCGCATGGTGCATGTCGTCGCATGGTGCATGTAGTCGCATGGTGTGTGTTGTATGTATGTATGTACTGTGTTTTTTTTTTTTTTTTACATTCAACACATTAGCCGGATGATGGGACTACTACTGTCCCATCATTGGCTAATGTGTCACTCACTGTCAGTGTAGCAGGCAGAGCCCGATGGGACTTGTAGTCCCATCGGACGATGCCTGCACACACACGCACAGCGTCGGCACACATGCACGGCGCCGGCACACACACACAGCGTCGGCGCACACATACACGCACAGCGTCGGCACACACACACGCACAGCGCCGGCACACACACACACACACACACACACACACACACACACACGCACAGCGCCGACACACACACACAGGCACAGCGCCGGCACACACACACACACAGGCACAGCGCCGACACACACACACACAGGCACAGCGCCGGCACACACACGCACAGCGCCGGCACACACACACACACAGCGCCGACACACACACACAGGCACAGCGCCGACACACACACACACGCACAGCGCCGACACACACACACACACACGCACAGCGCCGACACACACACACACACGCACAGCGCCGGCAAACACACACACACACACACACACACACACAGGCACAGCGCCGACACACACACACAGGCACAGCGTCGACACACACACACAGGCACAGCGCCGACACACACACACACACACGCACAGCGCCGACACACACACACACGCACAGCGCCGGCACACACACGCACAGCGCCGGCCCACACACACACACAGGCACAGCGCCGACACACACACACAGGCACAGCGCCGGCACACACACACACGCACAGCGCCGACACACACACACACACGCACAGCGCCGACACACACACACACGCACAGCACCGGCATACACACACACGCACAGCGCCGGCACACACACACGCACAGCGCCGGCACACACACACACACACGCACAGCGCCGGCCCACACACACACACACACACACACACGCGCACGCACAGCGCCGGCCCACACACACACACGCACAGCGCCGGCACACACACACAGGCACAGCGCCGGCACACACACACACAGGCACAGCGCCGGCACACACACACACACACACACACAGGCACAGCGCCGGCACACACACACACACACGCACAGCGCCGACACACATACACGCACAGCGCCGGCACACACACAGGCACAGCGCCGGCACACACACACACACACACACACACACACAGGCACAGCACCGGCACACACATACACACAGGCACAGCGCCGGCACACAGACACACACACACAGGCACAGCGCCGACACACACACACGCATAGCCCCGGCACACACACACACACAGGCACAGCACCGGCACACACACACAGGCACAGCGGGCACAAGCACCGGCAGGCACCGGCGGGCAGAAACACCAGCGCCGGCGGGCAGACCCCCGGCGACCGCAGCACAGCCCCGTCCTCAGATCCCAGCATGCCACTGAGCAGTGAGCACACACAGAGCCGCGCCGCCCCCAACACAGCCCTGCAGGCAGCCCCCAGCCCAGTCACTCTTGCTGAGTGACTGCAGACTGTGGGGGCTGGTCACGCCTGCTGCTGACGTCACGTCAATTTCTAGAGCCTGGAGATGACTCATCTTCATCACCGCACTTCTCATGATGTTGCCTCATTCGCGCCACCAGGCCTTGCATCTCTTTGTTGCATCGTTTGCATTTTGCACGCATGCCTGCCTTACCGATAGGCGAAGGAGCTTCATTAAAATATTCCCAAACTGGGTCTCTTTTACGGCCTGCTGCCATTATAAGGAAAGAATGTAATAAACCTCAGATCGTACACACAAACAGATCCAGACTTGTCTGTCTGTGGCTATGCTGCAGTACTGTGCTCAAAGTTTCACTTTCATTTTCTTGTCTGCTTGCCCTTCCTCCTCCTCACACTTAGATTCACATTCTTCTTGTGTTGTGCAGATCTATTCCACTCCAAACAATCAGAAACATATTGTCTAACTTCTTGGACTTGGCACTGAAGGGGTTGATTCTGTATTCATAGGTTTGTAGAACAATAGGATTAAGGTCTTTTTCTCAACTCTGTTCATGTTGTAACATTTTTGCCGTGAAGAAGAGGCTGGGACCTCTGCGGAGTCAAATTCAGTTTTGAGAACTGCGTAAGTAAAGCGAGCGTCTGTGATAATATAGGAGAGAAACTGCCCACTAATCCTACAGAAACCTCTGGAAGAGCATGGCATTGTGAATGTTACACATATACAGCCTTTATTCTACTGAGTTAAACAACTCAGCTTTATCTCATGATGGAAGAACCTTTGGATGGTAAAATATTTTCCTCAAAAAGCAGTTTATTGAAAAAAATCAGATTTAAATAAAAAAAATCCGATTTTTTTGATTTTTTTTTTTAAAAAACATTGATTTTTATCCACCCTGCCACCATTACAGTGCCTAGTGTTTCCATCTTCGACAATAAGATGTGTTGTTTCTGTGACCTTTGGGCTCATTCCCTTTGTCCTTGTTTGCTAATATACATTGACACCACTTAAAGGTGTTATCTCATTATCAGTAATGGTTAAGATTATAAAGACAAGCTACTGTGCAATTTACTTATTACTTATTCCTCTCTATTCTTTAGAACAGAGGGATCTTAAATTCTATAGATTACTGCGGTTCGTCGGTGTCCATTTTG
The DNA here is from genome assembly GCF_032444005.1 of Ranitomeya imitator. Taxonomy (NCBI): domain Eukaryota; kingdom Metazoa; phylum Chordata; class Amphibia; order Anura; family Dendrobatidae; genus Ranitomeya; species Ranitomeya imitator. The sequence continues at coordinate 530,626,924 of NC_091285.1, forward strand.
GTGGAGTCGGTATCAAATGGACCAACTCTGACTCCTAAAATATATAATAAATTTGGGTCAGTAGTTCAGTGCAGGATGTGCTCTAAATGTTTTCTTAGGAATTTGGGAAAGTTATGAAACGTGCTATAAATGTCTGTTCTGTTCCTGATCTAAGGATCTGGGCTTTTAGTTGAGATGAATCTGCTGCACTTTATGTGCATGCTCAGTAGGGGGCAGTACTGTGGAGTCGGAGGCAGGGAAAATGAGTCGGTGGTCTTGCTTACCTAATCCACAGCACTTGTTTACTGCTTGTTGCCTAGGTTACCGGCCACCTAAGCATGAAGTTTGCACTTGCAAGCTGTTTGCTATATAACTTGGAAATGTCATTCGGTTGAGGGCCAGATCGCTGGATCCCACTAGATTTAGTTCCCCAGTTATACTACAACTAGATGGTGGCCCGATTCTAACGCATCGGGTATTCTAGAATATGCATGTCCACGTAGTATATTGCCCAGCTACGTAGTATATTGCCCAGCCACGTAGTATATTGCACAGCCACGTAGTATATTGCCCAGCTACGTAGTATACAGCACAGAGGCACGTAGTATATTGCCCAGCTACGTAGTATATTGCCCAGCCGCGTATGTAACAGGTTAAAAAATAAAAAATAAATATATACTCACCATCTGAAGAGCTCGTTGTAGCTCCGGCACTTGTGTGCGGTGCACACGGCAGCTTCCGGTCCCAGGATTGGTATGAGCGCAAGACCTGTGATGACGTCGCGGTCACATGACCGTGACGTCATGGAAGGTCCTTCTCCCATAGCATCTTTGGAAGCGGAAGCTGCCGCTTGCAGCGCCGAGGAGAGGACACGACGGCGGAGGGTGAGAATAAGGGTTTTTTTTTTATTATTATATTTAACCCCTTAGTGACCGAGCCAAATTTTTGAAATCTGACCAGTGTCACTTTATGTGGTAATAACTCTGCAACGCTTCAACAAATCCCAGTGATTTTGAGATTGTTTTTTCGTGACACATTATACTTTATGATAATGGTAAATTTTGTTCAACATTTTTTGTGTTTATTTATAAAAAATATCAAAAATTTGAGAAAAATGTTAAAAAATTAGCAATTTTCTAAATTTGAATGATTATCCCTTTAATCCAGATAGTCATACAACAGCAAACCATTAATAAATAACATTTCCCACATGTCTGCTTTACATCAGCACCATTTGTAAAATGTTATTTTATTTTGTTAGCATTTTAGGAGGTTTAAAAATGTAGCAGCAATTTTTCATTCTTTCAAATAAATTTACAAAATTTATTTTTTTAGGGACTTATCCATGTTTGAAGTGACTTTAGGGGTCCCATATATTGGGAAACCCACAAACGTGATACCATTTTAAAAACAGCACCCCTAAACATATTGAAAACTGCTGTCAGGTAGTTTATTAACCCTTCAGGAGCTTTACAGGAATTAATGCAAAGTGGTATGACAGAAATGAAAATGTGTATTTTTACCACCTAAGTGTTGCTAACTTCTAAACAGATTACTACAGCCGTCAGACTCTAAGGCCACTATTTGGTCATGAATTGCCATGGCAAACATCAGGACAACAAAATCATGATCTGAGGGCACCAATTGTGACAAAGAAGAAGCCCCCACACTCTGTTAACCATTTATAATGATGTAGTCACTATTGACAGCAGCATCTAAGGGGTTAAACAGATTTAGATGGTGCAAATACTGATCGTGGCTGGTACAGCAAGTTGTCAGCTATAGTGTACAACCGACAGATGCTGGATTGTCATCTGTATGGGGAGGCTATTCTCTTATATCTCAGGTCAGTTAAAAGACGTATTGGCGGTCATTAAGGGGTTAACATTAGATCGTTTTACTATTGATGCTGCAAATGCAGCATCAATAGTAAAAAGTTGGTCACACAGGGTTAATAGCTGCGTAACCGGAGTGCGTTACACTGCGGTCCGGTAACGCTGGCATTAATCCTGTGTGAGGGCTGACTGGAGGGGAGTATGGAGCGGGCACTGACTGACTGCGGGGAGGAAAGAGCGGCCATGTTGCCGCCGGACTGCGGCTGTCGCTGATTGGTCGTGGGCGTTTTGCCATAACCAATCAGCGACTTGGATTCCATGACAGAGGCCACGACCAATGAATATCTGTGACAGAAAGACAGACAGACAGAAAGACGGAAGTGACCCTTAGACAATTATATAGTAGATGCTGCGGAGGTAAAGCTGCCACTGCTAGCAGCATTTGTGAGCGAAAAATTAGGATCAGCGGCGCAACCATGACGCTGTCTTTTGAAGCAAAGGGAAAAGAGGAAGCCAGCTCACCGTCACTGCCTATTTCTCTCTGGAGCTCGAAAACCGTTAATGCCTCGAATGAGATTAGCCATCATGTTCAGAGAAAAAAAAGGAACCAGCTCCACGGATATAAATTCTTCATTTTTATTTGGAAAGTAGTGCAAAATCATTGTATCAGAAAATTCCCCTTAGGCCTGGTCACGATTCTTGGATACACTGTTTGTAATACTTTCCAAATGAAACAGAAGATTTTACGTTTGTTGAGCTGGATTCTTTTTTTTTCCCCTCTAAAGGTACCGTCACACTGAACGATATCGTCAACGATATCGTTGCGTTTTGTGACGTAGCAACGATATCGTTAACGAAATCGTTATGTGTGACAGCGACCAACGATCAGGCCCCTGCTGGGAGATCGTTGGTCGCTGGGGAAAGTCCAGCACTTTATTTTGTCGCTGGACTCCCTGCAGACATCGCTGAATCAGCGTGTGTGACACCGATCCAGCGATGTCTTCACTGGTAACCAGGGTAAATATCGGGTTACTAAGCGCAGGGCCGCGCTTAGTAACCCGATGTTTACCCTGGTTACCAGTGTAAATGTAAAAAAATAAACACTACATACTTACATTCCCGGTGTCTGGTCAGGTCCCTCGCCGTCAGCTTCCCGCACTGACTGGTGAGCGCCGGCCAGCCGTAAAGCACAGCGGTGACGTCACCGCTGTACTTTACGGCCGGCGCTCAGTCAGTGCGGGAAGCTGAAGGCGAGGGACATGACACCGGGAATGTAAGTATGTAGTGTTTGTTTTTTTACATTTACAACGGTAACCAGGGTAAACATCGGGTTACTAAGCGCGGCCCTGCGCTTAGTAACCCGATGTTTACCCGGGGACTTCGGGATCGTTGGTCGCTGGAGAGCTGTCTGTGTGACAACTCTCCAGCGACCAAACAGCGACGCTGCAGCGATCGACATCGTTGTCGGTATCGCTGCAGCATCGCTTAGTGTGACGGTACCCTTAACATAATGTTTGTCTGGCAGCATTGTGCTCTGGAGGAAAGATCTGTACACTTTTAACCCCTTAGTGACGGATCCAAATTTTTGAAATCTGACCAGTGTCAGTTTATGTGGTAATAACTCTGGAACCCTTCAACACCTCAAAGTGATTTTTACACTGTTTTTTCATGACACATTATACTTTATGATAATGGTAAATTTAGGTCGATATGTTTTGTGTTTATTTATAAAAAATATCAGAAATTTGAGAAAAATGTAAAAAAAATAGCAATTTTCAAACTTTGATTATCCCTTTAATCCAGAGAGTCATACCACAGCAAAACATTAATAAATAACATTTCCCTCATGTCGGCTTTACATCAGCACCATTTGTAAAGTGTTCTTTTATTTTGTTTACCATTTTAGGAGGTTTAAAAATGCAGCAGTAAGTTTTCATTTTTTTTCAAGGAAATTTACAAAATTTATTTTTTTAGGGACCTATCCATGTTTGAAGTGCCTTTGGGGCTCCCATATATTGGAACACCCCCAAAAGTGATACCATTTTAAAAACCACACCCCTAGATATATTGAAAACTGCTGTCAGGTAGTTTATTAACCCTTCAGGTGATTTTCAGGAATTAATGCTAAGTGGCGTGACAGAAATGAAAATGTGTATTTTTACCACCTAAATGCCGCCAACTTCTGAACGGATTATTATAGCTGTCAGACTCTGAGGCCGCTATTTGGTCATTAATTGCCATCACAAACATCAGGACCACACAATCATGATCTGAGGGCACCGATTGGGATAAAGAGGAAGCCCCCGCACTCTGTTAACCATTTATATGATGTAGTCACTGACAGCAGCATCTAAGGGGTTAAACAAATATGGACAGTGCCAACACTGATCGTGGCTGATGCAGCAAGTTGTCAGCTGCTGGATTGTCACCTGTATGGGGAGGCTATTCTCTTATATCTCAGGTCAGTAAAAAGACGTATTGGCGGTCATTAAGGGGTTAATACTTTCTGTAATCTTCATCCATTTTCTTTTATAGATACATGTATGGGAAATGCTCATCGTACCACCTTTATGGAGAACGTTATCACAGGACTTGCGATAGATTTCAAAACGCAAAGCATAAGTTATATACATACACATATGTAATATATTTTTTTATTTTTTCTCATTTATTTACTATCCTTCCTTTTTGAGTGTTTTTTCCCCAATAAAGCACCATGAAAAAGAAGAATGATAACTTGGCTGGAGGCTACTGCAAAAGCTGAAGCTTTAATATGGAAACCCTGTTCTTGTCTCCGTGTTCTTTATTCATACTTGAGTATCCGACTCTTCCTGGCGTGATGGTAGAACTGACGGATGCCTCCCTCCTTTACTCTTTCCTCTCTCCTCTTTATGATGCTTCACTGTGTGGGGATTTATCCGTAGACTGATGTAATGGTGACCGTTCCCGTCCTTTCAGGAAAGGCAGTGCTTGAACCCCCAGGTGTATGCCGCTGTGTCATAGTACTGTCTCGCTCATCCTCTCTTGTCAGGGTCACATTTGCCGATGTATTGCAGGTTTGATAGAGCGAGAAATACAGCTGCACGTCCCCTCCTCCTATGTGTTATGTTACTCTACATAGGTTTTGATATGGACCAAGGAGACTTTTAATTGATTTTGGGTACACTATTTTGATGGGAAGCGCAGACTGCTGGCTGATGGACGCTGAGGAATATGTCAGTTATCTAGTTAGGTTCTCTTTAACCCTGCTGTACTGTTCGGGTCAATATGACCCGAAATGATTTTTGAGACCCTGTAGATTTCTTTATGAGGATTTGAAACTAGTGGTATCTTGACTTCTCCTCATTTGTGGAGCTCTATGTATTTTTTTTTTTTTTTGTTTACTTTTTGCTGCACGCTGATTGATACACTTGTACTGTTTGGGTCAATATGACCCGATAGCATTTTATACTGTTCTACAGGTCTCTGATTATTTCTGACTGCAAAAGTTATGTTTTTTTTATGTGTACTTCATCTCCTGATCCTACAAGGTACGCTACATCAAGAATATCTGATATAGGGTCAGCATTCGCATTGTTCCTAAATATGACTATCCTAAATATTATAATACAAATGACAAACATTGAGGGACAAGCAGGTTATGGTGATAAATGGAAAAAATTAGATGTGACAGCTCTAAATGCTTATATTGGTTTACTTCTTTTTGCGGGAGTATACAAATCTTACGGTGAATCAACTAAAAGTTTGTGGAATTGCGAAACCGGTCGCCACATATTTAGAGCTACGATCTGTCTTGAAAGGTTTCATGAAATTTCTAGAGTACTGCGGTTTGATTCTAAAACAGATAGAATGGAAAGAAGAGCTAAAGATAAACTAGCACCTATTAGAAATGTTTGGAATCAATGGGTAGAGATTCTACCAAAATTGTATAATAGTGGTGAAAATGTAACTGTTGATGAGCAACTTGTGGCATTCCGAGGTAGGTGCCCATTCAGACAATATATACCAAGTAAGGCTTCTTTCACACTAGCGTCGGAATGCGAACTCGGCTTCAGGAAAATGGCAGTCAAGATCGCCATCTGCGCACGCGCGGCATCCCGCGGCCATTTTCCTGAAGCCCCGGGAAGCCGAGAAGAGCCATCTGCGCATGCGCGGCCTCACAAAGATGGCCGCGCCCACTGATAAACGGCTGAATAGCACAGATCGCGCTATTTTCCTTGAAGCTGCGCAGTGGATTCGCCACTTGGACATGCGCACACCACTACGCCACCAACGGAGATCTGGGGGAGAAAAAGCGCTGTCACCACGCCCATATGACCTGACCAGCGTGAGTGACAGCCCAAAACGGCGACTTTACAAAGGTATTTCGGCAGCATAGGTGGGGAATAAAGGCTCCAAAATACACTAATGTAAAGCACAGCTCTGCCCCTATTTAACGCTATTTTTAGCTCTTCTTGAAAAAACAGGGTGACAGGTTCCCTTTAAGTTTAAATTTAAATTTTTCATTAGTTTATGATCAACCATGTTCACATACAGTATAATAATGAAAAAAGTATTCAAATAAAACACTTAGGCCATGTTCATACCATCCTTTTTTTAATGCGGAACCGCCGCGATTTTCCTGCTGCGGGTCCGCAGCTGTTTTCCATGCAGGGTACATTACAATGTAACAAAGAGAAAAGGAGTTTGTAGCCAGCTCACCGGTAAATCACCGCAGGTGCACGGAACTCCGCTGCAGGAAGACGATCCAATCATCAGAGAAAAGAAAAAAAAAAGTTGAATTCCAGCTCCTTAAAACATGACGTTTATTGTATCCAAATAAAAAATCCAAATGTCCATGGTGTGCAACCTCCCACCGGTAAGTGCCTGGGATGACAGAGATAAACGGCTACGCGTTTCGATCGGAGTGATCTTTATCAAAGCCATACCTGGATCAGGCAGCTTCTCCTACTTATAAGGAGGCTCACCCAACCAGATCATTCATTTGAGTCACATGGCAATTTGACAGGTCCTTTCATCTAAAATCATTGTTCTATATGTAACAACATAACAAAAATAAAGGATTAAAATCACATTCAGCAATAATGTAACATAACTTCATGTCTTTTATTCAATCCTGTTGGGACACAGGTGTTCAATTGGAAAATCCAATATGCTTCTCGTGTGAGAAGCCGGCGTCTAATGTCACCACCCCGACTGGGGGTATTAACCCGTTCTATGCCCTGAACCTGAAGAGTGACAGTGCTGCGTGCATGGTGCCTAACAAAATGTTTGGATGCTGCTGATATATTCCTGTCATTATTCTGAGTGTTACCTATGTCATATAAGTGTTCCCTAATGCGTGTTTTCAATTTTCTGGACGTACAGCCCACATACGACAGGTTACACTCTATACATTTGATTTTGTATACCACATTGCAAGAATTACAATTGATGTACTGCTTTATATCAAATTTGATAGTTTCAGCCGCATTATAAAATGTCTTTTCAATACTGGCGAATTTACATGTGCTACAATTTCGTGTGCCACACCTGAAAAATCCTGGATAATTTAACCAGGTTCTGATGGATTTATTTTTGGAGCAGAACAAGCTAGGGGCTATTTTATTACCAATGGTCGGGGCTCTTCTCGACACCACATTAATGCCAGAATTTAGTATGTTATACAGCTGCGGATCTTCATATAAAATAGGTAAATATCTGTTGACAATATCTCTAATTCTAGCGAACTGCGGGCTATATTGAAAGCATATGTATGGCTTTTGTTCCATTTGTAAATTTCTATGCTTTTGTGCTGTAACTAGTTCTTTACGATCTTTTCCTGCTACTATTTTTTTGGCCCGATTAATTGTCCATTGAGGGTATTGTCGATATGTTAATTTATTTGCTATTTGCTCGATTTCACCCTTGAGATCTTTTTCTGAGCTGCAATTCCTTTTAATCCTGGTGAACTCACCCACTGGAATTGATTTAATTGTATGCCTGCTATGGCTGCTTTTGGCATGCAGTATTGTGTTACCCCTCACTGGCTTGTGATGTGTTCTGGTGACGATATTTGAATCTATTTGCCCCGTGAGCTCCAGATCTAGAAATGATATACTTTTGCTATCTGCCCTATGCGTAAATCTAATATTGTACTCATTCTGATTCAGGTACTCCATGAAGCGCGGTATGGCAGACACATCACCCTCCCATATCATGAGCGTATCATCAATGTATCTGCCATACCACGCCACATATTCCAAATACGGATTGTTCACGGAAAAAACGCACTCCATCTCCCAAAAGGACATAACCAAATTAGCAAGGGAGGGAGAGTATTTCGCACCCATGGCCACTCCAGCTTGCTGCATATAAAATTGATTATCAAATGCAAAAAAGTTACTAGTGAGCAAAAAATGTATTACCATCAGCAGATATTCAATCAAATCCTCAGAATACTGACTGAATTTGACAAGGTGATATTGGATCGCTCTTATTGCTAGATCGTGCGGGATGCATGTATATAAAGATATAACGTCGCAGCAGAGCCAGGAATAATTTTTTTGCCATATCTTACCATCAAAAATACGTAATACCTCCTTAGAGTCTTTTATATATCCAGGGGAACGTTTTACAAGTGGCTGGAGGAGAGAGTCTACCCATTGACAGAGTCTTTCATTGCAGGACCCGATTCCAGATACTATGGGTCGCATTGGGGGAATCCCCTCTTTTTTATGTATTTTAGGGACCCCATATATTATAGGAGTGACTGGACATTCAACTATTAGATATTCCATTTGTGTTTTAGTTAATACCCCCAGATCGAATCCCTCCTTGATAATGACATCTCTCTTTTTAATAATTTCTTGTGAGGGATTATTTGTTAGTTTCTTATATGTGATTTGATCAGATAATAGTTCCAGCATTTTTTTCTGATAGTCCACTGTGTCCAATACCACTACCACCCCTCCCTTATCTGACATTTTAATTGTAAGATCTGGCATATTTTGTAGCTCTCTTATAGCGTTACGTTTTTTTATTGCTGGAACTATTATCTGATCAAATCACATATAAGAAACTAACATATAATCCCTCACAAGAAATTATTAAAAAGAGAGATGTCATTATCAAGGAGGGATTCGATCTGGGGGTATTAACTAAAACACAAATGGAATATCTAATAGTTGAATGTCCAGTCACTCCTATAATATATGGGGTCCCTAAAATACATAAAAAAGAGGGGATTCCCCCAATGCGACCCATAGTATCTGGAATCGGGTCCTGCAATGAAAGACTCTGTCAATGGGTAGACTCTCTCCTCCAGCCACTTGTAAAACGTTCCCCTGGATATATAAAAGACTCTAAGGAGGTATTACGTATTTTTGATGGTAAGATATGGCAAAAAAATTATTCCTGGCTCTGCTGCGACGTTATATCTTTATATACATGCATCCCGCACGATCTAGCAATAAGAGCGATCCAATATCACCTTGTCAAATTCAGTCAGTATTCTGAGGATTTGATTGAATATCTGCTGATGGTAATACATTTTTTGCTCACTAGTAACTTTTTTGCATTTGATAATCAATTTTATATGCAGCAAGCTGGAGTGGCCATGGGTGCGAAATACTCTCCCTCCCTTGCTAATTTGGTTATGTCCTTTTGGGAGATGGAGTGCGTTTTTTCCGTGAACAATCCGTATTTGGAATATGTGGCGTGGTATGGCAGATACATTGATGATACGCTCATGATATGGGAGGGTGATGTGTCTGCCATACCGCGCTTCATGGAGTACCTGAATCAGAATGAGTACAATATTAGATTTACGCATAGGGCAGATAGCAAAAGTATATCATTTCTAGATCTGGAGCTCACGGGGCAAATAGATTCAAATATCGTCACCAGAACACATCACAAGCCAGTGAGGGGTAACACAATACTGCATGCCAAAAGCAGCCATAGCAGGCATACAATTAAATCAATTCCGGTGGGTGAGTTCACCAGGATTAAAAGGAATTGCAGCTCAGAAAAAGATCTCAAGGGTGAAATCGAGCAAATAGCAAATAAATTAACATATCGACAATACCCTCAATGGACAATTAATCGGGCCAAAAAAATAGTAGCAGGAAAAGATCGTAAAGAACTAGTTACAGCACAAAAGCATAGAAATTTACAAATGGAACAAAAGCCATACATATGCTTTCAATATAGCCCGCAGTTCGCTAGAATTAGAGATATTGTCAACAGATATTTACCTATTTTATATGAAGATCCGCAGCTGTATAACATACTAAATTCTGGCATTAATGTGGTGTCGAGAAGAGCCCCGACCATTGGTAATAAAATAGCCCCTAGCTTGTTCTGCTCCAAAAATAAATCCATCAGAACCTGGTTAAATTATCCAGGATTTTTCAGGTGTGGCACACGAAATTGTAGCACATGTAAATTCGCCAGTATTGAAAAGACATTTTATAATGCGGCTGAAACTATCAAATTTGATATAAAGCAGTACATCAATTGTAATTCTTGCAATGTGGTATACAAAATCAAATGTATAGAGTGTAACCTGTCGTATGTGGGCTGTACGTCCAGAAAATTGAAAACACGCATTAGGGAACACTTATATGACATAGGTAACACTCAGAATAATGACAGGAATATATCAGCAGCATCCAAACATTTTGTTAGGCACCATGCACGCAGCACTGTCACTCTTCAGGTTCAGGGCATAGAACGGGTTAATACCCCTAGTCGGGGTGGTGACATTAGACGCCGGCTTCTCACACGAGAAGCATATTGGATTTTCCAATTGAACACCTGTGTCCCAACAGGATTGAATAAAAGACATGAAGTTATGTTACATTATTGCTGAATGTGATTTTAATCCTTTATTTTTGTTATGTTGTTACATATAGAACAATGATTTTAGATGAAAGGACCTGTCAAATTGCCATGTGACTCAAATGAATGATCTGGTTGGGTGAGCCTCCTTATAAGTAGGAGAAGCTGCCTGATCCAGGTATGGCTTTGATAAAGATCACTCCGATCGAAACGCGTAGCCGTTTATCTCTGTCATCCCAGGCACTTACCGGTGGGAGGTTGCACACCATGGACATTTGGATTTTTTATTTGGATACAATAAACGTCATGTTTTAAGGAGCTGGAATTCAACTTTTTTTTTTCTTTTCTCTACATTACAATGTACCCTATGGAAAACAGGAACTGCTGTGCCCACATTGCGGAAAATCCCCAAAAAAGCCGCGCTGAATAGCTGCGGTAAAAAAGAAGTACCATGTCACTTCTTTTTGCGGAACTGCAGCGGTTCTGCACCCATTGACCTCCATTGTGAGGTCAAACCCGCAGTAAAACCCGCAGATGAAAAAAATATCTGCGGGTTTTCTGCGGTTTGTGGTGCAGAACCGCTGCAGTGTGGCTGCCCCCCCGTGCTCCAATCCCACCCCCCCGTGCTCCGATGCCACCCCTCGTGCTCCGACGCCCCCCCGTGCCCTAATCTCCCCCCCTTATACTTACCGGGCCTCCCGGTGTCCGTCCGGCCGTCTTCTCCCTGGGCGCCGCCATCTTCCAAAATGGCGGGCGCATGCGCAGTGCGCCCGCCGAATCTGCCGGCCGGCAGATTCGTTCCGGGCACATTTTGATCACTGTGATAACCTCACAGTGATCAAAGTAAAAAAAACGTAAATGCCCCCCCCCCCCCTTTATCACCCCCATAGGTAGTAACAATAATAAAATAAAGATTTTTTTTTTTTCCCCAACTACAGTTAGAACTAGGGGTAGGGTTAGGGGTTAGGGTTAGGGGTAGGATTAGGGTTAGGGGTAGGGTTAGGGTATTTTCAGCCATTTTAACCCTAAAAAAACTTCCTAGAAAACACACAGACTCTGCAGAGAAAACTGCATAAAAAACTGCACTAAAAAACGCATCAAAAAACGCACCAAAAAGCACCAAAAAACGCACCTGCGTTTTCTGCCAAGAGCTGCGGTTTTTAGTGCAGAAAAAACAGCAGGGAAATCAGGAACGTGTAAACATGGCCTTAGAGTAGCTAAAAATCAAGAATTAATAGGTGGGGCCATATTGACCCGGGAACAGTACAAGTGTATAGCAAATGCGAACAGAACAGCAGGGTTAAGCAGGGAACCCGTGGACCATAAAATAGGCTGCAGATAGCACTTTATAGTCACAGTTTGGCACCATTGTCACTTTGCCCCTATACAGAGGTTTGATGATTAGGCCCAGTTCACAGATCCTTTTTGCAATCTTCAAGATTGCAATTGAACGGCTATAGAGATTATTGCCTTTGCCATAAAACAGTAAAAGCTCTCCTGCTGACACACACTTAATCTCTTTAGTGTCTCTGACTTTCATTAAGCTTAAGGTACCGTCACACATAGCGACGCTGCAGCGATACCGACAACGATCTGGATCGCTGCAGCGTCGCTGTTTGGTCGCTGGAGAGCTGTCACACAGACAGCTCTCCAGCGACCAACGATCCCGAGGTCCCCGGTAACCAGGGTAAACATCGGGTAACTAAGCGCAGGGCCGCGCTTAGTAACCCGATGTTTACCCTGGTTACCATCCTAAAAAGTAAAAAATCAAACGCTACATACTTACCTTCCGCTGTCTGTCCTCGGCGCTCTGCTTCTCTGGTCTGGCTGTGAGCGCCGGGCAGCCAGAAAGCAGAGCGGTGACGTCACCGCTCTGCTTTCCGGCTGACCGACGCTCACAGCCAGAGCAGGAGCAGAGCAGAGCACAGCGCTGGAGGACAGACGGCTGTAGGTAAGTATGTAGTGTTTGTTTTTTTACTTTTAGGATGGTAACCAGGGTAAACATCGGGTTACTAAGCGCGGCCCTGCGCTTAGTTACCCGATGTTTACCCTGGTTACCAGCAAAGACATCGCTGAATCGGTGTCACACACGCCGATTCAGCGATGTCTACGGGGAGATCCAGCGACGAAATAAAGTTCTGGACTTTCTTCCCCGACCAGCGATCTCCCAGCAGGGGCCTGATCGCTGCTGCCTGTCACACTGGACGATATCGCTAGCGAGGACGCTGCAACGTCACGGATCGCTAGCGATATCGTCTAGTGTGACAGTACCTTTATTCAAGCAAGGTTTATTGTAGGAGCATTGCCAGTTCTTGGAAATTTCTGATGTGTCTACTGAACAGCAGATTGTTTCATAAGTAATATCTGGGCTGTGAGACCCCCGGTAAGAGGCCAGGGCCGGTTTGGCTTCTTCCAATTTTACTTGGCAGAGATGAAGAATTCTATCATAGTCTGAGGATTGTCTTCTACTCACCTGAGCAATGCCAGGTAAAGCTGCTTTGAGCTCCAGTTTTTATTTTTGTTTTTCAGATAGATTGTAAAAGAAACACAATTTTTTTGTTTGTTTTCCTCACAGTCAATAAATTGTTGGTTCTGTATACCGTATTTCCTTGTCTGCATCTATCCGTCTTATTTGCTGGAGGTTCATGGTCTTGTTGCTCCTGAATCGTCCTGACCTGGCTGTAAAGGTGCAAATCTTTAGCCTTAACTCAGTGCTTCAGCAACAGATAAGGATGAACAAAAAGGAGGAAAGCGTAGAGGTTGGCTAGGACTGAACAATTCTTGACCTGTGTAAAGGTACCTTCACACTAAACGACGCTGCAGCGATCCAGACAACGATCCGGATCGCTGCAGCGTCGCTGTTTGGTCGCTGGAGAGCTGTCACACAGACCGCTCTCCAGCGACCAACGATGCCGGTAACCAGGGTAAACATCGGGTTACTAAGCGCAGGGCCGCGCTTAGTAACCCGATGTTTACCCTGGTTACCATCCTAAAAGTAAAAAAACAAACACTACATACTTACCTTCAGCTGTCTGTCCCCGGCACTCTGCTTCTCTGTACTGGCTGTGAGCACAGCGGCCGGAAAGCAGAGCGGTGACGTCACCGCTCTGCTTTCCGGCCGCTGTGCTCACAGTGAGTGCAGGTAAGCACAGCGCCTGGGACAGACAGCCGAAGGTAAGTATGAAGCGTTTGTTTTTTTTACTTTTAGGATGGTATCCAGGGTAAACATCGGGTTACTAAGCGCGGCCCTGCACTTAGTAACCCGATGTTTACCCTGGTTACCAGCGAAGACATCGCTGAATCGGTGTCACACACGCCGATTCAGCGATGTCAGCGGAAGAGACAGCGACCAAAGAAAGTGCTGGCCCTCTAGCCCCGACCAACGACATCACAGCAGGATTCTGATCGCTGCTGCGTGTCAAACGGAACGATATCGCTAGCCAGGACGCTGCAACGTCACGGATCGCTAGTAATATCGTTTAGTGTGAAGGTACCTTAAGGCTATAATCAGTGTACAAGGTGGAACACTGCAGTCTCACACAATACTTATGCTGCAGTTTATCGTTTTCACTTGAAAAATAAGGTTAGGTACACACATTATATAGGGGTTGTTCACTACTTGGACAACCCCTTAAATTAAACATGGTCCCGTTAAATTAAAAACCGTTTATACTCATCGCCCCAACTGACACTGATTCTGCTATGTTGGCGCTGTGTCTGCCGCCACTCTTGACATTATGTCACTTGAGTGATGCAGTTAATCATTGGGCGCTAATGGGCTTCTTCACTCACCCTTCTCTCTGATGTCCAGGCGTAGTGTAAGCACTGCAGCCTACTAGGGGCTGCTGATTGGCTGCAGCACTCACGTCAGGGCTCCAGGTTTTCGTGGACCCCGGGCGAAAGAGTCTCAGTGGGGCCCTTTAACACATACCACAATTGCTGATACACAGATACAGCAGAGAAATCTAGGTATAGTACAATGCCAAAGATTTCACTTCTTACATTACATGAGTGATATCAATAGCTCAGGACTCGTACAGTATAGTCCTCTATATAGTATTATGGGCACCACATAGTGCTCCATAGAGAATAATGTCCCATATATTGCTTCATACAGTATAATGAGCTCCATATAATGCTTCATACGATATATGATGGGCACAATATAATGCTCCAGTATATGATGGGCACGATATAATACTCCATTATATGATGGGCCCCATATGATGCTCCATATATAATTGGCCCCGTAAAATGCTCCATCTGGAATTGGCCCCGTAAGATTCTCCATGTGGAATTGGCCCTTAAAAAACGTAAAAAAAATAAAATCCTCGCTCCCGGCTCTCTGCACTGTGACTGTTCCGGCAGAGGGCGCACAGACGTGACGACATTACGCCCTCTGACCTGAACGTCGGAGTCAGAGGATGCGGAAGACGCTGCAGCGGTGGAACAGGGAGAGGTGAATATCGCAAGTGCCAAGGCTCTGAGCAAGCGGGGGGGCCCACTTGCGGACACTGTTACAGGGACCAGGCCCCTATAGCGCGCCGGTGTCCCCGACGGTGAGTGGGCCCCCCGCCTGCGCAGGGCCCCGGCATTTGATTGGGTGCTGACATCACGAGAACACCCTCTAATACTCCCCCCGACATCGCTGGGACAATCTTTTATTTTCTGTGGGGCCCTTTTTCTTTTAAGAAGGGGTTGTGCAAATAGTGAACAACCCTTTTAAATTAAAAAATAAAAATAATGGCCAATTTCGGGTGATCATCATTTTAAAATGATATCTGTTCACAATGTTCAATGATGTGACCTCTTAGTTTCTTTAGTAACTGTCATATAGAAGAAAAGAACTTTCCAAAACACAGAACACATTTAATGAAAAATACACACATCCTTTTTTTTTTTAAAACAGATTTGTGCATCCGTCCTGAGCCTGTTTTTGCAGATTAAACAATAAACTGTGTAAAGGCACCGTCACATTAAGCGACGCTGCAGCGATATAGACAACGATGTCGATCGCTGCAGCGTCGCTGTTTCGTCGTTGTGTGGTCGCTGGAGAGCTGTCACACAGACAGCCCTCCAGCGACCAACGATGCCGAAGTCCCCTGGTAACCAGGGTAAACATAGGGTTACTAAGCGCAGGGCCGCGCTTAGTAACCCGATGTTTACCCTGGTTACCATTGTAAATGTAAAAAAAAAAAAACACTACATACTTACATTCCGGTGTCTTTCGCGTCCCCCGCCTTCAGCCTCCCTGCAATGTGTAAGTGCCAGCCGTAAAGCAGAGCGGTGACGTCACCGCTGTGCTCTGCTTTACGGCCGGCTGGCGCTGACACAGGATGCAGGAGGAGTGCAGGGAAGCTGACGTCGGGGGACGCGACAGACACCGGAATGTAAGTATGTAATGTTTTTTTTTTTTTTTTTTTTAACATTTACAATGGTAACCAGGGTAAATATCGGGTTACTAAGCGCGGCCCTGCGCTTAGTAACCCGATGTTTACCCTGGTTACAAGTGAAGACATCGCTGAATCGGCGTCACACACGCCGATTCAGCGATGTCAGCGGGTGATCCAGCGACGAAATAAAGTTCTGGCCTTCTAGCTCCGACCAGCGATCTCACAGCAGGATCCTGATCGCTGCTGCGTGTCAAACGCAACGATATCGCTATCCAGGACGCTGCAACGTCACGGATCGCTATCGTTATCGTTCTAAAGTCGCTCAGTGTGAAGGTACCTTTAGATGTGGCTCCTATACACTTTGTCACAACCTACATTCACAGGAGCTATATGTATATGGATAGATAATCTTTATATAGCGCCAACATATTCCGCAGCGCTTTACAGTTTAACAGTTTCAAACACAACAGTCATAAGTAACAACGTTAACAATACAATAATTAAAGGCAACCTGTCACCCCGTTTTTTCAGATTGAGATAAAAATACTGTTAAATAGGGCCTGCGCTGTGCGTTACAATAGTGTATGTAGTGTACCCTGATTCCCCACCTATGCTGCAAAAAACATTACCAAAGTCGACGTTTTCGCCTGTCAATCAGGCTGGTCTGGTGGGCGTGGTCACAGCGCTGTTTCTTCCTCAGCTTTACGTTGGTGGCGTAGTGGTGTGCGCATGTCGCAGTGACGAATCCACTGCGCGCACGTGAAGAAGCAGCTCGCGATCTGCGCTATTACCCCCTGTCATCGGTGGGGGCGGCCATCTTCCTGGGGCCGAGCGTACGCAGATGGAGTGCTCTGCTTCACGGGGCTTCAGGAAAATGGCCGCGGGATGCCGCGCGTGCGCAGAAGAGATCGCGGCGGCCATTTTCCCAAAGCCGAGATGCAAACTCGGCTTTGGGAAAATGGCCGCCGCGGTCTCTTCTGCGCACGCACGGCATCCCGCGGCCATTTTCCTGAAGCCCCGTGCAGCAGAGCACTCCATCTGCGCACGCGCGGCCCCAGGAAGATGGCCGCCCCCACCGATGACAGGGGGTAATAGCGCAGATCGCGCGCTGCTTCTTCACGTGCGCGCAGTGGATTCGTCACTGCGACATGCGCACACCACTACGCCACCAACGTAAAGCTGAGGAAGAAACAGCGCTGTGACCACGCCCACCCGACCTGACCAGCCTGATTGACAGGCGAAAACGGCGACTTTGGTAATATATTTCGCAGCATAGGTGGGGAATTAGGGTGCACTACATACACTATTGTAACGCACAGCGCAGGCCCAATTTAACAGTATTTTTATCTCAATCTGAAAAAACGGGGTGACAGGTTCCCTTTAAAGCGAAATAAGACGACCCTGCTCGTGAGAGCTTACAATCTACAATGAGGTGGGAGAGATACAAAGTACAGGTGTGTATTTACAATGATGTATTTTCAATGATGGTCCAGCCATCTTCCGGGGGTGGGGGATAGATGGGGATAGTGAATGGGCTACACCCACACACATAAAATGACTTTGATTAGTGAACGTGGTAGGCCGCTCTGAACAAATGTGTTTTGAGTGAGTGCCTAAAACTATGCAAATTGTGGATGGTCCTAATATCTTGGGGTAGAGCATTCCAGAGGATTGGCGCAGCGCGGGAGAAGTCTTGGAGTAGGGAGTGGGAGGTACGGATTAGTACAGAGGTTAGTCGAAAGTCATTTGCAGAGCGCAGCGGTCGGCTAGGCCGATAGACAGAAATGAGGGAGGAGATGTAAGGGGGTGCCGCACTGTGGAAAGCTTTGTGGGTGAGAACAAGTACTATGAATTGTATCCTGTAATGAATGGGTAGCCAGTGTAACGACTGGCGAAGAGCGGACACGTCCGAGTAATGATTAGCTAGCTGAACGACCCTGGCTGCTGCATTAAGGATGGACAGGAGAGGGGAAAGTCGAGTGAGGATGAGGCTTATTAATAGAGCGTTACAGTAGTCCTATACTGCTAAAAAAATAAAGGGAACACTAAAATCCCACATCCTAGATATCACTGAATGAAGTATTTCAGTTGCAAATCTTTATTCATTACATAGTGGAATGTGTTGAGAACAATAAAACATAAAAATGATCAACATAAATCGCAACTAATATCCCACTGAGTTCTGGAGTTGGAATGATGCTCAAAATCAAAGTGGAAATTCAAATTACAGGCTGGTCCATCTTCCGTGGAAATACCTCAAGACAAGGAAGTGATGTTCAGTTGTGTGTGTGGCCTCCACGTGCCTGTATGACCTCCCTACAACGCCTGGATATGCTCCTGATGAGGCGGCAGATGGTCTCCTGAGGGATCGCCTCTCAGACCTGGACAAAAGCATCCGCCAACTCCTGGACAGTCTGTGGTGCAACGTGACGTTGGTGGATGGTGTGAGATATGATGTCCCTGATGTGTTCAATCGGATTCAGGTCTGGGGAACGAGCGGGCCAGTCCATAGCTTCAATACCTTCATCTTGCAGGAACTGCTGACACACTCCAGCCACATGAGGTCTGGCATTGTCCTGCATTAGGAGGAACCCAGGGTGTTGTGAATTCTGCTCTTGGGCTCCCTCCGGTGGTTGTTGATGGTAATGCAGTTATTCCTGAGCAGCAGTCTTGGACAGGTGTTTCGACTAATTGCAATTCTGACTGGGGTATTTAGCTGTGCAGGACTCATTAGTCCTTGCCAGTAGTCAATGTTCCTTTGGAAGTGTTGGTTCCCTGCCTGGCCTCTCCTGCTTGCTGCCAATTCGGCTAAGATAAGTGTTTGCTTCATTTTTTTTAGACACACTGCTGTGTGTTTATTTTCTGTGCTTATCTTGTTTCTATTTTGTTCCTGCTAGACTGTGCCTGATGTTTTTCTCATTCTAGTTGGACTCGCTGGAGTCGCAGATATACTCTCCACATTTTTAGTTAGGTGGTGGAGTTTTTGTATTTATCTGCTGTGGATATTTTGTAGTGTTTTATGCTGACCGCATAGTATCCTGTACTATCCTTTCCCATCTAGGTAGAAGTGCCTCCTTTGCTTATCCCTGTTTTCTGTCTGCGTGTGTCTTTTCCTCTCCTACTCACAGTCATTATTTGTGGGGGGCTGCCTATCCTTTGGGGATCTACTCTGAGGCAAGAGAGTTTTCCTATTTCCATCTTTAGGGATATTTAGTCCTTAGGCTGTGTCGAGGTGTCTAGGTCTGGTTAGGCACACCCCACGGCTACTTCTAGTTGCCGTGATAGGATCAGGGTTTGCGGTCAGTAAAGTTACCACTGCTCCAGCGAAGGTCTTTTCATGCTGCTCCAAGGCCACCTGATCATAACACCAGGGCCAACCGCACCAGCATATAGTCTCACAAGGGGTCTGAGGATCTCATCTCGGTACCTAATGGCAGTCAGGCTACCTCTGGTGAGCACATGGAGGGCTGTTCGGCCCTCCAAAGAAATGCCACCCCACACCATTACTGACCCACTGCCAAACCGGGCATGCTGAAAGATGTTGCAGGCAGCAGACAGCTCTCCACGGCGTCTCCAGACTCAAGTCACATCTGTCACGTGCTCCATGTGAACCTGCTTTCCTCTGTGAAGAGCACAGGGCGCCAGTGGCGAATTTGCCAATCCTGGTGTTCTGTGACAAATGACAATCGTCCTGCATGGTGTTTGGCTGTGAGCACAGCTCCCATCTGTGGACGTCGGGCACTCAGACAGACCATCCTCATGGAGTCAGTTTCTAACCGTTTGTGCAGACACATGCTCATTTGTGGCCTGCTGGAGGCCATTTTGCAGGGCTGTGGTAGTGCTCCTCTTGTTCCTCCTTGCACAAAGGCTGAGGTAGCAGTCCTGCTGCTGGGCTTTTGCCCTCCTAAGGCCGCCTCCACGTCTCCTGGTGTACTGGCCTGTCTTCTGGTAGTGCCTCCAGCCTCTGGACGCTACGCTGACAGACCCAGTAAACCTTCTTGCCACAGCTCGAATTGATGTGCCATCCTGGATGAGCAGCACTACCTGAGCCACTTGTGTGGGTTGTAGAATCTGTCTCATGCTACCACGAGTGTGAAAGCACAACCAACATTCAAAAGTGACCAAAACATCAGCCAGAAAGCATTGGTAATGAGATGGTGGTCTGTGGTCCCCACCTGCAGAACCACTCCTTTGAGTGTGTCTTGATAATTGCCAATAATTTCCATCTGTTGTCTATTCCATTTGCACAACAGCATGTGAAATTGATTGTCAAACAGTGTTGCTTCCTAAGTGGACAATTTAATTTCACAGAAGTTTGATTTACTTGGAGTTATATTCTGTTGTTTAAACGTTCCCTTTATTTTTTTGAGCAGTGTTTATCTATCTATCTATCTATCTATCTATCTATCTATCTATCTATCTATCTATCTATCTATCTATGTATCTATCTATCGTTAAAGGAGTTGTCTAAGTCTAAGGCTGAAAAAAATTGATGAGTTACAAGTCACCAATAAGCCATCATAGGCAGACCAACGACCACTGATCAGCGGTTCCCATTCACATTGAAGGAATACAGTTTCTAACTTTTTGTATCATGTTGGTGGATGCTGACACCTGTTTACTTTTTGGTTACCTTATTAATTCCTTGAGTTGGTGACTTATTTGCCCTTTGACACCTGCTTGGACTTTTCTTCTACGTGACAGTTAAAAAAAGAATCTAACATGACAGATCTTCAGACACTGTTAATTTATATAATTTAAAAGGGAACATGTCATAAATTTTTTACCCCTCAAGCCATTTATATGTCTGTATAGCCCTGAGAAATAAGCCAATAAGTCCATTTATGACCCAAAAAACTTTTTTCACTGCAAAATAGCATTTTGAAGTTGTCTCGAAGTGCATTGGGGTGTAATGATGCATTTCTAGCCTCTCAGCCTCACACTGTAATCCCTGTTTTAGAGCAGCTCTCCTCCGGTTGATTGGTAGGTGTAGAGGTTTGTACTCCCTCAGCTGCGGTTGATGTAGGCACAGGAAGCGGTATTGGTGAAACGTCCAGGCAGTTTTATTAAGAGTGCATAAACCGCTCAGCAAAGCAAAAGCACAGCCGTTTCTGGAACAAAGTGATAACACCAAGTAAAACGTCCATGCAATATAGGACAGTGGATAGGATAGTGTCCAGTTCTTTAGGCCTTAGGCTAGGTTTACATTGCGTTAACAGCAGCCCGTTCAACACATACGTTAACGGGCTGCTGTTAACGCAAGCGTCGGTATGGCAGCACGCTAGCGCAGATAGAGCATCTGCTAGCTCTGCCTGCGATAGCGGTGACGGACCCGGAAACGCTGCAGCCCGCGTCTCGGGGTCCGTCACTCAATGACGGCACATCGCTAGCGCACGCCCATTGTGGGCGTGCGCTAGCGATGCGTCCGACATTGGATACGATGGTGGCGTTAACGGACTGCGTTACACCGCATTATGCCGCGGTGTAACGTAGTCCATCTAACGGACGGGTTCACCGCAATGTGAACCCAGCCTTACTTAGCAGCACTCAGGAGATCCACACATCTCGAGACACTCCGTCCCCATCTTATCTGCCAAACCACACCCTTGGAGTTGAGATATGTGAGCAGTCATTCCTTCCCTGGAATGCCCTAATGACTCTCTCTGCACTATATGTGCTGGAGCATGCTTTCGAGCTCACATCACCGAAGCTACAAACCACAATGATACTTATCTCCCCTCAGCGACCTCAGGGGGGTAAGCATTTCTGACAAGTTCTCTTCAAATGATGATCACACGACATTGTCTATTATTTTTATTTATATGTGTGGTGTGCCCTACCATGCTTTTTACCTTGGCACCTTCTTTCAATCCATGGTAAATAAGCTGTTACTAATCGTTGATGACTAGGTTTTGGTTGGCAGCAATAAAATCTTGACGTGACTTGTTTTGCCATCATGTTACTATATTATGATATATACTTCTGATCACACCTCGTATAAAATGAAATGTAGCTGATGTAATAATAGAATATCATTGTCTTTAAGGATCTATGCATTGAAAGAAAATAATAAATTGCCTCATTTACAGATTGTAAGAGCAATAACCTAATTTTAAGTGGGTACATACTAACCTCATATCAAGTGGAGCTTCAAGAGACTAAATGGCCTTTTCAGTATGTTTTGGCTGGATGGAGCGGGATTATTTGGCTGGAAGGACATAACTTTTTTATTATACTGTGCCATATGCAAACACATTGTTCTCCTCAATGGCTACAAATGGTTTTATAAGTAGCTGGTCACAGCCGATCCTATAAACAGTGTCTCGGTAATCATGGAGGATATGGAAAGTCATTGTTAATCTACTATGACCTAATGATCAAGGCATGGAGCACGATGCTGTTACACCACACAGCCTGGCTGTTACTATCCGCTAGCAGTTATCACGTTTCCCCGAAGTACTGATAAAGTCCACACCAGGTGGTTTCTCAGCGGATGGGTGTTAGGTGTAACCTCAGAGGTTTTAGGTTGTAGGATTGATTGGGACAGTGAATAAAGCTCTTCATGTTATCTTTATTTTTGAAGAAGCTAGGAAAGTGAGGGCGTGATACTCGGACCCACCCTTAGGATTGCAGCACCAGTAAGAGCTCGTTGACTGGCACCGTAAGATCTTCTCCCATAATATCTGATAACAAAGCCCTAAACCCTTGAGAATTAAAAGCTATGTCCTCATGTGTGAACTCTTTTACTTATATAATCTCCAGAAATGTTGAGTAACTTTATAAGGCATCTCATTACTGTCACACAGCAATGGTTGATTGTCCATCACACCTCAGAGCTGCACTTACGGTCCTACTGCTTGTCATCAGATATGGTGGTCAGTCTTGTCACTGAATAGGTTGGGACATTTCAGTTATAAATCCTACAGAATTCAGATTACAGCACTGGAATATACAGGAACGCAAGCTTAAGCCAATGATCAGTATGCTGACCAGCAACATTTGTGACATGTCTATTCTACTGAATATTTCACAAAGAAAAAATTACAATAGCCCTTTTTTTGGATCAAGGTTCGTAATGAAACCGACACCATAGTAAGAGGCTATGAAATCATCAATACCAACATCAAGTTCATGAGGTTCTGCGCTATCATATATAACACATAAGATTGTGTGGGTCACTAGAAGACCCAGAAGCACGTGAAGGTCATCGAAATAGTGGCCCGTACTGACTTACCAATTACATTTTCTACCCTATGCCAAATCAGCCAAAATGCATAAAAACCAAGCTATTGCCTCCTTGGGTAACAAAAGTTGGTGGCAGTTTGGGGGTATTTAGTGACAGGTTTGCTTTTAATCACAATCTTTGTGCCTCCTCTTTGAATGGTATTGGTGCAATGGAGGAGTAGTAGTTTTGTATGCGTAAATTACAGATACATTTTGATCCCTGTAAACTCTAACATGGCTACGAGCTGATTTTATTGGGAGGAGATAGGAAAGCAGTGCTTTGTGACCGAGCAGAAGAACATACTAAGGCTATGTGCAGACAGGGATTTTTACCAGAGTCTGTTGGAGCAGATCTATTCCAAAAACACCACAAAAATTGCCTAAAAATGATTGAAAGACACTTTGTAGTCATTCCAATGCTAACGGGGTTTTCCATCCTTTAGAAAAATGGATCCAAGTGATTCTTGTAATGTAAAATGGCAAAGCCAGATAGTACTCTCTCCTAGTCTCCAGTGCCAGCTCCCCGCCGGTGCTCGAGTCAGCGGGTGTTTGCTGCAGTGGTGAGTTTCATAGTGAAGCCCTGATTTAACATTGTTGTGAGTGGGGTTCTTTTTTATGATCCTCTATTAACCCCACTACTCAGGCGTCATACGCTAACTACCGTAGATGATCTGTGCATACGTTGTATATGATATTATTCATTACATTCTGATTCTCTTATTCAGTATCCTATTAAATGCATCTGGTGTCTTACGCATTTGACGCTCTTTTTATTTATATCCTGGGTCTGTTCTCATTGACTGGTTTGATCCCCTAATCTTCCACTTCTTGTGTTTTGAGTACATTTGGTGGCTTATCGCATAGTACTCTCTTATTATGGGTTTTGAGACCATGGTTTCAGCTCCTATCAACCATAATACATTTTGTGATGTTTCAAATGGTTTTCTGTAAGTGGAAATTTGCTTGGTCTTCTATATATATTCTTGTTTTCTAATAGTCTGTATCTTTTAGTAAATGTTGGGTATGTACACTACTGTTGGGTTAGCCTTTTCTCAATATTATTGTGGCCGCACACCTCACCGCTGCTGCCAATAACTGAGCCCAAGATTAGCTGCAGTGGTAACGTGTGCTGTCGATTTAGGCCTCGCTTACACCAGCATATAACACGGCCTAGTGCTATGTGATGTTTCATCTGATGGCACTCGGCCCAATGTTATACAATAAGGTCAGTGCAGATCTCCGTTTCGGCATGAGAAAAAAATTCAGTTTGCTGCAGTGGCTCCGATATTCGAATCATGCTCACCCATACAAGTCAAAGGATGTGTATGAAACATCGGACTGCACTCGGATGTCAAAGAAGGCTAGATTTCTTTCAGCAATTTCTTCTTCCAAAGCTTGTTATTTTTGACCACCTAAAAAAAAACTCGTTCTACAGATGGCATAACAGAGGAGCTGCAAAAAATGACATTTCGTGCAAGTTAAGCCTTACCATAATCCGCCTTAATGTGTATAATGATATGTACTCCACATTATCTGCCGTCAATGGCAATAAATAGTGTCAAAAGCTCAACAGTCCATTCAGCCATTATCACCGTACTTACTGGGCATCACCATCGGGATGTAATTCCTGGGTCCTAAGTACCGCAGCGTAGGAGAAACTTTGGAGAATTCACTATTAATCTGACTTTGTTCTGTATTTGCAGGTTTTTGTGGAAACTTTGGATAAATGCTTTGAAAATGTATGTGAGCTTGACTTGATCTTTAATGTGGATAAGGTGAGTTCGAAGGGACTATTGATTTACTATTTTGCAATTTTTGTGAATTTAGCAGGGAATGTCTTACATAAAATATGTTGTTTGACATTCTTTTTCCTTCAGTAAGGATATTACCCATTTCTCCAGAGTAGAGATGGCCGAACCCTGGATGTTCGGGTCCAGCCGAACAGTTATAAAAAGTTTGAGTTTGGGCACCAAAACCGAACCTGGATACCATTCACTTGAATGGGGGCCCGAACATCCCGTGCTTGCTACGTTGTCATGTGCATGACAGTATGGCAAACACTGCTTCTGATCGGCGGTAAAATAATTACCGCCAGTCAGGCAGCCAAATATCCCACGCTGTCCTAATGACAGCGTGATCCCGCAGCTATGATCGGAAGTAAAAAGTTTACCTCCGGTCACTGGCTTCGGCTGATGGGACTACTGCTCCCATCAGCCTACTCCTGCTGCCGCTAATAACAGTGAGAGCAGGCGGCTGATGGGAGTGTTCGTCAGCCGATCAGAAGCAGAGTTTGCCATGCTGTCATGCACCTGACAGTGCAACAAACACTCAGTGTTCGGGGTGCCGAACCCGAACAGTAACAATCTTTCTGGTGAAATCCGTGTTCGGTGTCCGTGCCCAAACAGTAAGTGTTCGGTACGGACACCAAACTTCACTGTTCTGGTTCGCCCATCTCTACTCTAGAGTGGTGCAGCTACATTCCCTTTTGTGTTAGTTTTGGTCCACATGAAGCAGCAAATCTGCGATGAGAAAGGCATGCCTCATTAAAAACCTCTCAGTTGTGGTGGTTTACATTTTTTTTTTTGGCTTTGGTGCTGACCATGTAAATATTGCGTTGTCATAGTTATAGCCCCCCGTGCATTTTTCTTGATACGCCATTACAGCCTTGTTATCTGTTCACAACACGGCAATAAAGTAATCACCAAACACCAATTAGATGCTGTATTCGTCATTAGACGTGAAATAGCTGGAGAGCAGCACGCTGTAGGTTGCCACGCTTTTATGGTACCACATTCCGTTATCTCTTCAGATAAAAATTGCTGACATGTTCTCTTCCTTTTCCTTGCATAATACAGTATTTTTCTTCCCTAACCTTACAATATAGTTTTATGGACTCTAATCCCAAGTTATTGCCTTAATAAAGTTAATACTGTTTAGAACTATATTTATTGTATTGATAAGACAAACGTTCATGTATGTGATACTGTCTGCTAGAATACAGTCACTGTAGTCACTGCATTGTATATATACAGTGGGGAAAATAAGTATTTGATACACTGCCAATTTTTGTAAGGTTTCCAACCTACAAAATATGGAGATGCATGACCCCATCCATCCTCCCTTCAATACAGTGCAGTCTTGTCCCCTTTGTAGGAAAGCACTCCCAAAGTATGATGTATCCCACATGATGCTTCAAGGATGGGACGGTGTTCTTGAGGTTGGACTCATTATTTTTCTGCCTCCAAACACGAAAAGTGGTGTTGATGCCAAAAAGTTCTATTTGGGTCTCCTCTGACCACATGACCTTCTCCCATGCCTCTTCTGGATCATCCAGATGGTCACTGGCAAACTTCGAACGGGTCTGGACATGTGCTGGCGTGAGCAGGGGGACCTTGAGCACCCTGCAGGATTTTAATCCATGACTGCGTAATGTGTTACTAATGATAATGTTTGAGACTGTGGTCCCAGCTCTCTTCAGGCCATTGACGAGGTCCTCCTGTGTAGATCTGGGCTGATTCCTGACCTTTCTCAGAATCATCCTTACCCCACGAGGTGAGATCTTGCATGGAACCTCAGACCAAGGAAGATTCACAGTCACCTTGTGTTTCTTCCTTTTTCTAATAATTCCACCTTGTTGTTGCCTTGTCACCAACTGCTTGCCTATTGTCCTGTAGCCCATCCCAACCTTGGGCAGGTCTACAATTTTGCCCATGGTGTCCTTAGATAGCTTTTTGGTCTTGGCCATGGTGGAGAGGTTGGAGTGTGATTGAGTGTGTGGACAGGTGTCTTTTATACAGGTAACAAGTTCAAACAGGTGCCATTAATACAGGTAATGAGTGCAGAGTAGGAGGGCTTCTTAAAGAAGAACTAAGGGTATGTGCACATGTTGCAGATTTGCCTGCGGATTTTTCTGCTCTAAATCCGCAGCTCTTTGCAGAAAACACAGGTGCGTTTTTGATACAATTTTGCGCGTTTTTTGTGTTTTTTGATGCTTTTTTATGCATTTTTGAAAGCTAAATAAAGATGTATTATTAAACAAAAAGAAAAGATTTGTCATGTCTTGTCCAACCCCCTCTTTTACATTTGTCCAACCCACACTCCATTACACACACAGATAGATAGATAGAAGGAACGAGATATATCTATCTACATCTATCGATCTATGGATAGATGTAGAAAGATATATGGATAGTTAGGCTACCTTCACACATCAGTTTTTTTCCGTCAGGCAGGATCCGGCGAATTTTTGAAAAAAAACCCCAATGCAAATAGTGAAAAACTGATGCAACTGATCCGTTTTTTTTTTTTAGAGAGAACGGAAAATGTGCATGATTTGAATGGAAACATGAAAAAACGGATTCGGAGGCCAAATTCATCATTTCACATCTCAGTTTCATACGTTTTTCGAAGGATCCTTCGCTGTGCGCTTTTTTGCCGAACAGAAAAACCATTCTTCTGTACGTTTTCTCCGTCTGCTGGAAACAGCTTTTTTGATGGATCCTGCAAAAAACGGATGAAACGTGTGGCCATCAGGTGCAATCCGGCGCTAATTCAACTCTGAGGAAAAAACGGATCCGGCGGAAAAAAAACGGAGCTGTTGTTTTCAAAACTCACCAGCTTGTGCCTGACGGTAAAAACCTGATGTGTGAAAGTAGCCAGATAGATATATCTATGTATCTACAGATATATCTATCTCTAAATATATCTATAGATAGATATATCCATAGTTATCCATCCATAGATATATAATAGCAATCCCTATGTTTATTAATGAACGTTTAATTAAAAAAAAAAAATGGAAAAAAATGGCGTGGGCTCCACCGCAGTTTTCTGCGCCAGAGGGGGAAAGCCGAAGGCCGGGGGCCAATATTTGTAGCCTGGGAAGGGGGTAAATCCCATGGCTCCTTCCCAGGCTATGAATATCAGCCCGCAGCTGTCTTTGTAGCCTTTACTGGCTATTAAAATAGGGCGACCCACCACAAAAATGATGTGGGGTTCCCCTATATTTTATAGCCAGATAGGCTACGCAGACAGCTGCGGGCTGATAGTCATAGCCTAGAGAGGGGCCATGGATATTTGACCACCCCCCCGGCTACAAATACCAGCCCACAGCCTCTCCATAAATTCTGGCACTTAGCCCCTCTCTTCCCACTCCCCTGTAGCGGTGGGATATGGGGTAATAAGGGGTTAATGTCACTTTGCTAATGTAAGATGATATTAAGCCCGGTTAATAATGGAGAGGCGTCAATAAGATCCTATAGTAGTGAAAAAGTAAAAAAAAAATAGACACAGCCAGAAAAAGTATTTTAATATTCTTAATTTAACCATACTTACCATACTCGATTGCCTGCAAAAAATTAAAAATAGTAAACCTTATACTCACTTTACACCGTAGTCCAATTAATAACGAGTGTCCCACGATGATCTCCCCTTTAGAACAGTGACATTGGGTGACGTCACTGCTCTATAGGACCTCCAGTGACATACTGACAGGAGACAATGGCTTCTGCAGTGCATCACTGAAGAGGTTACCTGAGTTCAGGGTCTCACTTTATGGCAATGCTGCGTGGGAATTTTGCCACACAGCAGTGCCACAAGTGAGACTAGGGACTATTTCTCACAGGCGTAGAGGAATACATTGCGGAAGGATACCTTCTGTCATTGTATTCCTGGAACCCCTGGAGAGCGGTCGCATCAGCTGATGCTGCAGCTCTCCATGGGAGATCGTCGTGGGACACTTGTTTTAATTGGATATCTGCGCATCAGGGAGTATATTGTTTGTTTGTTATTTTAATATTTTTTACAGGTGACAATGGCTTTGGGGATCAAGGTGACGGTATGTACTCTATGTTGTATGTACTATATGTCTATATGTATGTATTGTATGTAATGTATGAATGTACTGTATGTATGTATTGTATGTTATATATTGTATGTACTGTATGTTGTGTTGTATGTTATATGTTGTATGTACTGTATGTTCTGTTATGTTGTATGTACTGTTGTATGGTGTATGTACTATTATATGTTGTATGTACTGTTGTATGTACTGTTGTATGTTGTATGTACTGTTATATGTTGTATGTACTGTTATATGTAGTGTTGTATGTACTGTTGTATGTTGTATGTACTGTTGTATGTTGTATGTACTGTTGTATGTTGTATGTATTGTTATACGTTGTATGTTCTGTTGTATGTTCTGTTGTATGTACTGCTATGTTATATGTTGTATGTTTTGTTATATGTTGTATGTTGTATGTACTGGCACATGTATGTACTGTTATATGTTGTATGTACTGTTATAACATATAAGTACATACAACATAGAACATATATGTACTGTTGTATGTTCTGTTATATGTTGTATGTACTGTTATATGTTTTTTTTTTTACATTCAACACATTAGCCGGATGATGGGACTACTACTGTCCCATCATTGGCTAATGTGTCAATCACTGTCACTGTAGCAGGCATAGCCCGATAGGACTTGTAGTCCCATCAGACGATGCCTAAACACACACACACACACCCGACAGCCCCGCACAGACCCCCGGCAGCTCCCGTGCAGACCCACACACACACACGCAGACCCCGCCCGCACACACGCATGCACAGTCTCCGCCCACACACTTCCCTCCTCCCGATCTACAGCGTTTCCCCCGCAGCTAAACCGCAAACCTTTTTTACATCTGCGGTTTTGCTGCAGATGTGCCCGACTCAATACAAGTCAGTAGGTGCAGAAACGCTGCAGATCCGCACAAAGAATTGACATGCTGCGAAAAAACAACGCTCTGTTTCTGCGCGTTTTTTTCCGCAGCATGTGCACAGTGTATTGGGCTTTCCATAGGTTTACATGGTACTGTAAACCGCATGGGAAACTGCTGCAGATTTGCAGCGTCAAAAACGCCGTGGATCCGCAGTAAAATCCGCAACGTGTGAACATGGCCTAACAGGTCTGTGATAGCCAGAATTCTTGCGGGTTGGTAGGTGATCAAATACTTAATTAATTTGCATTATATTGCATGAAATAATTGTGTAAAAATCATACAAAGTAAACTTGTCATTTTTTACTTTAGCCCTTTTAGAGATCATTTCCACTTAAACTTGCTTAAAGGGAGGGTGCCGTGATTTTAGTTTTTGTATTAATAACACAGGGGAACAATTTGAAAAAAAATTTCTGTTGAGTTAGGTTTTTGAGCTGATTTATACTAAAATTGGCATGCTGATTCCAAAAATGTAGTCAGTTTTTTTTCTAGCACGTCAAGTTTTTCCTCCACAACTTACCTGCCAGAGAAGCACAATTGCACTGATATCTGTAATAAGACTTGTTATCTAATTACAATTCGACTCATATAGAGCTACGTGGCAACTTGTAAGAGTAGTCACAACTTTGTCATGCCTATTTCTTATATATTTCATTTTTTGTTCATATTTGTACTATTTAAAAAAAAACACCACTTTTTAGGTACAGTAGTTTACATATTTTTGAGAAGACAAAAATCCTATAGTTCAAAAATTTGACGTGATAGAGAAAAACTGAGTTTCTGGATTCCGCATCCAAAAATTAATTAAGAACAGTTGTCTGACCTAACTCTTAAAAAATTGTGTTCCCCAGTGTAATTATTGATTACACTGGGGAACACAATTTTTTAGGAGTTAGGTCAGACAACTGTTCTTAACTAATTTTTGGATGCTGAATCCAGAAATGATCTCAGTTTTTCTCCATCACGTCAAGTTTTTGAACTATAGGATTTTTGTCTTCTCAAAAATATGTAAACTACTGTACCTAAAAAGTGGTTGTTTTTTTAAATAGTACAAATAGGCATTTACCACGAGAGGAAGAAGGAGCAGACATGATCTGAAACAAAGGAAATATGTACATATGTAAATAAAACACTGAGATGGAAAGTTATAAGCTTTGAAAACTAACAAAGAAAAAAATCATAAAAGATATATAAATTACAACTAAGCGCCCAATGTAAAGAGAAAAGCTATCACAAATCCTATTTATTCCTACTATGATAAAGATATTGATAATTATGACGTATTGGGAACTGCACACACCTATCACCACACTGTCTCAGTTGTGACTACTCTTACAAGTTGCCACATAGCTCTATATGAGTCGAATTGTAATCAGATAACAAGTCTAATTACAGATATCAGTGCAATTGTGCTTCTCTGGCAGGTAAGTTGTGGAGGAAAAACTTGACGTGCTAGAAAAAAACTGACTACATTTTTGGAATCAGCATGCCAATTTTAGTATAAATCAGCTCAAAAACCTAACTCAACAGAAATTTTTTTTCAAATTGTTCCCAAGTGTTATATAATCAATTATTTTTAATACAAAAGTAAATGTACTACTTTCATACTTTTTTATTTATTCATTTTTACTTTTACCACTGGAGGCCGCCATTTTCATTAGTGTGGGTGTAAGTGTCTGGGCACGACACTTGCACTCCTCACTTACGGCAGCCATGGACATAGGAGCCAACGGTTGGACCCGACCACATCTCTTACATTGAGGCCGCTTCTCCTGCCTCTCAGCTGTGACTTGGGCACGCCCACTGAGCTGCTACGTCACAGCTGTGAGAGGAGTTCGCGGCCATTTTGTTTTTTATTTTCCTCTGTCATCGCACACACAGCTCAGTGTGTGCGATCATAGCAGGAGCTGCCAGGGAGAAGCTGCTGCTGGGAAGAGAGGGTCGGGGTGAGTATCTGCAGCCAGGAGCTGTGATTGCAGCCTGTACTTATTATTACAGTACAGGCCGCAATCACTGCTCACTGCCGACCTGTTCAGAGCAGAGCAGGGAGATCGTCACACTGCTCTGCCCTGAACATGATTCAGCACTTCCTGGGAGAGGACTGAAGGTAAGTACAGAGTTTTTATTTTCTTATGCATTTACCACTGCTACCAGCCCCTATATGCCACTGCTACCAGCCCCTATATACCACTGCTACCTGCCTCTATATACCACTGCTACCTTCCCCTATATACCACTGCTACCTGCCCCTATATACCACTGCTACCTGCCTCTATATACCACCTACCACTGCTACCAGCCCCTATATACCACTGCTACCTGTTCTTATATACCACTGCTACCAGCCCCTATATACCACTGCTACCTGCCCCTATATACCACTGCTACCTGCCCCTATATACCACTGCTACCTGCCCCTATATACCACTGCTACCTGCCCCTATATACCACTGCTACCTGCCCCTATATACCACTGCTACCTGCCTCTATATACCACCTACCACTGCTACCAGCCCCTATATACCACTGCTACCTGCTCCTATATACCACTGCTACCTGCTCCTATATACCACTGCTACCTGCCCCTATATACCACTGCTACCTGCCCCTATATACCACTGCTACCTGCCCCTATATACCACTGCTACCTGCCCCTATATACCACTGCTACCTGCTCCTATATACCACTGCTACCTGCCCCTATATACCACTGCTACCTGCCCCTATATACCACTACCTGCCCCTATATACCACTGCTATCTACCCCTATATACCACTGCTACCTGCCCCTATATTCCACTGCTACCTGCCCCTATATACCACTGCTACCTGCCCCTATATACCACTGCTACCTGCCTCTATATACCACTGATACCTGCCCCTATATACCACTGCTGCCTGCCTCTATATACTATCTACTACTGCTGCCTGCCTCTATATACCGTCTACCACTGCTGCCTGCCTCTATATACCATCTACCACTGCTACCTCTGTCCTGTGTAGCTAATCTAGTCCTGTGTAGCTAATCTAGTCCTGTGTAGCTAATCCTGTCCTGTGTACAGTATCACACAAGATAGGATTAGATACACGGCGCTGCACAGTATCACACAGGACAGGATTAGATACACGGCTCAGCAGTCAGTATCTAATCCTCTCCTATGCACTCCTCTCCCCCTTGCGTGTCTTTCTCCATTGTGGTTTATTATTTTTGTTGTGGGAGATGAGGGAGTCGAGGATTATGCGTTCGGTATGGTTTAAAAAAGATTAATAAAGGACTTTATTCTGGCCGAGTATTTACAATACATGTGAGATCTATGTGGCGGCATTATGGGTGATCTATATGGCGGTATTATGTTAGAAGCATATGGTGGTATGTGAGAACACTGGCGGTATTATATGTGTGATCTATATGGCGGTATGTGAGAACACTGGCGGTAATGTGTGATCTATATGGTGGTATTATGTGAGAACACTATGGCAGTATTATCTTCAGAAAGCGGACCCATTCTATGGTGGTTCTGGCTGAGCACCTGCACGCGGGTCTGGGGTAATAGAGGAGGCAGCATGACCTCCAGTTAGGTGCAGTCAGGGGAAGGCTGGTGAGGTAGCTGAAGAGAGGGGTCTCATTTTTATCGTTACTATATGGCTACATTTCCTTCCCAGTATCACCCCAGACTGCGCCTGTCGCCTCGCTTTCACACATTGCCAGGACAGGATGGGGAAGACAGGATCTGAGGAGGGAAATGGGGTCTGTATGCAAAGTCTGGATCAGACCAGGCCATCAATCCGCAGAAATGTTTCCTGGATTTCTGTGGAGCAGACAAGCAGACGGTCCATCCATGTGTATAAAAGACAGCACTCTATGTACAATCCCTGGCTGCTCCGCACACCGAACAGGGGGCCCCCCATAGACCAGCACACTGCTCTCCTGAAATACTCTGTGCTGCTATCACCCTGCTCCCTCCACCACATATCTCCCAGAATCCTTGCTGCCTGCTGTCAGGAATCCCCTGACCGCTGCCACCAATTTGTCACGATTCACACCGTGACCGTCACCCCTACGTCGCTGGTCGGGGTGACTTTGGGCCAACAGACGGCTATCACGTGCAGGGGGGCTTATCTTAGTTATCCCTCCACTGCTAACAATGTGATGAGAAAACACACACAAGGCTATTGACCTCTTAGTTTACAGCAGGGGCTTATTGTAGGTATCCCACTGCTTTTCAATATACCACGAACTGCAGGGATTTATGTATATCCCGCTTACAGTTCCACTTAACACTTGCAGCTCTCTGGCGCCCCCCTTACTCTCAGGTCAGATTAGGTACTGCACCCTGGGTAATTAGTCGCCAGACAGGCTGCCTGCTATATACTGGCTATTAGGCACGCTGCAGCGACGCGATAAACTACTCTCCACTCAGGCAGGAACAATAATTATCAACCCCGCAGTCGCTGCAACATCACCCAAAAGTCTGCACCCGGTATCACTGCCACCAGCTTCGATTAAACGGGTCCGAAGCTAACCCAACACAGTAGCGTATTTCCCTTCAGAAGACTTAGGGTACGTTTAGAGCATGGAGAATGAACTAATATTAAATATTATATCCCATAAAAATTAGGCAGTTCTTTATCAAAAAATATTTTATAAAGATGTTACAAATGAGACAATTGCAAATATGTACAAGGGTAATTATAAAATAAACAGGGATTAAATGAGAAAAGATAACACTCACACGTTCTCAGTTCATTGCATGGCAGGCAACCATATGTCCCAGCTCATTGGACGTGCTCAGGGCTTCAGGAGGAGACACGAAGTCAAGAAGAAGACGACTGAGCTGGGGATCGTGGCAGACAGTTATAGCTTCAGCCTGTGACATCCCAGAAAGGGGTTGGATCACCTCGTCCCTCCTACCTCTTCAGTTAACTCATTTTATCCTAATCTATATCTGATTTCAGTAACTCCGCTACAAAACATGTCATAGTCATAACAAACTTATCATTCATCTTGGATTAACGTGAGCATTCTAATGAGATCAAATATGTCCTATCTGGGATACATATTTACAGAGAAATCCCTACTTCTTTACCAGATGGAGTTAGAAGCCCGTGTTTCGAGGGATGGGTAGGTCCACCGAGTGAGATTAAGAATATATATTTTCGTGTTCGTAACGTAAACGGTTGGCATAATATCTTACAAAAACAACAAAGAACTTCCATGCATTTCTGTAAACTTAGACTCCTGTTCTAGCTGGAGGAAGATTCTAACCTGGTCGTAAATACCTTTTGGCCATAAAACTCCCCCCAGTACATTGGCAAAGCAGCTCTTGGCTGAGTGAAAGGGAAGGGGGGGGGGGGGGGCTTTTTAGCCCACAGCCTGCTGCAAGAGAAACTACTTATATGATATTTCATACCATATCGTGACACCTGCCATCCTCGGTCACTGTCTACTTGTCAGTATAAGGCTGCTTTCACACTATCAGTATTTGGTCAGTATTTTACCTCAGTATTTGTAAGCCAAAACCAGGAGTGAATGATATATACAGAAGTGGTGCATATGTTTCTATTATCCTTTTTCTCTAATTGTTCCACTCCTGGTGTTGGCTTACAAATACTGATGTAAAATACTGACCATACTCTGCAGTCACCAACAAAATGGCTGCTCACTGGGTTCCTGACTATCATCCTCTCTAATCCCTTAGCAAACACCCAGAAGGGGAGGAGAGGAGACATCACACACGTCAGCAGACTCCGCCCATAATTACTGCAGTGCTGTAATGTGAGCTATTTGTACACTAGGTTTTTCTGAAATTTCTGCAGCTGCTCCCCCTAGTGTTTAAAAGTGGAAATTCCAAAACTTTTCAAATTATTTTTCATATTTTACTAAATTATAAACAAATGATAATATTTTTTAAGAAAATGTAATCATTAATTCTTTACATTTTTACAATTTCTGAAAAAAAATAATTTTGATGGCACCTTCCCTTTAACTGTTCACAATGACAGCAGTAATTTTGACCAGTGGTGCCCAAACTTTTACATTCCACTGTACCTTTCCAATACAGTGGCTGCAGTTTATATGCTTCTGCCATGCAATGACAATGTACTGATTCCCCATTTTCCTGTAGTTGTTGTAGTCTGTGTTGCAAGAAGTCCACCACCCATAGAAGCAATGCAAGTGAATGGAAATACCTTGATATTAAAAACCTGTCAATAATTTAACAAACTTGAGTTTATTCCTGTTACCTAACCCTTTATAGTGTATAGATGCTACCTCTCCATTATTAGTTATGAATTTTGACTGTGACTCGTGTCTTAATTTCCCCTGGATCCCTTCCCTTTTTGTCTGACTAATGAGGAAGGTGTGTGGTTGTTCATCTTCTTACAGACAGTGGTGAGGAGAGGCTCCTTCTGCAGCCAATTATTTCACAGTCAGACAGTAGGAGAGGGAAATGTTTGTTTTCCTGGGACAGACATGGTGATATTTATACATTTCTCATCATTTTGATTACTATCTCGGACAATGGATCAAAGGAATTGGGTGTTTACTTACTGATTCTTTAACCCCTTAATGATCGCCGATACGCCATTTAACGGCGGTAGTTAAGGGGCCTTATTTCTCCGCACCGCTTTTTAATGGCACTGAGAAAGAAGGGTATAGCGCCTCTCCACGTCGGAAAATCTCCGGGGTCTCTACTACTGGGAGTAGCTGAGACCCTGGAGAACATGATTCGGGTCAGCTTTTACCGTCGCCAGTCTCGTGATCACTGTTTATCATGGAATAACAGCGATCACAAAAAAATGTCCTATTTCCCATTCATTTCTCTCTCCTCTGATATGATCTAGCATACCCGAGTAAAGAGAAATGGGGTCGCCGACCCACCCCCCCAGTATCCGCAGACCCTCCGGCTCCATCCCTGGCGTCTTCTTCCTGGAAGAAAATGGTGGGCACATGCGCAAGTGCGCCCACCGAGATCTGCCGGCCAGCCCTCGGCAACAATAGTAGATTTTTCCTATTGGTTCATTTTATCACAGTGATAAAAATAAAAAAAAGTAAATAAAATCCCCTTTATCACCCCCTTAGTTAGGTAAAAATAAAAAATGAAAAAATGTATTTTTTTTCCATTGGGTTGGGGTTAGGGGTGGGGCTAGAGCTAGGGTTGGGATTGAGCTAGAGTTGTGGTGTTGGGGTTAGGATTGTGGTGTTGGGGTTAGGGTTGGAATTAGGATTAGGGGTGTGTTGGGGTTAAGGCTGTGTTAGGGTTGGAGTTAGAATTGGGGGGTTTCCACTGTTAAGGTACATCAAGGGATTTCCAAATGCAACATGGTGCCTACCATTTATTCCAACCAATTTTGTGTTCAAAAAGTCAAACGGTGCTCCCTTCTATCTGAGCCCTACCATGCGCCCAAACAGTGGCTTTCCCCTACATACGAGGTATCTGTGTATTCAGGAGAATTTACTCAACAAATTTTGTGGTACATTTTCTTCTGTTACCCTTGTGAAAATAAAAAAGTTTGGGTCTTTCCACCTTGCTTTTGTTCTCGTTAAGCACTTGAAGGGTTAATAAACTTCTTAAGTGTGGTTTTGAGCACCTTGAGGGGTGCAGTTTTTAGAAGGGTGTCACTGTTCGGTATTTTCTGTCATATTGACACCCCAAACTCACTTCAAATGTGAGGTGGTCCCTAAAAAAATGGTCTTGTAAATTTTGTTTGAAAAATGAGAAATCCTTTTATAAGGGCAACTTTTAACCCTTATAACGTCCTAACAAAAAAAAATGTTTCCAAAATTGTGTTGATGTAAAGTTGACATGTGGGAAATGTTATTTATTACCTATTTTGTGCCAAATTTCCATTTTTTTTCATAAATAAACGCAAGTCAT
Organism: Ranitomeya imitator; assembly: GCF_032444005.1. NCBI lineage: Eukaryota > Metazoa > Chordata > Amphibia > Anura > Dendrobatidae > Ranitomeya > Ranitomeya imitator. Next base: position 530,664,820 of record NC_091285.1, read on the forward strand.
ATCAAATAAATTTTACTACGAACATGTACAATATGTCATGAAAAAATAATCTCAGAATCAGTGGAATCCCTTGAAGTGTTCAGAGCTATAAACTCTTAGGGTATGTGCACACGATGCAGATTTAGTGCAGAACTGCAGCAGATTTTTCTGCAGCAGAAACGCTGCAGAACTGCACTGTGATTTACAGTACAATGTAAATCAATGTGAAAAAAAAAAGCTGTGCACATTGTGCAGAAAAATCTGCGCAGAAACGCTGCAGATTTCAAAGAAGTGCATGTCACTTCTTTTGTGCATTTCTGCAGCGTTTCTGCACCCCTCCATGATAGAAATCCATTTTGTGCGTTTTTTATGCGTTTTTGATGCGTTTTTTGTGCAGATTTGTGCACAAAAACGCACAAAAAACGCACCTGCGGATTCTGCCAGGAGATGCAGATTTAGTGCAGATTTTATGCAGAAAATTCTGCACCAAATCTGCATCGTGTGCACACAGCCATAAAGTGACAGTGGTCAGAATTGTAAAAACATTACCTAATGATACCAGAAAAAAAAGCTAGTACAGGCTTGACTGTCACACATAAAAAAAACACAAAAGAAAAAATTAGCAGATTAGAAAACAGTCCAGTGTTTTATGGCTTCAACCATGGTTGGTGCCGTCATACATTCACCACGTAGCACGTTTCTCAGATTGTCATTGATGTCACTGCACTTGGTATGGCTGATAATTAAAAGGCTCAATATACTTCTACTGGCTTATCCGGTACATCAAGTTCATCACCTTTATAAATATATCATGTATGTCATGTACATCACCTTCAGGTTCCAGTGATATTTATACCATCCGCTATACCTTCTTTTTTTTCTATTGTTTTACAATAGTAACTGACTTATGCTATTATAATGCTAATACTGTATGATGGTCGTTTCCATCAGTGAACACTTAATAAATGAATGGTATTGATTTACACTTACAGTTGTGGCCAAAAGTATTGACACGCCTGCAATTCTCAAATAATACTCAGTTTCTTCCTGAAAATGATTGCAAACACAAATTCTTTGTTATTATTATCTTCATTTAATTTGTCTTCAATGAAAAAACACAAAAAGAATTGTCCTAAAGCCATATTGGATATAATTCCACACCAAGCATAAAAAAAGGGGTGGGCAAAAGTATTGACACTGTTCGAAAAATCATGTGATGCTTATCTAATTTATGTAATTAACAGCACCTGTAAGTTATCTGTGGCACCTAACAGGTGTTGGCAATAACTAAATCACACTTGCAGCCAGTTGACCTGGATTAAAGTTGACTCAACCTCAGTCCTGTGTCCTTGTGTATACCACATTGAGCATGGAGAAAAGAAAGAAGACCAAAGAACTGTCTGAGGACTTGAGAAGCCAAATTGTGAGGAAGCATGATCAATTTCAAGGCTACAAGTCCATCTCCAAAGACCTGAATGTTCCTGTGTCTACCGTGTGCAGTGTCATCAAGACGTTTAAAGCCCATGGCACTGTGGCTAACCTTCCTAGATGTAGACGGAAAAGAAAAATTGACAAGAGATTTCAACGCAAGATTGTGCGTATGTTGGATAAAAAACCTCGACTGACACCCAAACAAGTTCAAGCTGCCCTGCAGTCCGAGGGTACAACAGTGTCAACCCGTACTATCCGTCGGCGTCTGAATGAAAAGGGACTGTATGAGACCCAGGAAGACCCCACTTCTTACCCCGAGACATAAAAAAGCCAGGCTGGAGCTTGCCAAAACTTACCTGAAAAAGCCTAAAACGTTTTGGAAGAACGTTCTCTGGTCAGATGAGACAAAAGTAGAGCTTTTTGGGCAAAGGCATCAACATAGAGTTTACAGGAGAAAAAAAGAGGCATTCAAAGAAAAGAACATGGTCCCTACAGTCAAACATGGCGGAGGTTCCCTGATGTTTTGGGGTTGCTTTGCTGCCTCTGGCACTGGACTGCTTGACTGTGTGCATGGCATTATGAAGTCTGAAGACTACCAACAAATTTTACAGCATAATGTAGGGCCCTGTGTGAGAAAGCTGGGTCTCCCTCAGAGGTCATGGGTCTTCCAGCCGGACAATGACCCAAAACACACTTCAAAAAGCACTAGAAAATGGTTTGAGAGAAAGCACTGGAGACTTCTAAGGTGGCCAGCAATGAGTCCAGACCTGAATCCCATAGAACACCTGTGGATAGATCTAAAAATGGCAGTTTGGAGAAGGCACCCTTCAAATATCAGGGACCTGGAGCAGTTTGCCAAAGAAGAATGGTCTAAAATTCCAGCAGAGCATTGTAAGAAACCCATTGATGGTTACCGGAAGCAGTTGGTCGCAGTTATTTTGGCTAAAGGTTGTGCAACCAAGTATTAGGCTGAGGGTGCCAATACTTTTGTCTGGCCCATTTTTGGAGTTTTGTGTGAAATGATCAATGTTTTCCTTTTTGCTTCATTCTCTTTTGTGTTTTTTCATTTAACTAAATGAAGATAATAATACCAAAGAATCTGTGATTGCAATCATTTTCAGGAAGAAACTGAGTATTATCTGACAGAATTGCAGGGGTGTCCATACTTTTGGCCACAACTGTATAATATTAGATATAAGTCCCCGCTTTGACCGCAAAGTGCAGATAAAATATGGAAGTTATATATTCTAAATTTGTGAAATCAACCTGTCCAGTTATGAAGCAACACTGATTGTGAATCAATTTCTCCTGCTGTTGTGCAAATGGATCAGACAACAGGTAGAAATGACCACCTCTATAATGGAGAGGTTCTGCAGGGGGTGACCACAGACCATTTCTCTGTTCTCATCCTTTTTGGCTGTTTTGGTCACTTTTGAATTTTGTCATTGCTCACACCCCTAGAGGTACTGTACAGTAGCATGAGGCGGTGTCTACAGTTCAATCTACATAAGTTGCTCAGGTAGTGCAGCTCATCCAGGATGGCACATCAATACGATCTGTGGCAAGAAGGTAGCTGTGTCTGTCAGCACAGTGTCCAGAGCATGGAGCAGATACGGTACCAGGAGACATGTCAGTACACCAGGAGACATGGAGAGGGCCGTGACAGAGCCACAACCCAGCAGCAGGACTTCTACATCCTCCTTTGTGTAAGAAGAAGCAGTGCCAGAGCCCTTCAAAATGACTTTCAGCAGGCCATTAACATCCATGTGTCTGCTAAAACTGTCAGAAACAACAGACTTCATGAGGGCCCACAAGTGGGTGTTGTGCTTAGAGCCCTACACCGTGAAGGGGATTGGCATTTCCCTGAGAACTCCAAGATTGGCAAATTTGACATCGGCGCCCTTTGCTTTTCACGAATGAGAGCAGGTTCACACTGAGCACATGTGACAGACAATCTGGAGATTCCAAGGAGAACGTTCTGCTGCCTGCAGCGTCCTACAGCATAACCGATATGGCAGTGGGTCAGTAATGGTGTGGGGAGGCATTTCTTTGCAGGTCTGCACAGCCCTCTATGTGCTAGTCAGAGGTACCCTGACTGCCTTTAGTTACTGGGATGAGATCCTCAGACCCACTGTGAGACCATCTGCAGGTTCAGTGGGCCCTGTGTTCCTTCTGATGCATAAGAATGCTAGGCCTCATGTGGCTGAAGTGTGTCAGCAGCTCCTGCATGATGAAGGCGTTGATGCTATGGATTGACCCACCCATTCCCCAGACCTGAATCCAATCGAGTACATCTGGGACATCATGTCTCGTTCCATCCACCAACGCCACATTGCACCACAGACTGTCCAGGAGTTACATAGTAACATAGTAACATAGTTAGTAAGGCCGAAAAAAGACATTTGTCCATCCAGTTCAGCCTATATTCCATCATAATAAATCCCCAGATCTACATCCTTTTACAGAACCTAATAATTGTATGATACAATATTGTTCTGCTCCAGGAAGACATCCAGGCCTCTCTTGAACCCCTCGACTGAGTTCGCCATCACCACCTCCTCAGGCAAGCAATTCCAGATTCTCACTGCCCTAACAGTAAAGAATCCTCTTCTATGTTGGTGGAAAAACCTTCAATCCTCCAGACGCAAAGAATGCCCCCTTGTGCCCGTCACCTTCCTTGGTATAAACCGATCCTCAGCGAGATATTTGTATTGTCCCCTTATATACTTATACATGGTTATTAGATCGCCCCTCAGTCGTCTTTTTTCTAGACTAAATAATCCTAATTTCGCTAATCTATCTGGGTATTGTAGTTCTCCCATCCCCTTTATTAATTTTGTTGCCCTCCTTTGTACTCTCTCTAGTTCCATTATATCCTTCCTGAGCACCGGTGCCCAAAACTGGACACAGTACTCCATGTGCGGTCTAACTAGGGATTTGTACAGAGGCAGTATAATGCTCTCATCATGTGTATCCAGACCTCTTTTAATGCACCCCATGATCCTGTTTGCCTTGGCAGCTGCTGCCTGGCACTGGCTGCTCCAGGTAAGTTTATCATTAACTAGGATCCCCAAGTCCTTCTCCCTGTCAGATTTACCCAGTGGTTTCCCGTTCAGTGTGTAATGGTGATATTGATTCCTTCTTCCCATGTGTATAACCTTACATTTATCATTGTTAAACCTCATCTGCCACCTTTCAGCCCAAGTTTCCAACTTATCCAGATCCATCTGTAGCAGAATACTATCTTCTCTTGTATTAACTGCTTTACATAGTTTTGTATCATCTGCAAATATCGATATTTTACTGTGTAAACCTTCTACCAGATCATTAATGAATATGTTGAAGAGAACAGGTCCCAATACTGACCCCTGCGGTACCCCACTGGTCACAGCGACCCAGTTAGAGACTATACCATTTATAACCACCCTCTGCTTTCTATCACTAAGCCAGTTACTAACCCATTTACACACATTTTCCCCCAGACCAAGCATTCTCATTTTGTGTACCAACCTCTTGTGCGGCACGGTATCAAACGCTTTGGAAAAATCGAGATATACCACGTCCAATGACTCACCGTGGTCCAGTCTATAGCTTACCTCTTCATAAAAACTGATTAGATTGGTTTGACAGGAGCGATTTCTCATAAACCCATGCTGATATGGAGTTAAACAGTTATTCTCATTGAGATAATCCAGAATAACATCCCTCAGAAACCCTTCAAATATTTTACCAACAATAGAGGTTAGACTTACTGGCCTATAATTTCCAGGTTCACTTTTAGAGCCCTTTTTGAATATTGGCACCACATTTGCTATGCGCCAGTCCTGCGGAACAGACCCTGTCGCTATAGAGTCACTAAAAATAAGAAATAATGGTTTATCTATTACATTACTTAGTTCTCTTAGTACTCGTGGGTGTATGCCATCCGGACCCGGAGATTTCTCTATTTTAATCTTATTTAGCCGGTTTCGCACCTCTTCTTGGGTTAGATTGGTGACCCTTAATATAGGGTTTTCATTGTTTCTTGGGATGTCACCTAGCATTTCATTTTCCACCGTGAATACCGTGGAGAAGAAGGTGTTTAATATGTTAGCTTTTTCCTCGTCATCTACAACCATTCTTTCCTCACTATTTTTTAAGGGGCCTACATTTTCAGTTTTTATTCTTTTACTATTGATATAGTTGAAGAACAGTTTGGGATTAGTTTTACTCTCCTTAGCAATGTGCTTCTCTGTTTCCTTTTTGGCAGCTTTAATTAGTTTTTTAGATAAAGTATTTTTCTCCCTATAGTTTTTTAGAGCTTCAATGGTGCCATCCTGCTTTAGTAGTGCAAATGCTTTCTTTTTACTGTTAATTGCCTGTCTTACTTCTTTGTTTAGCCACATTGGGTTTTTCCTATTTCTAGTCCTTTTATTCCCACAAGGTATAAACCGCTTACACTGCCTATTTAGGATGTTCTTAAACATTTCCCATTTATTATCTGTATTCTCATTTCTGAGGATATTGTCCCAGTCTACCAGATTAAGGGCATCTCTAAGCTGTTCAAACTTTGCCTTCCTAAAGTTCAATGTTTTTGTGACTCCCTGACAAGTCCCCCTAGTGAAAGACAGGTGAAACTGCACAATATTGTGGTCGCTATTTCCTAAATGCCCAACCACCTGCAGATTTGTTATTCTGTCAGGTCTATTAGATAGTATTAGGTCTAAAAGTGCTGCTCCTCTGGTTGGATTCTGCACCAATTGTGAAAGATAATTTTTCTTGGTTATTAGCAGAAACCTGTTGCCTTTATGGGTTTCACAGGTTTCTGTTTCCCAGTTAATATCCGGGTAGTTAAAGTCCCCCATAACCAGGACCTCATTATGGGTTGCAGCTTCATCTATCTGCTTTAGAAGTAGACTTTCCATGCTTTCTGTTATATTTGGGGGTTTGTAACAGACCCCAATGAGAATTTTGTTACCATTTTTCCCTCCATGAATTTCAACCCATATGGACTCGACATCTTCATTCCCTTTGCTAATATCCTCCCTTAAAGTGGACTTTAGACAAGACTTTACATAGAGACAAACCCCTCCTCCTCTCCGATTTTTACGATCCTTTCTAAACAGACTGTAACCCTGTAAGTTAACTGCCCAGTCATAGCTTTCATCTAACCATGTCTCGGTTATTCCCACTATGTCAAAGTTACCTGTAGATATTTCTGCTTCTAGTTCTTCCATCTTGTTTGTCAGGCTTCTGGCGTTTGCGAGCATGCAGTTTAGAGGATTTTGTTTTGTTCCAATCTCCTCACTGTGGATTGTTTTAGAAATGTTCTTACCTCCCTTCTGAGTATGTTTTCCTGGGTCGTCTTTGTTCGAGTCTAATGTTTTTCTTCCCGTCCCCTCTTCTTCTAGTTTAACGCCCTCCTGATGAGTGTAGCGAGTCTTCTGGCGAATGTGTGTTTCCCAGGTTTGTTGAGGTGTAGTCCGTCTCTGGCGAGGAGTCCATCATACCAGTAATTCACACCGTGGTCCAGGAATCCAAATCCTTGTTGTCTGCACCATCGTCTTAGCCAGTTGTTTGCATCAAGGATCCTGTTCCATCTCCTGGTGCCATGCCCATCTACTGGAAGGATAGAAGAAAAAACTACCTGTGCATCCAGTTCCTTTACTTTCTTCCCCAACTCTTCAAAGTCCTTGCAGATTGTCGGTAGGTCCTTCCTTGCGGTGTCATTGGTGCCAACATGTATCAGAAGAAATGGGTGGACGTCCTTGGAGCTGAAGAGCTTTGGTATCCTATCGGTCACATCCTTGATCATCGCACCTGGAAGGCAGCATACTTCTCTTGCAGTTATGTCCGGTCTGCAGATGGCTGCTTCTGTGCCTCTCAGTAGTGAGTCTCCCACCACCACCACTCTTCGTTGCTTCTTGGCTGTACTTTTTGCTGTCACTTGTTGCTGTGTGCCCTTTTCTTTTTTGCTTGCTGGTATTGCTTCATTCTTAGGTGTGCCATCTTCATCCTCTACAAAGATTTGATATCGGTTCTTCAGTTGTGTGGTTGGTGATTTCTCCATGGTCTTCTTGCTTCTTTTGGTCACATGCTTCCACTCATCTGCTTTTGGAGGTTCTCTGACACTTTTTGCACCTTCTGTGACCAGTAGAGATGCTTCTGTTCTGTCTAGAAAGTCTTCATTCTCTTTGATGAGTTTCAAAGTTGCTATTCTTTCTTCCAGACCCCGCACCTTTTCTTCTAAAAGGGCCACTAGTCTACACTTCTGACAGGTGAAATTGGATTCTTCTTCTGGTCGATCTGTGAACATGTAGCACATGCTGCAGCTCACCATGTAGGTTGTCACATCTGCCATGTTGCTCCTAGATCCTGCTGACTTGCTGTGTGTTTTCCTTCTTGTGTAATCTACTCAGCCAAGCTCTCTTGCAATAATGTCCTACAGGCAAAAATTTGCGCGCCGTAAGGCGCGCGGTTTGGTGATGCTTTCGAAGCAGCTGGTCCCGGCTGTACCCAACGATCTTCTAGCTTAGGGAGACTTCGCTTCTCCCAGAAGGCACCTGGAATATGCAAATTAGCCTCCTGAAGCTTGAATCCCTGGTTTGGTGATGCTTTCGAAGCCGCTGGTCCCGGCTGTACCCAACGATCTTCTAGCTTAGGGAGACTTCGCTTCTCCCAGAAGGCACCTGGAATATGCAAATTAGCCTCCTGAAGCTTGAATCCCTGGTTTGGTGATGCTTTCGAAGCAGCTGGTCCCGGCTGTACCCAACGATCTTCTAGCTTAGGGAGACTTCGCTTCTCCCAGAAGGCACCTGGAATATGCAAATTAGCCTCCTGAAGCTTGAATCCCTGGTTTGGTGATGCTTTCGAAGCAGCTGGTCCCGGCTGTACCCAACGATCTTCTAGCTTAGGGAGACTTCGCTTCTCCCAGAAGGCACCTGGAATATGCAAATTAGCCTCCTGAAGCTTGAACCCCTGGTTTGGTGATGCTTTCGAAGCAGCTGGTCCCGGCTGTACCCAACGATCTTCTAGCTTAGGGAGACTTCGCTTCTCCCAGAAGGCACCTGGAATATGCAAATTAGCCTCCTGAAGCTTGAATCCCTGGTTTGGTGATGCTTTCGAAGCAGCTGGTCCCGGCTGTACCCAACGATCTTCTAGCTTAGGGAGACTTCGCTTCTCCCAGAAGGCACCTGGAATATGCAAATTAGCCTCCTGAAGCTTGAATCCCTAATCCCTGGAGTTGACTGATGTTTTAACCCCTTCATGACCCAGCCTATTTTGACCTTAATGACCTGGTTGTTTTTTGCAATACTGACCAGTGTTCTTTATGAGGTAATAACTCAGGAACGCTTCAACGGATCCTAGCAGTTCTGAGAATGTTTTTTGTGACATATTGGGCTTCATGTTAGTGGTAAATTTAGGTCGATATTTTTTGCGTTTATTTGGGAAAAAAATGGAAATTTGGCTAAAATTTTGAAAATTTCGCAATTTTCAAATTTTTATTTTTTATTCTGTTAAACGAGAGTTATATGACAAAATAGTTAATAAATAACTTTACCTACATGACTACTTTACATCAGCACAATTTTGGAAACATTTTTTTTTGCTAGGAAGTTATAAGGGTTAAAATTTGACCAGCGATTTCTCATTTTTACAACGAAATTTACAAAACCATTTTTTTAGGAACCACCTCACATTTGAAGTCAGTTTGAGGGGTCTATGTGGCTGAAAATACCCAAAAGTGACACCATTCTAAAAAATGCACCCCTCAAGGTACTCAAAACCACATTCAAGAAGTTTATTAACCCTTTAGGTGCTTAACAGCAGCAGAAGCAACATGGAGGAAAAAATGAACATTTAAGCAAAAAATTTTTTATTTTCCCAATGGTAAAAAGAGAAACTAGACCCCAAAAGATATTGTACAATTTGTTCCGAGTACGCCGATATCCCATATGTGGGGGTAAACCACTGTTTGGGCACACGGCAGGGCTCGGAAGAGAAGGAGCGCCATTTGACTTTTTCAATGAAAAATTGACTCAATCTTTAGTGGACACCATGTCGCGTTTGGAGCTCCCCCACATGTGACCCCATTTTGGAAACTAGACCACCCATGGAACTAATCTAGATGTGCGGTGACCACTTTAAACCCCAAGTGCTTCACAGAAGTTTATAACGCAGAGCCGTGAAAATAAAAAAATCATTTTTCTTTTCTCAAAAATTATGTTTTAGCAAGCAATTTTTTATTTTCACAAGGGTAACAGGAGAAATTAGACCCCAATAATTGTTGCCCAGTTTGTCCCGAGTATGCTGGTACCCCATATGTGGGGGTAAACCACTGATTGGGCGCACGTCGGGGCTCGGAAGGGAGGGAGCACCATTTGACTTTTTGAATACAAGATTGGCTGGAATCAATGGTGGCGCCATGTTGCGTTTGGAGATTCCTCTTGTGCCTAAACAGTGGAAACCCCTCAATTCTAACTCGAACACTAACCCCAATACACCCCTAACCCTAATCCCAACTCTAGCCATAACCCTAATCACAACCCTAACCCCAACATACCCCTAACCACAACCCTAACCCCAACACACCCCTAACCCTAATCCCAACCCTAATCCTAACCCTAACCCCAACGCACCCCTAACCACAACCCTAACCCCAACACACGCCTAACCCTAATCCCAACCCTAATCCCAACCCTGTTGTGAATTCTGTGGCTGAATTCACTCCTGTGGTCACAAGTGGTACTGCAGCTTCTGAGCTTCCTCCCTCAGGTGTTCTGGTGAGCTCGTTAGCTGCTTCATTACTTAACTCCGCCTGATGCTGCTATCCTTGCTCCTTGTCAATGTTTCAGTGTTGGATCTGAGCTTCTCCTGATTGTTCCTGTGACCTGCTGCTCTGTATAGCTGAGTGCTTTTTGCTTTTTTGTTGCTTTTTTTCTGTCCAGCTTGTCTTTTGTTTTGCTGGAAGCTCTGAGACGCAAAGGGTGTACCGCCGTGCCGTTAGTTCGGCACGGTGGGTTTTTTTTGCCCCCTTTGCGTGGTTTTGCTTTAGGGTTTTTTGTAGACTGCAAAGTTCGCTTTACTGTCCTCGCTCTGTCCTAGAATATCGGGCCCCACTTTGCTGAATCTATTTCATCCCTACGTTTTGTCTTTTCATCTTACTCACAGTCATTATATGTGGGGGGCTGCCTTTTCCTTTGGGGAATTTCTCTGGGGCAAGTCAGGCCTATTTTTCTATCTTCAGGCTAGCTAGTTTCTTAGGCTGTGCCGAGTTGCCTAGGTAGTTGTTAGGCGCAATCCACAGCCGCTTTTAGTTGTGTTTAGGATAGGATCAGGTGTGCAGTCTACAGAGTTTCCACGTCTCAGAGCTCGTTCTTGTATTTTTGGGTATTTGTCAGATCACTGTGTGCGCTCTGATCGCTAAGCACACTGTGTTTCTGGATTGCCTTCATAACACCTGTCATTAGCAAACATAACAGTACAAGGAGCCCAAACTAATGATTCTCAATAGAGGGAAAGAAAAAGTTCTGACATCATTTTTTTTTTTTTTTTTTCTGCTCTGTGTTCACTTTTTTTTTTTCCCCTAGACATTTGGGTGATTCTGGACACAGGTGTGGACATGGATATTCAGGGTCTGTGCTCTTCAATGGATAATCTCGTTATAAATGTACAAAAAATTCAAGATAATATTGATCAGAAATCTATGTTAGAACCAAGAATTCCTATTCCTGATTTGTTTTTTTGGAGATAGAACTAAGTTTCTAAGTTTCAAAAATAATTGTAAGCTATTTCTGGCCTTGAAACCTCATTCTTCTGGTAATCCTATTCAACAGGTTTTGATTATTATTTCTTTTTTGCGCGGCGACCCTCAAGACTGGGCATTTTCTCTTGCGCCAGGAGACCCTGCATTGAGTAGTGTCGATGCGTTTTTCCTGGCGCTCGGATTGCTGTACGATGAGCCTAATTCAGTGGATCAGGCTGAGAAAAATTTGCTGGCTTTGTGCCAGGGTCAGGATGATATAGAAGTATATTGTCAGAAATTTAGGAAATGGTCAGTACTCACTCAGTGGAATGAATCTGCGCTGGCAGCTTTGTTCAGAAAGGGTCTCTCTGAGGCTCTTAAGGATGTCATGGTGGGATTTCCTATGCCTGCTGGTTTGAATGAGTCTTTGTCTTTGGCCATTCAGATCGGTCGACGCTTGCGCGAGCGTAAATCTGTGCACCATTTGGCGGTACTGCCTGAGGTTAAACCTGAGCCTATGCAGTGCGATAGGACTATGACTAGAGTTGAACGGCAGGAATACAGACGTCTGAATGGTCTGTGTTTCTACTGTGGTGATTCCACTCATGCTATTTCTGATTGTCCTAAGCGCACTAAGCGGTCCGCTAGGTCTGCCGTCATTGGTACTGTACAGTCCAAATTCCTTCTGTCCATTACCTTGATATGCTCTTTGTCGTCGTTTTCTGTCATGGCGTTTGTGGATTCGGGCGCTGCCCTGAATCTGATGGATTTGGATTATGCTAAACATTGTGGGTTTTTCTTGGAGCCTTTGCGGTGTCCTATTCCATTGAGAGGAATTGATGCTACACCTTTGGCCAAGAATAAACCTCAATACTGGGCCCAGCTGACCATGTGCATGGCTCCTGCACATCAGGAAGTTATTCGCTTTCTGGTGTTGCATAATCTGCATGATGTGGTCGTGTTGGGGTTGCCATGGCTACAAACCCATAATCCAGTATTGGATTGGAATTCCATGTCGGTAGCCAGCTGGGGTTGTCAGGGGGTACATGGTGATGTTCCATTTTTGTCGATTTCGTCATCCACCCCTTCTGAGGTCCCAGAGTTCTTGTCTGATTATCAGGATGTATTTGAAGAGCCCAAGTCCGATGCTCTACCTCCGCATAGGGATTGTGATTGTGCTATCAATTTGATTCCTGGTAGTAAATTCCCTAAAGGTCGATTGTTTAATTTATCCGTGCCCGAACACGCCGCTATGCGCAGTTATGTGAAGGAATCCCTGGAGAAGGGACATATTCGCCCATCGTCATCACCACTGGGAGCAGGGTTCTTCTTTGTAGCCAAGAAGGATGGTTCGCTGAGACCGTGTATTGATTACCGCCTTCTTAATAAGATCACTGTTAAATTTCAGTATCCCTTGCCATTGTTATCTGACTTGTTTGCTCGGATTAAGGGGGCTAGTTGGTTCACTAAGATAGATCTTCGTGGTGCGTATAATCTGGTGAGAATCAGGCAAGGAGATGAATGGAAAACTGCATTCAATACGCCCGAGGGTCATTTTGAGTATCTAGTGATGCCGTTCGGACTTGCCAATGCTCCATCTGTGTTTCAGTCTTTTATGCATGACATCTTCCGTGAGTATCTGGATAAATTCCTGATTGTTTACTTGGATGACATTTTGATCTTCTCAGATGATTGGGAGTCTCATGTGAAGCAGGTCAGAATGGTTTTTCAGGTCCTGCGTGCTAACTCTTTGTTTGTGAAGGGATCAAAGTGTCTCTTCGGTGTGCAGAAAGTTTCATTTTTGGGGTTCATCTTTACCCCTTCTACTATCGAGATGGATCCAGTTAAGGTCCAAGCCATCCAGGATTGGATTCAGCCGACATCTCTGAAAAGTCTGCAAAAGTTCCTGGGCTTTGCTAATTTTTATCGTCGCTTCATCTGTAATTTTTCTAGCATTGCCAAACCATTGACCGATTTGACCAAGAAGGGTGCTGATTTGGTTAATTGGTCTTCTGCTGCTGTGGAAGCTTTTCAGGAGTTGAAGCGTCGTTTTTGTTCTGCCCCTGTGTTGTGTCAGCCAGATGTTTCTCTTCCGTTCCAGGTCGAGGTTGATGCTTCTGAGATTGGAGCAGGGGCGGTTTTGTCACAGAGAGGTTCTGATTGCTCAGTGATGAAACCATGTGCTTTCTTTTCCAGGAAGTTTTCGCCCGCTGAGCGTAATTATGATGTGGGCAATCGAGAGTTGCTGGCCATGAAGTGGGCATTCGAGGAGTGGCGTCATTGGCTTGAAGGAGCTAAGCATCGCGTGGTTGTATTGACTGATCATAAGAACTTGACTTATCTCGAGTCTGCCAAGCGCTTGAATCCTAGACAGGCCCGTTGGTCGTTATTTTTTGCCCGCTTCGACTTTGTGATTTCGTACCTTCCGGGCTCTAAAAATGTGAAGGCGGATGCTCTGTCTAGGAGTTTTGTGCCCGACTCTCCGGGTTTATCTGAGCCAGCGGGTATCCTCAAGGAAGGAGTCATTGTGTCTGCCATCTCCCCTGATTTGCGGCGGGTGCTGCAAAAATTTCAGGCGAATAAACCTGATCGTTGTCCAGCAGAGAAACTGTTCGTCCCTGATAGGTGGACTAATAAACTTATCTCTGAACTTCATTGTTCGGTGTTGGCTGGTCATCCTGGAATCTTTGGTACCAGAGAGTTAGTGGCTAGATCCTTCTGGTGGCCATCTCTGTCACGGGATGTACGTACTTTTGTGCAGTCCTGTGGGATTTGTGCTAGGGCTAAGCCCTGCTGTTCTCGTGCCAGTGGGTTGCTTTTGCCCTTGCCGGTCCCAAAGAGGCCTTGGACACATATTTCGATGGATTTCATTTCTGACCTTCCCGTTTCTCAAAAGATGTCAGTCATTTGGGTGGTCTGTGATCGCTTTTCTAAAATGGTCCATCTGGTGCCCTTGGCTAAATTGCCTTCCTCCTCTGATTTGGTACCTTTGTTCTTTCAGCATGTGGTTCGGTTGCATGGCATTCCTGAGAATATTGTTTCTGACAGAGGTTCCCAGTTTGTTTCAAGGTTTTGGCGAGCCTTTTGTGGTAGGATGGGCATTGACCTATCCTTTTCCTCGGCTTTCCATCCTCAGACTAATGGCCAGACCGAACGAACCAATCAGACCTTGGAAACATATCTGAGATGTTTTGTTTCTGCAGACCAGGATGATTGGGTGTCCTTTTTGCCGTTGGCTGAGTTCGCCCTTAATAATCGGGCCAGCTCGGCTACCTTGGTTTCTCCATTTTTTTGCAATTCTGGGTTCCATCCTCGTTTCTCTTCAGGACAGGTTGAGTCTTCGGACTGTCCTGGTGTGGATTCTGTGGTGGATAGGTTGCAGCAGATCTGGACTCAGGTAGTGGACAATTTGATCTTGTCCCAGGAGAAAGCTCAACTTTTCGCTAATCGCAGACGCCGTGTGGGTCCCCGACTTCTTGTTGGGGATCTGGTTTGGTTATCTTCTCGTCATATTCCTATGAAGGTTTCCTCTCCTAAATTTAAACCTCGTTTTATTGGTCCGTATAGGATTTCTGAGGTTCTCAATCCTGTGTCTTTTCATTTGACCCTCCCAGACTCCTTTTCCATACATAATGTATTCCATAGGTCGTTTTTTGCGGAGATACGTGGCACCTATGGTTCCATCTGTTGAGCCTCCTGCCCCGGTTTTGGTGGAGGGGGAATTGGAGTATATTGTGGAGAAGATTTTGGATTCTCGTGTTTGTAGACGGAAACTCCAGTATCTGGTTAAATGGAAGGGTTATGCTCAGGAAGATAATTCCTGGGTTTTTGCCTCTGATGTTAATGCTTCCGATCTTGTTCGTGCCTTTCATGCGGCTCATCCTGGTCGGCCTGGGGGCTCTGGTGAGGGTTCGGTGACCCCTCCTCAAGGGGGGGGGGTACTGTTGTGAATTCTGTGGCTGAATTCACTCCTGTGGTCACAAGTGGTACTGCAGCTTCTGAGCTTCCTCCCTCAGGTGTTCTGGTGAGCTCGTTAGCTGCTTCATTACTTAACTCCGCCTGATGCTGCTATCCTTGCTCCTTGTCAATGTTTCAGTGTTGGATCTGAGCTTCTCCTGATTGCTCCTGTGACCTGCTGCTCTGTATAGCTGAGTGCTTTTTGCTTTTTTGTTGCTTTTTTTCTGTCCAGCTTGTCTTTTGTTTTGCTGGAAGCTCTGAGACGCAAAGGGTGTACCGCCGTGCCGTTAGTTCGGCACGGTGGGTTTTTTTTGCCCCCTTTGCGTGGTTTTGCTTTAGGGTTTTTTGTAGACTGCAAAGTTCGCTTTACTGTCCTCGCTCTGTCCTAGAATATCGGGCCCCACTTTGCTGAATCTATTTCATCCCTACGTTTTGTCTTTTCATCTTACTCACAGTCATTATATGTGGGGGGCTGCCTTTTCCTTTGGGGAATTTCTCTGGGGCAAGTCAGGCCTATTTTTCTATCTTCACGCTAGCTAGTTACTTAGGCTGTGCCGAGTTGCCTAGGTAGTTGTTAGGCGCAATCCACAGCCGCTTTTAGTTGTGTTTAGGATAGGATCAGGTGTGCAGTCTACAGAGTTTCCACGTCTCAGAGCTCGTTCTTGTATTTTTGGGTATTTGTCAGATCACTGTGTGCGCTCTGATCGCTAAGCACACTGTGTTTCTGGATTGCCTTCATAACACCTGTCATTAGCAAACATAACACAACCCTAACCCCAACACACCCCTAACCATAACCCTAACCACAAGCCTAATCTTAACCCTATTTCCAACCCTAGCCCTAATTCCAACCCTAACCCTAAGGCTATGTTCCCACGTTGCGGATTCGTGTGAGATTTTTCCGCACCATTTTTGAAAAATCCGCAGGTAAAAGGCACTGCGTTTTACCTGTGGATTTACCGCGGATTTACAGTGTTTTTTTGTGCGGATTTTACCTGCGGATTCCTATTGAGGAGCAGGTGTAAACCGCTGCGGAATCCG
Organism: Ranitomeya imitator; assembly: GCF_032444005.1. Taxonomy (NCBI): domain Eukaryota; kingdom Metazoa; phylum Chordata; class Amphibia; order Anura; family Dendrobatidae; genus Ranitomeya; species Ranitomeya imitator. The sequence continues at coordinate 530,680,952 of NC_091285.1, forward strand.
CACAAAGAATTGACATGCGGAAAATACAACACAGCGTTTCCACGTGGTATTTTCCGCACCATGGGCACAGCGGATTTGGTTTACGTGGTACTGTAAACCTCATGGAAAACTGATACCAATCCGCTGCGGATCCGCAGCCAAATCCGCACCGTGTGCACATAGCCTAATTCTAACCCTAACCCTAGTTCTAATTCTAACCCTAACCCTAGTGGAAAAAACATTTTTTTTTTATTTTATTATTGTCCCTACCTATGGGGGTGATAAAGGGGGGGTTCACTTACTATTTTTTTTATTTTGATCACTGTGATAGGTTTTATTACAGTGATCAAAATGTACCTGGATCCGGTCGGCAGATTCGGCGGGCGCACTGCGCATGCGGCCACCATTTTGGAAGATGGCGGCGCCCATGGAGAAGACGGACGGACACCGGGAGGCTCAGTAAGTATGAGGGGGTGGGATCGGAGCACGGAGAGGGGGGGTGGATCGGAGCACCAGGGGGTGGATCGGAGCACGGGGGGAGCGGACAGGTGGACGGGGGAGTGGACAGGAGGACGGAGGGGAGCGAACCACAGTACGGGACAGAATGGAGGACTGGGGAGGAGATCGGTGGCGGGGGGCAGATCAGGGTTTCCAGCCATGGCCGATGATATTGCAGCATCGGCCATGGCTGGATTGTAATATTTCACCACTTTTCATAGGTGAAATATTACAAATTGCGCTTATTGGCTGTTTCACTTTTAACAGCCAATCAGAGCGATCGAATCCACCCTCCCTGGGCTGAAGTACCACTCCCCCTGTCCCTGCAGATCGTGTGAAATTGGAGTTAACCCTTTCATCCGATCTGCAGGGACGCGATCCCTCCATGACGCCACATAGGCGTCACAGGTCGGATTGGCACCGACTTTCATGACGCCTACGTGGCCTCACAGGTTGGGAAGGGGTTAATCCAGGTCTGGGAGGAGATCCCTCATCCGCTGCCTCATCAGGAGCATGCCTAGGCGCTGTAGTGGAAAGGTGGGTATGACTGAGGGAGGACGGGGGGGGGGGAGGAATGAAGGAGGGTGGATGGGGGAGCGAGCCATGCGTGTAAGATGGGAGCAGGAGCCGGGGAAAGCTGAGCCATTCATACAAGGGGGGGGGGGGGGGGAGCTGAGCCATTCATACAATGGGGAGGAAACTGAGCCATTCATACAAGGGGAAGGAAACTGAGCCATTCATACAATGGGGAGGAAACTGAGCCATTCATACAAGGGGGAGGAAACTGAGCAATTCATACAAGGGGGAGGAAACTGAGCCATTCATACAAGGGGGGGAGAGCTGAGCCATTCATACAAGGGGGAGAGCTGAGCCATTCACACAAGGGGGAGGAAACTGAGCCATTCATACAAGGGGGAGGAAACTGAGCCATTCATACAAGGGGGGGGGGGGAGAGAGCTGAGCCATTCATACAAGGGGGGGAGAGCTGAGCCATTCATACAAGGGGAGGAAAGCTGAGCCATTCATACAAGGGGGGGAGAGCTGAGCCATTCATACAAGGGGGAGAGCTGAGCCATTCATACAAGGGGTAGGAAAGCTGAGCCATTCATACAAGGGGGAGGAAAGCTGAGCCATTCATACAAGGGGGGGAGAGCTGAGCCATTCATACAAGGGGGAGGAAAGCTGAACCATTCATACAAGGGGGAGAGCTGAGCCATTCATACAAGGGGGAGGAAAGCTGAGCCATTCCTACAAGGGGGAGGAAAGCTGGGCCATTCATACAAGGGGGGGGGAAAGCTGGGCCATTCATACAAAGGGGGAAGCTGAGCCATTCATACAAGGGGGAGGAAAGCTGAGCCATTCATACAAGATGGGAGGGGGAACAATTTGAGTGGGGATGAGGGATTTATTATGTGTGGGGACAATTTGAGTGAGGATAGGGGGATTTATTATGTGTGGGGAGAATTTGAGTGGGGATGGGGGATTTAATCTGTGGGGGGATATTTGAGGACACAAAATGAAGAGCAAAGGTGGAGATGGGGAAACAGTATGGGGAAATGGGGGCATGTATGAGGAAACTACTGGGGAATGGGGGGCATGTATGAGGAAACAGTACTAGGCAATGGGGGCATGTATGAGGAAACAGTATTGGGGAATGGGGGGCATGTATGAGGAAACAGTATGGGGGAATGGGGGGCATGTATGAGGAAACAGTACTAGGCAATGGGGGGCATGTATGAGGAAACAGTACGGGGGAATGGGGCATGTATGAGGAAACAGTACTGGGGAATGGGGGGCATGTATGGGCAATGGTTGGCATGTCTGAGGAAACAGTACGGGGGATGGGTGCAGGCAGTATGGGGAGCGAACGGGGGAATGTATGCGGGCACAGTATGAGTAGCGATGTGAAAAATGTATGTGGACAGAGTACGGGGAGTGAGGGTGATGGGATGTGTGCAGACACAGTATGGGGAGTCAAGTGCACAGGCAGTTTAGAAAGCGAGGGGGTAAATATATGAGGAGACAGTATGGTGAACAGGAGGGATGTGAGAGGAGACAGTATGAGGAGGGAGGGGAATAGTGTGATGAGACAGTATGGGGGGAGAAAAGTGAGTGGGCACAGAATAGAGACTTGAGTAGTGGGTTTGTAGCATGGGGGACAGTGTAAGGGCAGAGCCAGGAGCGGACAGTATACCAAGGAGGGGGATTGTGATGAGAGAGTACAGTATAAATACTGGGCCCATAGAGGGGGACACAGTATGAGAGGACAGTGGGAAGAGGGGGCCGGTATGGAAAGGAGAGGTCAGTGTAAAGAGCATGTACCATAAGAGTGACAGTGTGGGGGTCATGTTTTGTGCAGACAATTTAGTGAGGGGCAATATTTCAGTCAGGAGCATTATAATGACACGTGTATCTTTAAGGGCGTCATGTGGAGATTTTCTGCAAAAGAGCGGAGAAGATGGAGGTCTGCAGAGACCGCTGTGGATGAGAAAACTCATCATGGGATCTGGACAAGATGAAGAAAAGGAGAACGGCTCCAGAGGCGACGTCATCTATCAGGTACCTGGATGTAAATGTTATTTGTGATACTAACTAACTCTCATGTTTTATTTATGTTAGGAGCATTAAAGGGGATGTCCAGGTTTGTAATGAGTCTGCAGTCATTCTATGTGTCTTTAGACTTCTGACTTCTCACAGTGCACCCTGCACGCTGTCAGGATTCTCTCGTGCTGGCGATTTTTACATACATGTGGTCACATGCTGACTAGACATGTGTGGCCTCACTCAATGAAAATGAACTGAGCGAGGCCAGGCACGTCTAGTCAGAAGTATACAAATCACATGCTTGTGCTGACATGACTGTCCACCGGCCAGGGAGAATCATAAAAATGTGCAGTGCATGCGTTGTGAGAATTCAGAAGCTGCGATGTCAGGATTCAGCTCTGCAGGTTCCAGTAGTCGTCACATGGACACTTCACTCACATGCGACTTTCACACTTATGGTCAGATGACAACGAGCTTCTCTTCTGCTTCTCTCTGCTTTTCACTGAACATTGAGAGCTTGTAGGTACATGACTAATTGTGCAAATCGCATGTGTTTGCCGGGGGGGGCAAAATGAATTCTTACCCCGGGTACAAGAAAACCGACATTCACCTCTGCCGGTATGCTACTGTGAGCGGTGATTACCGGGTCTGGTGGAGGGATGTATGTGCGCAGTGCAGCACAGGTAGTGAGGCAGGGACTGAGGGTGTGTACAGAGAGAGAATGGAGACCCGGAGACTGTCCTTCCCTGTCTACGCCGTAGCCTGAAGCCCTCATTATCATAGGAATATGTCAGTTAATAAATTATTTTTCTAAAGCTTTCTAATGTAGTTTTAGGTCAGGGAGGGATGGTTAAGGATGAGCTAGCAAGGTGCAGGGACAGGTAGTGATGGCTACTTGCGGACATGTGCGGCATTTGCGGTTTTGCACTTGCGGTGAGACAAAAAAACACTGCTAGCAGTGTTTTTTTCCATTGCTGCAAGTACCGCATTTGCTGGATCGCAGCAAAACCGCACATGTCCGCAACTCCCATAAGGAATGAATGAGGCCGTACACAGTGTTGCCGTAAGTGATCCGTTACGCGACAGATGCGGAAAAACTGCCGAATCTGCTGCAAAAGGCTACTTTCACGTCAGCGATTTATGGCAAAGTCACTGCCGATAGTGTCATACTCACCAATGGGGGAGGCAGCACTAACAGTGCCTAGGGCAGCAGAAAATTTAAATACGGCCCTGGTTATGCATAATCCTGTCTGGAACCCGACTAGTGGACCCGGCCTTGCTCCATACATTTGTATGGAGCAAGGCCGTGCTTTGACTAGGGGCACGCCTCTACAGTAAACTTTTTTTTTTTTTTATGGAACTAATCTTGAACGTATCTAATGAGTTTACACACAGGTTATAACCTTATCTTTGCCCACATAGCCCCCTTTTACAGTGTATGGACTAATTTGATACAACTATTATACTCTTTATTGATTGATTATTGTACACTTGTTGGTTCTCATGTTTTTTATTGCCTTTCTATACTCCTGTGAGCTCATCATTTTGACTTATCTGATATTATTATTGAGATGCTTTTGCATAGATTTTTTGCTCTACTTTGAGCTTCATTAGATCTTATATTTTGTGAAGTGTTTACCAATAATTTAGTCTTTTAACCCCTTAATGACAGCCAATACGTCTTTTAACTGACCTGACATATAAGAGAATAGCCTCCCCATACAGTTGACAATCCAGCAGCTGTCGGCTGTACACTATAGCTAACAACTTGCTGTATCAGCCACGATCAGTGTTTGCACCGTCCAAATCTGTTTAACCCCTTAGATGCTGCTGTAAATAGTGACTACATCATTATAAATGGTTAACAGAGTGTGGGGGCTTCTTCTTTATCCCAATTGGTGCCCTCAGATCATGATTTTGTGGTCCTGATGTTTGCCATGGCAATTCATGACCAAATAGTGGCCTTAGAGACTGACATCTCTAGTAATCTGTTCAGAAGTTAGCGGCATTTAGGTAATAAAAATGCACATTTTCATTTCTGTCATACCACTTTGCATTAATTCCTGTAAAGCACCTGAAGGGTTAATAATCTACCTGACAGCAGTTTTCAATATAGCTTCAAGGTAAAGGGACAGCGCTCCAGTCGGGTGTTTAAGGTCCAAAAATCTTTATTCCAGCCATGATGAAAAGATTAACAGCAACGTTTCGACCGTGCAATCGGTCTTTTTCAAGCATACACCAGAGTGTTTGGGGCCGTCTTAAATAGTGTGGACACCACGCAGGGAGCCAATCACCATTACAGACCCGCCCCCTTAACCATATAATATATACAAATAATAAAAACAATCCCAAAAGGGACATCAAACATATGTGCAATTGTGCATCGCATAAAACTAAGACATCGCCATATAGGTACATGCATTTAATAGCGCACAATAGTTCAAAGATATGCCGTTCATCTTCTGATTTTCATGCAATTATACGCTGTATATTCGTCTCCATAGTAATGGATCACCAATAGGGGGCACTTCCTGTGTGCTTCTGAACACTCATGTCCACTGGCGCCATGTTCCACATTTGGCCAATCAAATTAACCGGTATACTATGTGCGGCACAGCGTCTCCAATTAAGTTGATTCTGTCAGGAGGAATGTACTTACGCTTATACGCCACAAGCTCCTATAGGGTCCCTGCACCGAACGGCAGATGCGGGCATCCGTCATGGAGTGCAGGCGTCAGCGCTCCACGTCATAGCCACGCCCATCACATGATCGGGATGGAGCCGCAGCTTAACGCGAGGCGTCTCTGCATAATGGTCTCTTTGAACTATTGTGCGCTATTAAATGCATGTACTTATATGGCGATGTCTTGGTTTTATGCGATGCACACTTGCACATATGTTTGATGTCCCTTTTGGGATTGTTTTTATTATTTGTATATATTATATGGTTAAGGGGGCGGGTCTGTAATGGTGATTGGCTCCCTGCGTGGTGTCCACACTATTTAAGACGGCCCCAAACACTCTGGTGTATGCTTGAAAAAGACCGATTGTACGGTCGAAACGTTGCTGTTAATCTTTTTATCATGGCTGGAATAAAAAATTTTGGACCTTAAACACCCGACTGGAGCGCTGTCCCTTTACCTTGAAGCTGTTAAGATATCCGGGAAGGGTTCCCTGGACGTGGAACGAGCGCCCTATGAGAGTGAGTGCTGTCAGCCTTCCTTTACTTTATGAGCAGTTTTCAATATGTCAGGGGGTGCTGTTTTTAAAATGGTATAACGTTTGGGGGTTTCCCAATATATGAGACCCCTTAAGTCGCTTCAAATATGGTTAAGTCCCTAAAAAATAAATTTAGTAAATTTCCTTGAAAAAATGATGAATTGCTGCTACATTTTTAAACCTCCTAAAATGCTAACAAAATAAAAGAACATTTTACAAATGGTGCTGATGTAAATCCGACATGTGGGAAATGTTATTTATTAATGGTTTTCTGTGGTATGACAATCTGGATTAAATGGATAATCATTCAAATTTTGAAAATTGCTAATTTTTTAACATTTTTCTCAAATTTTTGATATTTTTTATAAATAAACACAAAACATATTGACCTAAATTTACCATTATCATAAAGTATAATGTGTCACGAAAAAAAAGGTCTCAAAATCACTGGGATTTGTTGAAGCGTTGCAGAGTTATTACCACATAAATTGACACTGGTCAGATTTCAAAAATTTGGCTCCGTCACTAAGGGGTTAATAGGACCGCACAGGGCAGACCACCGTTGAGTGAGTGTGTCATTTGCGCTAATCCTAGGGTGCCAACCTCCGTGGTAAGGTTGTGCTGGGTTAGGGCCATACAGGGAAAGCTGCAGTATTTTCTTTCTGGGCATTGTCCTGATATATGTGCAATTGTTGGGGCTATACTTGAAGATTTTGTATCTTGTATCTTGATTATATCTAATTATTTTTCTTTGCTGTATTGGTTTAACGTTTTTAATAATTGTTCTAATAAAGGTTCATTTTTCAGGGGTATTTTTTTAAGCTGTGTACAGCATGTTGCCAAGGAGACTGACCACCAAACCCTGGCCATGTATGTGCAGTAGTAACGTTCCAGGCTTCAGAGGGGTTATCTAAAACATAGCTGAGTTTAATATGATACTCTTTTTATTCTGAAAAACGCTAAGCATTTTCTAATCTCCTAAAATAGAATTTCAACCCTTTCTTCTTGCTATTGGTCTTTTTTTTCTGACACCCCATGACGTTTTATTTGAATCTCCCAGCATACAGTGGGGACTCTCAAATGAGACATCATCGGGAAGGGGGGGGGGGGGGGGAGGGGGACAGGTGCTGTGGTCACTACCGTAGCTGCTGCCTCCACCCTGAAATGGACCATAAGGGAAGACTCTTTCAGGGGCTGGGCTATTTTCTGCTATTACTGAGCTGGTTTTCAGTACTGACACATGCTCTGTATGCTGCCCCTGATCAACACTGTGTTCATGTCATTACGCACTAACCACGCACGTCCTTGTCAGCTCTAAAGGGAAGTGACGAGCCAGCAAGAGATTTTACCAGCTCGACACTTCTCTTAATAGCCGGGGCGGGAGGACATTGTCAAAGCTCAATGTATGTAACACATTGGCGACCGGGGATACCATATTGAGATTCAAATGAAATGTGATCAGTTGTAAGAAAAAAAAATGATGTTAGAGAGGGAAGGATAAGAATTGTTTTTTTTTTAAAGTTAATTAGAAATGTGCTTAGTTTTTTACATTAAGTAGAAAATCATAACAAATTCAGTTAGGTTTCAGACAACCTCTTTAACTCCTGAGATCATATCTGTCTAGCCCATTGATTTCTATACAGCATTCACCTACCTCTCCTACAGCTCCTGACCTGTTATCAGTCTTGTAGGATCCCTATCCTCTGAACCCCACCAGCACACAGCTTCCATTGCACTTCTAATCATGGCTCTCACTTACCCTTTCCATGTGCTTGTTCAAATATATATGCAAGAATAGATAACCGTTTAGACTCAGAACACTGACACATGGTTAATGTGTTGTACCAGGAGAATCTACTGGCCAGACATAGTTGGAGGGCCTACCCCCCAAGCAACAAGTAATGAAACTGGAGAGTTTTGTGGTGTTGAAAACACAACTCTAATATCCCTTTAAAGGTAAAGCACGATTTGAGACCAGGTCAGTGATTGTTTTTTGCTTTGCCTGCAGGTACATTATATATTACATGAAATGGTGATGGGTGGTATGGTCCTGGAGACAAATATGAATGAAGTTGTTGCCCAGGTTGAAGCCCAAAACAAATTGGAAAAATCAGAGGTGAGTTTCTATGAAGAACAGCAAATACTTTTCATATTGCGATTTTGATATCCACCTTTGGCGACGTTTATTTTTTACTTGCATGTAAAGAGTTTGCCTTTAACGGTTCTTTGTGTCTTTTCACGTTGAACTCTTATTTGGTCATAGATCAGCTTAGGAGAGTTCCGAAAAAGACAGGTACGAGTTACAACCTCCCTCTCAAAAATTCCTAGTGGGCTGACTTGACAATTTTTTCAGATAACATATTCTGCAGCCAGTGAGTAGAAGGCAATCACTGCACAAAATTTTCATGAAACCCAATTGCAAAAATGATCTTTAGCCACAGTTACACGCATTTAAAGGAACCTGCCACTTTCTTCATGCTGCCCAAACTGCAGGCAACATGAATTAGGGCCTGGCTGTAAGATTGCTGCCAGGTATATATTGAGTGTTTCAGAGAAAACATACTTTTTAAATATATTCTCTCAGCATGGCTGCAGGTAGTTAAGTGTCTCAATATAGGAGAGACCTGTCAATCAACTCTAGCAGTGCTGTGAAGAGCCGGCCATGGGTGGAGCTGGACTAGTCTCGTCTCTGCCTTTGTTCTCCAGGTGATTGCCAGGTCTCTCCCCATCGCGAGACACATTTCAGTCACCTGCGGCGGCATTGGGAAAAGCTTCTCCTGTGTCTATATATTGTCTCTGAACCTCTGGAGTGTTCTAGAGAGGGATATATGTCTGCAGTTGTGCTGCCAGCTGCTTGTGTAGCACGAATCATGCAACAGGTTCCCTTTGTGTAGGAAAAATAGAATTTCTCAGTCCCCCATGACAGCACCACAGAGAGAGGGGATCCGCCCTTCAGGGACAGGAAACCTACAGGATAAAAAGGGCAGTACCTCTCCCCTGCATCAGTTTTGGTTTCCTGTCCCTGATGGGAAACCTGCTAGGATGGTACCTGAAGTGTTCCAAAGCCAGTCCGAGTCCTGGCAGCGGGGATGCCCCTGTTACAGCTGGTGCGGTGGTGTCTGAAGCCACCACTGCTGAGACCGAGGGGTTTGGAGCGTGAGCAGGGGGAGCGCAGCCGCCACTCTGGATAGGAGATAGGGGCTACCACGATTGGACGCGCACGAGGAGTTCCAAGATGGCGCCGACACTGGAAATGATAACAAACTTCCGGTTTGGGGCGGGCGCGTGTGCATTGAGTACATGAGGTTTACCAAGATGGCCGCCGCCCCGGATCTATATACAGCATTTCGGGGTCATTTGGCGTGCGCATGCGCAGAGAAGAGGATAAGGGGAAAAACAAAGATTGCGCTTCCTCAGCGACGCAGCCACAGGGGAGGGGCTAATAAGCACAAATTTTTAAAAAGCGGTAGATATAAGGAGCTCCTTGCTGCATGCCATCCTAAGGGTACACCATGGAAGACAGCGACCAGCAGCTCCAACCGCCGCAGCAGCAACTGCGCCACCACCAACGGACAAAACCAGATATACAGAAAAAACGAACTCCTGATGGCACCCTGAGTTCTAGGTCCAGCAGCCTTTCCACACAGCGCAGCAAAAGCTCCCACGTGCTTAAACAGCTACCAACTACGGACCCTACTCTACAGGAACCTACCCCTCCTCCAGAACCGGTACCTGTGGTTGCATCAGATTGGTGAGTGATCTTCGTGAAAGTTCGCTATTGTAATTGGGGTTCCCTCTTCTCCGTTTATCTTAGCCAAGGAAAAGATTGGGGAAAACAAAACACAGAACCTGCCCCTTGTGCGAAAAAGCTTTACCGCAATCCTGGGATAAGAAGTTGTGTGACTCCTGTATAGGACGAGTCCTCTGTGAGGAAACCCCAAATTTTGATTCTGAGTTACGATCCATAATTAAGTCAGAGGTAGAAACTGACTTAAAGGAGGGGGGAAATTAAAAGGAAGGAACATATTGCCTACCCTCACTGTGAGGGTATGTGCACACGTTCAGGTTTTTTCACGATAAAAATGCGATAAAACCGCATTAGAAACTGCAGACATATGCATCCTATCATTTAGAATGCATTCTGCAATTTTTGTGCACATGATACGTTTTTTTCCACAAAAAAAACGCATCGTGGTAAAAAAAAGCAGCATGTTCATTAATTTTGCGGTTTTTTCACGTTTTTCCCGCTATTCTATGCATTTGGAAAAAACGCATCAAAAACGCGAAAAAAAACCGCATGCGGATTTCTGGCAGAAATGTCAGGTTTTTGTCAGGAAAATTTCTGCCAGAAATCGTGACGTGTGCACATAGCCTGATTCTTCCAGCTCCGAGAGTAGAGACTCAGATACACAGGACTCCTCCTTCTCCTCCTCAGATAATGAGAGTGGAGGTCGTCATTGCTTCCCCCTAGATGAAGTCACACTTGTAAAGGCAGTAAGGTCTACTGTGGGGGTGTTGGACCCTCGTCCTGACAAAGTGGTCCAAGATATAATGTTTGGAGGACTAGGTCAAAAACAGCGTAGAGGTTTTCCCCTTAATGAGAACATCCAAGCCTTAATTAAAAAGGAGTGGGAAAAACCAGAGAGAAAGAACTCATCGGTTAAAAGAAAATATCCCTTTGAAGAGGAGGCTTCTACTTCATGGGATAAAGCCCCCAAACTCGACGTTGCGGTAGCTAAAACTACCCTTTGAGGACATGGGAACTCTGAAAGATCCTCTTGATTAAAGAGCAGATGCTTTCCTTAAAGGGGCCTGGGAATCGGCAGGGGGATGTTTAAGACCAGCCATAGCAGCTGCTTGCACGTCGCGATCCCTAATGATTTGGGTTGACAGCTTAAAAAAACAGCTGAGGGATGGGGTGCCTAGGAATAAAGTATTAGAGTCTATCCCTATGACAAGAGGAGCGGCGGCTTTTTTGGCAAATTCTTCAGCCGACTCAAATAAACTAGCATCTAAATCTGCAGCCCTTTCAAATGCGGCCCGGAGGACATTATGGCTAAAGAGTTGGCCAGGTGACCTACAAACTAAACAAAATCTTTGCTCAATCCCATGTGAGGGCAAGTTTCTTTTTGGAGAGACTCTGGATGATATCTGGCAGAAAGCAGGTGACAAGAAAAAAGGGTTCCCTTACCTGGCCCCACCATTCACTAAACGGCCCTTTCGGAATAGGAAATATTTTAGGAAAAAACCACTGAGGGAGCAGAGCAGATGGGATGAAGGGAAAAGAAGAGACAAGGGGTTCCTTTTTGGTAATTCCTCACGGGATAGGAAATCCCCCCCCCCCCCCAAGTGACAACTCCTCCAGGGTGGGAGGGAGATTATCTCAGTTCCTCCCGGCCTGGGAGAAAATTTCAACTAGCCCTTGGATGCTAACCTTAATAAGGTTGGGGCTTCGAATAGACTTTCTATCCCTACCTCCCCAAAACTATGTTGTAACGCCACTGAGGTCCTCTCCTCAACAACAAGAAGCCCTAGAACTGGAAATTATAAAACTGATAGACAAAGCTGTCATCCAGGAAGTCCCCCCTCTGGAGAGAGGGATGGGATTTTACTCCCCATTATTTCTAGTTCCCAAGCCGGACGGGTCCTTCAGAACAATAATAAACTTACGGAAGTTAAACACTTATGTAAGGAACCAGAGATTCAAAATGGAGTCAATAAAGTCAACGATCAAAAACCTGTTTCTAAACTGTTTCATGATAGTACTGGATCTCAGCGACGCGTATTACCACATCTCCATTCACAAGAAGTGTCAAAAATTCCTCAGACTAGCAGTGGTAATGAAAGGAGAGATAAGGGAATACCAATACAGAGCTCTTCCCTTTGGCATATCAATTGCACCCCGCATATTTACCAAACTGATAGCAGAGATGATAGCCCATCTGAGAGAGAAAGACATTTTGATAGTCTCAAATTTGGACGACTTTCTGATTGTGAGCAACTCGACCCAACTCTGCCGTCAACAATGCTACAGAGTGATAGATACTCTAAAAAATTTAGGATGGCTACTAAACCTTAAAAAATCAAAACTAGAACCAACCAGAGTTCAGGAATTTTTGGGTCTCATCTTGGACTCTATTTCTCAACAATGTCGCCTCCCAGTCCAGAAAAGGCAAAAGATAATAAATCAAGTGTCAGAAGCTCGTTAAAAACCCTTCCATGACTCTGAGAAAGGCGATGTCATTACTGGGGTCCCTCTCTGCTTGCCTTCCAGCAGTTCAGTGGGCACAACTCCACACGAGACATCTCCAGTGGGACATTCTGAGAAACCAGGTTATACTAAGGGGACGTTTAGAAAGTCACATGACTCTTAAGTTTATCTACTATTCATTCCCTAGCTTGGTGGATGGATCCCAACAACCTGTCAAAAGGGATTCCCTGGGTGATAGAGGTATCTCGGATAGTTACCACAGATGCAAGTCCCACAGGGTGGGGAGCTCATTTAGACAACAGGGTCACTCAGGGGGTATGAACAGGTCAATAACACGGGGCTTCCTCAAACTGTGGGCAGTGAGTCGTGCATTACTGTTTTTCCTAAACAAATTACAAGGGCATCATGTCCGAGTATTTTTGGACAACAGAGTAGTGGTAGGCTACCTAAACCACCAGGGGGGACCAGGTCTCAAGCACTAATGAAAACCATCTCTGAAATTTTCAGCCCAGTAGAGAACAACTTCCTATCCCTTTCTGCCCTACATATAAGAGGAGTAGAGAACCAGAAAGCGGACTTCCTTAGCCATACCCAATTAAAACACAGAGAATGGTCTCTAAATCAGTACATCTTCGACAAAATTACAGATCTGTGGGGAATCCCTGTAATAGACCTCTTTGCCAATATGCACAACAGAAAAGTGAAAACCTTTTGTTCCCTAGACCCCAGGGGGAACCCTCAGGCCGTAGATGCATTCACGATTCCTTGGACACAGAGTCTTGCGTATGCAAGAGTATTAGGGTACCGTCACACTATACGATTTACCAACGATCACGACCAGCGATACGACCTGGCCGTGATCGTTGGTAAGTCGTAGTGTGGTCGCTGGAGAGCTGTCACACAGACAGCTCTCCAGCGACCAACGATGCCGAGGTCCCCGGGTAACCAGGGTAAACATCGGGTTACTAAGCGCAGGACCGCGCTTAGTAACCCGATGTTTATCCTGGTTACCAGCGTTAAAAAAAAAACCCAAAACAGTACATACTTACATTCCGGTGTCTGTCCCTTGCCGTCTGCTTCCCGCACTCACTGACTGCCGGCCGTAAAGTGAAAGCACAGCACAGCGGTGACGTCACCGCTGTGCTCTGCTTTCACTTTACGGCCGGCAGTCAGTGAGTGCGGGAAGCAGACGGCAAGGGACCTGACGGACACCGGAATGTAAGTATGTACTGTTTGTTTTTTTTTACATTTACGCTGGTAACCAGGGTAAACATCGGGTTACTAAGTGCGGCCCTGCGCTTAGTAACCCGATGTTTACCCTGGTTACAAGCGAACGCATCGCTAGATCGGTGTCACACACACCGATCTAGCAATGACAGCGGGAGATCCAGCGACGAAAGAATGTTCCAAACGATCTGCTACGACGTACGATTCTCAGCAGGATCCCTTATCTTAATATCGCTGGAACGTCACGAATCGTACCGTCGTAGCGATCAAAATGGCACTGTGTGACGGTACCCTTAGAGTAGAAACTAACTTGTCCGAAAATCCTCTTTCCTTCAATAGTGACCTCTCAAATTCCACGCTGTCAAGTGGAGATTCTCTGAGGGTGGAACACCGGTCCCTGTGATAGGAGGTCCGGAAGAACCCAGGGATCGGTGACCGATAACATCCTCAGCCAGGAGAACCAGGTCCTCTTGGGCCAGAAGGGGGCTATTAGGATGAGCCTGGACCTGTCCTCCCTGACTTTTCGCAGAACTGCTGAGATGAGGATAGTTGGAGGAAAAGTTAGGGTTTTCGGACAAGTTAGTTTCTACTCTAATGAAAAGTAGAAAGTTCCGTGACCACAAAAATCTATGGCAAAACCTGGAAAAAATTTTTGTCCACCTCCGGGGTAAGATTACAAGATGGAGTCCCAGTTGCTGAAATATTAGAATTTCCACAAAAGGGTTTAGATCTAGGCCTTTCAGTAAGTACCTTAAAAGTACAGATAGCAGCCCTAGGAGCATTGTACTGTGAAAACATAGCGGCCAACCCTTGGGTAACACGGTTTGTCAGAGCAGCCGCAAGCTCTAGACCAGTAACTATACATACGTTACCAGCCTGGGATTTAAATCTAGCCTTGTCAGCTTTAACAGAATCCCCGTTTGAGCTTATAGAATCAATACCCCTTAAAATTGTATCACTTAAAACTGCCCTCCTAATAGCCCTAACATCGGCCCGCAGAATAAGTGATCTCCACGCCCTGTCTGCAAACCCTCCGTTTACACAAATCCTGGATGATAAGGTTGTACTAAAAACAGACCCTGCCTATCTACCAAAAGTAGTGTCCACATTCCATAGGTCTCAGGAAATAATCCTTCCTTCCTTCTGTCTGTCCAGACCCTAGAAATAAGAAAGAAGAAAAGTTCCACACATTAGATGTGAGAAGGTGTCTAGTTCAGTATATAAATTCCACCCAGCAGCATAGGAAGGAAGGGTCTCTTTTTATCTGCTTCCAGGGACCCAGGAAAGGGCTCAGAGCCTCTAAAGGCACTATAGCTCGATGGGTAACAGACGCGATAGCCTTGGCATACTCATCCACTGGGAACGGCGTTCTGAAGGGACTGAAGGCCCACTCTAGAAGGGCTATGGCGACTTCCTTGGCCGAAAGGTCGGAGGTACCATTAGATCAAATCTGTAAGGCGGCCACTTGATCATCACCTTCAACCTTTTTTAGACACTACCGCTTAGACCTAGCCTCTTCATCTGACCTAACCTTCGGAAGAAGGGTTCTGCAGGCTGTGGTCCCTCCCTAAGCAATAATCTCTGCAATTCTCTCTGGTGCTGTCATGGGGGACTGAGAAAAGCATAGTTACTCACCGATAACGGTATTTCTCAGAGCCCATGACAGCACTTGCTTATTTACCCCCCTCATCACGTGTGCAGTGAGCACATTGTTTTGTATGACGTGTGTTTTTTCTATATAGACACGGTGTTCACTTGTTAAGCAATATGATAAAATTGTATATTTTTTATTGTCACAAACCTGGAGGTCCTCCGGTGCTCTGTAAACCAAACTGATGCAGGGGAGAGGTACCGCCCTTTTATCCTGTAGGTTTCCTGTCCCTGAAGGGCGGATCCCCTCTCTCTGTGGTGCTGTCATGGGCTCTGAGAAGTAATGTTATCGGTAAGTAACTATGTTTTTTCCCCAAAGGTGGACAACCCATTTAATAATAAAGTGCTATCACTTTTTTTATTAGCCAGAAAAGGTGTTTAGATATTGGCTTTGTGTTGCTTGGCTTTGCTACATATTGAGATGATATGTAGTCCTAAACAATAGAGAGAATAGTATAAATCATTGTTCCACTGAACATTAAAATACAAGCACTGTGTGATAATCCACTTTTTGCAGAGATTTAGTAATAGGATTTTTAATAATAGAAAATTAATTTTCCAGTTATTTCCATTTTTCACTATGCATATTACACATTTGTGAGCAATATACAGATGATATGTTTGATATCTTCACCGAGATCTCCTGAGCATTATTACTCCGTGTCTTGTGTCTGGGATGGGCCAGATCTCGGGTATGAGAGGAGCTGCACATTGTGAGACTAGGTAGTAATACTAGGGAAAGTTCATGACTTCTCTTTCTAGAATCTGCTGGAATTTGACTTCAGTTATCTATAATGGACATTACAGATTAAACTACTTCCGTAGATAATGTGTCATCACGGACAGCTAAATAGAACACAACGTGTTTTGGGTAGAGTGAACCAATTCATTGTCCTTATCTGCATCTATTCAATTACTTCTGTATTTATAAAATATGTGGTTATATCATTGTGTGTTGTATCATAAATTTCTGGTACAATTTACTCTGTTCTATTCTTTATGATGGACATTAACAGTGCCCTGATTATCTGACTTAGCTTGTCAGATGCAGCTGTCTATGTGGATTCCAAAAGATTAGTACAACTCGGAGATCCCTTATTTTATTTATTTATTTTTGTGAACCTTTTTTTTGTAAATTAAAACCAGTCTTTTCTTGCAGTCAGGGTGCTAATCTACAGGTTAATAACTTTTCAAACATATGTGGCTGTTAGATGTGATGTTTGATAGCAGGGAGAAAATTAAGTTATGTTCTCCCTGCAGCCGCTCACTTCCTGTCTAGTGGGCGACATCACCAGCATTGAGCCGTCCGTGCTTTCTACAGTGTGCTGTGATCGGTCTTCCTGAAACAAAAGAAGAACTAAATATACAAATGCTATGGAATCAACATATGCAAAAAGTTTTATTGCAAATAACAAAACAGTGACACAGGTCATAAAAAATAATAAATAAGGCTAACACCTATCCTCATTCCCCAAATAAAATCGGTCTTCCTGCTTCTTGAGTGACAGCCTTCTCTGCACATGCGCTGCATGCAAGATGTCATACAAGGGGCAGGGAGAGAGATCACAGCCCTAGTGCTACCTGGATGACTGAAGGCAAACAGCTGCAGGGAGAATATACAGGAACTTAATTTTTGCCTTGCAGCCAAACATCATATTGGCCTATCGAATATTTTGTAAAAGACCATCACTAGGGCTGCTGGTAAATACCATTTTTTATGGTAACTGGTTCCTTTTAAGCTTGAGATTGACATTCAAATATAAGAAGAGTTATTCAACCACATTAAGTAATGAACTTAAAAAGAGGGTGTCAAAAGACCATAATGAAATATTAAAATCATTGAGGGATCCTTGTTGACAGGTCTTTAATAAAGCTATAACATCCTGAGTTTTATGCTACATGACACCATCTGGCCTAAAATTGAAAAGCCACATGCTGGGGCTTTTTTACCCATGTTACTTATTAGCCTTAGATGTTTACAGTTTATAGAACTTTATACAATATAGATCTTTATACAATCAAAACTCAGGATAAAAGCATAATAAGCAAATACCCTGCAAAAAAGAAATGAATAGCAGTAGTGCAGGAATATAATATAGGGCTCTTAGTTGACATACGGTAATTTTAATTAAACAAAAACAACATAAAAGCCACCCCACCTAGTCACTGTGACCCTGTTCGGGACGGAGTGTGTCAAAAGACCAAAATGAAACATTAAAATAATTGATGGATTCTTGTTGACAGGTCTTAAAAAAGCTACATCCCCAGGTTTATGTAAACGACACCATCTGGCCTAAAATTGGAAAGCCACATGTTGGTGCTTCTATACCCATGTTACCTATTAGCCTTAAATGTTTACAGATTATAGGCCCTCTCTATACAGTGTCCATTGAGATCAATCATATAGTGCATATGTCATGGCGGTAATTAGCTTGTGTTCCCGGCACCGTGTTACTGCGTTTGCTGCTCTGCATGGCCGCCACTCTTGAGTCCAAGCAGCACTACCAACTCTACTACTTATCCCTGATTTATCCACATGGCTATTGGAGGCAAGGCCAGATCCTGCTGGAATTTAACCCTGCTGTGTCCTCCAGGGTCTGGACTCCCCAGCCAATCGCCATAGAGCAGGTGCTATATTAGGCAGCTCTCTCCTCCACACCTGTACCTGAGCTTGGGTTCCAGTTTACCTCTATGCCCCGTCAAGGTGTTCTGTTGTTTATACCTTCTGTTACTGACCAAGCTTGTGTTCTTCTCCTGTCTGTTCTCTCCGCTCCTGACCTTGGCTTTGTATCCTGAACTTATATTGTCTGCCCCAACCCCGGACCGTCTAACTATGGTTCCTTCTGTACCTTGCATACATGCTCTGATCTGTGGGTCAAATGCTGCAGGCATAGAGACTGCCCTGGAGTGGCACCTTGTGGCTATCCCATGGCCAAAGCTATTCCTCGCCATTAGAGGTGCTAGTGAAGACCATGTAGCCACATAGTCATGCTCCTCCAGGGAAAGTCCAGCCAGTGACCCAGGGTCCACAACCACCAGTCTTTCAGCATGTGCATGTATCTAATTTTAGCTAGTACAGGCTGGTTTCCAGCAGGACACTCACTGTGTTTTTTTTGCCCTAAGAGGGCATGCATATACGAGTGGTGCATATTGTAGAACTCTTTAGTTATGATTTGATTGGACACATTTGACTGTTTTAAGATTTGTTAATATTTCAAATACTTGCTATATACATTTATAGTCCCGTTGCAGCAGGGTGTCAGTGTGGATAGTATTATTGTCCTGCAGTCAAGGTACAAATCAGACATGGCACAACACCTGCTTTGAACTTGTATGTTATTCCATTGTTTGTGTGGGTTTCGTCTGGTTACTGTGGATCCCTCTCAGTATACAGGTGACTGTATAGAGTTGAAAATGGTTTGTAGCAGAAAAAAAGAAAATACAGTTCACAAAAAGCTAAAAAGAATATTTTCTGTCTTCCTTTTTGTAGCAGTTTTTGCAACAAAACTTAAAATAAGCCAATACCTATATTTTTAGTCTGTCTGCAGAGAGCTGTGCCAGGAGGGGCGGAGGGCTGTACATGCAGGAGTATTGGTGTTTGCGGGAAGGGGGCAGAAGCTGTGTGTAACAGCAGGAGCAGGGGGAGCTCTGCAGAATGTAGCCCAGCCTACACAGCAAGCCACACCCGCCCATCAATTTTCAGAGCTCTGGAACTCGGGGAGAATTTGACTTGATATCACAGGAAGTTAGGGGATTCTCTGCCAAAGATCATGTGGAGACTAGGAGAGCAGCTCAGGTTACAGAAAGATTTGAGAAATTGTAAGGGTTAATCACAGTTTACTGTATTGTCGGAGATTTCTGATTTAATATATAATCTGCCCAGTAGAGGGCAGCAGCGAGAGGCCATAGTTGGAGCGTGGGGGTTTTTGGTGGTTGGTGGGCGGTTGGGAGGAATTGAAGTAAAGTACGAGTGGAAGTGAAGCTGCTGATCCTTGGAAAAAGTCTGGATAGGGTGGTGAAAGTCTGCATCTGTTGGTGACTCTAGGACGCGTTGTTCGGTTTCACATTAGCCGAGTCTTTGAGGACAACCAAGTACACAGCATCTTGGGCTAGGCAACATGGGGCCTTATGTCTAAGGACTTGGGGAAGCCCTGTGTTGGAGAGATGGGCATTCCCTAAGAGTTTCAAGACGGCGTTTCTGATTATTCGGGACTCAGCCCAGCAATGACCCTTCTACTTCAGTTTCAGAACATACCGGTACCATCTTACATCTGAATATATATCCTCATATACATGAATATATGTGCATATATAAATAACCATATAGAGGTCCAGTTAGGAGAAAAGGCCTCTTCTGTAAGAGACGCTTTGAAAACTGCTACGAGTAGGTGATTACTAAAGTACTGACACAATAGTGAAGTTTTATTGATTTATGCATAGAAAGGGTTAATCATGTTGTGTTTTGCTCTCTTATAACTGCTAATTGTGTTTTAAGTGTACCTGCGTATACTCTTTATCGGTGTTGTTGAGAGGAACAGCTGTCATTGTATTTGTTACTAATACACTGGATAACGACCATCCTTTCCTTTTTCCTTTTTTTAAATAAACTGGTAAGATAATATACCGTATTTTTCGCTTTGTAAGATGCTCCGGATTATAAGGCACACCCCAATTTTTTAGGATAAATATAGGAAAAAAAACTTTTTAATAAAATGGTGGTGCTTCTTATAATCCATGCATCTTATTGCTTACCGGGGGTGGTGGCTGCGGAGAAGCAGGGTCCCAGGGTCACTGCTGGAGGAGGCAGGTGTGGAGCGTTGCTGCAGGCTGGGATGAGGGGGTATGCAGGTGTCCTGTGCTGTGGGGGGCTCCTGTGCTGCGGGGGGGCCCTGTGCTGCGGGGGTGTCTCCGGTGATACTGGCGTCTCCGGTGCTGCGGGGTGGGGCTCTGCCAACATTTTGTGAAAGGTCTGAGCCCCCCCGGCAGTTCGTCCATGGTTTTCTGTACGGTGGACTTCGGGAAAATGGCCTCAGGGAGGCGGCGCATGCGCAGATGGAGTTTTCGGGACCAAGATCTCGAGAGATGAGATCTCAGTGCTGAAATCTCATCTCCCAAGATCTTGGTCCTGAGATCTCTATTTTCCCAAGATCAACAGTACAGAAAAGCATGGACAAACTGCCGGGGGGGCTCTGGCCTTTCACAAAATGTCAGCAGAGCCCCCCTGCAGCGCCGAGACACCAGCATCACCCTGGGCAGCGGCGGCGGACACCCCCTCATCCCAGCCTGTAACGGTACCGGTAAGTGGTATATCTGCATTGTAAGATGCACCCCTATTTCCCTCCCCCCCCCCCAAATTTGGGGGAAAAAAGTGCATCTTACAAAGTGAAAAATACGGTAATATTTACTAATATTTGTGCGTGTCTGCTGAGTGTTGCTGTACCCCTTGTCCTGTGGCGGTCCCTCGTCCACGTTTTCAAAATAAAGGTATTTACCATATTTTTTGGACTATAAGACACACTTCTTTTCCCCCTAAAAATTTTTGGGAAAATGTGGTCTGTCTTATATTACGAATGTAGTTTACCGGAGGGTTGCGGTGGTTGAGCAGGGTCACAGGAGGCAGGAAACTGTCAGCGGCACAAGCGGTGTGATGCTGCAGGCCCGGTGTGGGCGGTGAGGCAGAGTGGAGTGAATTGCTTTCCCGGCAGCCATTTTTCTGAAACCGTTCCGAGATCTCAATCTTCGCAAGCGCCGCCTCCAGAGGCCATTTCCCTTAAGCCCACGGCTTGTACAGATAGACATTTCAGCCGGTCTGAGATCTCAGTCTGTGCATGCGCCGCCTCTGGCGGCCCATGGCTTCAGAAAAATGGCTGCTGGGAAAGCAATGCACTCTGCTCTGTCGGGCCCTCAGCATCGCATCATGACTTGACCTTCAGGTCTGGGGTGCGTATTGCATTGTGAAAAACAGCTGTACAAGATTGTTTTCCAGTAATGGCTGCAAGGGCCTGGTACTTTGCCCAGTATTTCTCGCTCGAGTATTTGTGGGGAGGTTTTGGCCAGTATACATTTTGGGGCTTATGTTACAAATATTATACTTTAGCGTGCATTTTATGATAGTTAACTGGTGACTCAGTGCACTCATTCTGAAAATCTGGGGGCGGGCTGATACTGGACGCTATACTTGCATTGCTCGGGGCTCTGCACAATAGACTTTCTGTATTCTGTAATCTGTAACCTGGATTAAGTTATAAAGAGCTGGGAGTTTCTGTTCCAGTAACAATCAGACTGTTGCCAATTGTTTTATGTTTCTTTTTGCTTTCCTGGCCTTACCATTCTGCCAATTGCAGAACTCTGCAGAGAAGACCAGAGAATCCTTTATCGGGATTATAGCCATGCATTTCTTCCCAGTATGCTAGCTGGATAGAGGATCACCCATGCTGCCACCGTATTTCAGGTGGCTTTTCTGATCCTGAGTCAATATGTAGTAGGTATTGTTAAAGGTTTATTGTGGTGTTCTTTTTTAAGCAGCGCAGCAGCTCTACGTTATTTTAGACAGAAGAATGTGTGATCCATCAGTCTACAGTTATTACATTTTGCAGACACTAGAGGTGTGTGGCGGCATCTAATCCCCCTCTCCCCATTTATTACACATACATACATGCTTAGCTGAGCGTGCATTGTATCTAACAGCATACTTTGTGTAGTACAAGCCTAGACCACCACCCCAGTATCTTTTCTTTCCCATTTCACCACCTGAGTGGTATCACTAATGTCTATTGCCTGTGTGTAGTAAGATACTTACCAGCTGCCGTCTTCTGCTCTTCCTGGGGCCACTCCTGTTCCATGCCACCATCGTGTGACCACAGCGCCACATCTCTCAGTGTAAGTCTATGTGAGCCTTGTTCTGGTTCCCACAGACTTACATTGAGAAGTGACTTAAGCGATCCGGCAGGTCACAAGTAGCAGATCATGACCGGAGCGGCGCCGAGAGCAGCAGAAGATGGCAGCTGGTAAGTACTTTACTAGATGCGTGTAATGGACGATACTGTAATACTTCAGGGGGTGATGTAAAGAAATGCCAGATTGGTACTTTTAAGAGATCATTAGTTGACATGCCTAAGTGTATTTTTCTATTGTAACTTATCTTGAGGTCTTACCATTTATTTTTTGTCTTCTTTTCTACGTGAACTTTATTTCTGACAGACTGGATTTTCTGCCGCTCCAGCCAGAGCGGTTTCCGCAGTGAAGAGTATGAATTTACCGGAGCTGCCACGAAATATCAATATTGGTGACATCAACATCAAGGTTCCCAATCTCTCTCACCTGGTATAAAAGAGGCCAAGACCTGCGGGTGTAACTGTTCTGGCGCAGCCGCTCATCTCACACTTATACTCTGGACTGTTTTTATTCTCATTTTATCTGTATTCAGAGAATAGGATGTTGTAGACCTACTACTGTATGTTATTGTGACATGTAATGGAAGCCAGTCTTCTCATATATAATGGTGGTAGGTAGACAGAGTGTGTGCTTAATCTATCAATTCAGCGGGCTGCACACCAATTGATAATGAATGCAGAATAAATGTTACTGGCAGCTTACCGCAGAAACTGCACACAATCTGTCTCACACGTCCTGGGTCAGTGTGCACAGGTGAGAAAAGGGATTCCACTACATTATGGAGAGACTGCAACCATATTTAGGGAGCAATCTCTTTGGCTATAAAACCAAAGGCATAGGTATATACTCATCGGCCTTTCTTCAGTATAAGACTTTGTTCACCTCTGCTCTGGAGGCTCAAGGATTCCTTTTGTTCTATTTTTTGTAATAGGAAAAACAAAAACCTGCATGCAGCATTATATTTTCCATTTAAAGGGAATCAGGGAAATTTTCACCAGGTTTTTGCTACCTAATCTAAGATCAGCATAATGTTGAGACAGACCCTGCTCCCAGCAATGTGTCATTTAATGGGCTGCTTGCCGTAGATTTGATGATCTCCTGCTTATAAAACCGTGATTTTATCACTAGAGGACTAGTAAACCTGCTGCCATGTAATCCTCCATAATCATGAGTTCCCACCACTGATTGGCAGCGTTGTGCCTATGCACAGTGTACACAGTGTCAATCATTGGTGTTGGTGGGGTTATACAGAGCTCAGCATTCAGGGAACTGATAGATCTGCAGCAGAGAAAACAAGGATAGGATCGAAACTGCACAAACCAGTAAAGTAAGTTACACATTGCTGGCATCTGGGTCTCCACCCCTGGATTATGCTTAACTCACATGGGGGAGTAAAAACCTGATGACCGATTCCCTTTAATGTGTTGGACATCTCAGTGGAGCCCGACAGACCCCATTATATGTTAGTGGAGAAGCCACAACACCCATGTGAACAGAGCCCAAGGCAAATGGTTAATGAGATATATATATATATATATGTATATATATATATATATATACATCTTTTGGTGCCACACTGCTCTTCATAGGAAGTAAGTCAAAAAAGGGAATGTATCATTTTATGTATTTATTATCAATATAATATGAAATGTTTGTTCACTATAATACTGACCTATAAACGCTGAATATTTGTTAGGGGAGAAAATATTCTTGATGATGATGTGAAATATTTTTGTTTTCCATTTTCCATCCTGTGGATGTTCGCTTGTTGTTTTCTGTTTCTCGATAAATTGTCTCCGTAGCGTGAAAAGCAAGTTCGGTAATATATTAAGTGTGCCTTGAGTTGATTCCATTAAGTTCCTTTGCCTTGGAAATTAAACCTACTTTTATATAAGTGAAATTGGATTTTTAATTATTTCAACATTTTTTTTTAGGTGTGAGTTCAGTAACTTTATCTGGGCTTCTCCTACTCTTTGGGTTCCACCACTTTTTAAAAGTTATGAGTCAAAGATGTTTTCCGAGTCTTTGATCGCCTTTTGTTATAATTGGCCATCAGTATCAGTTTGGTAGGCAATCTGACTCTTGGTGTACAGCCTATGTGTTGCATTGTTTCCTCTTTTGTGATTTCATTTCAGCCTGGGCACATAGTTTACGGCCAGATTTGCACATCTGTTTCTTGCAGTCCATACTTGAACAGTGATGCACGGACCAACTACGCGTCCATGTACAATGATCCGTACTGGGATCTCGTAATGTGTGTGAATCCGGCCTATCACTTTGATGATTTAGCTTCATTTTAACTCTCTGGTACACTGCTTATTCATAGTTTAACAAGAAAGAATACCCATTAAAAATAAACTTTTAATAATTACTTTAAAAATATGTATATTTAAAAGGCAAAATAGCCTCAATTCAGAGGTGGTTAATTATCCACAAAAAAAAGTTGACAATAGAAACCACAAACCAATGACACAGTTGGATATATATTGTGGCATTGGAGGTTGTCACCCTATTGATGAGTGCCAGTTGCGCTTCTGCTCAATGTCAACGGACCCGATCAGGTCCTGTAGATCCCTCCTCCAATATATTTGTAAACAAAAACAAATTAAACCAATCCAGAACCAGATCCCATAGGGACTTCAAATACCAAAGTCATCCAGCCTTCATAATAGCCAAAAGTATATCACGGACTAAGCTTATTACACAAATTCATATGAATCATCCACTGTGTGGTTTATGACCTACAATGAGTCCACATCACATCATGGATGACACACGTATATGATGTCAGTTTTTTTCTGGAGCCTCCTGATGAATCAGATGGCGGAGGGGAAATGCGTTGAGGCTACTAAGGATTCTTTTACGCTTACCGGGATTTTTGCGGGCCGTATCGCCTCAATTTTCACAGTCTGACGCAATAACGGATCGCATTTTTTGGGTTTCCAATACTATGGAAAAAGTATTGGGGAAAAAACGGCGTTCCGCAAAACCAGAAGTCACGGTGCACCGCAAAAACAAGCTTCCATTGTTTTTTCAGCCCCATTGATTTTCAGGCTTGATATTTTTTCATGGCCGTAAAAACGGCCCTAATGGAACTCCGTGGAATTATTGCGGCCCGTTTTTGTGACCCCATAGAAATCTATTGGGGCCGCAAAACCACAGTAAGTGTAAAAGAAGCCTTAAACAGCACAAGATGCAGATAAGTGCATTTATTTATGATGCCCTATTGTTTGGCTTTTTTTTTAATGTGCCCTATGAAAGGCAGGCAATTAAAAGTATTGGCTAATTGATGAAACACCCTGCAGTTCTTGTCCATTTCCTTTGATCTCTATATCTAGTCCCCCTTTTTTTGGTCAAGTAACTCTAGGTGTAACGTACAGTGGGTACGGAAAGTAATCATACCCCTTTAAATTTTTCTCATTAATGTACATTCTGCACCCCATCTTGACTGAAAAAACAGAAATGTAGTAATTTTTACAAATTTATCAAAAAAGAAAAAATTAAATATCACATGGTCATAAGTATTCAGACCCTTTGCTCAGTATTGAGAAGAAGCACCCTTTTGAGCTAGTACAGCAATGAGTCTTCTTGGGAATGATGCAACAAGTTTTTCACACAAAAAATTGGGGATCCTCTGCCATTCTTCCTTGCAGAATCCTCTCCAGTTCCGTCAGGTTGGATGGTGAATGTTGGTGGACGCCATTTTCAGGTCTCTCCAGAGATGCTCAATTGGGTTTAGATCAGGGCTCTGGCTGGGCCAGTTAAGAATGGTCACAGAGTTGTTCTGAAGCCACTCCTTTGTTATTTTAGCCGTGTGCTTTGGGTCATTGTTTTGATGGAAGGTGAACCTTCGGCCAAGTCTGAGGTCCAGAGCACTCTGGAAGAGGTTTTCATCCAGGATATCTCTGTGCTTGGCTGCATTCATGTTTCCTTCAATGACAACCAGTCGTCCTGTCCCTGCAGCTGAAAAACACCTCCATAGCGTGATGCTGCCACCACCATGTTTCTCTGTTGGGATTGTATTGGGCAAGTGATGAAGAGTGCCTGGATATAATATATATATATATATATATATATATATATATATATATATATATATATATATATATATATATAAAAGAAAATTAGAGCAGCACAAAGAAAGAGTCCGGGTGCAGAGCCCCCCAGGCAAATTCAAACCTCAATTATAAAAAAAGAAAATTTGGAGGCAGCACACCGTTTGTAGTGAAAAAGAGCTATTTAATCAGCCCAGAAAGCGACGTTTCGGTCCCAATGTCTCAGGCGTGATAAAGGTTCCTGTTGGGACCAAAACGTCGCTTTCTGGGCTGGTTAAATAGCTCTCTTTCACTACAAATGGTGTGCTGCCTCCAATTTTTCTATATACATATATATATAGATATATATATATATATATATATATATATATATATATACATACAGTGCAGACCAAAGGTTTGGACACACCTTCTCATTTAAAGATTTTTCTGTATTTTCATGACTATGAAAATTGTACATTCAAACTGAAGGCATCAAAACTATGAATTAACACATGTGGAATTATATACTTGACAAAAAAGTGTGAAACAACTGAAATTATGTCTTATATTCTAGGTTCTTCAAAGTAGTCACGTTTTGCTTTGATGACTGCTTTGCACACTCTTGGCATTATCTTGATGAGCTTCAAGAGGTAGTCACCGGGAATGGTCTTCCAACAATCTTGAAGGAGTTCCTAGAGATGCTTAGCACTTGTTGGCCCTTTTGCCTTCACTCTGCGGTCCAGCTCACCCCACACCTTCTCGATTTGGTTCAGGTCTGGTGACTGTGGAGGCCAGGTCATCTGGCATAGTACCCCATCACTCTCCTTCTTGGTCAAATAGCCCTTACACAGCCTGGAGGTGTGTTTGGGGTCATTGTCCTGTTGAAAAATAAATGATGGTCCAACTAAACACAAACCGGATGGAATAGCATGCCGCTTCAAGATGCTGTGGTAGCCATGCTGATTCAGTATGCCTTCAATTTTGAATAAATTCCCAACAGTGTCACCAGCAAAGCACCCCCACACCATCACACCTCCTCCTCCATGCTTCACTGTGGGAACCAGGCATGTAGAGTCCATCCGTTCACCTTTTCTGCGTCGCACAAAGACACGGAGGTTGGAACCAAAGATCTCAAATTTGGACTCATCAGACCAAAGCACAGATTTCCACTGGTCTAATATCCATTCCTTGTGTTATTTAGCCCAAACAAGTCTCTTCTGCTTGTTGCCTGTCCTTAGCAGTGGTTTCCTGGCAGCTATTTTACCATAAAGGCCTGCTGCACAAAGTCTCCTCTTAACAGTTGTTGTAGAGATGTGTCTGCTGCTAGAACTCTGTGTGGCATTGACATGGTCTCTAATCTGAGCTGCTGTTAAACTGTGATTTCTGAGGCTGGTGAGTCGGATGAACTTAGCCTCCGAAGCAGAGTTGACTCTTGGTTTTCCTTTCCTGGGTCGGTCCTCATGTGAGTCAGATTCTTTGTAGTGCTTGATGGTTTTTGCCACTGCACTTGGGGACACTTTCAAAGTTTTCCCAAATTTTCGGAATGACTTCATCAGCTGTGTATCCACTAGACTTCTTCTCAACACAACTGCTGGTCCCAACCCCATTTATAAGGCAAGAAGTCCCACTTCTTAAACCTGACAGGGCACACCTGTGAAGTGAAAACCATTCCCGGTGACTACCTCTTGAAGCCCATCAAGAGAATGCCAAGAGTGTGCAAAGCAGTCATCAAAGCAAAGGTGGCTACTTTGAAGAACTTAGATTATAAGACATATTTTCAGTTGTTTCACACTTTTTTGTTAAGTATATAATTCCACATGTGTTAATTCATTGTTTTGAAGCCTTCAGTGTGAATTTACAATTTTCATAGTCATGAAAATACATAAGTCTTTAACCCCTTTCTGACATTAGAAGTACTATCCCGTCGAGGTGGGCCCGTATGCCCACCGACGGGATAGTACTTCATAGCGATCGGCCACGCTCACGGGAGGAGCGCGGCTGATCGCGGCCGGGTGTCAGCTGACTATCGCAGCTGACATCCGGCACTATGTGCCAGGAGCAGTCACGGACCACCCCCGGCACATTAACCCCCCGACACACGGCGATCAAACATGATCGCAGTGTTCCAGGGGCATAGGGAAGCATCGTACAGGGAGGGGTCTCCCTGCGGGCTTCCCTGAGACCCTCGGTACAACGCGATGTGCTCGCGTTGTACCGAGCATCTCCTCCCTGCAGGCCCCGGATCCAAAATGGCCACGGGGCTGCATCCGGGTCCTGCAAATTAAAAACAAATTCCTAAATAAAAAATATATATATATTGTTTCCATAAATACATTTCTTTATCAAAATAAAAAAAACAATAAAAGTACACATATTTAGTATCGCTACATCCGTAACGACCCGACCTATGAAACTCCCACTAGTTATCCCCTTCAGTGAACACCGTAAAAAAAAATAAAAAAACCGAGGCAAAAACAACGCTTTATTATACCGCCGAACAAAAAGTGGAATAACACGCGATCAAAAAGACGGATATAAATAAGCATGGTACCGCTGAAAACGTCATCTTGTCCCGCAAAAAATGAGCCGCAATACAGCGTCATCAGCGAAAAAATACAAAAGTTACAGTCCTAAGAATAAAGCAATGAATAGCTGGTTTTTGGTTATTCTGCCTCACAAAAATCAGAATAAAAAGCGATCAAAAAATGTCACGTGCCCGAAAATGTAACCAATAAAAACATCAACTTGTCCCGCAAAAAACAAGACCTCCCATGACTCTGTGGACCAAAATATGGAAAAATTATAGCGCTCAAAATGTGGCAACGCAAAAAATATTTTTTGCAATAAAAAGCGTCTTTTAGTGTGTGACGGCTGCCAATCATAAAAGTCCGCTAGAATACCCGCTATAAATAGTAAATGAAACTCCCCTTCATCACCACTTTAGTTAGGGAAAAATTAAAACAATGTATTTATTTCCATTTTCCCATTAGGGCTAGGGTTAGTGATAGGGCTAGGGTTGGGGTTAGGGTTTGGATTACATTTACAGTTGGGATTAGGGTTAGGGGTGTGGTTAGGGTTGGGATTAGAGTTAGGGGTGTGTTGGTGTTAGGGGTGTGGTTGGGGTTACGGTTAGGGGTGTGTTTGGGTTAGGGTTTCAGTTATAATTGGGGATTTCCACTGTTTAGGCACATTAGGAGCTCTCCAAACGCAACATGGTGTCTGATCTCAATTCCAGTCAATTTTGCATTGAAAAGTCAAACGGCGCTCCTTCCCTTCTGATCTCTCTCATACGCCCAAACAGTGGTTTACCCCCACATATGGGTATCAGCATACTCAGGACAAATTGCACAACAACTTTTGGGGTCCCAATTTCTTCTCTTACCCTTGGGAAAATAAAAAATTGGGGGCGAAAAGATCATTTTTGTGAAAAAATATGATTTTTTTATTTTTGCGGCTCTGCATTATAAACTTCTGTGAAGCACTTGGTGGGTCAAAGTGCTCACCACACATCTATACGAGTTCCTTAGGGGGTCTATTTTCCAAAATGGTGTCACTTGTGGGGGGTTTCAATGTTTAGGCAGATCAGGAGCTCTCCAATCGCAACATGGCTTCCCATCTCAATTCCAGTCAATTTTGCATTGAAAAGTCAAATGGCGCTCCTTCCCTTCCGAGCTCTGTCATGCGCCCAAACAGTGGTTTACCCCCACATATGGGGTATCGGTGTACTCAGGACAAATTGTACAACAACTTTTGGGGTCCAATTTCTCCTGTTACCCTTGGTAAAATAAAACAAATTAGAGCTGAAGTAAATTTTTTGTGAAAAAAAATTAAATGTTCATTTTTTTTTTTAAACATTCCAAAAATTCCTGTGAAACACCCGAAGGGTTAATAAACTTCTTGAATGTGGTTTTGAGCACTTTGAAAGGTGCAGTTTTCAGAATGGTGTCACACTTGGTTATTTTCTATCATATAGACCCCTCAAAATGACTTCAAATATGATGTGGTCCCTAAAAAAGTGTTGTAAAAATGAGAAATTGCTGGTCAACTTTTAACCCTTATAACTGATGGGGAAATCAGGGACCACCTTGATATATTCTTATAATTCATACACATTCATATGTTTCTGAGTCTAGCAGAATATGCCCGGACATGCCTAACTTTGCTAAGTCACTTTGCTGACTATTGATTACCAATTAGAATTACTGAGAGAGGTAATGCTAATCAAGATGAGACTTAGGACCTCTCACACCACATACCTGTGCACAGTTCTCTCCTTATAAGGAATAAACTGATGAATTAAGAATGATCTCATATGTAATAAACAGCTGATTTGCGCACGGACCTTAATGTATTCGCCTACCCAAAAGGGTATATAACTGCATGTAACCAGTAAACTCTATGGCATCTGAACAGATTACGTCTGTCTTTGTCCATCAATGCTCGAGCATCCTTATATTTGGCAGCCATCCAATATCCCTGAGGGTCTGACTTGCAGACCAACCTAACATAACCCCCTAACAAAAAAAAAAAATTGGTTCGAAAATTGTGCTGATGTAAAGTAGACATGTGAGAAATGTTACTTAAGTATTTTGTGTGACATATCTCTGTGATTTAACCCCTTTCTGACATGGGACGTACTATCCCGTCGAGGTGGGGTGGGCCCCCATGACCATGGATGGGATAGTACGTCCAGCGCGATCGGCGGCGCTCACGAGGGGAGCGCCGCCGATCGCGGCCGGGTGTCAGCTGCTTATCGCAGCTGACATCCGGCACTATGTGCCAGGAGCGGTCACGGACCGCCCCCGGCACATTAACCCCTGGCACACCGCGATCAAAGATGATCGCGATGTGCCGGCGGTATAGGGAAGCTTCCCGCAGGGAGGGGGCTCCCTGCGGGCTTCCCTGAGCCCCCCGCAGCAACGCGATGTGATCGCGTTGCTGCGAGGGTCTCACCTCCCTCCCTGCTTCCTCCAGCCCCGGATCCAAGATGGCCGCGGATCCGGGTCCTGCAGGGAGGGAGGTGGCTTCACAGAGCCTGCTCAGACCAGGCACTGTGAAGGCTGCAGCGCTGCATGTCAGATCAGTGATCTGACAGAGTGCTGTGCACACTGTCAGATCACTGATCTGTGATGTCCCCCCTGGGACAATGTAAAAAAGTTAAAAAAAAAATTTCAAAATGTGTAAAAAAAAAAAAAAATATTCCTAAATAATGAAAAAAAAATATATATATATTATTCCCCTAAATACATTTCTTTATCTAAATAAAAAAAAAAAAAACAATAAAAGTACACATATTTAGTATCGCCGCGTCCGTAACGGCCCGACCTATAACACTGGCCCACTAGTTAACCCCTTCAGTAAACACCGTAAGAAAAAAAAAAAAACGAGGCAAAAAACAACGCTTTATTATCATACCGCCGAACAAAAAGTGGAATAACACGCGATCAAAAAGACAGATATAAATAACCATGATACCGCTGAAAGCATCGTCTTGTCCCGCAAAAAACGAGCCGCCATACAGCATCATCAGCAAAAAAAAAGTTACAGTCCTGAGAATAAAGCGATGCAAAAATAATTATTTTTTCTATAAAATAGTTTTTATCGTATAAAAGCGCCAAAACATAAAAAAATGATATAAATGAGGTGTCGCTGTAATCGTACTGACCCGAAGAATAAAACTGCTTTATCAATTTTACCAAACGCGGAACGGTATAAACGCCTCCCCCAAAAGAAATTCATGAATAGCTGGTTTTTGGTCATTCTGCCTCGCAAAAATCGGAATAAAAAGCGATCAAAAAATGTAACGTGCCCGAAAATGTTACCAATAAAAACGTCAATTCGTCCCGCAAAAAACAAGACCTCACATGACTCTGTGAACCAAAATATGGAAAAATTATAGCTGTCAAAATGTGGTAACGCAAAAAATATTTTTTGCAATAAAAAGCGTCTTTCAGTGTGTGACGGCTGCCAATCATAAAAATCCGCTAAATAACCCGCTATAAAAGTAAATCAAACCCCCCTTCATCACCCCCTTAGTTAGGGAAAAATTAAAACAATGTATTTATTTCCATTTTTCCATTAGGGTTAGGGCTAGGGTTAGGGTTTGGGCTAGGGCTAGGGTTAGGGCTAGGGTTAAGGCTACAGTTAGGGTTGGGGCTAAAGTTACGGTTAGGGTTTAGATTACATTTACAGTTGGGAATAGGGTTGGGATTAGGGTTAGGTGTGTGTCAGGGTTAGAGGTGTGGTTATGGTTACTGTTGAGATTAGGGTTAGGGGTGTGTTTGGATTAGGGTTTCAGTTATAATTGGGGGGTTTCCACTGTTTAGGCACATCAGGATCTCAATTCCAGCCAATTCTGCGTTGAAAAAGTAAAACAGTGCTTCTTCCCTTCCGAGCTCTCCCGTGTGCCCAAACAGGGGTTTACCCCAACATATGGGGTATCAGCGTACTCAGGACAAATTGGACAACCACATTTGGGGTCCAATTTCTCCTGTTACCCTTGGGAAAATACAAAACTGGGGGCTAAAAAATAATTTTTGTGGAAAAAAAAAAGATTTTTTATTTTCACGGCTCTGCGTTATAAACTGTAGTGAAATACTTGGGGGTTCAAAGTTCTCACAACACATCTAGATAAGTTCCATGGGGGTCTAGTTTCCAATATGGGGTCACTTGTGGGGGATTTCTACTGTTTAGGTACATTAGGGGTTCTGCAAACGCAATGTGACGCCTGCAGACCATTCCATCTAAGTCTGCATTCCAAATGGCACTCCTTCCCTTCCGAGCCCTCCCATGCGCCCAAACGGTGGTTCCCCCCAACATATGGGGTATCAGCGTACTCAGGACAAATTGGACAACAACTTTTGGGGTCCAATTTCTCCTCTTACCCTCGGGAAAATACAAAACTGGGGGCTAAAAAATAATTTTTGTGGGAAAAAAATTTTGTTTTATTTTTACGGCTCTCCATTATAAACTTCTGTAAAGCCCTTGGTGGGTCAAAGTGCTCACCACACATGTAGATAAGTTCCTTAGGGGGTCTACTTTTCAAAATGGTGTCACTTGTGGGGTGTTTCTACTGTTTAGGTACATTAGGGGCTCTGCAAACGCAATGTGACAACTGCAGACCATTCCATCTAAGTCTGCATTCAAATGGCACTCCTTCCCTTCCGAACCCTCCCATGCGCCCAAACAGTGGTTCCCCCTACATATGGTGTATCATCACACTCAGGACAAATTGGGCAACAAATTTTGGGGTCCACTTTCTCCTGTTACCCTCGGGAAAATACAAAACTGGGGGCTAAAAAATAATTTTTGTGGGAAAAATTTTTTGTTTTATTTTTACGGCTCTGCATTATAAACTTCTGTGAGCACTTGGTGGGTCAAAGTGCTCACCACACCTCTAGATAAGTTCCTTAGGGGGTCTACTTTCCAAAATGGTGTCACTTGTGGGGGGTTTCAATGTTTAGGCACATCAGTTGCTCTCCAAACGCAACATGGCGTCCCATCTCAATTCCTGTCAATTTTGCATTGAAAAGTCAAACAGCGCTCCTTCCCTTCCGAGCTCTCCCATCCGCCCAAACAGTGGTTTACCCCCACATATGGGGTATCAGCGTACTCAGGACAAATTGTACAACAACTTTTGGGGTCCAATTTCTTCTCTTACCCTTGGGAAAATAAAAAATTGGGGGCCGAAAGTTAATTTTTGTGAAAAAATATGATTTTTTATTTTTACGGTTCTACATTATAAACTTCTGTGAAGCACTTGGTGGGTCAAAGTGCTCACCACACATCTAGATAAGTTCCTTAAGGGGTCTACTTTCCAAAATGGTGTCACTTGTGGGGGGTTTCAATGTTTAGGCACATCAGGGGCTCTCCAAACGAAACATGGCGTCCCATCTCAATTCCAGTCAATTTTGCATTGAAAAGTCAAATGGCGCTCCTTCGCTTCCGAGCTCTGCCATGCGCCCAAACAGTGGTTTACCCCCACATGTGGGGTATTGTCGTGCTCAGGACAAATTGTACAACAATGTTTGGGGTCTATTTTCTCCTGTTACCCTTGATAAAATTAAACAAATTGGAGCTGAATTAAATTTTTTGTGAAAAAAAGTTAAATGTTCATTTTTATTTAAACATTCAAAAAATTCCTGTGAAGCACCAGAAGGGTTAATAAACTTCTTGAATATGGTTTTGAGCACCTTGTGGGGTGTAGTTTTTAGAATGGTGTCACACTTGGGTATTTTCTATCATATAGACCCCTCAAGATGACTTCAAATGAGATGTGGTCCCTAAAAAAAAATGGTGTTGTAGAAATGAGAAATTGCTGGTCAACTTTTAACCCTTATAACTCCCTAACAAAAAAAAATTTTGGTTCCAAAATTGTGCTGATGTAAAGTAGACATGTGGGAAATGTTACTTATTAAGTGTTTTGTGTGCCATATCTCTGTGATTTAATTGCATAAAAATTCAAAGTTGGAAAATTGCGAAATTTTCATAATTTTCGCCAAATTTCCGTTTTTTTCACAAATAAACGCAGGTACTATCAAAGAATTTTTACCATTGTCATGAAGTACAATATGTCACGAGAAAACAATGTCAGAATCACTGGGATCCGTTGAAGCGTTCCAGATTTATAACCTCACAAAGGGACAGTGGTCAGAATTGTAAAAATTGGCCCGGTTATTAACGTGCAAACCACCCTTGGGGGTAAAGGGGTTAAGGGCATAAAAATTCAAATTTAGAAAATTGCGAAATTTTCAAAATTTTCGCCAAATTTCTGTTTTTTTCACAAATAAACGCAGGTAATATCAAAGAAATTTTATCACTATCATGAAGTACAATATGTCACGAGAAAACAATGTCAGAATCACTGGGATCCGTTGAAGCGTTCCAGAGTTATCTTATATATAATTGCCTAGAATACTACTTCCTGCAATTTGTGCCAACTGCCGTGGCTTTGTCCGGAGCTAATGTCCGGAGTTAATGTCCGGAGATAAGTGACGTCAACAGTGTCCAGTGTCTGATTGGTTGCCGCCTGCTGCGAGCGACCAATCAGAAACGTGCCGTACTGTGACACACTCCGCCCGCCATTTTGGTGTGATTTTTGAATTTTTACCTCACAGCAAGTTTCTACTGCGTGGAGGCGGGCCCAGTGACGTTGCTCTTCAAGCTCCTGCCGAATTTCAAGTATATATGGATTCTAGACTCCCGATTCTTTAGAATCGGGCTGCCATCTAGTAACCTCATAAAGTGACAGTGGTCAGAATTGTAAAAATTGGCCCGGTCATTAACGTGCAAACCACCCTTGGGGGTAAAGGGGTTAAATGAGGTGTGTCTACACTTTTGGTCTGTACTGTGTGTGTATATGTATGTGTGTATATATATATATATATATATACACACACCAAGGAAATGCATGGTAAAAATTAAGTAGCAAGTTTTTGAAGGTCTTACCTCCTAATTTTGTTCCTTTTTGGTCATAGATATTTTATAATTTTCTTTTTTTAAGATTAGTTATCATTTACTGGTTGCTCAATGGCACATCATATTGCGGTTTTAAATGTTTGTTTAGTATTTATCGTCATGCATATCCCACATTATGTATGGTATGTTATGCCGTTTACCGATAAGATTAATTATATTTACGCAAAAAACTGAACTGATTGCTACTAAGTACTGATACATGTACAATGTACATAATTGTGTAATGCATATTTTACAGTAATAGAATGCTTACTGCCATTATATGTTTTTTGAATTATAAATAGTATGTCCAGTTAAAGATATGATGACAAACTGAGTGGTTATTGTGTGTACAATATTGTGGAAAATGAGAAACATGGAATAATTCACATGCTTTGAGCAAGTGGTAAATCTAAATTTAATGTCAACATATTTTACATGGTGAATCCTTATGCCAAAAGGAACAAATTTGAGGGGTAAGACTTACCAACTTGCAAAGTTAATTTTTCCTTGGCAATATATCTACTATATAATTGTCTAAGGGTCACTTCCGTCTGTCTGTCTGTCACGGATATTCATTGGTCGCGGCCTCTGTCTGTCATGGAAATCCAAGTCGCTGATTAGTCGCGTCAAAACAGCCACGACCAATCAGCCACGGGCACAGTCTGGAAGAAAATGGCCGCTCTTTACTCCCCGCAGTCAGTGCCCAGTGCCCGCATTCTCCCCTCCGGTCACCGCTCACACAGGGTTAATGCCGGCGGTAATGGACCGCGTTGCACTCCGTTTCCGCCGCTATTAACCCTGTGTGTCCCCAACTTCTTACTATTGATGCTGCCTATGCGGCATCAATAGTAAAAAAATGTAATGTTGAAAATAATAAAAAAACAAAAACCCTGCTATACTCAACCTCCGTAGTCCGCCGAGCCGCTCGCGCCTGCCGCCATCTTCCGTTCCCAGCGATGCATTGCGAAATTACCCAGAAGACTTGGCGGTCTCGCGAGACCGCTAAGTCATCTGGGTAATTTCGCAATACATCCTGGGAACGGAAGATGGCGGCAGCCACGCTTATCGCCTGCGCCAGAGCCTTGCTGGATTCGATCCCGGCGGGTGAGTATATAACTATTTTTTATTTTAATTATTTTTTAACAGGGATATGGTTCCCACACTGCTGTATACTACGTGGGCTGTGTTAGATACCGCGTGGCTCTGTGCTGTATACTACATAGGCAGTGTTATATACTATGTGGGCTGTGTGATATACTCCGTGGCTGTGCTAGATATTACGTCGCCACTGTTATATACTGTGTGGGCAGTGTTATATACTATGTGACTGGACAATATACTACTTGACTGGGCAATATACAGTTATATGAAAAAGTTTGGGCACCCCTATTAATCTTAAGCTTAATGTTTTATAAAAATTGTTTTTTTTGCAACAGCTATTTCAGTTTCATCTAATAACTGTTGGACACAGTAATGTTTCTGTCTTGGAATGAGGTTTATTGTACTAACAGAAAATGTGCAATCTGCATTCAAACAAAATTTGACAGGTGCATAAGTATGGGCACCCCACCAGAAAAGTGACATTAATATTTAGTAGATCCTCCTTTTGCAAAAATAACAGCCTCTAGTCGCTTCCTGTAGCTCGTAATGAGTTCCTGGATCCTGGATGAAGGTATTTTTGACCATTCCTCTTTACAAAACAATTCCAGTTCAGTTAAGTTTGATGGTAGCCGAGCATGGACAGCCCTCTTCAAATGATCCCACAGATGTTCAATGATATTCAGGTCTGGGGACTGGGATGGCCATTCCAGAACAGTGTAATTGTTCCTCTGCATGAATGCCTGAGTAGATTTGGAGCGGTGTTTTGGATCATTGTCTTGCTGAAAGATCCATCCCCTGCGTAACTTCAACTTTGTCACTGATTCATGAACATTATTGTCAAGAATCTGCTGATCCTGAGAGGAATCCATGCGTCCCTCAACTTTAACAAGATTCCTGGTGCCGGCATTGGCCACACAGCCCTAAAGCATGATGGAACCTCCACCAAATTTTACTGTTGGTAGCAAGTGTTTTTCTTGGAATGCTGTGTTTTTTGGCCGCCATGAATAACGCCTTTTTGTATGACCAAACAACTCAATCTTGGTTTCATCAGTCCACAGGACCTTCTTCCAAAAAGAAATTGGCTTCTCCAAATGTGCTTTTGCATACCTCAGCCGATTCTGTGGTGTGCTTGCAGAAACGGCTTCTTTCGCATCACTCTCCCATACAGCTTCTCCTTGTGCAAAGTGCGTTGTATAGTTGACCGATGCACAGTGACACCATCTGCAGCAAGTTGATGCTGCAGCTCTCTGGAGGTGGTCTGAGGATTGTCCTTGACTGATCTCACCATTCTTCTTCTCTGCCTTTCTGATGTTTTTCTTGGCCTGCCACTTCTGGCCTTAACAAGAACTGTACCTGTGTAGGTAGGAGTATTTAAAACAAGAAAATGATAAGGGTGCCCATACTTATGCACCTGTCAAATTTTGTTTGAATGCAGATTGCACATTTTCTGTTAGTACAATAAACCTAATTTCAAGGCAGAAACATTACTGTGTCCAACAGTTATTAGATATGAGACTGAAATAACTGTTGCAAAAAAAACTATTTTTATAAAACATTAAGCTTAAGATTAATAGGGGTGCCCAAACTTTTTCATATAACTGTACTACGTGGCTCTGTGCTTTATACTATGTGGCTCTGTGCTGTATACTACGTCGCTGGGCAATGTACTACGTGGCTGGGCAATATACTACGTGGCTCTGTGCTGTATAATACGTGGCTCTGTGCTGTATACTACGTTGCTCTGTGCTGTATACTACGTGGCTCTGTGCTGTATACTATGTGACTGGGTAATATACTACGTGACTGGCCAATATACTACGTGACTGGGCAATATACTACATGACTGGGCAATATACTACATGGCTGGCCAATATACTATGTAGCTGGGCAATATACTACGTGACTGGGCAATATACTATGCGTCTGTGCTGTATACTACGTGGCTCTGTGCTCTACTACGTCGCTGTGCAATATACTACGGAGGTGTGCAATATACTACGTGGCTGGGCAATATACTATGTGACTGGGCAATATACTACGTGGCTGGGCAATATACAACGTAGCTGGGCAATATACTACGTAGCTGGGCAATATACTACGTGGCTGGGCAATATACTACGTGACTGGGCAATATACTGCGTGGCTGGGAAATATACTACGTGACTGGGCAATATACTACGTGACTTGGCAATATACTACGTGACTGGGCAATATACTACGTGTCTGTGCTGTATACTACGTGGCTCTGTGCTCTACTACGTCGCTGTGCAATATACTACGAAGCTGGGCAGCATACTATGTGGCTGGGCAATATACTACGTGACTGGGCAATATACAACGTAGCTGGGCAATATTACGTAGCTGGGCAATATACTACGTGACTGGGCAATATACTGCGTGGCTGGGCAATATACTACGTGACTGGGCAATATACTGCGTGGCTGGGCAACATACTATGTGGCTGGGCAATATACTGCGTGGCTGGGCAATATATTACGTGGCTGGGCAATATACTATGTGACTGGGCAATATACTGCGTGGCTGGGCAATATAATAATAATAATCTTTATTTTTATATAGCGCTAACATATTCCGCAGCGCTTACTACGTCGCTGGGCAATATACTACGTGGGCTGTGCAATATACTACGTGGACATGCATATTCTAGAATACCCGATGCGTTAGAATTGGGCCACCTGTTATGGACCTGGTGGTTAGGAGCACCCGGAACGACCTGATGGTTAAACTCACACAGGACAAGCTCTGGGAAGTGGGAGCTCTGCTGACCGCAACCCCTAATCCTATCACACAGCTAGAAATAGCCGTGGAGCGTACCTAACACGACCTAGGCGCCTCTTCACAGCCTAAGAGCTAACTAGCCCTAAAGATAGAAAATAAAGCCTACCTTGCCTCAGAGAAATTCCCCAAAGGAAAAGGCAGCCCCCCACATATATTGACTGTGAGTTAAGATGAAAGTCACAAACACAGAAATGAAACAGGTTTCAGCAAAGAGAGGCCCGACTTACTAAACAGACTGAGGATAGGAAAGTGTTATGAATAGGTAATTCAGAACCACAATAGACCTTGAAGTTCAGAGCACACAAAGTGACCTGACAATAACCAAAAAACATAGGACGAGCTTTGAGACGTGGGAACTCTGCTGACCGCAATCCCTAATCCTATCACACCACAGTAGAGGTAGCCGTGGATTGCGCCTAACGCTCCCTATGCAACTCCGCACAGCCTGAGAAACTAGCTAGCCCTGAAGACAGAAAAATAAGCCTACCTTGCCTCAGAGAAATTCCCCAAAGGAAAAGGCAGCCCCCCACATATAATGACTGTGAGTTAAGATGAAAATACAAACACAGAGATGAAATAGATTTAGCAAAGTGAGGCCCGACTTACTGAATAGACCGAGGATAGGAAAGATAGCTTTGCGGTCAACACAAAAACCTACAAACAACCACGCAGAGGGGCAAAAAGACCCTCCGCACCGACTAACGGTACGGAGGTGCTCCCTCTGCGTCTCAGAGCTTCCAGCAAGCAAGAAAAACCAATATAGCAAGCTGGACAGAAAATAAAGCAAACAAAAGAAACACAAGCAGAACTTAGCTTATGCTGGGAGACAGGCCACAGGAACAATCCAGGAGGAAGCAAGACCAATACTAGAACATTGACTGGAGGCCAGGATCAAAGCACTAGGTGGAGTTAAATAGAGCAGCACCTAACGACTTAACCTCATCACCTGAGGAAAGAAACTCAGAAGCCGCAGTACCACTCACATCCACCAACGGAAACCCATAGACCGAATCAGCCGAAGTACCACTTGTGACCACAGGAGGGAGCTCGACCACAGAATTCACAACAGGAAAGGTATCTTTGCGGTCAGCACAAAAAACTACAAAAGACCACGCAGAGTGTGCAAAAAGACCTCCGCACCGACTCACGGTGCGGAGGTGCCACTCTGCATCCCAGAGCTTCCAGCTAGCAAGACAAAATCATGATAGCCAACTGGACAAGAAAACAATGAACAAATAATAACTAGCAGGGACTTAGCTTCTGCTGGAGTAGACAGGTCACCAGAAAGATCCAAGAGCGAACTGAACCAGTACAAGAACATTGACAGCTGGCATGGAGTAACGATCTAAGTGGAGTTAAATAGAACAGCCAGCCAAAGAATAAACTACGTCACCTGTGGAAGGAACCTCAGAAGCAGCAGCTCCACTCACAGCCACCAGAGGGAGTCCATGGGCAGAACTCGCTGAAGTACCATTCATGACCACAGGAGGGAGTTCGATAACAGAATTCACAACAGCCACCATCTAATAAATATATATATTTACTTTTGGTATGCTTCAATAGTCTCTATGGGACAGTAGAAGCTGCCATAACCCATTTGGCGCTGCTACATACAGGTGATGATCAGATCGCCTTTATGTAGCAGAATTACCTGCTATGAGCGCCGACCACTTGGCAGCGCTCAAAGAAATCCGGCAGTGACTACCATAGAAGTCTGCAGGAGATCTTTGGTTGTCATGCCAACCTATCTGACCTGCAATCACGTGACGGGGGTCACTGATGGTGCTGATTTGCACCTTACTTTACGGAAGCGCATTTTAAATGCCGCTGTCAGAGTTTTAACGGGTTAACAGCCGCTGGAGGAACGCAATTCCTCCCCCGGCTGTTAGCGGCACATGTCAGCTGTTCAAAACAGCTGCCCAGACATGGACATGTGCCGGAAAAGATGTGGGCTCATTGCCAGAGCCCACATCAAATGGAGGGAGTCCGTCATCGGCGTATTATTACGCTCATTGTCGGAAAGGGGTTAAAGAAAAATTAACAGGTCTGTGAGAGCTAGAATTCTTGCTGGTTGATAGGTGATCAAATACTTATATCATACAATAAAAAGCAAATTAATTGTGTAAAAATCATACAATCTTCTGTTTTTTATTTTTAGATTCTGTCTCCCACAGTTGAAGTGTACCTACGATAAAAATTACCGACCTCTCCATTCTTTGTAGGTGGGAAAACTTGCAAAATCGTCGGTGCATCAAATACTTATTTTCCACACTGTATGACTTTTTCATCACTGTTTTTTTTAAATATACTATGTTCCAAATTATTATGCAGATGACATTTTTCTCGGATTTTCCTAAATGGTCGGTGCAAGTGACAGTCCAATAAGTCATCACCCGTTAGAGTATACATTGAACTTTATTGAAGAAACCTCCCAATGATAACAGTATAATCTCCAAAATGAATAAAAACTCAAAACGCACTGTTCCAAATTATTAGGCACAGTAGAATTTCTAAACGTTTGATATGTTTTAAAGAACTGAAAATGCTCATTTGTGGAGTTTGCAGCATTAGGAGATCACATTCACTGAACGCAAAAACTATTTGACTCCAAAACATCCTAACAGGCCAAGTTACATGTTAACATAGGACCCCTTCTTTGATATCACCTTCACAATTCTTTCATTCTGGAGTTTTTGGTGAGTTTCTGCTTGTACGTCTTTGCATGAAGTCAGAATAGCTTCCCAGAGCTGCTGTTTTGATGTGAACTGCCTCCCACCCTCATAGATCTTGTGCTGGATGATACTCCAAAGGTTTTCTATAGGGTTGAGGTCAGGGGAAGATGGTGGCCACACCATGAGTTTATCTCCTTTTATGCCCATAGCAGCCAATGACTCAGAGGTAGTCTTTGCAGCATGAGATGGGGCATTGTCATGCACGAAGATGATTTTGTTCCTGAAGGCACGTTTCTGCTTTTAGACCATGGAACAAAGTTGTCAGTCAGAAACGCTATTTACTTTTCAAAGGTCATTTTCACATCTTCAGGAACCTTAAAGGGCCCCACCAGCTGTTTCCCCATGATTCTGGCCCAAAACATGATTTCTTCACCTCCTTGCTGAAGTCGCAGCCTTGTTGCGACATGGTGGCCATCCACCAACCATCCACTACTCCATCCATCTGGACCATCCAGGGTTGCTCGACACTCATCAGTAAACAAGACTGTTTGAAAATTAGTCTTCATGTATGTCTGGGCCCACTGCAACCGTTTCTGCTCATGAACACTGTTTATGGGTGGCCGATTTGTAGGTTTATGCACCACAGCAAGCCTTTGAAGGATCATACACCTTGAGGTTCGAGGGACTTCAGAGGCACCAGCAGCTTCAAATAACTGTTTGCTGCTTTGTAATGGTATTTTGGCAGCTGCTCTCTTAATCCA
The DNA here is from genome assembly GCF_032444005.1 of Ranitomeya imitator. Classification (NCBI taxonomy): domain Eukaryota; kingdom Metazoa; phylum Chordata; class Amphibia; order Anura; family Dendrobatidae; genus Ranitomeya; species Ranitomeya imitator. The sequence continues at coordinate 530,724,003 of NC_091285.1, forward strand.
ATGAATTTGTCTGGCAGAAACCTTCCTCATTATTCCTTTATCTGCATGAACTCTGTCTGTGCTCTGTTTCAGTCACACATCTCTTCACAGTATGATGATCACAAAGTTTTTGTGAAATATCTAATTTTTTCATACCTTGTCCAAGGCATTGCACTATTTAATGCTTTTCAGCAGCAGAGAGATCCTTTTTATTTCTCATATTGCTTGAAACCTTTTGGCCTGCTTAATAATGTGGAACATCATTTTTGAGAAGTTTTCCTTTAATTAAAATCACCTGGAAAGCCAATTATCACATGTGTTTAACCCCTTTCTGACATCGGACGTACTATCCCATCGAGGTGGGGTGGACCCCTATGACCACGGACGGGATAGTACGTCCAGCGCGATCGGCGGTGCTCAGGGGAGGAGCGCGGCCGATCGCGGCCGGGTGTCAGCTGCCTATCGCAGCTGACATCCGGCACTATGTGCCAGGAGCGGTCACGGACCGCCCCCGGCACATTAACCCCTGGCACACCGCGATCAAAGATGATCGCGATGTGCCGGCGGTGCAGGGAAGCACCGCGCAGGGAGGGGGCTCCCTGCAGGCTTCCCTGAGCCCCCCGCAGCAACGCGATGTGATCGCGTTGCTGTGAGGGTCTTACCTCCCTCCCTGCCTGCTCCAGACCCGGATCCAAGATGGCCGCGGATCCGGGTCCTGCAGGGAGGGAGGTGGCTTCACAGAGCCTGCTCAGGGCAGGCACTGTGAAGCAGCCTGCACTGCTATCAGATCGGTGATCTGACAGAGTGCTGTGCAAACTGACAGATCATCGATCTGTGATGTTCCCCTCTGGGACAAAGTAAAAAAGTTTAAAAAAAAAAATTCCAAATGTGTAAAAAAAAAAAAAAAAAAATCCTAAATAATGAAAAAAAAAATTTATATTATTCCCATAAATACATTTCTTTATCTAAATAAATAAAAAAAAAACAATAAAAGTACATATATTTAGTATCGCCGCGTCCGTAACGGCCCGATCTATAAAACTGGCCCACTAGTTAACCCCTTCAGTAAACACCGTAAGAAAAAAAAAAAAAAAAAGAGGCAAAAAACGCTTTATTATCATACCGCCGAACAAAAAGTGGAATAACACGCGATCAAAAGGACAGATATAAATAACCATGGTACCGCTGAAAGCGTCATCTTGTCCCGCAAAAAACGAGCCACCATACAGCATCATCAGCAAAAAAATAAAAAAGTTATAGTCCTGAGAATAAAGCGATGCCAAAATAATTATTTTTTCTATAAAATAGTTTTTATCGTATAAAAGCGCCAAAACATAAAAAAATGATATAAATGAGGTGTCGCTGTAGTCGTACTGACCCGAAGAATAAAACTGCTTTATCAATTTTACCAAACGCGGAACGGTATAAATGCCTCCCCCAAAAGAAATTCATGAATAGCTGGTTTTTGGTCACTTTGCCTCACAAAAATCGGAATAAAAAGCGATCAAAAAATGTCACGTGCCCGAAAATGTTACCAATGAAAACGTCAACTCGTCTCGCAAAAAACAAGACCTCACATGACTCTGTGGACCAAAATATGGAAAAATTATAGCTCTCAAAATGTGGTAATGCAAAAAATATTTTTTGCAATAAAAAGCGTCTTTCAGTGTGTGACGGCTGCCAATCATAAAAATCCGCTAAAAAACCCGCTGTAAAAGTAAATCAAACCCCCCTTCATCACCCACTTAGTTAGGGAAAAATTAAAACAATGTGTTTATTTCCATTTTCCCATTAGGGCTAGGGTTAGGACTAGGGTTACAGTTTGGGTTGGGGCTAAAGTTACAGTTAGGGTTTAGATTACATTTACAGTTGGGAATAGGGTTGGGTTTAGGGTCAGGGGTGTGTCAGGGTTAGAGGTGTGGTTAGGGTTACCGTTGGAATTAGGGTTAGGGGAGTGTTTGGATTAGGGTTTGTTATAATTGGGGGGTTTCCACTGTTTAGGCACATCAGGGGCTCTCCAAAAGCGACATGGCGTCCGATCTCAATTCCAGCCAATTCTGCATTGAAAAAGTAAAACAGTGCTTCTTCCCTTCCGAGCTCGCCCGTGTGCCTAAACAGGGGTTTACCCCAACATATGGGGTATCGGCGTACTCAGGACAAATAGGACAACAACCGTTGGGGTCCAATTTCTCCTGTTACCATTGGGAAAATACAAAACTGAGGGCTAAAAAATAATTTTTGTGGGAAAAAAAAGATTTTTTATTTTTACGGCTCTGCGTTACAAACTGTAGTGAAACACTTGGGGGTTCAAAGCTCTCACAACACATCTAGATGAGTTCCATAGGGGGTCTAGTTTCCAAAATGGTGTCACTTGTGGGGGGTTTCTACTGTTTAGGTACATTAGGGGCTCTGCAAATGCACCTCTTCTCCTGTTGTCACGCCGACCTTTTTAGAAAACACCAGTGATTGTCTTACCGCTGTCTCTAACATCATGTCCTCCCTCTATCTGAAACCTGTCAAAAACTGAACTCCTCGTGTTCTCTCCCTCTACTAACCTACCTTTGCCTGACATTGCCATCTCCGTGTGCGGTTCCACCATTACTTCAAAGCAACATGCCCGCTGCCTTGGGGTCATCCTTGATTCTGACCTTTCATTCACCCCCCACATTCGATCACTGGCTCGCTCTTATTACCTGCATCTCAAAAACATTTCTAGAATTCGCCCTTTTCTTACTTTCGACTCTGCAAAAACTCTTACTGTTTCACTTATTCATTCTCGTCTGGACTATTGTAACTCTCTACTAATCGGCCTCCCTCTTACCAAACTTTCCCCACTCCAATCTGTCCTCAATGCTGCTGCCAGGATCATATTCCTCACCAACCGTTACACCGATGCCTCTACCTTGTGCCAGTCATTACACTGGCTACCCATCCACTCCAGAATCCAGTACAAAACTACTACCCTCATCCACAAAGCTCTCCATGGTTCTGCACCACTCTACATCTCCTCTCTGGTCTCAGTCTACCGCCCTACCCGTGCCCTCCGCTCCGCTAATGACCTCAGGTTAGCATCCTCAATAATCAGAACCTCCCACTCCCGTCTCCAAGACTTTACACGTGCTGCGCCGATTCTTTGGAATGCACTACCTAGGTTAATACGATTAATCCCCAATCCCCACAGTTTTAAGCGTACCCTAAAAACTCATTTGTTCAGACTGGCCTACCGCCTCAATGCATTAACCTAACGATCCCTGTGTGGCCTATTTATATATATAAAAAAAAAACCAGGTTCCTCGCATCATGTTCTCATTCACTTTATGCAGTTAATAGCCCTCTGTGTCTGTACTGCTACATACTTAGGCAGTTAACTGGTTCATGCAGCTTTACATGAACACCCGAACCTTACACTATGGCCGGTCCGAATAACTAAAGCAATTGTTACCATCCACCTCTCGTGTCTCCCCTTTTCCTCATAGTTTGTAAGCTTGCGAGCAGGGCCCTTATTCCTCCTGGTATCTGTTTTGAACTGTATTTCTGTTATGCTGTAATGTCTATTGTCTGTACAAGTCCCCTCTATAATTTGTAAAGCGCTGCGGAATATGTTGGCGCTATACAAATAAAAATTATTATTATTATTATTAATGTGACACCTGCAGACCATTCCATCTAAGTCTGCATTCCAAATGGAGCTCCTTCCCTTCCGAGCCCTCCCATGTGCCCAAACGGTGGTTCCCCCCAACATATGGGGTATCAGCGCACTCAGGACAAATTGGACAACAACTTTTGGGGTCCAATTTCTCCTGTTACCCTAGGGAAAATACAAAACTGGGGGCTAAAAAATAATTTTTGTGGGAAAAAATTTTTGTTTTATTTTTACGGCTCTCCATTATAAACTTCTGTGAAGTCCTTGGTGGGTCAAAGCGCTCACCACACATCTAGATAAGTTCCTTAGGGGGTCTACTTTCCAAAATGGTGTCACTTGTGAGGGGTTTCTACTATTTAGGTACATTAGGGGCTCTGCAAACGCAACATGGCGTCTCATCTCAATTCCTGTCAATTTTGCATTGAAAAGTCAAACGGCGCTCCTTCCTTTCCGAGCTCTCCCATCCGCCCAAACAGTGGTTTACCCCCACATATGGGGTATCAGCGTACTCAGGACAAATTGTACAACAACTTTTGGGGTCCAATTTCTTCTCTTACCCTTGGAAAAATAAAAAATTAGGGGCAAAAAAATAATTTTTGTGAAAAAATATGATTTTTTATTTTTACGGTTCTGGATTATAAACTTCTGTGAAGCACTGGGTGGGTCAAAGTGCTCACCACACCTCTAGATAAGTTCCTTAGGGGGTCTACTTTCCAAAATGGTGTCACTTGTGGGGGGTTTCAATGTTTAGGCACATCAGTGGCTCTCCAAACGCAACATGGCGTCCCATCTCAATTCCTGTCAATTTTGCATTGAAAAGTCAAACGGCGCTCCTTCCCTTCCGAGCTCTCCCATGCGCCCAAACAGTGGTTTACCCCCACATATGGGGTATCAGCGTACTCAGGACAAATTGTACAACAACTTTTGGGGTCCAATTTCTTCTCTTACCCTTGGAAAAATAAAAAATTGGGGGCGAAAAGATAATTTTTGTGAAAAAATATGATTTTTTTTTTTTTACGGTTCTACATTATAAACTTCTGTGAAGCACTTGGTGGGTCAAAGTGCTCACCACACCTCTAGATAAGTTCCTTAGGGGGTCTACTTTCCAAAATGGTGTCACTTGTGGGGGGTTTCAATGTTTAGGCACATCAGTGGCTCTCCAAACGAAACATGGCGTCCCATCTCAATTCCAGTCAATTTTGCATTGAAAAGTCAAATCGCGCTCCTTCGCTTCCCAGCTGTGCCATGCGCCCAAACAGTGGTTTACCCCCACATGTGGGGTATTGGCGTACTCAGGACGAATTGTACAACAATGTTTGGGGTCCATTTTCTCCTGTTACCCTTGGTAAAATAAAACAAATTGGAGCTCAATTAAATTTTTTGTGAAAAAAAGTTAAATGTTCATTTTTATTTAAACATTCAAAAAATTCCTGTGAAGCACCAGAAGGGTTAATAAACTTCTTGAATGTGGTTTTGAGCACCTTGAGGGGTGTAATTTTTAGAATGGTGTCACACTTGGGTATTTTCTATCATATAGACCCCTCAAAATGACTTCAAATGAGATGTGGTTCCTAAAAAAAAATGGTGTTGTAGAAATGAGAAATTGCTGGTCAACTTTTAACCCTTATAACTCCCTAACAAAAAAAAATTTTGGTTCAAAAATTGTACTGATGTAAAGTAGACATGTGGAAAATGTTACTTATTAAGCATTTTGTGTGACATATCTCTGTGATTTAAGGGCATAAAAATTCAAAGTTGGAAAATTGAGACATTTTCAAAGTTTTTGCCAAATTTCCATTTTTTTCACAAATAAATGCAAATCCTTTCGAAGAAATTTTACCACAATCATGAAGTACAATATGTCACGAGAAAACAATGTCAGAATCATCAGGATCCGTTGAAGCGTTCCAGAGTTATAACCTCATAAAGGGACAGTGGTCAGAATTGTAAAAATTGGCCCGGTCATTAACGTGCAAACCACCCTTGGGGGTAAAGGGGTTAAGATTGATTTCAGTTATGTATTGAGCCCTGAGACACAATACCATCCATGAGTTTATTTGAAAAACAAAACAATTAAATCTTTATGACACTTAAATCCAATTTGCATAATAATTTGGAACACAGTGTATTCTGACAGTGCTTTTAAATAATTTTTTAAGTGTTGATAATGCAGGCAAATCTAAATTTCTTTACAATTTGGGTAATTATAGATATGGTCATATAAAGTCATTGTTAGTTTGCTTACTGTAAGTGATATCTGTAATTTGTATGTAACCCCTTCTCATGTACAGCACCATGGAATCAATGGTGCTATATAAATTAATACTAAAGGTACCTTCACACATAAAGATATCGTTAACGATATCGTTGCTTTTTGTGACGTAGCAACGATATCGTTAAGGAAATCGTTATGTGTGACAGCGACCAACGATCAGGCCCCTGCTGGGAGATCGTTGGTCGCTGAGGAAAGTCCAGAACTTTATTTCGTCGCTGGATCTCCTGCTGACATCGCTGGATCGGCGTGTGTGACGCCGATCCAGCGATGTCTTCACTGGTAACCAGGGTAAACATCGGGTTACTAAGCGCAGGGCCGCGCTTAGTAACCCGATGTTTACCCTGGTTACCAGCGTAAACGTTAAAAAAAAAAAAAAAACACTACATACTTACCTTCAGCTATCTGTCCCCGGCTCTCTGCTTCTCTGCACTCCTCCTGCGTCCTGTGTCAGCGCCGGCCAGCCGGAAAGCACAGCGGTGACGTCACCGCTCTGCTTTCCGGCTGACCGGCGCTGACAGTGCAGAGGAAAGCAGAGCGCCGGAGGACAGACAGCTGAAGGTAAGTATGTAGTGTTTGTTTTTTTAAATGTTTACGCTGGTAACCATGGTAAACATCGGGTTACTAAGCGCGGCCCTGCGCTTAGTAACCCGATGTTTACCCTGGTTACCGGGGACCTCGTTGGTCGCTGGAGAGCTGTCTGTGTGACAGCTCTCCAGCGACCAAACAGCGACGCATCGTTGTCGGTATCGCTGCAGCGTCGCTTAGTGTGAAGGTACCTTAATAGTAATAATAGCAGACTTTGGGGCTTTTGAAGGTTCTTGGCTACAATGGCAACCCGCCAACATCAAAAGAATTACAAAGGGATCCCCCTCCCCCTGTAAGTTCACTTTGGTGCTGCAGTGATATCTGCATCTATGGGGTAAAAAAAGAAGAAGTTTGGAAGCAAAAGTTAGCTGTGACCTTGGGATTTGAAGCACTGTGTCAGCTATGTTTTACAACTTACACCCACTGCTGATGAGCTGGCATCTTACATTTGTTTGATCTACCACCCACCAGAGCCGGAAATGTGAAGTGCAAGATGGGGTTAAAATTCCAGGTGCTTTAAAGTCTATATAATATGAAAATCCAGTGGTTATGCCATAAATGGCAATACTTCTCTGGTTGCACAACTTGACCCTGAATGACAGTACACATGTTTAAGACTGAAATTGCTGATGCAACTAATTTGTAAATCTTTTAATAGATAATATATAAGCATTAAAAATAGTTCCTTGGGTATAAAAGATACATTTCTTAGTCATTTCCTTGAGGTTAGATTTGCTTACCTTCTTGCATAATCCATGGATATTCAGAGTGACACTTGCAACTTCCAAAAAAGACAAATTTCAGAATTCATATGTCAAAGAAAAGTCATAGGATTTATTTATGACTCTATTAAAATCCATTACGAAAGACAGTCACTGCTGACCCGTCACCACCAGCACTTGTAGTTCTCATACCTGTAGCCAGATACTATCTTAGCTTAGTTTCAAACAGTATGCGTAATACATAATTCTATTATTTGTATCTCTTAGTGACTCGGGATGGATTGGATAATCTTTTTTGATCGTCACACTGTATATGTGTACCCGATCATTAAAGGGGTTTTCCCATTCTCTCTGGACATTTCTGTCCTTAAAGGGGTTTTCCCATGAACAAAAGTTGATTTTAATCAATAGATTTTTGAATAATAATAATTTCCACAATTGATGTGTTTAAATAATGTTCCTGTGCTGAGATAATCTTATAAATGTGCCCCTGCTGTGTAATGTCTGTGTCTGACCATACAGGGACATGGTCTGATCATACCACAGCTCCTGGATAGGGGAGGAAGAAAGAAAGTATGCAGACATTACAGCAGGGGATCACAGCTGATATATTTATGTGAGGTAAAACATTTACCTACCTTTTTTTAAACGATGTGTTACTTCAAAGAAAGAATCAGCAGTGATCTCATGCTGTCCTGTCTGTATATTCTTTTGTGTCCTCCCCTGCCCAGGAGCTGTGGTATGATCAGACCATGTTCCTGTACAGTCAGACACAGCCATTACACAGTACACAGCAGGGGCACATTTATAAGATTATCTCAGCACAGGAACGTTTTATTTAAACACATCCAGTTGTGGAAATTATTATTATTCCAAGATCTATTGATTAACATTAAGTTTTGTTCGTGAGAAAACCCCTTTAAAGTTGTCAATTGGATAGATCACCAATATCAGATGGGTTGAGGGCCTACACCCAGCACCAAGGGCAGTCATACCGCTGATGCAACTGCACTGGGGCCCAGAGGTGGAGGGGGCCCATCATCACTAGCGACTATTTCAGCTGCAAGTACGTCTGAGGATACACATTCAGCTGAAATGCAATGCGGCACAGTGACCTGCTGGCTCCCTGTGCTGCAATACACACAGCTGACCAATCAGAATCCGGAAGCTCACATCGGCGTACTTTGTCAGGCAGGTCAAAGCCAGCTTCCGGCTTCTGCGCCGGCTATAGAAGAGGACGTCGTGCAGCGACCCAGGCCTGGGCATGGGTCGCTGCACGACGTCCTCTTCTATAGCCGGCACAGAAGCCGGAAGCTGGCTTTGACCTGCCTGACAAAGTACGCCGATGTGAGCTTCCGGATTCTGATTGGTCGGCTGTGTGTATTGCAGCACAGGGAGCCATACAGGTTTACTTTCTTGTTTATTGGTGGGGGGTCACTTGACCTTATATTTTGATTGCAACATCATCCCCGCTCTCTTAGTATTTTTGACAACATCCTATGCATTATACTAGCCCTACTGGACAGCAAAGTGTCCCTTCTTCTGAGCACTCTGTTTTGGGATATTATTGTATGTGTATTTTTAATCTACTAGTCTTTTAATGATTTAATAAAGGCTGTTTTCTATTTTATCCTCTGGTTCTCTTCGTTCATCTATTTTTTTGTGTTAGCCCAAATTTGTGTTTATGTTTTGATTTGAAGTGCCAGTTATTTACTATATAGACATTTTTTTTTATAAACTTGTACTTTGCTTAGTAAAATGCTGCAGCCAGGTTCCCTTTAAGAAAAGGCAAATGATGAATTGGGCCTTTTTTTTATTTTTTGCCTTTAACGGTTTTTGCCACATTTTAGCTCAGCCTGAAACCTTACTTCAAAAAGGAACTAGAGTGAGTTACACGAGATGGAACTTTTGAAAAAGTCACCTTTCATAAATTTGTCAAAAACATCTGGATAAGCAATGTGGCCGAGCACAAATGGAAAAAGAATTAAAATAGAAAGATAACTTTAAAGGTGGCACAAAAGATAAGCATAAGGTGAGTTTACTAAGGAAACTAAAAAAGAGCAAGTCACTACGGAAAACTGGAGAAGCAACAATATTGAATTGGAGCCATTGTCCCTCCTGTTTAGTCCATATTCTTACTCTATGACTGTCTGGTAAACCAGTCTTCTAAAATGCGACCATCTTAGTGCTCTGACTGGAAGATGCATAGGTTCTTGATTTTGGGGGGAAATAACCCTTTAATTCAGAGTGAGTAGATTAAATAGCAGAGGAATGTCAGCAATCATGTGCTCTTATCACAGTGAAGAATGCTGTTTATGAAGCTTTGGTTGGAAAAGACAGAGAGATATGTTGAAAATCGGAGTCACTGAAATGCCTAATGATATATGAAAGCCCATAAAAAGCTATGCATGAAGTAAGCAAAGAGGAAGCTGAGGAGGAAAACGTATACATATACATATGTGCAGAGGCGTAGCTAGGGTTTTGGTGTGGGGATGTGGGCAAACTTGTGAGTGGGCTCCTAACCAGGTAACCCTGATTACAACTGGGTGACGCATCCTTATAGTGGATGTAACATAGTAACATAGTTATTAAGGTTGAAGGAAGACTAAGTCCATCTAGTTCAACCCATAGCCTAATCTAACATGCCCTGACATGTTGGAGAACCTGAGCAGAGGACTGGGCTGTTACTAATAAGTATCTCTACACAAAGACCAACGCTGATAACACCACCATATAGTGACCTTAAGTAGTCCTCCATATAGTATAATGCACTCCCCATAGGCCTCTATACAGTATAATGCACTCCCCAAAGGCCTCTATATAGTGTAATGCACTCCCCATAGGCCTCCATATAGTATAATGCACCTTCCTTAGGCCTCCATATAGTATAATGCACTCCCCATAGGCCTCTATACAGTGTAATACACGCCCCATAAAAAATAAATACAATACTCGCCTCTCCTCATTTCCCCGCTTCTCTGAGTGCCCGCTCATCTCAGCACAGTGGGCACATGTCTTGATGTCATTGCATTAGCTGTCAGTGTCTGCGTCATTGATGTCAGACGCAGAGGGGATTGATGGGAGAGGGAGCGTTTTGCTCTCTGTCTCATTGCTTTCTACTGTATTGGCATCCAGCCGACACAGATGAACTTGCGATGATGGGGGTCGAAGATGGCACACTCGATGATGGCCCCCCTCGGCTCACATCTTCAGCTTACAGTCCCCCCGCCTCGCCTCACGTTCCCCATAGTGGCCAGGTGGCAGTGCAGGCAGATCGAGTCTCCCTGCACTGCTGCAGAATATAACTGTATGGGCGCGCTGTGCTCGCCGATACAGTTACAGTAGCATAGCGCTAGATGAGCCCCTTAGAGGGCAGGGCTATGCTACTGATATGTAGTCATTTCCATTTCACCAAACAGCACAGTGAGTATCTGTAGCCCTATATACAGGCCCACCCACTGAATCCAAGATTGTAGACACCTGTGATGCTAATTAGTGGGCACACCTTGATTTAACATGTCCCCTTTGTCACATTATTATCAGGGGTACCATCATTTCTGTCCAGACCTATTTCATGAGTTTTATTTTTTTTTAATTCTGTGGAAGAATGGTTAAAAAGCAATGTCTGAATTTCATTTGTTCATTTTCATAGATTTTTTATTTATTATTACTTTTGCCAGCTTCAAGTTATTTCTGTGCCCATTGTGAGTTTTTCTGTCATTGAACGAGGGGTCCCAACAATTTTGACCACATGTGTGTGTGTATATATATATATATATTTTTTTTAAATTGCTTTTTTTAATAGGCCAAAAGGAGGGTGATTTTAACTTTTGTGTTTTTTTATTCATATTTTTTTTTCTCACTTTTCACTGGATTTGTTTGTCCCCTTAGGGGCAGGGATTATCCAAGGAGTCAGTAAGAATAAATATGCCATTCACATTAGCCACTTTTTTGTCAATGCAATTATGACAGTATTTACCGTAACTTATATGTTTTAGTAAGACATGGTATATTCATTAGAAAGTATACCCTGGGTAGTTCTTTGTTATGAAAGGCAATTCAGTACCACAATGGACATAGCGGTCAGAGCACATACAGTGATCTGACAATAACCCAAAATCATAGAACGAGCTCTGAGACGTGGGAACTCTGCAGACCGCAATCCCTAATCCTCTCCAAACAACACTAGAGGCAGCCGTGGATTGCGCCTAACTCTGCCTATGCAACTTGGCACAGCCTGAGAAACTAACCAGCCTGAAGATAGAAAATAAGCCTACCTTGCCTCAGAGAAATACCCCAAAGGAAAAGGCAGCCCCCCACATATAATGACTGTGAGTAAGATGAAAAGACAAACGTAGGGATGAAATAGATTCAGCAAAGTGAGGCCCGACTTTCTTAACAGAGCGAGGATAGAAAAGGCAACTTTGCGGTCTACATAAAACCCTAAAGAAAACCACGCAAAGGGGGCAAAAAGACCCTCCGTACCGAACTAACGGCACGGAGGTACACCCTCTGCGCCCCAGAGCTTCCAGCAACAAATTAGACAAGCTGGACAGAAAAAATAGCAAACAAATAGCAAAGAAGAACTTAGCTATGCAGAGCAGCAGGCCACAGGAATGATCCAGGGAGAAGCAAGTCCAACACTGGAACATTGACAGGAAGCCAGGATCAAAGCATTAGGTGGAGTTAAGTAGAGAAGCACCTAACGACCTCACCAGATCACCTGAGGGAGGAAACTCAGAAGCCGCAGTACCACTTCCCTCCACCAACAGAAGCTCACAGAGAGAATCAGCCGAAGTACCACTTGTGACCACAGGAGGGAGCTCTGCCACAGAATTCACAACAGTTCTTATGATAAAAAGTGAAAATTACACCTGAGACTATTTAAGATATACCCCCCTGCTGCCTAAATTGTCTCCACACACATTCCCATCACTCCCTGAAAAGTCTCCACATACATTCCTCCCCGCTCCCCACACTGTCTCCTCAAACATTCCCTCCACTCACCATATAGTATTTGCTCACATTCCCCCACTTCCTATATTGTATCTTGGCACATTCCCCACTATCTCCCCCACTCACCATACTGTCTGTATCTTCACACATTCCCACCTATCAACTCCACTCATCATACTGTCTCCCCACACATTTCCCTCTCTTCATATTGCCTGCTTAACCCCTTTACCAGGCCAATGTTTACAATTCTGACCACTGTCCCTTTATGAGGTTATAACTCTGGAACGCTTCAACGGATCCTGGTGATTCTGACATTGTTTTCTCGTGACATATTGTACTTCATGATAGTGGTAAAATTTATTTAATAGTACCTGCGTTTATTTGTGAAAAAAACGGAAATTTGGCGAAAATTTTGAAAATTTCGCAATTTTCAAACTTTGAATTTTTATGCAATTAAAACACAGAGATATGTCACACAAAATAGTTAATAAGTAACATTTCCCACATGTCTCCTTTACATCAGCATAATTTTGGAACCAAATTTTTATTTGTTAGGGAGTTATAAGGGTTAAAAGTTGACCAGCAATTTCTCATTTTTACAACAACATTTTTTTTTTAGGGACCACATCTCATTTGAAGTCATTTTGAGGGGTCTATATGATAGAAAATACCCAAGTGTGACACCATTCTAAAAACTGCACCACTCAAGGTGCTCAAAACCACATTCAAGAAGTTTATTAACCCTTCAGGTGTTTAATAGGAATTTTTGGAATGTTTAAATAAAAATGAACATTTAATTTTTTTTCACAAAAAATTTACTTCAGCTCCAATTTGTTTTATTTTACCAAGGGTAACAGGAGAAAATGGACCCCAAAAGTTGTCCAATTTGTCCTGAGTACGCTGATACCCCATATGTGGCAGTAAACCACTGTTTGGGCGCATGGGAGAGCTCGGAAGGGAAGGAGCGCCGTTTGACTTTTCAATGCAAAATTGACAGAAATTGAGATGGGACGCCATGTTGCGTTTGGAGAGCCACTGATGTGCCTAAACATTGAAACCCCCCACAAGTGACACCATTTTGGAAAGTAGACCCCCTAAGGAACTTATCTAGAGGAGTGGTGAGCACTTTGACCCACCAAGTGCTTCACAGAAGTTTATAATGCAGAACCGTAAAAATAAAGAATCATATTTTTTCACAAAATTATATTTTTGCCCCCAATTTTTTATTTTTCCAAGGGTAAGAGAAGAAATTGGACCCCAAAAGTTGTTGTCCAATTTGTCCTGAGTATGCTGATACCCCATATGTGTCAGTAAACCACTGTTTGGGCGCATGGGAGAGCTCGGAAGGGAAGGAGCGCCGTTTGACTTTTCAATGCAAAATTGACAGGAATTGAGATGAGACGCCATGTTGCGTTTGGAGAGCCACTGATGTGCCTAAACATTGAAACCCCCCACAAGTGACACCATTTTGGAAAGTAGACCCCCTAAGGAACTTATCTAGATGTGTGGTGAGCACTTTGACCCACCAAGGGCTTCACAGAAGTTTATAATGCAGAGCCATAAAAATAAAACCAAATTTTTTTCCCACAAAAATTATTTTTTAGCCCCCAGTTTAGTATTTTCCCAAGGGTAACAGGAGAAATTGGACCCCAAAAGTTGTTGTCCAATTTGTCCTGAGTACGCTGATACCCCATATGTGGGGGTGAACCACCGTTTGGGCGCATGGGAGGGCTCGGAAGGGAAGGAGCGCCATTTGGAATGCAGACTTAGATGGAATGGTCTGCAGGCGTCACACTGCGTTTGCAGAGCCCCTAATGTACCTAAACAGTAGAAACCCCCCACAAGTGACACCATTTTGGAAAGTAGACCCCCTAAGGAACTCATCTTGATGTGTTGTGAGAACTTTGAACCCCCAAGTGTTTCACTACAGTTTATAACGCAGAGCCGTGAAAATAAAAAATCTTTTTGTTTTCCACAAAAATTATATTTTAGCCCCCAGTTTTGTATTTTTCCAAGGTTAGCAGGAGAAATTGGACCCTAAATGTTGTTGTCCAATTTGTCCTGAGTACGCTGATACCCGATATGTGGGGGGGAACCACCGTTTGGGCGCATGGGAGGGCTCGGAAGGGAAGGAGCATAATTTGGAATGCAGACTTAGATGGATTGGTCTGCAGGCGTCACATTGCGTTTGCAGAGCCCCTATTGTACCTAAACAGTAGAAACCCCCCACAAGTGACCCCATATTGGAAACTAGACCCCTCAATGAACTTATCTAGATGTGTTGTGAGAACTTTGAACCCCCAAGTGTTTCACTACAGTTTATAACGCAGAGCCGTGAAAATAAAAAATCTTTTTGTTTTCCCACAAAAATTATTTTTTAGCCCCCAGTTTTGTATTTTCCCAAGGGTAACAGGAGAAATTGTACCACAAAAGTTGTTGTCCTATTTGTCCTGAGTACGTTGATACCCCATATGTTGGGGTAAACCCCTGTTTGGGCACACGGGAGAGCTCGGAAGGGAAGGAGCACTGTTTTACTTTTTCAACGCAGAATTGGCTGGAATTGAGATCGGACGCCATGTCGTGTTTGGAGAGCCCCTGATGTGCCTAAACAGTGGAAACCCCCCAATTATAACTGAAACCCTAATCCAAACACACCCCTAACCCTAATTCCAACGGTAACCCTAACCACACCTCTAACCCTGACACACCCCTAACCCTAATCCCAACCCTATTCCCAACTGTAAATGTAATCTAAACCCTAACCCAAACTTTAGCCCCAACTGTAACCCCTAACCCTAGCCCTAACCCTAGCCCTAACCCTAGCCCTAACCCTAGCCCTAATCCTAGCCCTAACTCTAGCCCTAACCCTAGCCCTAACCCTAGCCCTAATGGGAAAATGGAAATAAATACATTTTTTTTTATTTTTCCCTAACTAAGGGGGTGATGAAGGGGGGTTTGATTTACTTTTATAGCGGGTTTTTTAGCGGATTTTTATGATTGGCAGCCGTCACACACTGAAAGACTCTTTTTATTGCAAAAAATATTTTTTGCAATACCACATTTTGAGAGCTATAATTTTTCCATATTTTGGTCCACAGAGTTATGTGAGGTCTTGTTTTTTGCGGGACGAGTTGACGTTTTTATTGGTAACATTTTCGGGCACGTGACATTTTTTGATCGCTTTTTATTCCGATTTTTGTGAGGAAGAATGACCAAAAACCAGCTATTCATGAATTTCTATTGGGGGAGGCGTTTATACCGTTCCGTGTTTGGTAAAATTGATAAAGCAGTTTTATTCTTCGGGTCAGTACGATTACAGCGATACCTCATTTATATCTTTTTTTATGTTTTGGCGCTTTTATACGATAAAAACTATTTTACAGAAAAAATAATTATTTTGGCATCGCTTTATTCTCAGGACTATAACTTTTTTATTTTTTTGCTGATGATGCTGTATGGCGGCTCGTTTTTTGCGGGACAAGATGATGTTTTCATCGGTACCATAGTTATTTATATCTGTCTTTTTGATCGCGTGTTATTCCACTTTTTGTTCGGCGGTATGATAATAAAGCGTTGTTTTTTGCCTCGTTTTTTTTTTTTTTTTCTTACGGTGTTTACTGAAGGGGTTAACTAGTGGGCCAGTTTTATAGGTCGGGTCGTTACGGACGCGGCGATACTAAATATGTGTACTTTTATTGTTTTTTTTTTTAATTATTTAGATGAAGAAATGTATTTATGGGAATAATATTTTTTTTTTTTTTCATTATATTGGAATATTTTTTTTTATTTTTTTTTTTACAGATTTGGAAATTTTTTTTTAACTTTTTTATTTTGTCCCAGGGGGGGACATCACAGATCAGTGATCTGACAGTTTGCACAGCACTCTGTCAGATCACTGATCTGATAGCAGTGCAGGCTGCTTCACAGTGCCTGCTCTGAGCAGGCTCTGTGAAGCCACCTCCCTCCCTGCAGGACCCGGATCCGCGGCCATCTTGGATCCGGGGCTGGAGGAAGCAGGGAGGGAGGTGAGACCCTCACAGCAACGCGATCACATCGCGTTGCTGCGGGGGGCTCAGGGAAGCCCGCAGGGAGCCCCCTCCCTGCGCGGTGCTTCCCTGCACCGCCGGCACATCGCGATCATGTTTGATCGCGGTGTGCCAGGGGTTAATGTGCCGGGGGCGGTCCGTGACCGCACCTGGCACATAGTGCCGGATGTCAGCTGCGATAAGCAGCTGACACCCGGCCGCGATCGGCGGCGCTCCCCCCGTGAGCGCTGCCGATCGCTATGACGTACTATCCCGTCCAGGGTCAGATAAGCCCAGGGCACCTCGTTGGGATAGTAGGTCTAAGGTCACAGAGGGGTTAATCTCCTCTCTCTCCTTTACTGACCTCTCACAAGATTCCTCAATCAATGTGAATACTTTCCTGCCCAATGATGACAGAAGTATTCTGGGAGTGATACCTTTATTGGCTAACCATTTATTATGCAGCACAGAAGAGTGACTGTCTCCTAAAACACTTATCCACTTCCCCACATACTGTTGTCTCCTCACACGTTTACCCACTCCCCTCATGTTGTTGTCACCGCAAACATTGACCTACTTCCCCCATACTGTTGTTTCTTCACACTATTCCCCCATTAGAACTCCTATGTCTTCAAGTCTATTGGAGTTCTCACATTGCAGCCATCCACCACCTGTGTGGTGCAGTTGTGATGTCAGTAGCATGATTAGCCGTTCCTATCATACTGCTGACGTCACACTGAAACAAAGGTGCCGTGAGTCAGAGCTTCATTTGAACTCACGCCTGAAAGCTGCGAGTAAAATTGAAAGCTGGGAGCTGGCATGTTACATTTTCTCTGAGCAAGGTGTCAGATTGACACCACGCTGAGAAAGCAGCCGGCTCACACTTTGCAGCTGGTAAAATACAGCCGCCTGTAAAAGATCTCAGATCACCTCATCAGGCATACTAACGGCGCCACCCTGCAGGCTGCACCCAGAGCAAATGGTTAACCCTCCATCAGGGGCAATATGTTTCATAACGAGTTTAGGGGCATTGCGCCTGTCCGGCACAGGCTAGAAAATTGGCTATATTTTCCTTTTTTAAAAATTTCAATACTCTAAAAGTGATCAGTTACCTTAATAGGAATGTAATAAATGAGAATACACATAATCAGGTGTAAAAAAAGTGTTTAATAACCAGAAAAGTAATATGTTTCTATGTCTTGAGCATCCTCCTCACTCTCTCCATCTTGATCTGTATCAGACACATCTGGACATTCTTCCACATCATCTTCTGAATCAATGTCACTTTCTTCCCCTAAAGGTATGTGCACACGCTGCGGATTTTGCTGCGGATCCGCAGCAGTTTCCCATGAGTTTACAGTACAATGTAAACCTATGGGAAACCAAATCCGCAGTGCACATGCTGCGGAAAAAAACGCGCGGAAATGCTGCGGTTTATTTTCCGCAGCATGTCAATTCTTTGTGCGGATTCCGCTGCGGATTTACACCTGCTCCAATAGAAATTTGCAGGTGAAAATCCGCAGAGGAAACCGCAAAAGAAACCGCGGTAAATCCGCAGTAAAAACCGCAGCGTTTTTTCACTGCGGATTTAGCAAATCCGCTGCGAAAAATTCCGCAATGGAATCCGCAGCTTGTGCACTTAGCCTAAATCTTCTAGCTGTAAGGGGTCTGTCTCATCATCAAGCAGTATATTCTGCACTTGCTCAACATGAAAGGCATTGGACAAGTCAAATATTCTCCTCGCCATTTCATAAGAAAAGCAGAAGCAAGAGAGAATATGTGTTAGGGCGCAATGTGCCAGAGAAGCACACTCTTCTTTCTAACAAAACCTTCTATGACAAATACACAAATTTAGCACTAGCTATTCATAAAACAAGCTAAAAAAAACTATTGGGATGAATAAAAACAGCAAATTCTAATCGTCAAAGGTGTGACTCATTCAGGGGCAATGAGCCTGAGAAGCCAAAACACAGATATCTGATCTCCTGCAGCACAAGAGGCTTCTCAGGTTTCACACAGTCTTTAAAGTTATGAAGTTACTGGGAGGATGGTGTTACCCAGACAAACCACTGAAAATAGAGAAATGTAACGAAGTGAGCTGCGCCTGTCAGATCAGTTGCCCCTGATGGAGGGTTAAGAACCAAAACTGGATCCAGAGACCCATACTAAAATAGCAAACAATTATTATTAATAAGAGTCTCCCAAAAAGCAGTATAGACCAATAATAGACTCATCAAAGGAAATATGAAAAAATAATTGTATTAATCATAAATAATTATAAACAGTGAACACACAATTAATTTAAAGGGAACCTGTCACCTGAATTTGGGGGGACCGGTTTTCGGTCATATGGGTGGAGTTTTCGGGTGTTTGATTCACCCTTTCCTTACCCGCTGGCTGCATGCTGGCCGCAATATTGGATTGAAGTTCATTCTCTGTCCTTCGTAGTACACGCCTGCGCAAGGCAATCTTGCCTTGCGCACGCGCAGTATGCTTTGCCCAACTGTGGGCAAAGCCGAAAAGCATTAGTGCGCATGCACCGGCGCACTATGTCCCGGAAGTATTTCGCTGTGTTCCAGGACATAGTGCGCCGGCGCATGCGCTCTAATGCTTTTCGGCTTTGCCAGCAGTTGGGCAAAGCAAACTGCGCGTGCGCAAGGCAAGATTGCCTTGCGCAGGCGTGTACTACGGAGGACAGAGAATGAACTTCAATCCAATATTGCGGCCAGCATGTAGCCAGCGGGTAAGGAAAGGGTGAATCAAACACCCAAAAACCCCGCCCATATGACCGAAAACCAGTCCCGCCAAATTCAGGTGACAGGATCCTTTTAACCTGCTTGCGCAAAAACAATCAGATACACAAAAATAATCAAGGAACCACAAACCTGATTATATCATAATGAATGTACCAGAACTTTAGTTCATATATAGATCCTTCAATGAGTCTCTGACCCGACTGAATAATAAAATATGAGACAACTGATATGCAGGAGAGAGTACCTTTACAGTGCAATGTGCAATAGCACCAATACCCACCAGCGCTCACCATCATTAAAGTGCAATATGAATGACTATCCTGCATGTTTTTCTGCAAGCACTTTACATAGTAACATAGTAACATAGTTAGTAAGGCCGAAAAAAGACATTTGTCCATCCAGTTCAGCCTATATTCCATCATAATAAATACCCAGATCTACGTCCTTCTACAGAACCTAATAATTGTATGATACAATATTGTTCTGCTCCAGGAAGACATCCAGGCCTCTCTTGAACCCCTCGACTGAGTTCGCCATCACCACCTCCTCAGGCAAGCAATTCCAGATTCTCACTGCCCTAACAGTAAAGAATCCTCTTCTATGTTGGTGGAAAAACCTTCTCTCCTCCAGACGCAAAGAATGCCCCCTTGTGCCCGTCACCTTCCTTGGTATAAACAGATCCTCAGCGAGATATTTGTATTGTCCCCTTATATACTTATACATGGTTATTAGATCGCCCCTCAGTCGTCTTTTTTCTAGACTAAATAATCCTAATTTCGCTAATCTATCTGGGTATTGTAGTTCTCCCATCCCCTTTATTAATTTTGTTGCCCTCCTTTGTACTCTCTCTAGTTCCATTATATCCTTCCTGAGCACCGGTGCCCAAAACTGGACACAGTACTCCATGTGCGGTCTAACTAGGGATTTGTACAGAGGCAGTATAATGCTCTCATCATGTGTATCCAGACCTCTTTTAATGCACCCCATGATCCTGTTTGCCTTGGCAGCTGCTGCCTGGCACTGGCTGCTCCAGGTAAGTTTATCATTAACTAGGATCCCCAAGTCCTTCTCCCTGTCAGATTTACCCAGTGGTTTCCCATTCAGTGTGTAATGGTGATATTGATTCCCTCTTCCCATGTGTATAACCTTACATTTATCATTGTTAAACCTCATCTGCCACCTTTCAGCCCAAGTTTCCAACTTATCCAGATCCATCTGTAGCAGAATACTATCTTCTCTTGTATTAACTGCTTTACATAGTTTTGTATCATCTGCAAATATCGATATTTTACTGTGTAAACCTTCTACCAGATCATTAATGAATATGTTGAAGAGAACAGGTCCCAATACTGACCCCTGCGGTACCCCACTGGTCACAGCGACCCAGTTAGAGACTATACCATTTATAACCACCCTCTGCTTTCTATCACTAAGCCAGTTACTAACCCAGTTACTAACCCACTTTAAAACCTTCCTTGTTATGATTTAATACTGATTTATTGTTTTTTGTTTTTTTTACTGTTTCTTGTCATATTATGACATACCATTAACCAGACTGCCTTTCTTTTTTTTTTTTTTTTAATGGGGTGTTTTTAAGTTGTTTTTCTTCGATGAGTCTATTATTGGTTTACCCAATACAAATGCCTTGCCTAACCCCTTCCCCATAGATGCGCACCTGCTAACAGTGATGTACGAATTATATGTGTTATTTGTCGGCGGATTTTCCGAATCTTTTGCAATTCAATGCTGAGAATCTGCGTATGAGAGAGAAACTGAGATGTTTAACCCCTTAGTGACAGAGCCAATTTGGTACTTAATGACCGAGCCAATTTTTGCAATTCTGACCACTGTCACTTTATGAGGTTATAACTCTGGAACGCTTCAACTGATCCCGCTGATTCTGAGATTGTTTTTTCGTGACATATTGTACTTCATGTTAGTGGTAACATTTCTTCGATATTACTTGCGATTATTTATGAAAAAAACGGAAATATGGCGAAAATTTTTAAAATTTTGCAATTTTCAAACTGTATTTTTATGCCCTTAAATCAGAGAGATATGTCATGAAAAATAGTTAATAAATAACATTTCCCACATGTCTACTTTACATCAGCACAATTTTGGAAACAAAATTTTTTTTTGTTAGGGAGTTATAAGGGTTAAAAGTTGACCAGCAATTTCTCATTTTTACAACACCATTTTTTTTAGGGACCACATCACATTTGAAGTGATTTTGAGGGGTCTATATGATAGAAAATAATGAAGTGTGATACCATTCTAAAAACTACACCCCTCAAGGTTCTCAAAACCACATTCAAGAAGTTTATTAACCCTTTACGTGCTTCACAGGAACTGAAACAATGTGGAAGGAAAAAATGAACATTTAACTTTTTTTTGCAAACATCTTAATTCAGAACCATTTTTATTATTTTCACAAGTGTAAAAACAGAAATGTAACCATAAATTTTGTTATGCAATTTCTCCTGAATACGCCAATACCCCATATGTGGGGGTAAACCACTTTTTGGGCGCACCGCAGAACTTAGAAGTGAAGGAGCGCCGTTTGACTTTTTCAATGCAGAATTGGCTGGAATTGAGATTGGACGCCATGTCACGTTTAGAGAGCCCCTGATGTGCCTAAACAGTGGAAACTCCCCACAAGTGACACCATTTTGGAAACTAGACCCCTTAAGGAACTTATCTAGATGTGTGGTGAGCACTTTGAACCCCCAAGTGCTTCACAGAAGTTTATAACGTAGAGCCGTGAAAATAAAAAAATCGCTTTTGTTTACACAAAAATGATCTTTTCGCCCACAAATTCTGATTTTCACAAGGGTAACAGGAGAAATGAGACCACAAAAGTTGTTGTGCGATTTCTCCTGAATACGTCGATACCCCATATGTGAGGGTAAACCACTGTTTGGGCGCACCGCAAAGCTTGGAAGTGAAGGAGCGCCGTTTTACTTTTTCAATGTAGAATTGGCTGGAATTGAGATTGGACGCCATATCACATTTGGAGAGCCCCTGATGTGCCTTAACAGTGGAAACCCCCCACAAGTGACACCATTTTTGAAACTAGTCCCGTTAAGGAACTTATCTAGATGTGTGGTGAGCACTTTGAACCCCCATGTGCTTCACAGAAGTTTATAACGTAGAGCCGTGAAAAAAAAAATCGCATTTTTTCTACAAAAATGATCTTTTTGCCCACAAATTTTTATTTTTACAAGGGTAACAGGAGAAATTAGACCACTAAAGTTGTTGTGCAATTTCTCCTGAGTACGTCGATACCCAATATGTGGGGGTAAACCACTGTTTGGGCGCACCGCAGAGCTTGGAAGAGAAAGAGTGCCGTTTTACTTTTTCAATGTAGAATTGGCTGGAATTGAGATCGGACGCCATGTCGCGTTTGGAGAGCCCCTGATGTGCCTAAACAGTAGAAATCCCCCACAAGTGACCCCATTTTGGAAACTAGACCCCCCATGGAACTTATCTAGATGTGTGGTGAGAACTTTGAATGCCCAAGTGCTTCACAGAAGTTTATAATGCAGAGTCGTGAAAATAAAAAATATTTTTTTTTCCACAAAAAAGATTTTTTAGCCCCCAAGTTTTTATTTTCACAAGGGTAACAAGAGAAATTGGACCCCAAAAGTTGTCCAATTTGTCCTGAGTATGCTGGTACCCCATATGTGGGGGTAAACCACTGTTTGGGCGCAAGGCAGAGCTCGGAAGGAAGGAGCGCCGTTTTGGAATGCAGACTTTGATAGAATGGTCTGCGGGCATTATGTTGCGTTTGCTGAGCCCCTGATGTACCTAACCAGTAGAAACCCTCCACAAGTGACCCCATTTTGGAAACTAGACCCCCCAAGGAACTTATCTAGATGTGTGGTGAGAACTTTGAATGCCCAAGTGCTTCACAGAAGTTTAGAATGCAGAGTCGTGAAAATAAAAAATATTTTTTTTTTCCACAAAAAAAGATATTGTAGCCCCCAAGTTTTTTATTTTCACAAGGGTAACAGGAGAAATTGGACTGCAATAGTTGTTGTCCAATTTATCCCGAGTACGCTGATGCGCCATATGTGGGGGTAAACCACTGTTTGGGCGCACGGCAGAGCTCGGAAGGGAAGGAGCGCCTTTTTGGAATGCAGACTTTGATAGACTGGTCTGTGGGCATTATGTTGCGATTGCAGAGCCCCTGATAATAATAATAATCTTTATTTTGTACCTAAACTGTAGTAACCCCCCACAAGTGACCCCATTTTGGAAACTAGACCCCCCAAGGAACTTATCTAGATGTGTGGTGAGAACTTTGAATGCCCAAGTGCTTCACAGAAGTTTAGAATGCAGAGTCGTGAAAATAAAAAATATTTTTTTTTCACAAAAAAGATATTGTAGCCCCCAAGTTTTTATTTTCACAAGGGTAACAGGAGAAATTGGACCACTAACGTTGTTGTCCAATTTATCCTGAGTATGCTGATGCCCCATATGTGGGGGTAAACCACTGTTTGGGCGCACGGCAGAGCTCGGAAGGGAAGGAGCGCCGTTTTGGAATGCAGACTTAGATAGAATGGTCTGTGGGCGTTATGTTGCGTTTGCAGAGCCCCTGATGTACCTAAACAGTAGTAACCCCCCACAAGTGACCCTGTTTTGGAAACTAGACCCCCCAAGGAACTTATATAGATGTGTGGTGAGAACTTTGAATGCCCAAGTGCTTCACAGAAGTTTATAATGCAGAGTCATAAAAAAAATATATATATATTTTTCCACAAAAAGGATTTTGTAGCCCCCAAGTTTTTATTTTCACAAGGGTAACAAGAGAAATTGGACCCCAGAAGTTGTTGTCCAATTTATCCCGAGTATGCTGATGCCCCATATGTGGGGGTAACCAACTGTTTGGGCGCACGGCAGAGCTCAGAAGGGAGGGAGCACCATTTGACTTTTTGAGCGCAAAATTGGCTATCGTGTTTGGAGACCCCCTGATGTACCTAAACAGTGGAAACCCCCCCAATTCTAGCTCCAACCCTAACCCCAACACACCCCTAACCCTAATCCCAACCTGATCCATAATCCTAATCACTAACCCTAACCATAATCACAACCCTTACCCCAAAACAACCCTAATTTCAATCCTAACCATAACCCTAATCAAAACCCTAAATCCAACACACCCCTAATCACAACCCTAACCTTAACCCTAATCCCAAACCTAACCCTAATCCCAAGCGTAACCCTAATGCCAACCCTAACCCTAATACCAACCCTAATCCAAACCCTAACCCTAATCCCAACTCTAACCCTAACTTTAGCCCCAACCCTAGCCCTAACTTTAGCCCCAACCCTAACCCTAGCCCTAAGGCTACTTTCACACTTGCGTTGTTTGGCATCCGTCGCAAATCGTCGTTTTGGACAAGAAACGGATCCTGCAAATGTGCCCGCAGGATGCTTTTTTGCCCATAGACTTGTATTGCCGACGGATCGTGACGGATGGCCACACGTCGCGTCCGTCGTGCACTGGATCAGTGTTTTGGCGGACCGTCAGCACAAAAAAACGTTCAATGTAACGTTTTTTTGTACGTCGCATCCGCCATTTCTGACCGCGCATGCGTGGCCGTAACTCCGCCCCCTCCTCCCCAGGACATAGATTGGGCAGCAGATGCGTTGAAAAACTTCATCCGCTGCCCACGTTGTGCACAATTTTCACAACGTGCGTCGGGCCGATGCATTGCGACGGCCCCGTACCGACGTAAGTGTGAAAGAAGCCTAACCCTAAATTTAGCGCCAACCCTAACTCTAAATTTAGCCCCAACCCTAACCCTAAATTTAGCCCCAACCCTAACCCTAAATTTAGTCCTAACCCTAATCCTAGCCCTAACCCTACCCCTAACCCTAGCCCTAACCCTACCCCTAACCCTACCCCAACCCTAACCCGACCCCTAGCCCTACCCCCAACCCTAACCCTACCGCTAACCCTACCCCTAACCCTAGCCCTAACCCTACCCCTAACCCTAATTTTAGCCCCAATTGCTCTTCTCCTGCCGGCCGGCAGATGGAGACAGATGGCGGGCGCACTGCGCATGCGCCCGCCATTTTCTTTTGCCGGCGGCCAGGAGGAGCAGCAGGAGGACCCAGGGACACAGGTGAGTATGGCAGGGTCCCCGAATCACCCTATTTCTCTGTCCTCTGATGTGCGACCACATCAGAGGACAGAGAATTACACTTTGACTTCTTTTTTTTTTTTTTTTGCGGTCGCCGGTAAACAGTTAATTACCGGCGATCGCAAAACAGGGGTCGGTAAAACCGACCCCGATCATGCTCTTTGGGGTCTCGGCTACCCCCGGCAGCCGAGACCCCAAAGATTCTCGCGGGGCCGGCCGGCGGGCGCACTGCGCATGCGCCCGCCATTTTGAAACAGGCGGCGCCCACCGGGAGACACGAGGAGCATTGGGGGAGATAGGTGAGTATTGGGGGGCTACCTGGGACCCCTTTTCTCTGTCCTCCGATGTGCGATCACATCGGAGGACAGAGAAATTAAAAAGAGATCGCGTTTTTGGTTTTTTTGCGATCGCCGGTAAATGGTTAATTACCGGCGATCGCAAATGCGGGGTGGGTTAAAAAACCCCCGAATCATGTTCTCTGGGGTCTCGGCTACCCTCAGCAGCCGAGACCCCGGAGAAAATCCGACTCTGGGGGGCGCTATTCACTTTTTCCACAGCGCCGTTAATTAACGGCGCTGTGTTTTAAGTACCCTTAGCAGCCGCCGTTAAAAGGCGTATCGGCGGTCGCTAAGGGGTTAAAAAAGCAACGCAGGTCACTTTATATAGTGTAAAACAAATCATATTGGGCATGACATTTCTATAAATCCCATCCACTTTGCTGGAACAGATAGATGCTGCATTTTTTACACCGCTAAAATACGCAAGGTCAAAATCTCACCAAAAACTCATCATGGGAACTTAACCTAAGGGTACCGTCACACAGTGGCACTTTTGTCGCTACGACGGTACGATTCGTGACGTTCCAGCGATATCCATACGATATCGCTGTGTCTGACACGCAGCAGCGATCAGGGATCCTGCTGAGAATCGTACGTCGTAGCAGATCGTTTGGAACATTCTTTCGTCGCTGGATCTCCCGATGTCATCGCTGGATCGGTGTGTGTGACACCGATCTAGCGATGCGTTCGCTTGTAACCAGGGTAAACATCGGGTTACTAAGCGCAGGGCCGCGCTTAGTAACCCGATGTTTACCCTGGTTACCAGTGTAAATGTAAAAAAAAAAAAACACTACATACTTACATAGTAACATAGTAACATAGTTAGTAAGGCCGAAAAAAGACATTTGTCCATCCAGTTCAGCCTATATTCCATCATAATAAATCCCCAGATCTACGTCCTTCTACAGAACCTAATTGTATGATACAATATTGTTCTGCTCCAGGAAGACATCCAGGCCTCTCTTGAACCCCTCGACTGAGTTCGCCATCACCACCTCCTCAGGCAAGCAATTCCAGATTCTCACTGCCCTAACAGTAAAGAATCCTCTTCTATGTTGGTGGAAAAACCTTCTCTCCTCCAGACGCAAAGAATGCCCCCTTGTGCCCGTCACCTTCCTTGGTATAAACAGATCCTCAGCGAGATATTTGTATTGTCCCCTTATATACTTATACATGGTTATTAGATCGCCCCTCAGTCGTCTTTTTTCTAGACTAAATAATCCTAATTTCGCTAATCTATCTGGGTATTGTAGTTCTCCCATCCCCTTTATTAATTTTGTTGCCCTCCTTTGTACTCTCTCTAGTTCCATTATATCCTTCCTGAGCACCGGTGCCCAAAACTGGACACAGTACTCCATGTGCGGTCTAACTAGGGATTTGTACAGAGGCAGTATAATGCTCTCATCATGTGTATCCAGACCTCTTTTAATGCACCCCATGATCCTGTTTGCCTTGGCAGCTGCTGCCTGGCACTGGCTGCTCCAGGTAAGTTTATCATTAACTAGGATCCCCAAGTCCTTCTCCCTGTCAGATTTACCCAGTGGTTTCCCATTCAGTGTGTAATGGTGACATTGATTCCTTCTTCCCATGTGTATAACCTTACATTTATCATTGTTAAACCTCATCTGCCACCTTTCAGCCCAGGTTTCCAACTTATCCAGATCCATCTGTAGCAGAATACTATCTTCTCTTGTATTAACTGCTTTACATAGTTTTGTATCATCTGCAAATATTGATATTTTACTGTGTAAACCTTCTACTAGATCATTAATGAATATGTTGAAGAGAACAGGTCCGAATACCGACCCCTGCGGTACCCCACTGGTCACAGCGACCCAGTTAGAGACTATACCATTTATAACCACCCTCTGCTTTCTATCACTAAGCCAGTTACTAACCCATTTACACACAATTTCCCCCAGACCAAGCATTCTCATTTTGTGTACCAACCTCTTGTGCGGCACGGTATCAAACGCTTTGGAAAAATCGAGATATACCACGTCCAATGACTCACCGTGGTCCAGCCTATAGCTTACCTCTTCATAAAAACTGATTAGATTGGTTTGACAGGAGCGATTTCTCATAAACCCATGCTGATATGGAGTTAAACAGTTATTCTCATTGAGATAATCCAGAATAACATCCCTCAGAAACCCTTCAAATATTTTACCAACAATAGAGGTTAGACTTACTGGCCTATAATTTCCAGGTTCCCTTTTAGAGCCCTTTTTGAATATTGGCACCACATTTGCTATGCGCCAATCCTGCGGAACAGACCCTGTCGCTATAGAGTCCCTAAAAATAAGAAATAATGGTTTATCTATTACATTACTTAGTTCTCTTAGTACTCGTGGGTGTATGCCATCCGGACCCGGAGATTTATCTATTTTAATCTTATTTAGCCGGTTTCGCACCTCTTCTTGGGTTAGATTGGTGACCCTTAATATAGGGTTTTCATTGTTTCTTGGGATTTCACCTAGCATTTCATTTTCCACCGTGAATACCGTGGAGAAGAAGGTGTTTAATATGTTAGCTTTTTCCTCGTCATCTACAACCATTCTTTCCTCACTATTTTTTAAGGGGCCTACATTTTCAGGTTTTATTCTTTTACTATTGATATAGTTGAAGAACAGTTTGGGATTAGTTTTACTCTCCTTAGCAATGTGCTTCTCTGTTTCCTTTTTGGCAGCTTTAATTAGTTTTTTAGATAAAGTATTTTTCTCCCTATAGTTTTTTAGAGCTTCAATGGTGCCATCCTGCTTTAGTAGTGCAAATGCTTTCTTTTTACTGTTAATTGCCTGTCTTACTTCTTTGTTTAGCCACATTGGGTTTTTCCTATTTCTAGTCCTTTTATTCCCACAAGGTATAAACTGCTTACAGTGCCTATTTAGGATGTTCTTAAACATTTCCCATTTATTATCTGTATTCTTATTTCTGAGGATATTGTCCCAGTCTACCAGATTAAGGGCATCTCTAAGCTGGTCAAACTTTGCCTTCCTAAAGTTCAGTGTTTTTGTGACTCCCTGACAAGTCCCCCTAGTGAAAGACAGGTGAAACTGTACAATATTGTGGTCGCTATTTCCTAGATGCCCGACCACCTGCAGATTTGTTATTCTGTCAGGTCTATTAGATAGTATTAGGTCTAAAAGTGCTGCTCCTCTGGTTGGATTCTGCACCAATTGTGAAAGATAATTTTTCTTGGTTATTAGCAGAAACCTGTTGCCTTTATGGGTTTCACAGGTTTCTGTTTCCCAGTTAATATCCGGGTAGTTAAAGTCCCCCATAACCAGGACCTCATTATGGGTTGCAGCTTCATCTATCTGCTTTAGAAGTAGACTTTCCATGGTTTCTGTTATATTTGGGGGTTTGTAACAGACCCCAATGAGAATTTTGTTACCATTTTTCCCTCCATGAATTTCGACCCATATGGACTCGACATCCTCATTTCCTTCGCTAATATCCTCCCTTAAAGTGGACTTTAGACAAGACTTTACATAGAGACAAACCCCTCCTCCTCTCCGATTTTTACGATCCTTTCTAAACAGACTGTAACCCTGTAAGTTAACTGCCCAGTCATAGCTTTCATCTAACCATGTCTCGGTTATTCCCAGTATGTCAAAGTTACCTGTAGATATTTCTGCTTCTAGTTCTTCCATCTTGTTTGTCAGGCTTCTGGCGTTTGCGAGCATGCAGTTTAGAGGATTTTGTTTTGTTCCAATCTCCTCGCTGTGGATTGTTTTAGAAATGTTCTTACCTCCCTTCTGAGTATGTTTTCCTGGATTTCCTTTGTTCAAGTCTAATATTTTTCTTCCCGTCCCCTCTTCTTCTAGTTTAACGCCCTCCTGATGAGTGTAGCGAGTCTTCTGGCGAATGTGTGTTTCCCAGGTTTGTTGAGGTGTAGTCCGTCTCTGGCGAGGAGTCCATCGTACAAGTAATTCACACCGTGGTCCAGGAATCCGAATCCTTGTTGTCTGCACCACCGTCTTAGCCAGTTGTTTGCATCAAGGATCCTGTTCCATCTCTTGGTGCCATGCCCGTCTACTGGAAGGATAGAAGAAAAAACTACCTGTGCATCCAGTTCCTTTACTTTCTTCCCCAACTCTTCAAAGTCTTTGCAGATTGTCGGTAGGTCCTTCCTTGCCGTGTCATTGGTGCCAACATGTATCAGAAGAAATGGGTGGACGTCCTTGGAGTTGAAGAGCTTTGGTATCCTATCGGTCACATCCTTGATCATCGCACCTGGAAGGCAGCATACTTCTCTTGCAGTTATGTCCGGTCTGCAGATGGCTGCTTCTGTGCCTCTCAGTAGTGAGTCTCCCACCACCACCACTCTTCGTTGCTTCTTGGCTGTACTTTTTGCTGTCACTTGTTGCTGTGTGCCCTTTTCTTTTTTGCTTGCTGGTATTGCTTCATCCTTAGGTGTGCCATCTTCATCCTCTACAAAGATTTGATATTGGTTCTTCAGTTGTGTGGTTGGTGATTTCTCCATGGTCTTCTTGCTTCTTTTGGTCCCATGCTTCCACTCATCTGCTTTTGGAGGTTCTCTGACACTTTTTTCACCTTCTGTGACCAGTAGAGATGCTTCTGTTCTGTCTAGAAAGTCTTCATTCTCTTTGATGAGTTTCAAAGTTGCTATTCTTTCTTCCAGACCCCGCACCTTTTCTTCTAAAAGGGCCACTAGTCTACACTTCTGACAGGTGAAATTTGATTCTTCTTCTGGTCGATCTGTGAACATGTAGCACATGCTGCAGCTCACCATGTAGGTTGTCACATCTGCCATGTTGCTCCTAGATCCTGCTGACTTGCTGTGTGTTTTCCTTCTTGTGTAATCTACTCAGCCAAGCTCTCTTGCAATAATGTCCTACAGGCAAAAATTCGCCGTAAGGCGCGCGGTTTGGTGATTCTTTCCAAGCAGATGGTCCCGGCTGTACCCAACGATCTTCTAGCTTAGGGAGACTCTTCGCTTTTCCCAGAAGGGACCTGGAATATGCAAATTAGCCTCCTCAAGCTTGAATCCCTGGTTTGGTGATTCTTTCCAAGCAGCTGGTCCCGGCTGTACCCAACGATCTTCTATCTTCTTACATTCCGGTGTCCATCAGGTCCCTTGCTGTCTGCTTCCCGCACTCACTAACTACCGGCCGTAAAGTGAAAGCAGAGCACAGCGGTGACGTCACCCCTGTGCTGTGCTTTCACTTTACGGCCGGCAGTCAGTGAGTGCAGGAAGCAGACGGCAAGGGACAGACACCGGAAGGTAAGTATGTAGTGTTTGGTTTTTTTTACGCTGGTAACCAGGGTAAACATCGGGTTACTAAGCGCGGCCCTGCGCTTAGTAACCCGATGTTTACCCTGGTTACCCGGGGACCTCGGCATCGTTGGTCGCTGGAGAGCTGTCTGTGTGACAGCTCTCCAGCGACCACACTACGACTTACCAACGATCACGGCCAGGTCGTATCGCTGGTCGTGATCGTTGGTAAATCGTATAGTATGACGGTACCCTAACACTCTAGATGAATTCTGTAGATGTTAATGAAAAGAAAATAAAGATGTACAATAAAGATGTTTAAAACCCCATGTGTATTTATTTCATTAAAATACTTTATTAATAATGTGTGTGTTTTAACCCTTTATTACTATTGGATTAATAATGGATAGATGTCTTACTGACATCTCTCCATTATTAACCAGTCTTAATGTCACCTTATATTAGCAAGGTGACATTAACCCTTTATTACCCCATATCCCACCGCTACAGGGAGTGGGACGAGAGTGGCTAAGTGCCAGAATAGGCACATCTTCCAGATGTGCCTTTTCTGGGGTGGCTGGGGGCAGATGTTTTTAGCCACTGGGGAGCCAATAACCACGGTCCCTCTCTAGGCTATTAATATTTGCCCTCAGTCACTGGCTTTCCCATTCTGGCGGAGAAAATTGCGCGGGAGCCCACGACAGTTTTTTCCGTGATTTAACCCTTTAATTTAACACTTAGAGCTCCCAAATTTTACACGCAGACACTTCTAACATTATTAGTGAGGAATATGTAAAAATATAAGGGATATGAAATAGTTTACTGTATGTAAACCATGTCTCATATCCTGTCGGGTTCGATAAGGAGATAGCAAAAGCCGGCAATTGAATCACTGGCTTTTCTGCTATCTAGCGCTGTATAAAATATAAATATATATATATATTTATATATATGTCTCACTGACATATACGGTATATATACTGTATATATGTTTTCACAAATATTTGAGCCCATGGATCCATTCTATGTCCATTTTGCAAGCCGGTGAGAAAATCTCACCGTACGGATGCCATCCGGAGGTTTACATGCGCAAAATATGTAGCCACACCTTGCCTACAGATGACATACGGATCACTGTTCAGGGAACATTTCTGCGTTTTTGGTCTGTAAAAAACGGACCGTATTTTTATACGTTGTGTGTGACTCCAGCCTAAACCAGATAAAAAGGGGAGATGTTGACTCAATCTTTGCATTGTGTGTCTGAGTGTGCCACGCTAAACATGGAGAACAGAAAGAGAAGAAGAGAACTGTCTGAGGACTTGAGAACCAAAATTGTTGAACAAATCAACAATCTCGCAAATTGTATATGTTATAATTATGTCTCTTTTTATTACTTTTAATTTTTCCCATTGTTTTGTGAAAAAGGCAGAAAAACCACAAGTATTCCTGTTGTAATTGTCTGTGTATTTTAAATGATATAGCTATTTGCCTAGAGCTAGTGGGCTTTATAGAGTCATTTTTGCCACATACTAAATACTGTAGGTTATGGCAATCTCAATATAAAAGCATTGAACATAGGACATCTGCATATGCATCATAATAACTTTTGGGGATTTAAAAATTGGACTTCATTTTCAAAAATGGTCAGCTTCACTGTTTGCAAATATATTTACTTATGCAGGCATGAGATTTTTCCTATTCTCTAATAAGTGTCTAACGGTCTTAAAGAACGTAACCTTTAATTAATGATTAAACCTAACCTATCATGACATATGGAGGTAAGAAAGAACTCTCTATCAAACCTTTATTCCTCTTACTTTGCATTTAACAACATTGTGTCCAATTAATTAATGTTATTTTAATGTCCTGCAGCAATGCTTTTAAATAATTCAATACTTTTTCCATTCTGCATTGACTAATCACTGCCACTTCCTAATTTCATTATTCCTTCAGAATCATATAGTGTAAAAGCATTATTAGTGATGCATATTTATTTCCAATTGACCAGTTGACACATGACTGATGACAAAATCTCCAATGAGAAAACTTCCCCATACCCTGATGAACAATTGTCCAAGTGCATTGACTGTGGTGAAATACTGATATTGTTTGACATTGCTTCCCAGAGTGATTTTGATCAGCAGCTTTCTTATAATTGTTATTTCTCGGACAGCTTTCATTGATACCTTTCTCTTATTTTCTTTCTTTATTCCTTCCTTGTTAAATAGGAAATAAAGTAAAATTGAGATATTTGACTGCTTGCAGTGAGTAATGGGGCTTTAATCTGCAATTTAAAGGCGTATAAATATTATTTCATGTACTGTACGAGTATATTGAAATACTAAACAATAGATATTTATTGAAATAAAGTAAGGACTTATACTTTTCCCTTCTCTATGTATCAGCTTTAACCCCCAAAGCTACAATCAATCTTCCACGTAAATTACAGTAAAAATTAATGCCTGGCCAGTGGCCAATGCTAACATATAGGGATTAATTATCTAATGCTACTGGTTAAAAGGGTAATACGGGCAAGTAAACCCAATTATATCCTTCTTTTGGAAACATAATTTTTTTTATTTTTACACACTTGATTCACATAGTTAACCATAAGTTCTAACTTCTGCCCAAACAGCATAGTTTTTCTTGTAGATGTGCCTTCAGCCCAATAATACATAAACGCATGCTTTTTAAAATAGATCTCCAGTGTAGAAAGATGTAGAATAGTTTATTCTTCCACAGCGAGGTTCATATTTCTTGTGGACTGTGCTATAGCCACCTTATCATTATGACTTATGGTAACTTCCTTTATTCTCCGTACCTTAGCCTAAAAGGAGTCACGCATAAATCAAAACAGGAGAATGGGTATTGTTGTAGAACGTGATGATATCTTAAGATTACTCCACTTTGCTTTATATAATCTAGGCTTACTTATGAAAATGTATTCCCCTATTTAAAAAAAAATGTAATGGCAAAATGTTAGAAATATACATAAATATACCTTAAGTTTAAAGATAGAGTTAAACTGATCCTTAGAATAGGTGATAAATATGATAAATATGAATATGGTCTAGGTAAAAATAGATATAAACAGATATGATCTGGATGCAATCAAGGCCCAATTATCAAAATAAGAGTCTAATCTAAAGGTACCGTCACACTAAGCAAAGCTGCAGCGATACCGACAACGATCCAGATCGCTGCAGCGTCGCTGTTTGGTCGCTGGAGAGCTGTCACACAGACAGCTCTCCAGCGACCAACTATGCCGGTAACCAGGGTAAACATCGGGTTACTAAGCGCAGGGCCGCGCTTAGTAACCCGATGTTTACCCTGGTTACCAGCGTAAAAGTAAAAAAAAAAAACACTACATACTTACCTACTGCTGTCTGTCCCTCGGCGCTCTGCTTCTCTGCCCTGTGTAAGCACAGCGGCCGGAAAGCCCAGCGGTGACGTCATATTTTTTAAAACTTTTTTTTACTTTTGCCATGCTTCAATAGCCTGCATGGGAGGCTAGAAGCTGGCACAACTGGATCGGCTCAGCTACATAACAGCGATCATCATTGCAGGCTTGCTATGAGCGCCAACCACAGGGTGGCACTCATAGCAAACCGGTATCAGTAACCATAGAGGTATCAAGGACCTCTATGGTTGCTATACTGATGCATCGCTGACCCCGGATCATGTGACGGGGTCGGCGATACAAGCATTTCCCGCCGCGCGGCCGGAAGCGCCGCTTAAATGCCGCTGTCAGTATTTGATAGCGGCAGGTGAATTGGGATTTCACCCGCCGCTATTGCGCGCACATGTCAGCTGTACAAAACAGCTGACATGTCGCAACTTTGATGTGGGTGCTGACATGTCGCAACTTTGATGTGGGCTCACCGCCGGAGCCCACATCAAAGGGGAGACACGACATGCGCCGTACTAGTACGGAGCATGTCGTGAAGGGGTTAATATGAGGCAGACAGGTATGACTAGTGTGACATTTCTATTCCCTTTATGCCCATATTAATACATATTAAGACATATTAATAGGTCATATATGTCTCATGGGGGTAACAGATTCCTTTAATTATTATGACAAAAGCAAACCTGCTGTTTGAAAAATCATTACTTCTTTACTTTTAAAACAGTACACCTGTTTTTGTTCTCTAAATAAAGGGATCATTTTGGTGCATCTTGTGAAAAAGCCAGTGCTTCTTCATTTAGCAAAGAAAAAAAGCTTTTGATACTGCCTAAACAATGATAATTTTGGTACCACCCCATGGGAGAAAGCCATGTGTTTTTCTGTTTTAGTGTCCTGTGTATTAACACCAGCAGGGAAGGCTTCTGTCCCCCAAAATGGATCATTTTTTAGATTGTTATTACAATTGAAGTAGCCTAAAAAGTCTGATATTGCAGTGTGTTGTTAAATCGGTGGTTGGATGCCAGTTGCAATGTGTTTTTCTACAGCCAGATATATTGAGATTATTTGGACATTAATAAGGTCTCAATCAGACGTCCATGTTTAAACAGGTATTTGACAAGTAGTTCCCGTGTAATCAGTATTTTGGATCAGTGTTTCATCAGTGTATGGTCCATGTGTGTTTTTACCATAACTTTGCCATTAGTGTTTTTCACAAATTGATAAATGAATTACAAAACTTCTTCCATCCTTTGCAATGTTAAATACAGACAGCACACGGATGGCACATAGATGCTATCTGTGTTCTTCACATGTTTTCTATGGACCCATAGACTTGTTTTGGTACTTTTCATCGATAATACCAGAGAAAAACGGACATGTCTCAGTGAGTTTTGCACAGAAACATGGTCTGTAACAAAACACTGACATGTGAGTAGCACCATAGATACGGGGTATGTGTTCTGTCCATGAGAAAATGGATAAAACATGTACGTTCAACACGAACGTCTAAGGCTACCGTCACACTAGCAGTATTGCCTTGTGCAGGCATGTACTACGGAGGACAGAGAATGAACTTCAATCCAATATTGCGGCCAGCATGCAGCCAGCGGCTAAGGAGAGGGTGAATCAAACACCTGAAAACTCCGCCCATATGACCCAAAACCGGTCCCGCCAAATTCAGGTGACAGGTTCCCTTTAAGGTCTGACCCCTGGTCCTTCCAGCAATTCCTGAGAATGGCGCTCTAGAACTCAGAACTTGGGCTCTGCATATCGTGCAAGTATAGGAGGTGCACATGCTCGACCTCTGACCTATTCATTGTCTATGGGACTGATGGAAATAGCTGATTGCTGAATCAGCAGTTAGACCCCCAACATTCAGTAACTTATTCCATATCCTATTGATAGAGTCTAACTTACTATTTTGTTAATTAACCCTTTAACAATGCAATGCAGCTTCTAGAACTCTGACTCCTAGCGCACTTAGATTCGGGAAGTTACTCACAGACTGGTTCAGTCATTGATTTACAGCATTTGGCATCTAAAAGGCCACATGAGGTGCTTTTACAAACCCAGGGAACTTAAGGACACGTGAATTTGTTGGGTTTCTCACAGACACAAATCATTAAAATCACAAATTCTCATTATTATCTAAACAGAAAATAAAACAATAAAGGTACATTATGTATTACACTTTATTGCACCAGGTTTGATAACATCTGTGATATGACACTATACCCTCATTAACATAGAATGAATTTCTTAGAACAGACACATAATCCTTATTCCAAGATCTCCCCACTTTCTGATGATTTATAAATTCCACAAAACAATAAAGGCATGGAGTGATAACGGCTCATGTAGGAAGAAAATTAATTATATTAACTCAGACCTAATATTTCCTTTTCAGATATAACTGAGCAATCCAGATTTACAGCTATTCTCCTTATCTTATCAAACTACTTATTATTATTAATATTGCGGAGACACAACAAAGGTGTACACCGCTCAGCCGCATCAATAAAACACCCGCGGTTGAAGTAAATAACATTGATTATCAATAGCACCCATCTAAGAGTAGGTTCACCTGCGTATATAAAAAAAACAGCCTCAGTTTCATCCAGAAAGGTGGGATGATTTTTTTCCCACTTGTCATCCATGTGCAATCTGTTTTTTCACAGTAGCAGCTATTAACCCGTTCACGCTGTGGCCATTTTCCATTTGTTTTTCCCTCCCCTTCTTCCAAGAGGCATAACTTTTTTATTTCTCCATCAATATAGCCATATGAGGCTTGTACTTTTGAATGACACAATTCATTTATCATGTGATGCACTGGAAAGCGGGAAAAAAATTCCAAGTGTACTGAAATTGCAAAAAAAAGTGCAATTTCATATATTTTTTTTTTATCATGTTCTTTGTACGGTAAAACTCACTTGGCAATATGATTCTCCAGGTCAGTACGAGTATACAGATACCAAACATGTGTAGCTTTTCTTATTTAATTGGTAATAAAAAAATGTGGAAGTTCGTTAAAAAAAAAGCACCCTAAGCTGACATTTTTTTTATACCGTTTTGGAGTAGACACAATGTTTTCATTGCCTCTTATTGCATTTTATTGCAATCTTGCAAAAAATATAATTCTGACCTTTCAATTTTTTATCATTAAACCATTTACCAATTAATTTATTTTATATTCTGATACATAGGACTTATACCAAATTGAACTTTTGTGTTTTTTTTTATTTTTTTTCATATTTTTAGAAACTTTTTTTTTTTTATTTAATAGTACCCTTAGGGCTCATGCTCACTTGCGATGAAATCGGACGAATTCAATCCGATAAAAAATCGGATTGAATTTGGACCAATGTTAATTTATGATGGTGTGCTCATCTGTGTTTTTTTTTCCAGCTTATATTGTATCACGATCGGGCTGAAAAAAAAATCGCAGCATACTGCGATTGTAATCAGAAAAAATAGAAGTCGATGGGTGCGAGAAAAAAAATCGCACAGCACTTGCACCATGCGAGTGCTGTGCGATTTTTACGCACCAGTGTCCTTTGAAAAGCTGGCATTTCATATGCGGTTAATGTAAAAACACACTGACAGGTTCCAATAGAAAAGATACATTACATAAATACACATAGAATATATATTGTATATATATATATATATACAATATATATTCTATGTCACTGACACACATATATATATCTTTATATTTCATAGACAGATAGAAGATTAGCCGATAATTCATTTGTCAGCTTCTGTTAAATCAATGCGGAAGCCGAAAGGATAGAAGACATGGATTACATACAGTAAATCCATGCAGAATAGTTAGATATATAGATGTCAGTGACCAATGTAAATAGTATATTGTGTGTGCAAATTAGGGGACATGTATGTATTTAACAAAAGAATCTTTTCGGGGAAAAAATATATCTTGGGCTCCCGCACAATTTTCTGCGCCAGAGAGGGAAAGCCAGTGACTGGGGCCAATGTTTATAGCTTAGGAAGGGGTTAATACCCATGGATCTTCCCAGGCTATGAATCTCAGCTCGCAGCTTTATATTTAGCCTTTACTGGCTATTAAAATAAGGGGACCCCCCAAAAAAAGACGTGAGGGTCCCCCTATAATTAATAGCCAGAAAAGGCTATACAGACAGCTGAGGGCTGATATTCATAGCCTAGGAAGAGACCATGGTTATTGCCCCCCCCCCCCCCCGGCTACAAACACCAGCTCACAGCCGCCCCAGAAATGGCGCATCTGTGAGAAGAGCCAATTCCGGCACTTAGCCTCTCTCTTCCCACTGCCCTGTAGCGGTGGCATAAGAGGTAATAGGGGGTTAATTTCACCTTTGTATTATAAGGTGACATGAAGATGGCTTAGTAATGGAGAGGTGTCAATAAGACACCTATCCATTACTAATCCTATAGTTCTTAATGGATTAAAAATAGACACAGCAAGAAAAGTGTTTTAATGAAATAAAACACTAAACACAGTTTGATCATTTTATTGTTACTGCTAATCCATGCAACACCCTCGATCTCCTGTAAAAAAAAAACAAAAAAAAACAACAATATATCCATACCTGTCTGGCGTTCAGTCCCACGCCGTAATCCATATCTGGGGTATATACAGTTTACAACCGGGAGCGGTGCTAATGTGACCGCCCCGGCTGTAAACAACTGGGGAATGAATGAAATGCTGCCAGCGCAGCTTCAGTGACTAGCGCTGACGTCACTGAAGCTGCGCTCCCTCACAGCCTCAGATGAACTCTTGAGCGTGGGAAAATGGCAGCTGATTTTCCCACGCTAAAGAGTTAAGTGCGGGTCAGGCTGTGAGGGAGCGCAGCATCAGTGACATCACCTCTGTTCACTGAAGCTGTTCTCGCAGCCGGCCTAAACTTCTGTGACTTCAGGACCTTGGGAAAATGCCAGGGATGACGTCACAGCAGTTCATGTGCTCGGGCACTTCTATGTATAGCTAAAATCACAATCTGCTATGGCGCCAACCCAGACTTGTAATGACAGGCACAGTGGTCTTCACAAGACCCGCAGCTTTCTTGACAACCCATCGGTGCTCCACGATCACATCATGCTCCACACCACCTGCTGCTGTTTGAGTCACATGATGGCTGATTAAAGGCAGGGATCCGGCGTATGACCTAATAGTACATCATACTATAGGTTAGAGGTTAATTTACAGGACCATTTGCACATTCCTATGTTACAGAATTTCAATGTATCCGTAAAAATCAAATAATGTACTGTGACTTTGTATGGCATCTGATTTTTTTACTGCACCAATAGACTTGAATGTCTGAGTCTCATCCGATTTACAGAAGTAACTAGTGCACACTGCAATTTTTTTCACATGCAGATTCAGTCACTGAAAAAATATTGCTCATCTGCACTGTCCCATTGCTCCGAGGGCGGTCCGTTTGTTTCACTAATGAGTTTTTGTAATTTTGTTTCACAAAAATATGGGAAAAAGGAAGCATCTGAGTGATTTTGAAAAGAGCCAAAGTTTTACGGTTAGACAAATGGGTTAGATCATCTCCAAAATGGCAAACCTTATCTGTTATGCCATGAGTAGTTACTAATAGTGATACAAGAAGGACAAACATCTAACCAGAAACAGAGATCTTAAAGGGAAGGTGCCACCAGTTTTCTTGTATTTTGTTTTTTGTGTGAAATTAAGCTTAAAATAGTAATTAAAGTGTATTAATGCAATGTTTGCACTGTTTGCAAACATTTCTATATGAAAAATATATCTTTTTCTACAAATATACATATTTACCACTAGGGGGAGCATTTTTCGTTTTAGACCTCAAGCAGCTGTAGTAAGATTTAGCAGCTTTACTGTTAGCAGCAAAATTGGGGCAGTAACTGCTGACATCACCATTTCCCTCCCCTTTTGGGTGGTCTAATGTCCCTGGGGCAGAATGAAGAGCAGCATCACAGGGCAGCACCATTTTGTGTGTGACTGCCCTGTGACCTGCTATCACCAGCAGTTACTGCATCAGAGGCACAGCTTGTTTACAGAGGAGCAGAACACAGTGGGCTCAGCAGCATTTTTTGTGAATAACATTCTTGCCATCTCCCTTCCCCCACCTTAATCCCTGTCCTGTCAGCTGCCCTGCTCTCTCTCCAGGTGTCACCTCCCTCTCTGCAGGCTGTGAGTGCAGCTTACCAGAGATCACAGGGACTGTGTGTGAGGGGGAGCCAGAGACACAGCAGGAGAAGCACACAGGGCAGCATGTGAGGAGCAGAGAATGTGCCTGCTTGGAGTACAGAGGAGCAGTGAGGGCTTCTTCTGTCCTGCGATAGAGAGTAAGTGGAGCTCAGCAGATAGCACAGGGCTATAATAAAATGGCAGCTAGTCACACCTACAGCAGTGAGTGTGCAGCCCACAGAAGCGTGCCCAGCTCACTGCTAATGCTGCTACAATGTTAGAGATAGGGTCAGCACCGGTCTATTATCTCCTATGTCCATGGGGTGCCGTAATCTGACACTGATAGTGCCCTGCTACTGCTGCAAAACCAAGATGTCAGCCCCCAGTGCATTCTTTAAACTCATATAACACATGAAATCTGTTTCACATGCATTTCAAACTTGCTTATAGCAGCATGTTATGCTACATTACCGTGATTTATTAATGACCTACAAACACGGTACCTTAACTTTAAGGCTCATCGATCCTCGTGGGTAGTAAGGGTTTTACCAGGTTGTCCTTTTACACAGAAGAATTAATATAGTGCAAATTGTTAAAAAGGTTTCTGCTGGCTGTGATAGGTGTCCGTACATCACAGCTTGCTGCTCATTAGGCTAAGTTCACACGAGGGTATAAAAAATCATCTGATTTTCATACAGAAAAAAATGGACGATTTTTCATCTGCTTTGTCATCCACTTGTTATTCATATGCAATCTGTATAGCATCCATATTTTTATACATCAGCAGTGGATAAAATTTACAAGACCAAGGACAGTTTCCTATGTTAATAATGGCAATGTATCTGTAAAATCAGAATCTATTTGGTTGATCTGTATAGAATATGATTTTTATTGTGCACCCACAGACATTCGGACTATGTAAAAAAAAAGTCATCTGAACAGCACAGGTGAATAACATTGGTCCCAGTTC
Source organism: Ranitomeya imitator (assembly GCF_032444005.1). Lineage (NCBI taxonomy): Eukaryota > Metazoa > Chordata > Amphibia > Anura > Dendrobatidae > Ranitomeya > Ranitomeya imitator. Next base: position 530,765,224 of record NC_091285.1, read on the forward strand.
TTTCCATGTGATCTCAGTTTTTTCCATGGATAGCACTCGGACTAAAAATACAGTCATTTTTGATGCGTTTTGGAGGTGGTTTTTGCACTTGGAAATGGACCACAAACGCTATGGAAACCTTATGCTAGGTAATTTAATGACAATCCTGAAGTGTTGTGCACATGATCAGTAATTTTCCTTGAGTATTTGCAGTGCGTTTTTTCTGCAGCATGTCATTTCTTTGAGCGGATTTTAAGCGTTTTTCACACATTGACTTCAATTGAGTCAGCAAAAATGCAGGTATTAAAATATTTGCGTATTTGCTGTGGATTTGCTGAGTTTTTGTTTGCATTTTTTACGGGTTTCCCACACTGTCATATGTGTGACATCATGAGAAACACCGGCGTGGTAGTTCTTATTGGCGGTAATGCTACCGCTGGTAGGACCGTCGGTCAGAGCTGACCATCCTGTCCAAAAATTTTTAATTTTTTTTTTGATGGAATAAAGATTATATTTGAAAGTTTACCAGAAGCTGGAACTTTTCCTCCTTTCCTATATTGCCAATTGGTCAACTCGTGGTTCCGTGGATGCTGGATTCCTACTTACTTCAATGGTGAGCTGGCATTACCCTTTTTTTTGTCAAAATCGTCACTACAACTGTAGATAAACTCTCAAAGGGGTATAGTTTCCAAAATCGGGTCACTTGACTGGGGATTCTGTCCTTTTAGCACTTAGGGGCTCTGTATATAAAGTCCTCAAACTATTCTTGAAAAATCTGTACTCCAGGAGGCAAATAGTGCTCCGTCCCTCCTAAGTCTTGCCATATGGCTAAGTAGTACTGTACAGGCACATATTAGGTATTTCTACATTCATCAGAAATTGTGGGACAAATTTTGGTACAATTTTTACCCATGTCCCAGAGTGAAAATGTAAAATTTGGGACTAAAACAAAATTTTGGTGGTAAAACTGTAATTATTTTTTCTTCACTACCCAATGATATAAAATTCTGTGACACACAGGCGCGGGCTGGCCCAGGTGGCAGAAATGCATATGCCCCCCGGGCCGGTGTCTAAGCAGCTGCACAGGGCCGCTGGAGGACTGGCAGTGACTAATACATAGCGCACCTGTAGTGCGCGATGGTGTCATCCCGCCAGCAGCCCTAACATGCAAGCTGCAGGGGTATGTGATGAGCAGGCTCCTATGCGCCACTGCCACTCTGAGGGAGAGAGCCAGCAGCCAAGATGAAAGGTCAGAATACCGGCATACCGGCCTGTGTATGCACGGAGCTCCGGCTTCTCCTGCTCTTATCTGCTATCCCGGCAGAGAAGGAGAGATGGGGGAGGTGCCGGGACAGTGCAGAGCTGTGAGCAGGAGAAACTGAAGCGCTGCACATGGACATCAGCCGCCCCTGCACCACAGAGGAGAGTGTCTGTGTGTGTATGAGGAGAGAGTGTGTGTGTGTATGAGGAGAGAGTGTGTGTGTGTATGAGGAGAGAGTGTGTGTGTGTATGAGGAGAGTGTGTGTGTGTATGAGGAGAGTGTGTGTGTGTGTGAGCTGCGTGCGTGTGTGTGTGAGCTGCGTGCGTGTGTGTGTGAGCTGCGTGCGTGTGTGTGAGCTGCGTGCGTGTGTGTGTGTGAGCTGCGTGCGTGTGTGTGAGCTGCGTGCGTGTGTGTGTGAGCTGCGTGCGTGCGTGTGAGCTGCGTGCATGTGTGTGTGTGAGCTGCGTGCGTGTGTGTGAGCTGCGTGCGTGTGTGTGTGAGCTGCGTGCGTGTGTGTGAGCTGCGTGCGTGCGTGTGTGTGAGCTGCGTGCGTGTGTGTGAGCTGCGTGCGTGTGTGTGAGCTGCGTGCGTGTGTGTGAGCTGCGTGCGTGTGTGTGAGCTGCGTGCGTGTGTGTGCTGCGTGCATCTGTGAGCTGCATGTGTGTCATTATACAGTGGGGCCGTGCGTGTGCGTGTCATTATACAGTGGGGCCGTGCGTGTGCCTGTCATTATATAGTGGGGCCGTGCGTGTGCCTGTCATTATACAATGGGTGTGTGTGTGTGTGTGTGTCATTATACAGTGGGGCCATGCGTGTGCGTGTCATTATACAGTGGGGCCGTGCGTGTGCCTGTCATTATATAGTGGGGCTGTGCGTGTGCCTGTCATTATACAGAGGGGGGCTGTGTGTGAGTGTGTGTGTCATTATACAGTGGGGCCGTGCGTGTGTGTGTCATTATACAGTGGGGCCGTGCGTGTGCCTGTCATTATATAGTGGGGCTGTGCTTGTGCCTGTTATTATACAGTGGGGCTGTGTGTGGGTGTGTCATTATACAGTGGGGCCGTGCGTGTGCCTGTCATTATACATTGGGGCCGTGCGTGTGCCTGTCATTATACAGTGGGGCTGTGTGTGTTTGTCATTATACAGTGGGGCTGTGCGTGTGCCTGTCATTATACAGTGGGGCCGTGCGTTTGCCTGTCATTATACAGTGGGGCCGTGCGTGTGCCTGTCATATAGTGGGGCCGTGCGTGTGCCTGTTATTATAGAGTGGTGCTGTTGCGTGTGTGTGTGTGTGTGTCATTATACAGTCGGGCTGTGCGTGTGTGTGTCATTATACAGTGGGGCTGTACATGTGTGTGTGTGTGTATGTCATTATATAGTGGGGCTGTGTGTGTGTCATTATACAGTGGGGCTGTGCGTGTGTGTGTCATTATAGAGTGGGGCTGTGCGTGTCATACAGTAGGGCTGTGCGTGTGCCTGTCATTATATAGTGGGGTTGTGCGTGTGTGTCATTATACAGTGGGGCTGTGCGTGTGTGTGTCATTATACAGTGGGGCTGTGTGTGTGTCATTATACAGTGTAGCTGTGTGTGTGTGTCATTATACAGTGGGGCTGTGCGTGTGCCTGTCATTATACAGTGGGGCTGTGCGTGTGCCTGTCATTATACAGTGGGGCTGTGCGTGTGCCTGTCATTATACAGTGGGGCTGTGCGTGTGCCTGTCATACAGTGGGGCTGTGTGTGTGTCATTATACAGTGGGGCTGTGCGTGTGTGTGTGTCATTATACAGTGGGGCTGTGTGTGTATGCCATTATACAGTGTGGCTGTGCGTGTGTGTGTCATTATACAGTGGGGCTGTGCGTGTGTGTGTCATTATACAGTGGGGCTGTGCGTGTGTCATTATACAGTGGGGCTGTGCGTGTGTGTGTCATTATACAGTGGGGCTGTGCGTATGTGTGTCATACAGTGGGGCTGTGTGTGTGTCATTATACAGTGGGGCTGTGTGTGTGTCATTATACAGTGGAGCTGTGCGTGTGCCTGTCATTATACAGTGGGGCTGTGCGTGTGCCTGTCATTATACAGTGGGGCTGTGTGTGTGCCTGTCATTATACAGTGGGGCTGTGCGTGTGCCTGTCATACAGTGGGGCTGTGTGTGTGACATTATACAGTGGGGCTGTGCGTGTGTGTGTGTCATTATACAGTGGGGCTGTGTGTGTGTCATTATACAGTGGGGCTGTGCGTGTGTGTGTGTCATACAGTGGGGCTGTGTGTGTCATACAGTGGGGCTATGTGTGTGTCATTATACAGTGGGGCTGTGTGTGTCATACAGTGGGGCTATGTGTGTGTCATTATACAGTGTGGCTGTGTGTGTGTCATTATACAGTGGGGCTGTGTGTGTCATTATACAGTGGGGCTGTGTGTGTCATTATACAGTGGGGCTGTGTGTCATTATACAGTGTGGCTGTGTGTGTGTGTGTGTCATACAGTGGGGCTGTGTGTGTCATACAGTGGGGCTATGTGTGTGTCATTATACAGTGTAGCTGTGTGTGTGTGTCATTATACAGTGGGGCTGTGTGTCATTATACAGTGTGGCTGTGTGTGTGTGTCATTATACAGTGGGGCTGTGCATGTGTCTGTCATTATACAGTGGGGCTGTGTGTGTGTGTCATTATACAGTGGGGCTGTGTGTGTCATTATACAGTGGGGCTGTGTGTGTCATTATACAGTGGGGCTGTGTGTCATTATACAGTGTAGCTGTGTGTGTGTGTCATTATACAGTGGGGCTGTGTGTCATTATACAGTGTGGCTGTGTGTGTGTGTCATTATACAGTGGGGCTGTGTGTCATTATACAGTGGGGCTGTGTGTGTGTCATTATACAGTGGGGCTGTGTGTCATTATACAGTGTAGCTGTGTGTGTGTGTCATTATACAGTGGGGCTGTGCATGTGTCTGTCATTATACAGTGAGGCTGTGTGTGTGTCATTGGTGCATTCACTCTGTCATTCTTTGGACTGCAGACTTGTGCTTCTCACATTGCTGGCAGTGCTGTGGTCATTTGGCGGGTATGTGGCTGTAAGTTTGTGATTTGCATACATGCGGTCACATGCCGACCAGACTTGCATGGCCTAATGCAACTGTATTGAACAAGGCCCAAAACAGTCTAGTCGAAATGTGGCTGGGAATATATATATCGCATGCTTGCAGTCACAAGACCACCTGTTGCCGGCACCAGAGAATCTTCACAGCGCACGATATGAGGATTCACACATAGTGTCTGTAGACATGTAGCATAAGATCCGACAACCCCTTTAAGGATGAGCCGCTACTCATGGGCCACTGCTGTGTGCTTGCCCCCCAGGCTAAAATTTGCCAGTCAGCCCCTGGTGACACACCTGTGGTGTCAATATGATCACTGCACCCCTACATGAATTCATTGAGAGGTGTAGTTTGTAAAATTCGGTCACTTATGGAGGTTTCTGCTGTTCTGGCACCTCAGGAGGTTCTACCAAAGTGACATGTTTCCTTCAAACCAGTCCAGCAATATCTGAACTCCAATATGGTGCTTATTCTCTTCTGAGCTTTGCACTGTGTCACAAAAGTAGTTTTTGACCACATATGGGGTATTGGTGTACTCAGGAGAAATTGCACAACAATTTTTGGGGTCCATTTTTTCCTGTCACCCTTGTGAAAATAAAAAGTTTGGCTCTAAAAGAACATTTTGTGAGGAAAATGTGTTTTTTTTTTAATATTTTCATGGCCCAATGTTATAAACTTCTGTGAAGTACCTTAGGGGTTGAAGGAGCTCACCACACATTTAGATAAATTCCTTGAGAGGTCTAGTTTCCTAAATGGGTTTACTTGTGGGAAGTTTCCACTGTTTAGACACATCAGGGGCTCTCCAAACGCGACATGACAACCACAAAACATTCCATCAAAATTTGAGTTAGAAAACATCACTTCATCCTTTCGGAGCCCTGCCATGCTTCCAAACAGTAGTTTTCCTCCACATATGGGATATTGGCGTACTCAGAAGAAACAAATTTTAGCATCCATTTTCTCCTGTTACCCTTGTGAAAATAAAAACTTTGGGGCTAAATGAACATTTTTGTGGGGAAAATTTGATTTTTTACTGCTCAACGTTATAAACTTCTATGAAGCAACTTGGGTTTGATGGTGCTCACCACATCTAAATAAGTTCCTTGAGGGGTCTATTTTCTAAAATGGGGTCACTTGTGCAGGGTTTCCACTGTTTAGGCACATCAGGGGCTCTCCAAATTCAATATGGCACTCCTTCCCTTTCAAGCTCTACCGTGTGCCAAAACAGTGGTTTTCCCCATACAGGGTGCTCAGGAGGAATTGCACTACAAATTTTGAGGTCCGTTTTTTACTGTTATCATTGTGAAAATAAAAAAATTTGGGTGTAAAGTAAAATTTTTGTGAAAAAACGTTAAATGTTCATTTTTTCCTTCCACGTTCCATTAATTCCTGTTAAGCACCTGAAGGGTTAATAAACTTCTTAAAGGTGGTTTTGAACACCTTGAGGGGTGCAGTTTTTAGAATTCGGTCACTTTTGGGTATTTCCTGTCATATAGTCTCTTCAAAGTCACTTCAAATGTGATGTGGTCCCTAAAAAAAGATTTTGTAACTTTTGTTGGAAAAATAAGAAATCGCTGGTCAAATTTAACCCTTATAACTTCCTAAAAAGAAAAAAATGCATGTTTCAAAAACTGTGCTAATGTGGACATGTGAGAAATGTTATTTATTAACTATTGTGTATGACATAACTCTCTAATTTAAGGGCATAAAAATTTAAAGTTTGAAAATTGCAACATTTTGGGCAGCACGGTGGCTTAGTGGTTAGCACTGCAGCCTTGCAGCGCTGGAGTCCTGGGTTCGAATCCCAGCAAGGACAACATCTGCAAAGAGTTTGTATGTTCTCTCCGTGTTTGCGTGGGTTTCCTCCGGGCACTCCGGTTTCCTCCCACATTCCAAAGACATACTGATAGGGAATTTAGATTGTGAGCCCCAACCGGGACAGCGACGATAATGTGTGTAAAGCGCTGCGGAATATGTTAGCGCTATATAAAAATAAAGATTATTATTATTATAACATTTTTGCCAAATTTTCGATATTTTCACAAATAAATGCAAGTCATACTGAACAAATTTTACCACTGTCATGAAGTATAATATGTCACAAGAAAACATTCTCAGAATCGGTAGGATCCGTTGAAGTGTTCCAAAGCTATTACCACATAAATCGACACTGGTCAGAATTGTAAAACTTGGCCTGGTCAGAAAGGTGAAAACAGCTTTCAGGGTGAAGGGGTTAACATATTGGTAGTGCATTGAGTTGGTTGGACATTGTTTACTTTCACTGATTGGTAGGACATTGAGTTGGTCAGACATCGTTTACTTTCATACATTTGTAGGGCATTGAGTTGGTAGAGCATTGTGTACTTTCACACATATCATTAATTTAATTAAAATGTACTACTACTAACATCCATGCTCATGTGAAGGATGCCAAGACATTATGGTTTAAACTTGGGAAAATCACAAAAACAAATGGGTTTTACATCCTGCTGTACCTGCACTTCTCTCACAAAAAATGCTGCAAAACTGATAGCAGTATTTTTCTGTTTTTGCACTTACCATGCTCATTGCTTTCTATGGGTTACAAAACCATGCAAAAATGCCGAAAGAAGTGCCGTGCTGCAGTTTTAAAAATAATGCAACAGTTTCCCAATTCTGTCAGAAAAAAAACCACATGAGATTTCTGAAATCTCATAGGTTTTGCTGGTACTGTAAAAAGCAGCTTTCAATTTGCACAAAAACACAACAAAAAATGTGTGAACAGAGCCTTAGGCTTCCCTACTAAAAACTGCAACAGGTGAATTTTTTTGCATTTACTTTTACACTTAAAGGGAACCTGTCACCCCCAAAATCGAAGATGAGCTAAGCCCACCAGCATCAGGGGCTTATCTACAGCATTCTGTAATGCTGTAGATAAGCCCCCGATGTATCCTGAAAGATGAGAAAAAGAGGTTAGATTATACTCACCTGGGGGGGCAGTCCGATTCGATGGGCGTCGCGGTCCGGTCCGGGGCCTCCCATCTTCTTACGATGACGTCCTCTTCTTGTCTTCAGGCTGCGGCTCCGGCGCAGGTGTACTTTGTCTGCGCCTCTCTGACCTTTCCCGGCTCCTGCGCACTGCAGTACTTTGCTCTGCCCTCAACAGGGCAGACAAAGTACACCTGCGCCGAAGCCACATCTTGAAGACAAGAAGAGGACATCATCGTAAGAAGATGGGAGGCGCTGGACCGGACCGCAGCGGGACCGCCCCTAGGTGAGTATAATCTAACCTCTTTTTCTCATCTTTCAGGATACATCGGGGGCTTATCTACAGCATTACAGAATGCTGCAGATAATCCCCTGATGCCGGTGGGCTTAGCTCATCTTCGATTTTGGGGAGGTGACAGATTCCCTTTAATAGAGCATTCTAGGTATAGAGCACGTTTCAGAGATCTGACATTCACATGTCTTTTTCTGTTGATCATTGTCAAATAACCTCATTAGGTCTAGTGTGATCCAATGTCATTTTACTATAAAACAGGAAAAAGTCCAGGGGTGCAAGTGCTGTTTATGTTGTTGGGATCCAGCTCTTCATGTCTCTGAATTACTCTTCTAAGTCCTTACTTTAGACTAAAGTTCTAGATAGTTTCCAAGAGCGTGAAATGAAACTCAAGTCATGAAGTCATTTATTGCAGAAGGTACTTTGCACATTGGAATATTTTATGTGGTTTCTGTTATAACATTTATCTCTTCTATTAGCAGTATCTTTGCACTGACTTTTCTCCTGTTTTTCCTATTGTTTCTTTCCTACTACTTTCTTATCCTATTGACCACTTACTAATTATATACAGTACAGACCAAAGGTTTGGACACACCTTCTCATTTAAAGATTTTTCTGTATTTTCATGACTATGACAATTGTACATTCACATTGAAGGCATCAAAATTATGAATTAACACATGTGGAATTATATACTTAACAAAAAAGTGTAAAACAACTGAAATTATGTCTTATATTCTAAGTTCTTCAAAGTAGCCACCTTTTGCTTTGATGACTGCTTTGCACACTCTTGGCATTCTCTTGATGAGCTTTAAGAGGTAGTCACCGGGAATGGTTTTCAATTCACAGGTGTGCCCTGTCAGATTTAATAGGTGGGATTTCTTGCCTTATAAATGGGGTTGGGACCATCAGTTGTGTTACGCAGAAGTCTGGTGGATACACAGCTGATAGTCCTCCTGAATAGACTGTTAGGGTATGTTCACACGTTCCTGATTTCCATCCTTTTTTTTTCAGGACTGTTTTTTAAAAAACTGCAGCTCTTGGCAGAAAACGCAGGTCCTTTTTTTGGTCCTTTTTTTGTCCTTTTTTGATGCGTTTTTTTATCCTTTTTTTGATCCTTTTTTTGATCCTTTTTTTTATGCAGTTTTCTATGCAGTTAAAATGGCTGAAAATACCCTAACCCTACCCCTAACCGTACCCCTAACCCTACCCCTAACCCTACCCCTAACCCTACCCCTACCCCTAACCCTACCCCTAACCCTAACCCTACCCCTAACCCTATTCTAACCATAGTGGAAAAAAAAAATTCTTAATTTTTTTTATTATCCCTACCTATGGGGGTGACAAAGGGGGGGGGGGGTCCAGAAGCACATGAAGAAAAGGACAGCACCACAGCAATTGTGAAAAGACAGCTCCAAAGTTTATTCTGCCATCTGCAACGTTTCGGTCCGTGGACCTTTTTCAAGCATAGTGAAAAGACAATACAGCCACCATTATATACCCTTAGGCCAAACCCATTAATTAACAAGCAACCAATGGTGTGGCTCCATATACCTGGAAAAAATACATCATAGTGCAACGTACATATATACATGTAAAAACAGTCCCACATTGCCAGCCCCCTATATATACTAGCCGCTAACATAGTCCAACTACCTCTGATCGCTCGCCACTATTGTGTGACACTCGTAAATCCCCAATAAGTCCCCAAAGTCCACAATGTAAACAAATATCACTCGCACCAATCCAGGTACTGCATCCACGATCGTCATGGCATTGTGGGCGTGTTCAAAACAAGAGCAGTCCAATCAGCTCCTCAATCTTAAATCATGTGATCGACATATACCCAGCATGCAGTGCTCCTCACCGCACTAGTTCATAGGCTGCTGGACCACATGTCAGTGGTAAACAAACACCGCCCACTCTTGTCCAATGGTGCACATTGTATTGTACATGTCCGTGACATTATCCCTGTCCGTAGCTCATATGCGCATGTCGCAGTCCCGGACTCCAGTACAATCAGCACACTGAGTCCATATAGTCAGCGACTGCGTATGACAAAGGAATTCTCCATAAATCTCTTCATGACAGATGGTTCCAGTGAGCGGTCCCATAGCGCTATAATGACGGAATCCAGCATAGTCAGCACACTGAGTCTATTTAATCGGCAACTACAAAGTAATGCTCCATAGACTTCTTCATAATAGATGACTCCAGTGAGCGGTCACATAGCGCTACAATCAGCGCACAAAAATACATCCAGGCTCATAGCTAGGTATAGTATTTTTTCACTCCAGGTCCATAGTATACAACGGTATACAATATGACATTTCTCCACTGGACACCTTATATATTTATCCCCAATATCGACTATTCATATATTATGTGATCCGTCATTTTAAATATTTACATCTATTCATACGCGCCTGTAATGAAAAACGACATATACCGAAAAAACAACCATCATAATAGCTTAAACTCAGTCCGTATAAAACTCCTTGCAAGGACATACATACATTACAAACACCTTTGGTACCAGGGATTCCCAGCCCGTCTCCCATGTTGGTAATTGCCCAGCCTCAAGCTGCTTAGCATTTGCGATCTGACGAGAGCAGGCACATTAACTCCATAGACATCTATATTTTTTTTATCCTGGAAAAACTACATCCAAGCATAAAAAGGGAAAAAGGAGGGGAAAAAAAACGGATTAAGGTAGATATCAGGGATTCCCAGCCCGTCTCCCATGTTGGTAATTGCCCAGCCTCAAGCTGCTTAGCATTTGTGATCTGACGAGAGCAGGCACATTAACTCCATAGACATCTATACTTTTTTATCCTGGAAAAAATACATCCAAGCATAAAAAGGAAAAAGGAGGGGAAAAAAACACAATATATAAAAAAAACGGATTAAGGTAGATATCAGGCAAATAGCCACACTCTCCTCAGATCAAATTGATCAAGAGGCTACATTTGTATATATAGGACAGATCTAAAAAGCAACTGTTAATGAGACCACCCCTAACAAAAATAAACAGTATATAATAGAATTAAAAACAATAATACACCGATAAGGTACCACAAATGACCAAAAAGAACCTTACAGGAGACAACTTTGTTGATAATCAATATTTAAGCCTTTTGGAGAGAGAGTATCAAGCTCATAGATCCATTTCAATTCTTTTCTCTTCAGAAGAGAGACCCGATCGCCACCCCGTCTTGGCATAGGTACATCATCAATAACTCGGTATCTGAGCTGATTAACCGAGTGCCCGAACTCATGGAAGTGCCGAGGTACTGGAAGGTCAATCAAATTCGTTCTAATAGTACTCTTATGCTTTGAAATTCTCGCTTTGACCTCCATTGTGGTCTCCCCTACATAGTAGAGACCACACGGGCAGCTAAGGATGTAGACCACAAAACTACTTCTGCATGTATATCGTTTCCGTATCGTATACTTTTTTCCAGTGTGGGGATGATAAAAACATGCCCCTTTGATTAAATTATTGCAGCTTGCACATCCGAGACAGGGAAAATTACCCAGGCTCGGACGGCTTAAAGTAGTCTGCGGATCCCTCCTTGAGCTGCCCACATCAGACACCACCAGCTCGTCCTTCAGATTTCTATTTCTCCTATATGAGAATAATGGGGGCGACTGAAACTCACTCACATTGTCATGTCCCCTCCCCAAAAGTGACCAGTGCCTTCGAATCACATCCGAGATCTGGCCACTCAAACCATTAAATGCTGTCACAAATGGTATCCTCTTATCAGATTCTATAGCAACCTTGGGAGTAAGGAGCTCATCTCTTCCTTTAGACAATGCTTTAGTTTTGAATGTATCCAAGTCCTCCTTAGGATATCCTCTCGCCAGAAATTTTTGGCACATCTCATTAAGCCTCAAATCTATAAGAGAGTCACTCGAGACAATCCTCCTGACTCTTAGGAGTTGGCTCCATGGGAGGGACTCCACCATTCTCCGTGGATGTTCACTGGAAAAATGTAAAACATTATTCCTGTCTGTCTTTTTGACAAACAGGTCAGTATATAAAAAACCTTCACTCTTATAGACACATGTATCCAGAAATTGCATCCTGGTCTGAGAGCACTCCATTGTGAAACCCAACCCAGAGTAGATATTATTCAAAAAAAGGTGGAATTGTACGAGCTCATCATAATCACCATCCCAAACCAGGAAGATGTCGTCGATGTAGCGCCGCCAGCCCCTAACATGGCCCCAAAACTGCGACTTGTACACGTGTTCGCCCTCCAGGACAGCCATATAGATGTTAGCATACGTAGGGGCCACATTGGACCCCATGGCTGTCCCGCGGCACTGCAGGAAGAAATCATCCCCAAAGAGAAAAAAATTCCTCTCAAGAATGAACTCCAGCAGCGCCAGGGCGAACCGTGCACAGTCTGGGGCCATGTCGGAGCCGGCCAGCGCCACACCGACAGCAGACAACCCCCTGGCATGCTCGATGGAAGTGTATAGAGATGTAACATCAAATGACACCAACCATGTGGTATCCCCGTATACGATACGGAAACGATATACATGCAGAAGTAGTTTTGTGGTCTACATCCTTAGCTGCCCGTGTGGTCTCTACTATGTAGGGGAGACCACAATGGAGGTCAAAGCGAGAATTTCAAAGCATAAGAGTACTATTAGAACGAATTTGATTGACCTTCCAGTACCTCGGCACTTCCATGAGTTCGGGCACTCGGTTAATCAGCTCAGATACCGAGTCATTGATGATGTACCTATGCCAAGACGGGGTGGCGATCGGGTCTCTCTTCTGAAGAGAAAAGAATTTAAATGGATCTATGAGCTTGATACTCTCTCTCCAAAAGGCTTAAATATTGATTATCAACAAAGTTGTCTCCTGTAAGGTTCTTTTTGGTCATTTGTGGTACCTTATCGGTGTATTATTGTTTTTAATTCTATTATATACTGTTTATTTTTGTTAGGGGTGGTCTCATTAACAGTTGCTTTTTAGATCTGTCCTATATATACAAATGTAGCCTCTTGATCAATTTGATCTGAGGAGAGTGTGGCTATTTGCCTGATATCTACCTTAATCCGTTTTTTTATATATTGTGTTTTTTTCCCCTCCTTTTTCCTTTTTATGCTTGGATGTATTTTTTCCAGGTTAAAAAAATATAGATGTCTATGGAGTTAATGTGCCTGCTCTCGTCAGATCACAAATGCTAAGCAGCTTGAGGCTGGGCAATTACCAACATGGGAGACGGGCTGGGAATCCCTGATATCTACCTTAATCCGTTTTTTTTCCCCTCCTTTTTCCCTTTTTATGCTTGGATGTAGTTTTTCCAGGATAAAAAAAATATAGATGTCTATGGAGTTAATGTGCCTGCTCTCGTCAGATCCCAAATGCTAAGCAGCTTGAGGCTGGGCAATTGCCAACATGGGAGACGGGCTGGGAATCCCTGGTACCAAAGGTGTTTGTAATGTATGTATGTCCTTGCAAGGAGTTTTATACGGACTGAGTTTAAGCTATTATGATGGTTGTTTTTTCGGTATATGTCGTTTTTCATTACAGGCGCGTATGAATAGATGTAAATATTTAAAATGACGGATCACATAATATATGAATAGTCGATATTGGGGATAAATATATAAGGTGTCCAGTGGAGAAATGTCATATTGTATACCGTTGTATACTATGGACCTGGAGTGAAAAAATACTATACCTAGCTATGAGCCTGGATGTACTTTTGTGCGCTGATTGTAGCGCTATGTGACCCCTCACTGGAGTCATCTATTATGAAGAAGTCTATGGAGCATTACTTTGCAGTTGCCGATTAAATAGACTCAGTGTGCTGACTATGCTGGATTCCGTCATTATAGCGCTATGGGACCGCTCACTGGAACCATCTGTCATGAAGAGATTTATGGAGAATTCCTTTGTCATACGCAGTCGCTGACTATATGGACTCAGTGTGCTGATTGTACTGGAGTCCGGGACTGCGACATGCGCATATGAGCTACGGACAGGGATAATGTCACGGACATGTACAATACAATGTGCACCATTGGACAAGAGTGGGCGGTGTTTGTTTACCACTGACATGTGGTCCAGCAGCCTATGAACTAGTGCGGTGAGGAGCACTGCATGCTGGGTATATGTCGATCACATGATTTAAGATTGAGGAGCTGATTGGACTGCTCTTGTTTTGAACACGCCCACAATGCCATGACGATGGTGGATGCAGTACCTGGATTGGTGCGAGTGATATTTGTTTACATTGTGGACTTTGGGGACTTATTGGGGATTTACGAGTGTCACACAATAGTGGCGAGCGATCAGAGGTAGTTGGACTATGTTAGCGGCTAGTATATATAGGGGGCTGGCAATGTGGGACTGTTTTTATATGTATATATGTACGTTGCACTATGATGTATTTTTTCCAGGTATATGGAGCCACACCATTGGTTGCTTGTTAATTAATGGGTTTGGCCTAAGGGTATATAATGGTGGCTGTATTGTCTTTTCACTATGCTTGAAAAAGGTCCACGGACCGAAACGTTGCAGATGGCAGAATAAACTTTGGAGCTGTCTTTTCACAATTGCTGTGGTGCTGTCCTTTTCTTCATGTGCTTCTGGATTTACCTACTGGGATGGATCCCCTGGTGAGGACGTGCACTCTGCTGTCCATAGAGACGTTGCCATTATAGGGTGCGGCTTTACTATTTATATTTGATACTTGAAAGGGGGGGGGGGGGGGTGTCATTTACTATTTTTTTTTATTTTGATCACTGAGATAGGTTATATCTCAGTGATCAAAATGCACTTTGGAACGAATCTGCCGGCCGGCAGATTCGGCGGGCGCACTGCGCATGCGCCCGCCATTTTGCAAGATGGTGGCGCCCAGGGAGAAGACGGCCGGACGGACACCGGGACGCCGGGTAAGTATAAGGGGGGGAGATTAGGGCACGGGGGGGGGGCATCGGAGCACTGGGGGGGCATCGGAGCACGGGACGGTGGGATTGGAGCACGGGGGGGGCGGGACCGGAGCACGGGGGGGCAGCCACACTCCGCCCACGCACTTCCGCCCGCTTCCCCACACTTCCTGCTGCAGCGGTTCGGCACCACAAACCGCAGTAAAACCCGCAGATATTTTTTTCATCTGCGGGTTTTACTGCGGGTTTGACCTCACAATGGAGGTCAATGGGTGCAGAACCGCTGCGGCTCCGAAAAAAGAAGTGACATGGTACTTCTTTTTTCCCGCAGCTATTCAGCGCGGTTTTTTTTTTTTTATTTTCCGCATTGTGGGCACAGCAGTTCCTGTTTTCCATAGGGTACAATGTAATGTACCCTGCATGGAAAACAGCTGCGGACCCGCAGCGGGAAAATCGCGGCAATTCCGCATGAAAAAAAGGATCGTGTGAACATGGCCTTAGAATTTGTATTATGACAAAAAAAAGCAGCTAAGTAAAGAAAAACGAGTGGGCATCATTATTTTAAGAAATGAAGGTCAGTCAGTCCAAATAATTGGGAAAACTTTGAAAGTGTCCCCAAGTGCAGTGGCAAAAACCATCAAGTCCTACAAAGAAACTGGCTCACATGAGGACCGACCCAGGAAAGGAAGACCAAGAGACACCTCTGCTTCTGAGGATAAGTTTATCCGAGTCACCAGCCTCAGAAATCACAGGTTAACAGCAGCTCAGATTAGAGACCAGGTCAATGCCACACAGAGTTCTAGCAGCAGACACATCTCTACAACAACTGTTAAGAGGAGACTTTGTGCAGCAGGCCTTCATGGTAAAATAGCTGCTAGGAAACCCCTTGCTAAGGACAGGCAACAAGCAGAAGAGACTTGTTTGGGCTAAAGAACACAAGGAATGGAAATTAGACCAGTGGAAATCTGTGCTTTGGTCTGATGAGTCAAAATTTGAGATCTTTGGTTCCAGCCACCGTGTCGTTGTGTGACGCAGAAAAGGTGAACGGATGCACTCTACATGCCTTGTTCCCACTGTGAAGCATGGAGGAGGAGGTGTGATGGTATGGCGGTGCTTTGCTGGTGACACTGTTGTGGATTTATTCAAAATTGAAGGCATACTGTACCAGCATGGCTACCACAGCATCTTGCAGCGGCATGCTATTACATCCGGTTTGCATTTAGTTGGACCATCATTTATTTTTCAACAGGACAATGACCCCAAACACACCTCGAGGCTGTGTAAGCGCTATTTGACCAAGAAGGAGAGTGATGGGGTGCTACGCCAGATGACCTGGCCTCCACAGTCACCAGACCTGAACTCAATTGGGATGGTTTGGGGTGAGCTGGTCCGCAGAATGAAGGCAAAAGGGCCAACAAGTGCTAAGCATCTCTGGGAACTCCTTCAAGATTGTTGGAAGACCATTCCCGGTGACTACCTCTTGAAGCTCATCAAGAGAATGCCAAGAGTGTGCAAAGCAGTCATCAAAGCAAAAGGTGGCTACTTTGAAGAACCTAGAATATAAGACATAATTTCAGTTATTTCACACTTTTTTGTTAAGTATATAATTCCACATGTGTTAATTCATAGTTTTGATGCCTTCAGTGTGAATGTACAATTTTCATAGTCATAAAAAATACAGAAAAATTTTTAAATGTGAAGGTGTGTCCAAACTTTTGGTCTGTACTGTACATTTGTACATTGTTTCCATAGTCAGTTTGTCATAAAATGAATCATTTCCTATTTAAAGGTGATGATTATGGTTAGTGAGATTGTCTTACCCTAACAAACCGTTTGCATATGGGTGTCATAAATGATATCGCCCACCTAAGACCCCTTGTATAAGTCAGAGTAAGGGGCCACACACAATAGATAGGTGATGGCTGAATGAACTTTCATCTGGCAGTTATTTCTCCTGACTCCTCCACACAAGAGTGCTTACTTTCTTAATATTCGGCAGCACATTGTCCTTTGTAAGCAGAACTGTGCTGCCAATAACATTATATACTATGTACATGATTGACTTGCATGCAGCTGATTGGCAATCGTTTAACAAACCCTAAAACACTCATCATGGGAACGTAGCCTTAGGGTGAATTTGCACTGTCAACTATGGCCATTAAATGACCAATGGAAGCCAATCGGCGATCATTTAATAGCCTGTTTATACAGGCTGACCGCATTTCCATGCTCACAGAAAGATTATGTTAGGCGAGGTGGACTCAAAAAGATGCAGGTCAGTGTAGACACATGGACCAAGAGCGTTAGTGCATAAGGCTGGAGAGCACATGGAACTGCAAAGACTGGGGCACACTGGAAACCACAGCACCAGCAAGGAAGATGAAGGGGGAAATGGCAATTCTGAAGCAACACACATTGGAACACAGATGAATTACAGAAGCGTTGCTATGATAAATCCACAATATGAACAGTCTAATAACAGTTCGTAACATACTGCAACTGATGGCATAACTAGGAGAAGGGAGCAGTAGATCAAATAGAA
Source organism: Ranitomeya imitator (assembly GCF_032444005.1). Classification (NCBI taxonomy): domain Eukaryota; kingdom Metazoa; phylum Chordata; class Amphibia; order Anura; family Dendrobatidae; genus Ranitomeya; species Ranitomeya imitator. The sequence goes on from NC_091285.1 coordinate 530,782,277, forward strand.
GGACTGGGGGTATGAGGGAGCCACATGAATAGAGTGCCATACCAGTTCCTTACTACCACTGAAGGGTTATTTTGGAAGGTGGTTAGCAGAGGGTTAAACAGCAGGCCTGGAGGCATGCGGCAATCACAGAGCTATACAGTGTGAATGGAAGGTGGAACAATGTAAACAATGACTGAATGCTAGAATCCCTATACTAAGACACCTGTATACCTATACCTAGGCTTTAAGAGGCCTAGAGAGATGATATCACAGAGACACCAGATGATTTGCAAAACCCAACGTGGTGCACAGCGAAAAGCTTGAACCCCTCTCAGAACAGTCAGATAGAAGAAAACAAATGCTTAGCATGAAATCTCTTGATAAAGATTGGAGCATTAGTGCACCTTTTGGGTGCCTAGCATCTCTCCTCTGGATTATATCCATTTGTGTCAATCAAGTAGAAGAGATTCCCACAAAACTTCTTCCAGTCCAGAATTTGTTTGATGTCACTCTCCATGTCTAGAACACAGGCAAAAGTAGGAACTGTCTTGGCATTAGGAGAGACTTTATTGAGAGCTAGTACAGAGACATGAAATTAGTTATTTTTAGAGCGGGAGGTAAGTTTGGACAGTAAGTGACCAGGTTAAAGGGAATCTGTCACCCCATTTTTATCATATGAGGTAAAAACATCCATCAATTCAGCGTCAGTTCTGCATTACAGCAGTACCTTTGATACCCACTGACTCCCCACCTTTGATGAATACCTTTTTTATCCCTCCTGCGTTGTATGTAAATCTCCTCGGCCCGGTCTGCAATCTCCAATTGTTATGAATGTCCTGATTGTTGATATTTACAACGGAGAAGACTTTTAGGTTCAATTAGTAGGGGAAAGATAAAGTTCTTTACCATACACTATAGCAAGCAGAGGTTTACCAGAAGACTCTTAAACTGAATTGTTTGAATTCAGCCCAAGAAAGTAAATGCAACCAATTATCTTGATGGGACTTGAAGAAAATGTATAAATATTGCTCCATGAACTGATTGATTTTCTCAGTCTACCCATTACTTGGGGGTAATCACTGATAAGCTGAGAAGTCCAAAGAGATCTTCTTGCCGAATGCCCCACAGAACCTGGAAACAAAGTACATACCACGGGGAGACACTATGCGAGCCACGAGACTATGTGTAGACCTGTTAAATTTCTGTAAAAATCACTTAAGCTAAAGGTACCTTCACACATAACGATATTGTTAACGATATCGTTGCTATTTGTGACGTAGCAACGATATCGTTAATGAAATCGTTCTGTGTGACAGCGACCAACGATCAGGCCCCTGCTGGGAGATCGTTGGTCGCTGAACAAAGTCCAGAACTTTATTTCGTCGCTGGACTCCCTGGAGACATCGCTGGATCGGCGTGTGTGACACCGATCCAGCGATGTCTTCACTGGTAACCAGGGTAAACATCGGGTAACTAAGCGCAGGGCCGCGCTTAGTAACCCGATGTTTACCCTGGATACCATGCTAAAAGTAAAAAAAAACAAACACTAGATACTTACCTACCGCTGTCTGTCCTCCAGCGCTGCGCTCTGCTTCTCTGCTCTCCTCCTGTACTGTCTGTGAGCCGGAAAGCAGAGCGGTGACGTCACCGCTCTGCTTTCCGGCTCACAGACAGTACAGGAGGACAGAGAAGCAGAGCGCAGCGCTGGAGGACAGACAGCGGTAGGTAAGTATCTAGTGTTTGTTTTTTTTTACTTTTAGCATGGTATCCAGGGTAAACATCGGGTTACTAAGCGCGGCCCTGCGCTTAGTTACCCGATGTTTACCCTGGTTACCGGCATCGTTGGTCGCTGGAGAGCGGTCTGTGTGACAGCTCTCCAGCGACCAAACAGCGACGCTGCAGCGATCCGGATCGTTGTCGGTATCGCTGCAGCGTCGCTTAGTGTGAAGGGGCCTTAACTGCAAAGCAGATTGAAGCCCTGATTATGGAAGAAAACAAGACATCTTGGCGAAGAGGCTGGCACCTCCTTGCAGTAGGTTTTTTTTGTTTCTTCAGTATGTACAGATATTCATCATGCAAACTAGGGGACAGGTCAGTGAGGGATTAGTGACCTGTCAGAAGTCTGCATTATGAATACCTAAGCAAAGCACCACATGAAGACCCCCCACAGGCCACCCCAAAGCAGGAGCATATCATTGACTCAAAAGTGAAAATAAAGATTAAACAACAACCACAAGATGGATTTCATCAACCAAGGTATCTTTGTAATCAGAATAACGGCGCCGACCTGACAGTCTGCACAATCCTGCTGACAGGTTCACTTTCATATTATTACTCTATGCATATAGAAAATCATTGTTCTCGGAAGCACTTTTTCTGTTTACATAGGGCATTGTGCTATCATTGTAAGTTCAAAAATAATTTTACCCAATGAATGAGCATTTTACTCGTTTGTTGGCTGATTTTTGTCTTGTTTCCGCAGACCGAGAAATGAACGTTTATTCCAGCAATACACTAATATGCCCTATGTTTGGTCTGGATATATGGAGCTAAGTCAATCCATACATGGTGGTTGCTAGCTGGAACACAAAGTTGCCATCTACCACTCATCTTCTGACAGTAGCATGTAAATGTTGTGATTCAATAGTGCAATTCTTCCCGCTACCTTAAGGTACCTTCACACATAACGATATTGTTAACGATATCGTTGCTTTTTGTGACGTAGCAACGATATCGTTAATGTAATCGTTATGTGTGACAGCGACCAATGATCAGGCCCCTGCTGGGAGATCGTTGGTCGCTGAATAAAGTCCAGAACTTTATTTCGTCGCTGGACTCCTGCTGACATCGCTGGATCGGCGTGTGTGACACCGATCCAGCGATGTCTTCACTGGTAACCAGGGTAAACATCGGGTAACTAAGCGCAGGGCCGCGCTTAGTAACCCGATGTTTACCCTGGTTACCATCCTAAAAGTAAAAAAAAAACAAACACTACATACTTACCTACAGCCGTCTGTCCTCCAGCGCTGTGCTCTGCTCTCCTCCTGTACTGGCTGTGAGCGTCGGTCAGCCGGAAAGCAGAGCGGTGACGTCACCGCTCTGCTTTCCGGCCGCTGTGCTCACAGCCAGACCAGAGAAGCAGAGCGCCGAGGACAGACAGCGGTATGTAAGTATGTACTGTTTGTTTTTTTTTACTTTTAGGATGGTAACCAGGGTAAACATCGGGTTACTAAGCGCGGCCCTGCGCTTAGTTACCCGATGTTTACCCTGGTTACCGGCATCGTTGGTCGCTGGAGAGCGGTCTGTGTGACAGCTCTCCAGCGACCAAACAGCGACGCTGCAGCGATCCGGATCGTTGTCGGTATCGCTGCAGCGTCGCTTAATGTGAAGGGGCCTTTAACACTTCCACTCCCGCAATGAAATTATCCGACAAGCCTACAACCTGCAGTAACCATCGATCGACCAAACCGCTGCACGACCAGCTCTATCCTCGCCTACTGTATTCTCACCCATCCCTTGTAGATTGTGAGCCTTCGCGGGCAGGGTCCTCTCTCCTCCTGTACCAGTTATGACTTGTATTGTTTAAGATTATTGTACTTGTTTTTATTATGTATACCCCTCCTCACATGTAAAGCGCCATGGAATAAATGGCGCTATAACAATAAATAATAATAATAATCAATGTGTTGTATGGATGCCACAGCTGTAAGTCTACAGAAATTTTACTAATGGTGAAATACTATGGTATTGCAATATACGGAACAGGCGATCAAATGATTGCAAGATTTAGTCCCCGAAGAGATACAAAATAAAGTATGAATTATTGAAAAAATATGTTTAATGCCCATTTTCCCAGTTCAAAAATAACAAAATTTTGAAAAATAAAAAAATTACCCATATTTGGTATCAGCAACCTCTGTAAAAATCCAATATATGAACAAATAAATTTACGGCAATCTGAAAGGTAAGAATAGACAACAGAAAAGAAAACATCAGAATTGTCTATTTTGCCTGCCACAACTTCCCCAATTTGTTTTTAGAAAAATCAATCAAAACACTGTAAGTACCATACAATAATGTGAGTAAAATGTCAGCTCTCCATACTAAAAAACTACCGCTCACACAGCTCCATCAACTGCAAAGTTTATAGAGTTTTCGGTCTCAGAAAACGCTAAAACAAACCACAAATGTGTTTTTACAAAGTTCTGAATGGTTTGAGCCACTGAAATATAACAAACTCCAAAAACAATGGCAGAATGCTTCTTGGGGAAAAAAGGCGGAAAGTACAAAAACGTAAAAATGAAAAATCTTTCAGTCAAGAATGGGTTGCAGTTTAAGTGAAAGACCCTCAGTTTAAGTGTATTTTCTATTCCAACACATACATTGTGTCATGGTGGTAAGCAGGGTCGGCATCAGCACCCGGCGTACCCAGGCAAGGGCCAGGGCCCTGAGCAGGTGGGGCCCCACTCGCCATCGGGGACACTGGCGCACTATGGGGGCCTGGTGTCTGTGCTAGTGCAGACACCAGCGAGTGGGCCCCTCCGCTTGATCAGGGTCCCGTCACTTGTGATACTTACCTCTCCCAGCTGAACTGCTGCGGTGTTTGATGACTGTGACATTCAGGACAGAGGGTGCGATGATGTCACATCTGTGTGCCCTCTGCCTGAGCAGTCACAGTTCAGAGAGCTGGAAGACGACGACGCTGAGGAGTCTGGAGCAAAGCAGCAGCCGGCGATGAGAGATGAGTATTTAATTTTTTTATGTTTGGAGCATTATATATGGGGGCCATCATACACTGGAGCATCATATATGGGGCCCATCATGTATGGGGCTCATTATACACTGGAGCATCATATATGGGCCCATCATACTCTGGAGCATCATATATGGGGCCAATTATACAGTATATGGAGCATGATATGTGCACATCATACACTGGAGCATTATATATGGGGCCCATTATATATGGAGCATTATATGGGAACTATTCTATATGGAGCATTTTATGGAGCTCATCATATACTGTATGGAGCATTATGTGAGGATTATTATACTATATGGACCATTATTTGGGGCTCATTATACTGTATGGGGCTCACCCTATACTGTATGGAGCATTATATGTGGCCCGCTACATATGGAGCAATATATGGGGCCCATCATATACTGGAGCATTATATGGAGCCCATCATATACTTTATGGAGCAACATATGGGGCCCATTATACAGTACGGAGTAATACATGGTGCTCATTATACTGTATGGAGTAATATATGGAGCCTATTATATACTGTATGGAGCAATATATGTGGCTCATTATTCTATATGGAGCACTATATGAGGTCTATTATTCTGTATGGATAAATATATGGGGCTCATTATTCTATATGGAGCATTATATGGGGCCTATTATTCCAAATGGAGCAATATATGGTGCCCATAATACTGTACGATGCAATATATGTGGCTCATTGTACTGTATGGAGCATTTTATGTGGCTCATTATACTGTATGGAGCATTGCATGGGGTCCATTATTCTGTATGGAGCAATATATGTTGCTCATTATTCTGTATGGAGAAATATGTGGGGCTCATTATTATGTATGGAGCATTATGTGGTGCCCATAATACTGTATGGGGCAATATATGGGGCACTTTATTCTGTATGGAGCACTATGTGGTGCCCATAATACTGTAAGGAGCAATATATGGGGCACATTATTCTGCATGGAGCATTATGTGAAGCCCATAATACTGTATAGAGGACTATACTTTCCAGTTTCTGACCTATTCAAGAATTTACAATTGATATCACTCATGTAATGTAAGAAGTGAAATCTTTGGCAATGTACTATACCTACAGTGCCTACAAGTAGTATTCAACCCCCTGCAGATTTAGCAGGTTTACACATTTGGAATTAACTTGGCATTGTGACATTTGGACTGTAGATCAGCCTGGAAGTGTGAAATGCACTGCAGCAAAAAAGAATGTTATTTCTTTGTTTTTGTTTTTTAAATTGTGAAAAGTCTTTTCAGAGGGTCATTTATTATTCAACCCCTCAACCCACCAGAATTCTGTTTGGTTCCCCTAAAGTATTAAGAAGTAGTTCAGGCACAAAGAACAATGAGCTTCACATGTTTGGATTAATTATCTCTTTTTCCAGCCTTTTCTGACTATTTTAGACCCTCCCCAAACTTGTGAACAGCACTCATACATGGTCAACATGGGAAAGACAAAGGAGCATTCCAAGGCCATCAGAGACAAGATCGTGGAGGGTCACAAGGCTGGCAAGGGGTAGAAAACCCTTTCCAAGGAGTTGGGCCTACCTGTCTCCACTGTTGGGAGCATCATCCGGAAGTGGAAGGTTTATGGAACTACTGTTAGCCTTCCACGGCCTGGACAGCCTTTGAAAGTTTCCTCCCGTGCCGAGGCCAGGCTTGTCCGAAGAGTCAAGGCTAGCCCAAGGACAACAAGGAAGGAGCTCCGGGAAGATCTCATGGCAGTGGGGACATTGGTTTCAGTCAATACCATAAATAACGTACTCCACCGCAATGGTCTCCGTTCCAGACGAGCCCGTAAGGTACCTTTACTTTCAAAGTGTCATGTCAAGGCTCGTCTACAGTTTGCTCATGATCACTTGGAGGACTCTGAGACTGACTGGTTCAAGGTTCTCTGGTCTGATGAGACCAAGATTGAGATCTTTGGTGCCAACCACACACGTGACGTTTGGAGACTGGATGGCACTGCATACGACCACAAGAATACCATCCCTATAGTCAAGCATGGTGGTGGCAGCATCATGCTATGGGGCTGTTTCTCAGCCAAGGGGCCTGGCCATCTGGTCCGCATCCATGGGAAGATGGATAGCACGGCCTACCTGGAGATTTTGGCCAAGAACCTCCGCTCCTCCATCAAGGATCTTAAGATGGGTCGTCATTTCATCTTCCAACAAGACAACGACCCAAAGCACACAGCCAAGAAAACCAAGGCCTGGTTCAAGAGGCAAAAAATCAAGGTGTTGCAGTAGCCTAGTCAGTCTCCTGACCTTAACCCAATTGAAAACTTGTGGAAGGAGCTCAAGATTAAAGTCCACATGAGACACCCAAAGAACCTAGATAACTTGGAGAAGATCTGCATGGAGGAGTGGGCCAAGATAACTCCAGAGACCTGTGCCGGCCTGATCAGGTCTTATAAAAGATGATTATTAGCTGTAATTGCAAACAAAGGTTATTCCACAAAATATTAAACCTAGGGGTTGAATAATAATTGACCCACACTTTTATGTTTAAAATTTATAAAAATTTAACTGAGCAACAAAACTTTTTGGTTTGTAAGATTTATGCATCTGTTAATAAATCCTGCTCTTGTTTGAAGGCTCTAAACTTGTTTGCATCTTATTAAACCTGCTAAATCTGCAGGGGGTTCAATACTACTTGTAGGCACTGTATATTTCTCTGCTGTAACTGTGCATTATGAATTGTGGTATGTGTTAAAGGGGCCCACTGAGACTCTTTCGAAAACCTGGAGCCGGCCCTGGTGGTAAGGGTTAGTTAGATCTGTAATACAGACCAATTACACTGCTCCTTATGGTAGACGAATATATGAAGGGATAACAGAAGAGACATTGCTTGCACGACTTTTTATTTGAACTATAGCATCAGTAATAAAATGTCAATTGTCTTTTTAGCCAGCCATACATAATCCAGCTGAAAAGGTCCTGAATCACATTTTGTGTTCATTTTGGATGTATTAGGGCCTCAGAAATAACACAGTATAATGATAATACAGATGCAATGCATTTTGTATTGGGGCATATGATAACCACAGAGTGGTCCCCTGATTGAGACATGTTTGCGTGAAATGGAACCGAGAGAAATGATCTGTAAATTGCATTAAATTTCTTTTAGACATAAGACAGCACTGATTCACATAACTGTAACCCTTATATAAATACCTGAACAGTTTTGTTTACTCTAAAAATATTTCATATTGCTTATTATGGCCCTATATATCGGGTGATTAACTTTAACATTAACTTTTAATGCTTTATTATGTGCAATTTGAAAGTTACAATTTAAGCATGGCCATTTGATTGCCAGGCATAAATATGAAGTATAGCAAATGCCTTTCACTAGTGTGATCTACAACATGTATGGTAATCTAATGCGGAAAAAATAGAAAAGCAGGTTTATCTTAAAGAGATTTTGCAAGGTTAAGGGCTCATACCCATAACAGTTGAGAAAAAACTTTGTCCAATGTTTTTACTGAAAAGTCAGATGAGTGGCATGCAAGTGGCATGCGATTTTCATGCAAGTACAATGTGATTTTTATCAAATAGCATCCGAATGACATCCGAGTAACATGAAAATCGAATCTGTATTCAATGCTATTTTAACATAAGTTTTAACGCAGAGTAATTCTTTGTCATTTAAAAATGGTTTTCAGAGGAAATATCCTTTTATATATACAGCTCTGGCAAAAATTAAGAGACCACTGCAAAATTTTCAGTTTGTCTGATTTTTCTCTTTTTAGGTACAGTATATTTTTGAGTAAAATATAAATTGTTCTTTTATTCTATAAACTACTGACAACATGTCTCCGAAGTTCCAAGCAATAAATTTTGCATTTATTTTCTGAAAATTAGAAATGGTCAAAATAACAAAAAAATGCATTGTTTGTAGACCTCAAATAATGCAAAAAAACAAGTTCATAATCATTTAGAAATAACAATACTAATGTTTTAACTCAGGAAGAGTTAAGAATTAATAAAATCAACACTTTTTCCAGGATAACCTTGTAAGCTGCTTGATTCATACGTCCTTCACAAAGATTAACCTGCCCAATTCCAGCCTTGCTGACGCATCCTCAGATCAACACCTGGTCATCTAATGGTTAGACAGAGACCTGGAGTGTCTTGCACTTACTGTGAAATTTGGTGGAGGAAGGATTGGTGATGATCAAGCCTGGAATTCCAGTTTTGCAGAACAACGAAAAAACGGCGATCTGAAAGTTTTTCACAGTCCGTCATGGCGGCAGACCGTGAAAATTGCGGTGATACGGCCGGCAAAAAAGGCCCGCAATAACGGGCCGCAAAAAACCCAGTATGTGTAAAAGAAGCCTTTGTGCTAGGGCTAAAGTTAGGGTTGGAGCTAAAGTTAGGGTTAGGGTTGAGGCTAAAGTTAGAGTTAGGGTTGGGGCTAGTTAGGGTTGGGGCTAAAGTTAGGGTTGGGGCTAGAGATGGTGTTAGGGTTTGAATTATGTTTATGGCTTGGTATAGGGTTGGGATTAGGGTTAGGGGTGTGTCACAGTAAGGGTGGGGTTACAGTTATGGTTAGGGTTGGGATAAGGGTTAGGGGTGTGTTGGGGTTAAGGGTGTGTTGGGGTTAGGGGTGTGGTTAGGGCTGGGACTAGGGTTAGGGGCGTGTTCGGGTTACAGGTGTGGTTAAGTGTTGTGAATTCCGCTCTTGGGCTCCCTCCGGTGGTTGTAAGTGGCACTTTTGTGAGTTCTGCTCTTGGGCTCCCTCCGGTGGTTTTAATTGGAATGGCTGCTCCTTGGATTTAGCAGTCTGCAGCTGCTTCCACTGATTGTCTTTCTGCTCGGCTCTTATGCCTGGCTCTTCCCTTCAGCCAGTGCCATTTGTCAATGGTTCCTGGTTGGATTCACATCTCTGCTTGGATTTCCCTGATATCCTGACCAGTTCAGCAAAGATAAGTCCTTGCTTTGCTCTTTTCTGTCCACATGTAGTGGACTTAATTGTTCTGTACATTCTATGTTTTTGTCCAGCTTGTCAGTATGGATTTATTCAGTTAAGCTGGAAGCTCTGGGAAGCAGATTTACCCTCCACACCTTTAGTCAGGTGTGGAGATTTTTGTAAACTCTGTGTGGATTTTTCTAGTTTTTAATACTGACCGCACAGTATTCTGTCCTGTCCTATCTATCTAGCTAGACTGGCCTTCTTTGCTACATCCTGGTTTCATTCTACGTATGTCTTTTCCCTCTCCACTCACAGTCATTATTTGTGGGGGCTATCTATTCTTTGGGGATTTTCTCTGAGGCAAGATAGCTTTCCTGTTTCTATCTTTAGGGGTAGTTAGTTCTCAGGCTGTGATGAGGTGTCTAGGGAGTGACAGGAACATCCCACGGCTACTTCTAGTGTTGTGTTGAGCTTAGGAAATGCGGTCAGTACAGGTACCACCTCCTTCAGAGCTCGTCCCATGTTGCTCCTAAACCACCAGATCATAACAGTTAAGGTTATGGTTAGGGTTGGAATTAGGGTTAGGGGTGTGTTCGGGCTAGGGTTGGAGTTAGAATTGGGGGGTTTCCACTGTTTAAGCACATCAGGGGCTCTCCAAATGCGACATGGCATCCAATCTCAATTCCAGCCAATTCTGTGTTGAAAAAGTAAAACCGTGCTCCTTCCCTTCCGAGCTCTGCCATGCACCCAGTGGTTCCCCCCCGCCCCCCCCCCCCCCCCCACATTTGGGGTATCTGCGTACTCAGTAAAAATTGTACAACAACTTTTGGGGTCCAATTTCTCCTGTTACCCTTGGTAAAATAAAACAATTTGGATCTGAAGTAAATTTTTTGTGAAAAAAAGTTAAATCTTCATTTTTTTCAACATTCCAAAAATTCCTGTGAAGCACCTGAAGGGTTAATAAACTTCTTGAATGTGGTTTTGAGCACCTTGAGGGTGCAGTTTTTAGTATGGTGTCACCTTTGGGTATTTTCTTTCATATAAACCCCTCAAAGTGACTTCAAATGTGATGTGGTCCCTAAAAAAAAGTGGTGTTGCAAAAATGAGAAATCGCTGGTCAACTTTTAACCCTTATACCTTCCTAAAAAAAAAAAAATGTTGGTTCCAAAATTGTGCTGATGAAAATTAGACATGTGGGAAATGTTACGTATTAAGTATTTTGTGTGAAATATCTCTGTGATTTAAGGGCATGAAAATTCAAAGTTGGAAAATTGCAAAATTTTCTAAATTTTCACCAAATTTCCATTTTATTCGCAAATGAACACAAGTGATATCGAGGATATTTTACCACTAACATGAAGTACAATATGTCTTGAGAAGACATTGCAGAATCACCGGGATCCATGCAAGCGTTCCAGAGTTATTACCTCATAAAGGGACAGTGGTCAGAATTGTCAAAATTTGCCCGGTCATTAACATGCAGACGACCCTTGGGGGTTAAGGGGTTAAAGCAATTCAGTCATGTTTATGAGCACCGCATACCACATGGTATATTCAGGGGAGCAGCAGGAATTAAATAAGAGCTAAAAATTACCACTTTTGACCCGGTGACAGGTCCTCTTTAACAATTTTTATTTCCTTTTTGCCAGTTAAATTGAGAAATTTTATCCCCTTCATGACCTTGCGATTTTTTTTTTGTCTTTTCTTCCGCTTATTTCAAGAGCCATAACTTTTTTATTTCTCTGTCAATATAGCTGTATTAAGGCTAGTTTTTGCTGGATGAGTTGAACTTTTGAAACACCATTCGTTTTATCATGTGATGACTGGAAAGCAGGAAAAAAATTCCAAGTGCATTGAAATTGCAAAAATTGCAATTTCATAATTGCTTGGGTTTTTTATTTACTATGTTCACTATATGCTAAAACTGACATGGAAATATGATTCTCCTGGTCATTACGAGTATGCAGATAGCAAACATGTATAGTTTTTTTTAAGTGGTGAAAACAAAATTGGTAGTTTTTAAGAAAAAAACATTTTGCGAAAAAAGTATGCCACCTCTTTCAGAGATCTGTAATGTTTTTGTTTTTCAGATATGGGGCTGTGTGATGGCTTATTTTTTGCACCCTGAGCTGACGTTTCTATTGATAGCATTTTAGGGTATACAGTATGCGTTGTTTTATTGCAATATTGCGGTGCCAAAAAAAACTAATTCTGTTGTTTTTTTTTTTTTGTTACGCTATTTACAAATGGGATTTATTTATTTTAGATGTTGATAGGTTAGACTTTTACAAATGAAGCGATACCAAATATGTGTATTTTTTTATTGTTTTCTTTTTAATGGGGCAAAAGGGGGGTGATTTTTATTTTTTTCATATTTTTAAAAATATTTAAAAATTTTTACTCACTTCTTACTGAATTAGTATTTCCCAAAATTTTAATTCTCAGCAAGAAAATTCATGGCGACGAAAATTACAAGACATGTAGGCCATGTCACAAGACACAATCATTGAATAAGTTTATAGGAAGCATTGTGTAGTTCTTCTTTGTAATGGTTATAGCAGAAATCTATACAACCTTTTTGCACCCTTGATCACAATTATGTATTTTTGGGCACTTATCAAACTTTTCTACTCTACTTTCTAAGGAACCATGTTATCAGTTTACTGACAGAAATGTTATAAAGCACAATATCCTCATGATCTGGAGAGGCAACACGGCGACCATACCAAATTTTATTAACTATTATCTAAATTTCAATGAAATTAATATTAGATTTACAGCCACCTGGTCAAAAGAAAAAAACAGTTTCTGGACATTGAATTAATTGTTGACCAAAAATTTGGAAGTTTTTCACACTCATATGTTCTGTAAACTAGTAAGTGGCAACATTACATAGTAACATAGTAACATAGTTAGTAAGGCCGAAAAAAGACATTTGTCCATCCAGTTCAGCCTATATTCCATCATAATAAATCCCCAGATCTACGTCCTTCTACAGAACCTAATAATTGTATGATACAATATTGTTCTGCTCCAGGAAGACATCCAGGCCTCTCTTGAACCCCTCGACTGAGTTCGCCATCACCACCTCCTCAGGCAAGCAATTCCAGATTCTCACTGCCCTAACAGTAAAGAATCCTCTTCTATGTTGGTGGAAAAACCTTCTCTCCTCCAGACGCAAAGAATGCCCCCTTGTGCCCGTCACCTTCCTTGGTATAAACAGATCCTCAGCGAGATATTTGTATTGTCCCCTTATATACTTATACATGGTTATTAGATCGCCCCTCAGTCGTCTTTTTTCTAGACTAAATAATCCTAATTTCGCTAATCTATCTGGGTATTGTAGTTCTCCCATCCCCTTTATTAATTTTGTTGCCCTCCTTTGTACTCTCTCTAGTTCCATTATATCCTTCATGAGCACCGGTGCCCAAAACTGGACACAGTACTCCATGTGCGGTCTAACTAGGGATTTGTACAGAGGCAGTATAATGCTCTCATCATGTGTATCCAGACCTCTTTTAATGCACCCCATGATCCTGTTTGCCTTGGCAGCTGCTGCCTGGCACTGGCTGCTCCAGGTAAGTTTATCATTAACTAGGATCCCCAAGTCCTTCTCCCTGTCAGATTTACCCAGTGGTTTCCCATTCAGTGTGTAATGGTGATATTGATTCCTTCTTCCCATGTGTATAACCTTACATTTATCATTGTTAAACCTCATCTGCCACCTTTCAGCCCAAGTTTCCAACTTATCCAGATCCATCTGTAGCAGAATACTATCTTCTCTTGTATTAACTGCTTTACATAGTTTTGTATCATCTGCAAATATCGATATTTTACTGTGTAAACCTTCTACCAGATCATTAATGAATATGTTGAAGAGAACAGGTCCCAATACTGACCCCTGCGGTACCCCACTGGTCACAGCGACCCAGTTAGAGACTATACCATTTATAACCACCCTCTGCTTTCTATCACTAAGCCAGTTACTAACCCATTTACACACATTTTCCCCCAGACCAAGCATTCTCATTTTGTCTACCAACCTCTTGTGCGGCACGGTATCAAACGCTTTGGAAAAATCGAGATATACCACGTCCAATGACTCACCGTGGTCCAGCCTATAGCTTACCTCTTCATAAAAACTGATTAGATTGGTTTGACAGGAGCGATTTCTCATAAACCCATGCTGATATGGAGTTAAACAGTTATTCTCATTGAGATAATCCAGAATAACATCCCTCAGAAACCCTTCAAATATTTTACCAACAATAGAGGTTAGACTTACTGGCCTATAATTTCCAGGTTCACTTTTAGAGCCCTTTTTGAATATTGGCACCACATTTGCTATGCGCCAATCCTGGGGAACAGACCCTGTCGCTATAGAGTCCCTAAAAATAAGAAATAATGGTTTATCTATTACATTACTTTGTATTTCATTGTATTTCATGCAAACAGTTGTCACCCTAATCATACTTTAAATGCAATACCATATTCAGAATTATTACGAGTAAAACACGTGTTCAAAAGAGAAGCATTTTTTAGAATACGTATGATTATTAAAAATAGATTGAAAATAGAGGGCATAAAAATAAAATGTTGACAATTCCTATAAAAATATAGTGGAAAAAATGAATAGAATTGTTGGAGAAACCTAAAAAAAAAAAACTAATAATAAGAATAAATTTATACCTGCCATTAGTACTCCATATAGCTTACAATTTAAAAATATAAAAAATATTATTAATAAATACAGTACACACCAAAAGTTTGGACACTACTTCTCATTTAAAGATTTTTCTGTATTTTCATGACTATGAAAATTGTACATTCACACTGAAGGCATCAAAACTATGAATTAACACATGTGGAATTATGTATTTAACAAAAAAGTGTGAAACAACTGAAATTATGTCTTATATTCTAGGTTCCTCAAAGTAGCCACCTTTTGCTTTGATGGCTGCTTTGCACACTCTTGGCATTCTCTTGAATGTTCCACCCATGTCCTCCAATATGTACCAGCTGGTCTGTTCAAAGAGTTTCACAATTCCCTGAAGTTCTTTGTTTGTATAATGTTTAAGTAAAAAGCTTTTCCACTTAGTCATGAGTGATTTTATACTCTGTTCCTTGTTGCGCTCTGCTTCCAGCCATTCTAAGTGAAATAAAGTCTTCAGTTGACCTATTATAGCTTTCGTATTTGGAATGGAATCACTCAACCAATCCTTTAATAGGCTTCTTTTGGCTGCCAGACAAATTAAGTGGAACATTGGAGTTAAGGTACCATCACATTTAGCGACGCTGCAGCGATCTAGACAACGATCCCGATCGCTGCAGCGTCGCTGTGTGGTCGCTGGAGAGCTGTCACACAGACAGCTCTCCAGCGACCAACGATGCGAAGTCCCCTGGTAACCAGGGTAAACATCGGGTTACTAAGCACAGGGCCGCGCTTAGTAACCCGATGTTTACCCTGGTTACCAGCGTAAACGTAAAAAAAAAAAACACTACATACTTACATTCCGGTGTCTGTCCCACGGCGCTGTGCTTCTCTGCACTGACTGTGAGCGCCAGCCGGAGAGCACAGCGGTGATGTCACCGCTGTGCTCTGCTTTCTGGCCGGCGCTTACACTGCAGAGAAGCACAGCGCCGGGGGACAGACACCGGAATGAAAGTATGTAGTGTTTTTTTTTTTTTACGTTTACGCTGGTAACCAGGGTAAACATCGGGTTACTAAGCGCGGCCCTGCGCTTAGTAACCCAATGTTTACCCTGGTTACCAGTGAAGACATCGCTGAATCGGCGTCCCACACGCCGATTCAGCGATGTCTGCGGGAGTCCAGCGACGAAATAAAGTTCTGGACTTTCTGCTCCGACCAACGATGGCACAGCAGGATCCTGATCGCTGCTGCCTGTCAAACTCAACGATATCGCTAGCCAGGACGCTGCAACGTCACAGATCGCTAGCGATATCGTTCAGTGTGAAGGTACCTTTAATGTTTCCTTCCCTTTTTGTTGAGTGGCTCCATCTCCTTTCCAGTGAAGGAAAAGGAATGTTAACGGGTGCAATGATATATTCCTAATGCCCAAATTTTCCATCATATGCTTTATGTCTTTCCAGAATTCTTGTACTTTAGGGCAGCCCCATAGTCCGTGTAGTAAATCGGACTCTCTAACTTTGCATTTTGGACAATGTACCAGGCAAACTCTCATTGCTCTAGATACTGGTATGTTGAAGGCCAGTATAGCTTTATGCATAATCCAAAATTGTGTGTCTCTCCAAACTTCACTCAAAATATTTTTCCTTACTGCCTGCCAACCTGCTAGTATTTTTCCCCCATTTTCCTCACCCTCTATTTGTTTACCCTAGAATCTAAATGTTTGCTCTATGTCCATTTTCCCAAGGATGTCTTTTAGACTTCTGTATATTGTGGATATATTGTGTGTGCCTACTCGGTCAAATAATAGATTATCCATTGCATTCCTTCTTGTTGCTTCCCTCATATTTATCAAATGTGTCATAATCATTCCTTTTATTTGTCCAAATTGTAGGTATTGCTGTTCACTAAGCTTGAATTTTGATATTATCTCCTCCATACTCAGCCACCTATTTTCTTCTTCATGTAGATTAGCAATTTTATGGATCCTTTTCACCCTCCACTCCTGAAATAGTTTGTTCTCTGCTATTTGTTGTAACGCTGGGTTTCCCCCACATGACTAAATCTCTTGAGATTTTCCATGATAATTTGAATTTTCTCCTAAGTTAATAATAATAATCTTTATTTTTATATAGCGCTAACATATTCCGCAGCGCTTTACACACATTATCATTGGGGCTCACAATCTAAATTCCCTGTCAGTATGTCTTTGGAATGTGGGAGGAAACCGGAGTGCCCGGAGGAAACCCACGCAAACACGGAGAGAACATACAAACTCTTTGCAGATGTTGTCCTTAGTGGGGCTTGAACCCAGGACTCCAGCGCTGCAAGGCTGCTGTGCTAACCACTGCGCTACCGTGCTGCCCGTGCTCCTTCCACGTGGCTATTGTGTCTCTGTACACTATTGAACTATTGAATTTTTTATATTTTTAGGCATTAGGCTTTATGGTGTGTGTAATAAGGCGACTAATTTCCACGGGTATGGATCTTCAACCTTTCCAGATAAATTTTCTAATAGCCCAGTATACTTTTCTCATGTCCACATGTTTTAGAACAGGGATGGTCTATAATGGATACATGAGTTTTGAGAAACTCATCATTTTTAAAAGGTGAATCCTGCCCAAAAGACTCAAAGGCAAATTTTGCCATATTTCTAATTCTTGTTTGATTTTGGAGATGACTGGAGGAAAGCTCAAATTATATTCTGACTCTGGTTTTCTACCCAGCTTGATACCCAAATATGTTATATGTGTTTTGGATATCGGAATACCACATATTTCCTTTTTTTTTACCATATTACTTCAACCTTTATCTGTTAAGTGGAGAATTTCACATTTGCTTTTACTTAGAGTAAATCCCGAAAACCTACCAACATTTTCCATAAGATCTAGGACACCTGGCAGATCTCTTGCTACCTCAGCCATGTAGAGTATTATATCATCTGCAAAGTACGAGGACCTAAGCTTCATGTCCCCTATTGGTATCCCTTCAAATACTTCATGTTGTTCTATGTATTGCGCCAGGGGTTCTAGTGCCAGGTCAAATATAAGGGGGACAAAAGGACATCCTTGACGCGTTCCCTTTCCAAGTGGAAAATTTGCCGATAGATGATCCGGGGTTCGAATTCTTGCTGCGGGGTTAGCATACAGGGCTTTTATAACATTTCTGAAATTTCCCACCAGTCCAATTTTGTCCAAAACTTGTCCTACCCAATTTCACTTCACCTTATCAAAAGCCTTCTCTGCATTTAATGTAACCAAAGGCGGCTTACCTTGACTGTTTTCTCTTTTATTTATTACATCTATGGCTAACAGTGTACGTCTTACATTTGTGACCGCACTCCTACCTTTCACAAAGCCCACCTGTGTGAGAGTTACTAATATTGGGAGTATCTCTGCTAGTCTGCTTGCCATGAGTTTGGATATTTTAATATCCTGATTTATCAAGGATATAGGTCTATAGGATGCTGGGTCCTCCTCATTTTTCCCTTTTGGTATTATGCTAATATGAGCTACATTAGTGCCCGCCAATTGAAGGTCAGTTTTAGCATTTAGTGAACATGGTTAAAAAAAACCTTTAAAACAATTGTGGAATTGCACTTTTCTTTAGCAATTTTAACGCCCTTGGAATTTGTTTCCCGTTTTCCCGTATAATATATGGTAAAATCAATGGTGCCACTCAAAATTACAACTGATCCTACAAAAACAAGCCCTCTTGTGGTCATATTGACAGAAAAAAAAGTTATGGCTCTGGGAAGAAGGGGAGCAAAAAACTTAAGTGCAAAAATGGAAAATTGCTAGGTCGTGAAGGGGTTAAAGTGGTTTACTCAGGTGACTGGCATCTATAGGCTAGGGTCACATTGCGTTAGTGCAACCCGTTTAGCGCTAGCGCTAGCGGGTTGCGCTAACGCAATGTTTTTAATGGGGCCGCGTCCTGGGGTCGCGGTAACGTCCCCGCTCTCGCAGATCCCCGATCTGCGAGAGCGGGGAACGGACCGCGGGGACGCCTTGGACGCTGCGAGCAGCGTCCGTGGCGCGCCAGGAAACACCGGCGCGTCGCTAGCGCATGCCGAACATGGCACGCGCTAGTGCTGCGCGTTCCCATTGAATGGGCGCGCTAACGGACGCGTTGCACGGCGTTAATTTCGCCGTGCAACGCTGTCCGTTAAGCGCGTTCCCATAACGCAATGGGAACCCAGCCTTACAGCTGCCATGGTATTAAATATTAGGAAACTCCAGTTCTTTAACATGTTATCCTATATTATCCATGTGATGTAGTGCTACAAGGCAGTAATGGTACTCATTGTGCCATATCTGGAGACGTGCTATACATTGTGTATAACTGATTAGAGATAAATTAGATATTTTTACATTAAAAAGCAAAGTAAAAGAGACAGGAGTGTATGAGAATGTACAAGTGCTTATCACATGAGTATTTACAGTTCTCTAAATAAACGATGAATGTCAAGGACAAATTACAGTTACAAAAACTGAAACAATCTGAAACAAATACAAAAAATGATTATTATGCTGTCAATCAGTAAAATCTGATTTATACGCAACTTGAAGGAAGTTGACAACTTTGACAAAAAATAGAAAATCTTTGTCCTGAAATAGAATTAAAATATATAAGCAAGAAAAATAATTAGACAGAATATACTGAAGCCAGTAATTAGAAAATTGCTAACTCTGGGAAGAGATAAATATAGGCGTAAGATAAACATCCGGATGTTAGCGAAAGACCATAGTGCGAATATAAAAGATGCAGTGTTTTGTCAAAACAGAAGCTTACACTTAGAAACAAAAGCGCTTGTTTCCCCTGATGTGCTGAATATATTGATCTGTTGTCTGGAAAGTAAAAGGCACTTGCAGCAGTGTCAGACGATTTGGTCTTATCTGCCTTACCCAAAAGGTACCGTTACACTAAACGACTTACCAACGATCACGACCAGCGATACGACCTGGCCGTGATCGTTGGTAAGTCGTTGCGTGGTCGCTGGGGAGCTGTCACACAGACAGCTCTCTCCAGCAACCAACGATCCGGGGAAAGACTTCGGCATCGTTGAAACTGTCTTCAACGATGCCGAAGTCCCCGGGTAACCAGGGTAAACATCGGGTTACTAAGTGCAGGGCCGCGCTTAGTAACCCGATATTTACCCTGGTTACCATTGTAAGAGTTAAAAAAAACACTACATATTCACATTCTGATGTCTGTCACGTCCCCCGCCGTCAGCTTCCCGCACTGACTGTGTCAGTGCTGGCCGTAAAGCAGAGCACAGCGGTAACGTCACCGCTGTGCTCTGCTTTACGGCCGGCGGCGCTGACAGTCAGTTCAGGGAAGCTGACGGCGGGGGACGTGACAGACATCGGAATGTGAGTATGTACTGTTTTTTTTTTTTTACTTTTACAATGGTAACCAGGGTAAATATCGGTTTACTAAGCGCGGCCCTGCACTTAGTAACCCGATGTTTACCCTTGTTACAAGTGAAATCATCGCTGGATCGGTGTCACACACACCGATCCAGCGATGACAGCGGGTGATCAGCGACCAAAAAAAGGTCCTGATCATTCCCCACGACCAACGATCTCCCAGCAGGGGCCTGATCGTTGGTCGCTGTCACACATATGGAGATCGTTAGCGAGATCGTTGCTACGTCACAAAAAAATGTGACGTTGCAACGATATCGCTAACGATATCGTTATGTGTGAAGGTACCTCTAGACAAGCCATTATGGGGCCAATTAACTATTACAATAATTCTCTCTAATCCTTCGGCCTTTTGACATTTCTTGCATTATTGTAGTGCCTGCATGTAACCTGGACTTATCATGGATGCCTCCTTACTTTGATGTGCTTATTTTGCTACCTGCTATGTCATAGGAGCACACTGATTCCCCATGTAAATATGGGTGAACGTTGTACCTATTGTGTTACTCCATCCATCCCCTTTACTGGTGCTACATCATCTTTTCCAGAGAGTAAAGTAATCTGTGAAAATTTATAATTCTATTATGCTATTAAGTTCATACTTTTTCTGCTTTCTGGCATAAAATCTTGTAGTGTGAACCACTTATAAAAAGTTCATAGATTCTCAAGGTTATAATAGAAGCTAGAAGCTCAGTATCCCTAGAGCACCTGTGTAGGGATAATCCATGTGCAAACATATGTAGATGGTCTTAGATGGCTCAGCAAAACCTAAGAGAATGCATGTTATCCTGTGACTTATGAAGATTCAATCTTTATAATACATTTATACACTAGATATTAGAGATGATCAATCGATCTGCCGTAAATTGACTTTAATTCCAAGTTAATGAAAATCACATGTCCCGACAAATTCAAACAACTTGAAATTTGATTGCGTGAATGAAAAAAAATGTCCATCAGCATTATACAAATTGAAGAAGACTGTATCAGTCAGAAAAGGCTGACATGAGCTCATTCGGCTTCCCCTTAGTGCCTGTAAGATTTCTTATCACATGGTATAGCACAGCCTATCAGAAGGGACTATCATAGCCTGTATAAAAGCTGAGGCAGGGATTGCAGGAGCTATGTTAGGGTGATTTTAGGCCCGCTAAAAGATGTTAGAACTCAGCAAAAGAGACAAGAAGACAGTGCCTAAAGCTGCATTTATACTGCAAAATAACAAGAGTTGCAAAAAGGCTCATTTCACAATTATTTTGCCACATAAAGAGGCTGCTAATCACACGATGAATGAGCAAAACACTCTTCCTTGGTTAGCACAGCCCAAAAACTCATCATTCTTGACAGTGCATCGTCCTGTACTGAGTCTGCCGAGAAACAGTGCAGGCTATGTGCACTGAACAATCTATAATAGATCACTTGGTGAACATTGGTTTCTCTGGTCTGCATGTGTAAATAGGCATTTAAACCACCGCAGATCAGTCTTATTATGCCGCCAGCTGGTCCATGTAAACGGACCCTTAACCATTCAGTCTGTGTGAGCTTATTCCCACTTGCGATACAGTCAGACGAGTGCAATCTGATAAAAAAATTGCAGTTTGCACTCACCCCAATGTTTCTTTATTGTGAAGCTCACATCTTCGATTATTTTCTCATGCTGTGATTGCACCCGAGAATTGGATCGCACGCACCAAGCAGAGCAGGAGCCGGGTGTCATTGGCATGTCGTATCCGATGCTCTCGCATGAGAGAATTATCGGATGTCATACGCTAATGGGAACCTGGCCTAATGTAGAATATCTGCAAGAAGAAGAGAGTTGTAGTCTGCGATACAATAGGAATAGAGAAAGATAGGTTAAGTGGCAGTGCCAGTGGAATTGACTAAAGATATGGTCTATCTGGTATAAAGTCTGCTGTATTTGTATTCAAATTAAACATATTTTTCAACCTTCTTTCAGCAAAAAGCAGTACAATCGTTTGGAATATAAAATCATAAAAGCAGTGTCAGACAATGTGCTTGGGGTCTCTCTCCCACCTCCATTTCTCCCCCCCCCCCCCCCCCCCACACACACATACTTTCCCCTTTCCTCAGCCTTTCCCCCTGCCCCTCTACCTCAAAAATAAAACAGAATGGCTACACTCTTAAGGTACCTCAGAATGTTATTCATATGTTTTTAGAGCAATTGGACTACTTAAGATTTACCATGAATATATTTGCAGCAAATCAAATTTTGGGAAAAAAATGCTGCTAAACCTGACAAAATTCAATTTTCAAAAGCTTTGATCATCTCTACTAGATACAACAATAAAATCAGTAATACATATGTTACTAAAACTGCAAACACCACACTAGCACTTAATAATGAAATTAATAAATTTATATAGCGCTCAGATAATACCGTCATCTGTTGCACCACTAAGCATCTTGCTCAAACAAATATATTGCTGTCACCGGAATACCAGGACAGTGAGGGGCCAGAATATCTCAGTGTCTGGTTTCATGAACTCCTGCACTGATTAGAACAGCTTCACCTTCTTATTAAACAGTTCAGGTTAATTCCTTGCTGGCAGTGCAAAGGTTAATCAGTTCAGTTGATCTCCTGGAGCTCTCTAAGCTGGATTGTCTTCTCAGCTGGTCAGTGTTGGCCACTCCACCCTGCTATATATGCTTGGGAATTGCCAGTGATTGTTTTTACTGCCTGCTTAGGAGTTGGAGGTGAAGTTCGTGTTTGGAGTAGGCATCTGGAGAGTTGTTCAAAAAACTGTTGCATGGAGTTTGTGTGTTATTATTATTATTATTATACATTTTTATAGCGCCATTTATTCCATGGCGCTTTACATGTGAATACGGGGCAAATATAGACAAATACATTAAACATGAGCAGATAACAAGGCACACGAGTACATAAGGAGGGAGGACCCTGCCCGCGAGGGCTCACAGTCTGCAGGGGGTGGGTGAGGATACACTAGGAGAGGGTAGGGCAGGTTGCGCGGCTGTTCAGTAGGTTGAGGATCACTGCAGGCTGTAGGCTTGTCGGAAGAGGTGGGTCTTCAGGTTCTTTTTGAAGGTTTCTATGTTAGGCGAGAGTCTGATGTGTTGGGGTAGAGAGTTCCAGAGTATGGGGGAAGCACGGGAGAAGTCTTGGATGCGGTTATGGGAAGAAGAGATGAGAGGGGAGTAGAGAAGGAGGTCTTGGGAGGATCGGAGGTCGCGTGTAGGTAGGTACCGGGAGACCATGTCACAGATGTATGGAGGAGACAGGTTGTGGATGGCTTTGTATGTCAGTGTGAGGGTTTTGAACTGGAGTCTCTGGGCGATAGGAAGCCAGTGAAGGGCTTGACACAGGGGAGAGGCTGGGGAATAGCGGGGGGACAGGTGGATTAGTCGGGCAGCAGAGTGTAGGATGGATTGGAGTGGTGCCAGAGTGCTAGAGGGGAGTCCAGAGAGTAGGAGGTTGCAGTAGTCGAGGCGGGAGATGATAAGGGCATGCACTAGCGTTTTTGCAGTGTTGCGGTCAAGGAAAGCACGGATCCGGGAAATATTTTTGAGTTTGAGACGACAGGAGGAGGCAAGGGCTTGGATATGTGGCTTGAAAGAGAGGGCAGAGTCGAGGATCACCCCGAGGCACCGGGCGTGTGGGACTGGGGATAGTGAGCAGCCATTGACATTGATGGGTAGGTCTGGTGGAGGGGTAGAGTGAGATGGGGGAAAGATGATGAATTCTGTTTTGTCCATGTTCAGTTGTAGAAAGCGAGCAGAAAAGAAGGCTGAAATGGCAGACAGACAGTGCGGGATTTTGGTAAGCAAGGAGGAGAGGTCAGGTCCGGAGAGGTAGATCTGCGTGTCGTCAGCGTAGAGATGGTACTGCATACCGTGGGATTCTATGAGCTGTCCCAGGCCGAAAGTGTAGATGGAGAAGAGTAGGGGTCCTAGAACAGAGCCTTGAGGAACACCGACTGACAAGGGGCGAAGTGAGGAGGTGGTGTGGGGGAGGGAGACACTGAATGTTCGGTCTGTCAGATATGACGAGATCCAGGAAAGGGCCAAGTCTGTGATGCCAAGGGATGAGAGGATTTGTAGCAAAAGGGAGTGGTCTACAGTGTCAAAGGCAGAAGACAAGTCCAGGAGAAGGAGGACAGAGTAGTGTCGCTTGCTCCTGGCAGTTAGTAGGTCATTGGTGACTTTAGTTAGGGCAGTTTCAGTTGAGTGATGGGAACGGAAGCCTGATTGTAACCGATCAAAGAGGGAGCAGGAGGAGAAGTGGGAGGACAGTTCAAGATGGACATGTTGCTCCAGCAATTTGGAGGCATAAGGGAGAAGAGATATTGGGCGATAGCTAGACACAGAGGATGGGTCGAGGGAGGGCTTTTTGAGGATGGGTGTGATCTTGGCATGCTTGAAGGATGAGGGAAAGACACCTGTTGTGAGTGAGAGGTTGAAGAGGTGTGTTAGGGTTGGGATGAAGACCGTGGAAAGGTTAGGGATGAGGTGGGATGGGAGCGGGTCAAGCGTGCAGGTGGTGAGGTGTGATCTTGACAGGAGGGTGGAGAGCTGATCTTCTGTCATGGTGGAGAAGCTGGTTTTGGAGGAGCAGGGTTGAGCAGCTAAGAGGGGCAGTGGGCGCTGTGGGCCAAAGCTTTCTCTGATCGTATCGATCTTCTGTTTAAAGAAAGAGGCGAAGTCATCAGCAGAAATGAGGGGGGAGGGAGGAGGTGCGGGGGGACGGAGTAGAGAATTGAAAGTGTTGAAAAGCTGTTTAGGGTTGTGGGACAGGGAGGATATGAGGGATGAGAAGTAAGTTTGTTTTGCGGCAGTGAGCGCAGACTTGAAGCTGGCGAGGGACTGCTTGTATGCAGTGAAGTGGTCGGCAGAGTGGGATCGCTTCCATCTCCGCTCAGCAATCCTGGAAGCCCGTCTCAATTCTTTGGTCAGGCTGGTCAGCCAGGGCTGCCTGTTAATTGTACGAGTTTTACTATGCATGAGTGGGGTGGCCGAATCGAGTGTTGTTGTTATTGTGGTGTTATAAAAAGTGGCAGCAGCATCTGTGTCATGAAGGGAGGCTATGTCTGTGAGAGGGAGAAGGGACTCAGAGAGTGATTGTAAGTTGAGATGTTTGAGATTTCTGCGAGGGTGAGTGAGTTTGTGGAGTGGGGGTTGCACACTAGGAGAGGAGAGGGACGAGAATGTCAGTAGGTTGTGGTCAGACAGGGGGAGGGGTGTGTTAGTGAGGTTAGTAAGGGAGCAGAGGCGGGTGAAGATGAGGTCCAGCGTGTGGCCATCTTTGTGAGTGGCCTCAGAGGACCATTGAGTGAGGCCAAAGGAGGCAGTCAGTGATAAAAGTTTAGAGGTAGCTGAGGTGAAAGTGTCAATGGGGACATTGAAATCACCCATGATGATAGTGGGGATGTCAACAGAGAGGAAATGAAGTAGCCAGGTGGTGAAGTGGTCGAGAAAGGTGGAGATGGCTAGTTCTGGGGGGCGGTAGATGACAGCCAGCTGGAGGTTGGAGGGGGAATAGATGCGGACAGAGTGCACCTCAAACGAGGGAAGAGTAGCGGAGGGTGGTAGCGGGATTGGAGTAAAGGAGCAGGTGTCGGACAGGAGCAAGCCAACTCCTCCACCGCGTTTGTTGCTGGGGCGAGGGGTGTGAGAGAGGTGGAATCCGCTATAGGAGAGCGCAGCTGGAGAGGCCGAGTCAGAGGGGGTGAGCCAGGTTTCAGTGAGGCCGAGGAAGGAGAGTTTGTTGGTGATGAAGAGGTCATGGATAAATGGCAGTTTGTTGCAGATGGAGCGTGCGTTCCATAGTGCTCCAAGTAGGGGGAGCGGGGGAGTGGGGGCTGGATGTGAATGGGTATGAGGTTGTCGTGGTTGGGAAAACGTGCGGAGGATCGTGGCAGGGGGATAGAAACGAGTGTGGGGATGAATTGGGGAGGGCCGGGATTTGGGGATATGTCACCAGCAATGAGGAGTAACAGACAGATCATTAGAAGGTGGGAGCAGGATAGGACATGATGCGGCCGTGTGTGTCTGGATAAAAAGGATTGTATGTGGAGGAACAGTTCTGAGGGGAAGGTGAGATGGCTGGGGAGTATGGAGGAAGAAATGACTAGTTCCTTACTAGGAGGAGGGATTGCAGGAGATTGTAAGAAGGAAAGTAGTATGGGGGTGAAAGAGAAAAGAAACCGAAACATTGTAGTGGTTAGTGTTCTGTTACCTTCCAGTCAATTCCAGTCCAATTCAGTCTAATTCAGAATCATCATTAAAAAGATGTAATTTAAAAGATGGAAGTTAAAAGATGATTTGCAGCAGACTGAGTCTATAGCAGACTCCTGCATGTGAATATATCCCCAGTTAAGGGCAATCAGGTGTGAATGAGGGGGTGGCTGGGTATGGGAGACCAGATGTAGAGAGTTAAGCAAAGGTCATAAAGTGAGGGAGGGGTAAGACTGACCACTCAAAGAGATGCCAGGATCACACAATGAGAGACATGAAAACAGGTCGTGGAAACAAGCTCATAGGTGAGAAAGCATACTAAAAGGATTATATGTGCTGCACCAAGACACTCAGATCCAGGGGAAGCAGAGAAAAGCCAGTGCAATATACAGAGATATTCTGGAGCCAGGGAGAGCTGGGTAAAGTCAGTGCATACCATGGAAAATCAATGCAGTATACAGAGATATTCTGGAGCCAGGGAGAGCTGGGTAAAGTCAGTGCATACCATGGAAAATCAATGCAGTATACAGAGATATTCTGGAGCCAGGGAGAGCTGGGTAAAGTCAGTGCATACCATGGAAAATCAATGCAGTATACAGAGATATTCTGGAGCCAGGGAGAGCTGGGTAAAGTCAGTGCATACCATGGAAAATCAATGCAGTATACAGAGATATTCTGGAGCCAGGGAGAGCTGGGTAAAGTCAGTGCATACCATGGAAAATCAATGCAGTATACAGAGATATTCTGGAGCCAGGGAGAGCTGGGTAAAGTCAGTGCATACCATGGAAAATCAATGCAGTATACAGAGATATTCTGGAGCCAGGGAGAGCTGGGTAAAGTCAGTGCATACCATGGAAAATCAATGCAGTATACAGAGATATTCTGGAGCCAGGGAGAGCTGGGTAAAGTCAGTGCATACCATGGAAAATCAATGCAGTATACAGAGATATTCTGGAGCCAGGGAGAGCTGGGTAAAGTCAGTGCATACCTGTGGGAAGAGGAGAACAGCTCGATTAGATGGTGCAGATGATGATAATATTGTAGTAGTGCTGAGTAGCCAAATGCATTCTAGAATTCAGTCTAATTCAGAATCATAATTAAAAAGATGTAATTTAAAAGATGGAAGTTAAAAGATGATTTGCAGCAGACTGAGTCTATAGCAGACTCCTGCATGTGAATATATCCCCAGCTGGTCAGTGTTGGCCACTCCACCCTGCTATATATGCTTGGGAATTGCCAGTGATTGTTTTTACTGCCTGCTTAGGAGTTGGAGGTGAAGTTCGTGTTTGGAGTAGGCATCTGGAGAGTTGTTCAAAAGACTGTTGCATGGAGTTTGTGTGTTATTATTATTATTATTATACATTTTTATAGCGCCATTTATTCCATGGCGCTTTACATGTGAATACGGGGCAAATATAGACAAATACATTAAACATGAGCAGATAACAAGGCACACGAGTACATGGTCAGCTGGTCAGTGTTGGCCACTCCACCCTGCTATATATGCTTGGGAATTGCCAGTGATTGTTTTTACTGCCTGCTTAGGAGTTGGAGGTGAAGTTCGTGTTTGGAGTAGGCATCTGGAGAGTTGTTCAAAAGACTGTTGCATGGAGTTTGTGTGTTCATCTGTTATGATGCGGTGGTCTAGGAGCAACATGGAACGAGCTCTGAAGGACGTGGTAACTGTACTGACCGCAGTCCCTAAGCTCAACACAACACTAGAAGCAGCCGTGGAATGCTCCTAACTCTCCCTATGCATCTCGTCACAGCCTAAGAGCTAACTACCCCTAAAGACAGAAGCAGGAAAACTATCTTGCCTCAGAGAAAATCCCCAAAGGATAGATTAGCCCCCCACAAATAATGACTGTGAGTGGAGAGGGAAAAGACATACACAGAATGAAACCAGGATGAGCACAGGAGGCCAGTCTAGCTTGATAGATAGGATAGGATGGAATACTGTGCGGTCAGTATAAAACACTACAAAAATCCACGCAGAGTTTACTAAAAATCTCCACACCTGACTAAAGATGTGGAGGGTAAATCTGCTTCCCAGAGCTTCCAGCAAGACAGAATTAATTCATACTGATAAGCTGGACAAACATAGAAAGCACTGAACGGATAAGTCCACAATCTGTGAACAGAACAGAGCAAGTAAGAACTTAGCTTTGATGAACTGGTCAGGAAAACAGGGAAATCCAAAGAGATGTGAATCCAGCCAGAAACCATTTACAAGTGGCACTAGCTGAAGGAACCGCCAGACCTAAATAGCCGAGCAGAAGAGAAGATAAGTGGAGGCAGCTGATGACAGCTAACTCCAAGGAGCAGCCATACCACTTGAAACCACAAGAGGGAGTCCAAGAGCAGAACTCACAAAAGTGCCACTTACAACCACCGGAGGGAGCCCAAGAGCAGAATTCACAACAGTACCCCCCCTTGAGGAGGGGTCACCGAACCCTCACCAGAGCCCCCAGGCCGATCAGGATGAGCCAAATGAAAAGCACGAACCAAATCGGCGGCATGGACATCGGAGGCAACAACCCAAGAATTATCCTCCTGGCCATAACCCCTCCACTTGACAAGATACTGAAGCCTCCGCCTCGAAAAACGAGAATCCAAAATCTTCTCAACCTCATATTCCAACACTCCCTCAACCAACACCGGGGCAGGAGGGTCAACCGAGGGAACAACGGGCACCACATATCTCCGCAACAAAGATCTATGAAAAACATTATGAATGGCAAAAGAGGCTGGAAGAGCCAAACGAAACGACACCGGATTAATAATTTCAGAAATTTTATAAGGACCAATAAACCGAGGCTTAAACTTAGGGGACGAAACCTTCATAGGAACATGACGAGAAGACAACCAAACCAAATCCCCCACACGAAGCCTGGGACCAACACACCGACGGCGGTTAGCAAAACGTTGAGCCCTTTCCTGAGACAACGTCAAATTGTCCACCACATGAGTCCAAATCTGCTGCAGCCTGTCCACCACAGAATCAACACCAGGATAATCAGAAGGCTCAACCTGCCCAGAAGAAAAGCGAGGATGAAAACCAAAATTACAAAAGAAAGGAGAAACCAAAGTAGCTGAACTAACCCGATTATTAAGGACAAACTCGGCCAAAGGCAAGAAAGACACCCAATCATCCTGATCAGCAGACACAAAGCATCTCAAATAGGTCTCCAAGGTCTGATTAGTTCGCTCAGTTTGGCCATTAGTCTGAGGATGAAACGCCGAAGAAAAAGACAAATCAATGCCCATCCCAGCACAAAAGGACCGCCAAAATCTAGAGACAAACTGAGAACCTCTGTCAGACACAATATTCTCCGGAATGCCATGCAAACGAACCACATGCTGAAAAAACAATGGAACCAGATCTGAGGAGGAAGGCAACTTAGGCAAAGGTACCAGATGGACCATTTTAGAGAACTGGTCACAAACAACCCAGATAACAGACATCTTCTGGGAAACAGGAAGATCCGAAATAAAATCCATGGAAATATGCATCCAGGGCCTCTCAGGGACCGGCAAAGGTAAAAGCAACCCACTAGCGCGGAAACAGCAAGGCTTTGTTCGGGCGCAAGTCCCACAGGATTGCACAAAAGCACGGACATCGCGTGACAAGGACGGCCACCAAAAGGACCTAGCAACCAAATCTCTGGTACCAAAAATCCCAGGATGACCAAACAACACTGAACAATGAACCTCAGAAATGACCTTACTTGTCCATCTATCAGGAACAAACAGCTTCCTCACAGGACAGCAGTCAGGCCTATCAGCCTGAAATTCCTGAAGCACCCGCCGCAAATCAGGAGAGATGGCAGAAAGAATCACCCCTTCCTTAAGAATGCCAACCGGCTCAAGGACTCCAGGAGAATCAGGTGAAAAACTCCTAGAGAGGGCATCAGCCTTAACATTCTTAGATCCCAGAAGATACGAGACCACAAAATCAAAATGGGAGAATAACAGGGACCATCGAGCCTGTCTAGGATTAAGCCGCTTGGCCGACTCGAGGTAAATCAGATTCTTATGATCGGTCAGGACCACAACGCGGTGCTTAGCTCCCTCAAGCCAATGTCGCCATTCCTCAAACGCCCACTTCATAGCCAACAACTCTCGATTGCCGACATCATAATTGCGTTCCGCAGGCGAAACGTTCTGGAAAAAAAAGCACACGGTTTCATCAAAGAACCATCAGACTCCCTCTGAGACAAAACGGCCCCTGCCCCAATCTCAGAAGCGTCAACCTCAACCTGAAAAGGAAGAGAAACATCCGGCTGACCCAACACAGGGGCAGAAGTAAATCGGCGCTTAAGCTCTTGAAACACCTCAACAGCCGCAGAGGACCAATTCGTCACATCCGCGCCTTTCTTTGTCAAATCAGTAAGGGGCTTAACCACACTGGAAAAGTTGGCAATGAAACGGCGATAGAAATTAGCAAAGCCCAAAAATTTTTGAAGGCCCTTCACAGATGTGGGTTGAATCCAGTCATGAATAGCTTGTACCTTAACAGGATCCATTTCTATAGACGAGGGAGAAAAAATGAAACCCAAAAAAGAGACCTTCTGAACTCCGAATAGGCACTTAGACCCCTTCACAAACAAAACATTATCACGAAGGATCTGGAACACCATCCTTACCTGCTTCACATGAGACTCCCAATCATCGGAAAAAATCAAAATATCATCCAAATATACGACCATGAATTTATCAAGATAATTGCTGAAAATATCATGCATGAAAGACTGGAACACAGATGGAGCATTAGAGAGCCCAAATGGCATCACAAGGTATTCAAAATGGCCTTCGGGCGTATTAAATGCAGTTTTCCATTCGTCACCCTGTTTAATACGAACAAGATTATATGCCCCTCGGAGGTCAATCTTAGTAAACCAACTAGCCCCCTTAATCTGAGCAAACAAATCAGTAAGCAAAGGCAAGGGGTAATGGAATTTGACCGTGATCTTATTAAGAAGACGATAATCAATACAGGGTCTCAAGGAGCCATCCTTCTTAGCAACAAAAGAGAAACCCGCTCCCAATGGTGACAAAGACGGCCGAATATGCCCCTTCTCCAAAGACTCCTTAACATAACTCCGCATGGCGGCATGCTCTGGTACAGACAGATTGAAAAGTCGGCCCTTAGGGAACTTGCAACCAGGAATCAAGTTAATAGCACAATCACAGTCCCGGTGCAGTGGAAGGGAACTGGACTTGGGCTCATCAAATACATCCTGGAAATCCGACAAAAACTCAGGGACCTCAGAAGAGGGGGAAGAGGAAATTGACATCAAAGGAACGTCACTATGTACCCCTTGACAACCCCAACTAGTCACAGACATAGTTTTCCAATCCAGCACCGGATTATGTTCCTGTAACCATGGAAAACCCAGTACAACAACATCATGCAGGTTATGCAACACCAGAAAACGGCAATCTTCCTGATGTGCTGGAGCCATGTACAGTCATGGCCAAAAGTATTGACACCCCTGCAATTCTGTCAGATAATACTCAGTTTCTTCCTGAAAATGATTGCAAACACAAATTATTTGGTATTATTATCTTCATTTAATTTGTCTTAAATGAAAAAAACACAAAAGAGAATGAAGCAAAGAGCAAAACATTGATCATTTCACACAAAACTCCAAAAATGGTCCAGACAAAAGTATTGGCACCCTCAGCCTAATACTTGGTTGCACAACCTTTAGCCAAAATAACTGCGACCAACCGCTTCTGGTAACTATCAATGAGTTTCTTACAATGCTCTGCTGGAATTTTAGACCATTCTTCTTTGGCAAACTGCTCCAGGTCCCTGATATTTGAAGGGTGCCTTCTCCAAACTGCCATTTTTAGATCTCTCCACAGGTGTTCTATGGGATTCAGGTCTGGACTCATTGCTGGCCACCTTAGAAGTCTCCAATGCTTTCTCTCAAACAATTTTCTAGTGCTTTTTGAAGTGTTTTTTGGGTCATTGTCCTGCTGGAAGACCCATGAACTCTGAGGAAGTCCCAGCTTTCTCACACTGGACCCTACATTATGCTGTAAAATTTGTTGGTAGTCTTCAAACTTCATAATGCCATGCACACGATCAAGCAGTCCAGTGCCAGAGGCAGCAAAGCAACCCCAAAACATCAGGGAACCTCCGCCATGTTTGACTGTAGGGACCGTGTTCTTTTCTTTGAATGCCTCTTTTTTCTCCTGTAAACTCTATGTTGATGCCTTTGCCCCAAAAGCTCTACTTTTGCCTCATCTGACCAGAGAACATTCTTCCAAAACGTTTTAGGCTTTTTCAGGTAAGTTTTGGCAAACTCCAGCCTTACTTTTTTATGTCTCGCGGTAAGAAGTGGGGTCTTCCTGGGTCTCCTGCCATACAGTCCCTTTTCATTCAAATAGTACGGGTTGAACACGGTCCCTACAGTCAAACATGGCGGAGGTTCCCTGATGTTTTGGGGTTGCTTTGCTGCCTCTGGCACTGGACTGCTTGACCGTGTGCATGGCATTATGAAGTCTGAAGACTACCAACAAATTTTGCAGCATAATGTAGGGCCCAGTGTGAGAAAGATGGGTCTCCCTCAGAGGTCATGGGTCTTCCAGCAGGACAATGACCCAAAACACACTTCAAAAAGCACTAGAAAATGGTTTGAGAGAAAGCATTGGAGACTTCTAAGGTGGCCAGCAATTAGTCCAGACCTGAATCCCATAGAACACCTGTGGAGAGATCTAAAAATGGCAGTTTGGAGAAGGCACCCTTCAAATATCAGGGACCTGGAGCAGTTTGCCAAAGAAGAATGGTCTAAAATTCCAGCAGAGCATTGTAAGAAACTCATTGATGGTTACCGGAAGCGGTTGGTCGCAGTTATTTTGGCTAAAGGTTGTGCAACCAAGTATTATGCTAAGGGTGCCAATACTTTTGTCTGGCCCATTTTTGGAGTTTTGTGTGAAAT
The DNA here is from genome assembly GCF_032444005.1 of Ranitomeya imitator. NCBI lineage: Eukaryota > Metazoa > Chordata > Amphibia > Anura > Dendrobatidae > Ranitomeya > Ranitomeya imitator. The sequence goes on from NC_091285.1 coordinate 530,815,187, forward strand.
GATCAATGTTTTGCTTTTTGCTTCATTCTCTTTTGTGTTTTTTCATTTAAGACAAATTAAATGAAGATAATAATACCAAATAATTTGTGTTTGCAATCATTTTCAGGAAGAAAATGAGTATTATCTGACAGAATTGCAGGGGTGTCAATACTTTTGGCCATGACTGTACATAGTCATCTGCGTCCAGTACTGAGGTCTATCCTTGGCCAAGGGTGTAGCATCAATACCCCTCAAAGGAATAGGGCTCTGCAAAGGCTGCAAGGAAAAACCACAGCGCCTGGCGAATTCTAAGTCCATTAAGTTCAGGGCAGCGCCTGAATCCACAAATGCCATGACAGAAAAGGACGACAATGAGCAAATCAGGGTCACAGATAAGAGAAATTTAGGCTGTACAGTACTAATGGTAACAGACCTAGCGACTCTCTTAGTACGCTTAGGGAAATCAGAGATAACATGAGTAGAATCACCACAGTAAAAACACAGCCTATTCTGACGTCTGAATTCATGCCGTTCTGTTCTAGTCAAAATCCTATCACATTGCATAGGTTCAGGACTCTGTTCAGAGGACACTGCCATATGGTGCACAGCTTTGCGCTCGCGCAGACGCCGATCAATCTGAATGGCTAGAGACATAGATTCGCTCAAACCGGCAGGCGTAGGAAAGCCCACCATAACATCTTTAAGGGCTTCAGAAAGACCTTTTCTGAAAATAGCAGCCAGAGCCTCCTCATTCCATTTAGTGAGCACAGACCATTTTCTAAATTTCTGGCAGTATAATTCTGCTGCTTCCTGACCTTGACACAAGGCCAACAGGGTTTTTTCTGCATGATCCACAGAATTAGGTTCGTCATACAATAATCCGAGTGCTTGAAAAAATGCGTCTACATTCAATAATGCCGGATCCCCTGTTTCAAGAGAAAAAGCCCAGTCTTGAGGATCACCACGCAGCAAGGATATGATGATTTTTACTTGCTGAATGGGATCACCAGAAGAACGGGGTTTCAAAGCAAAAAAACAATTTGCAGTTATTTTTAAAGTTCAAAAACTTGGATCTGTCCCCAAAAAACAAATCAGGAGTAGGAATTCTAGGCTCTAAAGCCGGAGTCTGAACAACATAATCTTGGATATTCTGTACTCTTGCAGCAAGTTGATCCACACGAGAAAACAAACCCTGAACATCCATGCCAAAGCATATATCCTGAACCACCCAGATATCAAGAGGAAAAAAAAGAGACAAACTAGAGCACAGAAAAAAAATGGTTCAGAACTTTCTTTTCCTTCTTTTGAGCTGCATTTAATTCATTTTTGGCCACTTGTACTGTTATGATGCGGTGGTCTAGGAGCAACATGGAACGAGCTCTGAAGGACGTGGTAACTGTACTGACCGCAGTCCCTAAGCTCAACACAACACTAGAAGCAGCCGTGGAATGCTCCTAACTCTCCCTATGCATCTCGTCACAGCCTAAGAGCTAACTACCCCTAAAGACAGAAGCAGGAAAACTATCTTGCCTCAGAGAAAATCCCCAAAGGATAGATTAGCCCCCACAAATAATGAGTGTGAGTGGAGAGGAAAAGACATACACAGAATGAAACCAGGATGAGCACAGGAGGCCAGTCTAGCTTGATAGATAGGACAGGATGGAATACTGTGCGGTCAGTATAAAACACTACAAAAATCCACGCAGAGTTTACTAAAAATCTCCACACCTGACTAAAGGTGTGGAGGGTAAATCTGCTTCCCAGAGCTTCCAGCAAGACAGAATTAATTCATACTGATAAGCTGGACAAACATAGAAAGCACTGAACGGATAAGTCCACAATCTGTGAACAGAACAGAGCAAGTAAGAACTTAGCTTTGATGAACTGGTCAGGAAAACAGGGAAATCCAAAGAGATGTGAATCCAACCAGAAACCATTTACAAGTGGCACTAGCTGAAGGAACCGCCAGACCTAAATAGCCGAGCAGAAGAGAAGATAAGTGGAGGCAGCTGATGACAGCTAACTCCAAGGAGCAGCCATACCACTTGAAACCACAAGAGGGAGCCCAAGAGCAGAACTCACAAAAGTGCCACTTACAACCACCGGAGGGAGCCCAAGAGCGGAATTCACAACATTCATCCTGAACCTCTCCTATTTGGTTTCACCTTCGTATACCTCCCCTGTGTTCCACTCTGTTGTTTGGTGAGTGTATTTTGTATGATTGTAGTTTTCATTTATCCCGGTCTGTCTTCCCTTGTTTGCTTGGTTAGTGTTATCCTATACACTTCAGCCTCACACCTCCCTATGTGGGGGAGGGAACAGATAATGGTTAATATAGGAGCATAGCAATGCACGTGACCCCGGCATCTCCACCTTCAGAAGTAATCTGGGGGACAGGCATAGACTAGTCGCCTCTAGTTCGAGGGATTGGGTAGGCACCCACAATCCATAGTTACTATGTGACAATTGCTTTTCAATGGGGCTTCGAATCTAGACCATATCTAACCTTCAATTGATTTATTTGTATGCAAAGAAAGATTTGATTTAATAAGCCCCTTCACGAACCACTACCTTTATATCATGTTGCAGATTATTCAGGGTGAATGTATGATTTGGGGTAAAAGTAAGGAACCAAAGGTGAACCAAAGTCCATTCTGTTGCTGTTTTTTTTTCTTTTTCTCTTTTCCAAGCTAGGTTTTGGCTACAACAGTGTTTCACTAGGAAGCCAAGTTTAACTTTGCTTATAAGTCAATCAACAAGTTGCACTGTACAACTGGACAGTAATTTAATACTTCACTTTGTTACAATGGAGCATTTAATTAAAGACACATTTACTATACCATAGCTGTGAAAGTTGATGTAAAGTGTTGTAGAGATTTTGGTAAACGGCAAGGACATATTTATATACAAATCTGTATCACACTTGTATGAAATACAAAGATTACATAATGTGGGACTAGATATGAAATAGTCCATGTAATAAATTACTTTCCTTCACTGCAAAGAAATCTTGCCAAATACACAACGAATTAAAGAGTGCAATTTTAAGTAAATTAGAGAAAATATTACAATATGATTTTGTTCCTTAGAGAGCATGAAAGCAGTGAAACGCAGCAGATAAAGGTGTATCCCATAAGACAACCACAGTTAGTGTCAACAAGTTAGTATTAACTTAATTTTGCATGGATTGATTCAGGAATAATTCATTATGCCTTACTGATGACTTATCCTGTATGAGCAATGAAAATGATTGCAATGGAATATTCTGTACATGTGGGGGATTGACCCTCCGAATTATTCCCCCAGGAGGCCAAATCCCAGCTGGACACTGACACTATGGGACAACCCTTGGGTCTTTCCATACTTCCTATCAAGCAGCATCATTACCTATTGGATAACTAGATGATAAATATTAACAACTTCATTACCCCTTACCTCTTTCCTGACATGTGATGTACATCAATATCGCACATCTGGTGTGGTTATATTGACAAGACTGATAGCTTGAATTTTCTCCATATATGACTGTGTTATGCTGCTCGAACCCGTCTCTAACAGCAGAAATTAGCACTTATTGCTGCTTTTAACCACTTAATCACCCCACCCCCGCTGAGGCAATACATTACTGTATATTGTAGGTTCAAGCACTCTAGTGGAACTGAATAGTAAAGTAAAAATGAATTAAAAAAGAAAAAAACAGATAAAATCAAATTATAACTAATTTCCTTTTCCCAGTTCAAAAATAAAGAAATAAAAAGGGAAAAAAATGCATATATTGTATTTGGTATCACTATATCTTTAAAATTCCAATCTAGGAACATTGAAAATTAATTAACTCATACTTTAAAAGGCATAAAGAGAGAAAAGACAGAATTTTTGGGTCTCCTCACCTCCTCCAAAAATTGAAATATCAAATGTGATCATAATGTTGGTGCCAATAAAATACCAAGAACAACATGTGCAAGGAGTTTACGTATGTTCGCTGTATTTGGGTGGGTTTCCTCCGGATTCTCTGGTTTCCTCCCACACTCCAAAGACATACTGATAGGAAATTTAGATTGTAAGCCCCAATGTGGACAGTGATGATAATGTGTGTAAAGCGCTGCAAAATATAATGGCTCTCTATAAGTAAGCGTAATACAGAAATAATAAATAATCAGTTTGCAAATGGAGTCAACCAATCAGAGAGGAGGCTGTCACGTGGTCTTCCCTGCAGTTGCTGCGGGAGCCCGGCTGCTCTGCTCAATCAATCCTGCTTGCAATTTTGTGAAATATCTTAGCAAATTAAAGATAAATCAGTTACAGGATAATTTCTTATAAACATGCAAACAAAATCTATTAAAGTGATGCTAATAATGGATGGAGGCAAATCTCATTATGTAATGTAATTATGCCAAATAAAAAATTTGGCGCATAATAATATACAAAAATATATCAAACAAAATTGCAAGAATTCTGGGTTTGTCTGTTTGTTTTTTTTAACTTTGGGTCCCAGATTTTTGCTGTGTATGTCATTGTTTGTATCTTCTTATCCTCAGTGGATCCATGTATACATATATAAAAAGGACATACGGTAAATGTATCGCTCAGCTCTGTCCTTAAATTACAAGGTTTCGGTGAACACAATTCATCCATTATTTTATTTAGCCGGAATGAGCAATTCTCATGTGGTCTCCAGAAATGTTGGAACATCATGTTCTAGGATGTATATTACAAAGGCAACATGTCAGATACATTTTCTGCAGAGCTGGAAGGGAGGTTATTATGAAAGGCTGCAGTCCAGAATATTCTAAAGAGTTTTCTTTATAAACTACTTATTGTTTGTCACTGGAGCGTGAAGTCATATCTGTAATTTGGATGATGTACATTATTAATATTGTTCTGATTAATTCTAGTTATATTAGAACTTTATCTTTTCCAAAATAGTAAAACCAACCTGCACACATAAAAGTTCTATACCGTAAATGTTATAATTAATTGTTCATTGCCCTCCTGCATTTACCTTTATGGCTCTAATACAATTCACTCTCGTAAGACCTCCCGCCTCACTCCCCACCCCTAACCCAGCACCTTGGACACCGATGAGCCCATGCTGTACCTTCTTATTCTTTAACGGGGCATAAAAAATTTTTTGTTCATGTGAAATCCATGATAAAATAATTTGACAGGGTACTTTGCTGCCAAACTACCTTATCACAAATGTTAAAGAGAACCTATCACTTGATTTATGCTGCCCAAACCACATGCAGCATGAATCAAAACCTGTCTGCACAATTGCGTGAGTATTTTATAGGAAATTTAGTTAGAAGATCTGGCCATGACCAAAGCCATAGAGGGATCTAGCCTAGTCCAGGTGACCGGCACTGCCTCCTGTGATTGAAAGATCTTTTGCTATGGGAGAGACCTGTCAAACACAAGGAGCGGAGCAGGGAGAATCTCACTGTTGGCTAATCTTGTCTCTGGCTATGGCCCCTGTCTGGTTCTTCTTATTATATTAATGTAACATGCAGGGCCGGACTGGGACTAAAATTCAGCCCTGGCATTTGAAGTTACACAGGCCCACTTGTCGCATGGTGACTGTATAATATCTTTGTACACTTGTAGGTTACAAAAAGTGAGGGGAGTGTAACACGACTATATAACATAATTACAGCTGTATCCAGCATTACAGCTCAGTCCCCATAGAATGTAATACAGCCAGTGGCGTAGGAAGGGGGGTGCACAGTACCACTGCCCTGTATATATACACTGCACAGTACCACTGCCCTGTATATATACACTGACAGTACCACTGCCCTGTATATATACACTGCTCAGTACCACTGCCCTGTATATATACACTGCACAGTACCACTGCCCTGTATATATACACTGCACAGTACCACTGCCCTGTATATATACACTGCACAGTACCTCTCCTATCCTGTATATATACACTGCACAGTACCACTGCCCTGTATATATACACTGACAGTACCACTGCCCTGTATATATACACTGACAGTACCACTGCCCTGTATATATACACTGCACAGTACCTCTCCTATCCTGTATATATACACTGCACAGTACCACTGCCCTGTATATATACACTGACAGTACCACTGCCCTGTATATATACACTGCTCAGTACCACTGCCCTGTATATATACACTGCACAGTACCACTGCCCTGTATATATACACTGCACAGTACCTCTCCTATCCTGTATATATACACTGCACAGTACCACTGCCCTGTATATATACACTGCACAGTACCTCTCCTATCCTGTATATATACACCGCACAGTACCACTGCCCTGTATATATACACTGCACAGTACCTCTCCTATCCTGTATATATACACCGCACAGTACCACTGCCCTGTATATATACACTGCACAGTACCACTGCCCTGTATATATACACTGCACAGTACCACTGCCCTGTATATATACACTGCACAGTACCACTGCCCTGTATATATACACCGCACAGTACCACTGCCCTGTATATATACACTGCACAGTACCACTGCCCTGTATATATACACTGACAGTACCACTGCCCTGTATATATACACTGCTCAGTACCACTGCCCTGTATATATACACTGCACAGTACCACTGCCCTGTATATATACACTGCACAGTACCTCTCCTATCCTGTATATATACACTGCACAGTACCACTGCCCTGTATATATACACTGCACAGTACCTCTCCTATCCTGTATATATACACCGCACAGTACCACTGCCCTGTATATATACACTGCACAGTACCTCTCCTATCCTGTATATATACACCGCACAGTACCACTGCCCTGTATATATACACTGCACAGTACCACTGCCCTGTATATATACACTGACAGTACCACTGCCCTGTATATATATACTGCTCAGTACCACTGCCCTGTATATATACACTGCACAGTACCACTGCCCTGTATATATACACTGCACAGTACCTCTCCTATCCTGTATATATACACTGCACAGTACCACTGCCCTGTATATATACACTGCACAGTACCTCTCCTATCCTGTATATATACACCGCACAGTACCACTGCCCTGTATATATACACTGCACAGTACCTCTCCTATCCTGTATATATACACCGCACAGTACCACTGCCCTGTATATATACACTGCACAGTACCACTGCCCTGTATATATACACTGACAGTACCACTGCCCTGTATATATACACTGCTCAGTACCACTGCCCTGTATATATACACTGCTCAGTACCACTGCCCTGTATATATACACTGCTCAGTACCACTGCCCTGTATATATACACTGCACAGTACCACTGCCCTGTATATATACACTGCACAGTACCTCTCCTATCCTGTATATATACACTGCACAGTACCACTGCCCTGTAAATATACACTGCACAGTACCACTGCCCTGTATATATACACTGACAGTACCACTGCCCTGTATATATACACTGCTCAGTACCACTGCCCTGTATATATACACTGCTCAGTACCACTGCCCTGTATATATACACTGCTCAGTATCACTGCCCTGTATATATACACTGCACAGTACCACTGCCCTGTATATATACACTGCACAGTACCACTGCCCTGTATATATACACTGCACAGTACCACTGCCCTGTATATATACACTGCACAGTACCACTGCCCTGTATATATACACTGCACAGTACCTCTCCTATCCTGTATATATACACTGCACAGTACCACTGCCCTGTATATATACACTGCACAGTACCTCTCCTATCCTGTATATATACACTGCACAGTACCACTGCCCTGTATATATACACTGCACAGTACCACTGCCCTGTATATATACACTGCACAGTACCTCTCCTATCCTGTATATATACACTGCACAGTACCACTGCCCTGTATATATACACTGCACAGTACCACTGCCCTGTATATATACACTGCACAGTACCACTGCCCTGTATATATACACTGCACAGTACCTCTCCTATCCTGTATATATACACTGCACAGTACCACTGCCCTGTATATATACACTGCACAGTACCTCTCCTATCCTGTATATATACACTGCACAGTACCACTGCCCTGTATATATACACTGACAGTACCACTGCCCTGTATATATACACTGCTCAGTACCACTGCCCTGTATATATACACTGCACAGTACCACTGCCCTGTATATATACACTGCACAGTACCACTGCCCTGTATATATACACTGCACAGTACCTCTCCTATCCTGTATATATACACTGCACAGTACCACTGCCCTGTATATATACACTGCACAGTACCTCTCCTATCCTGTATATATACACTGCACAGTACCTCTACTATCCTGTATATATACACTGCACAGTACCACTGTCCTGTATATATACACTGCACTGTACCACTGCCCTGTATATATACACTGCACAGTACCTCTCCTATCCTGTATATATACACTGCACAGTACCACTGCCCTGTATATATACACTGCACAGTACCACTGCCCTGTATATATACACTGCACAGTACCACTGTCCTGTATATATACACTGCACAGTACCACTGCCCTGTATATATACACTGCACAGTACCACTCCTCCTGTATATATACACTGCACAGTACCTCTCCTATCCTGTATATATACACTGTAGAATTTGCAATAGCTGTCACTCATGTAAGAAGTGAAATCTGGCATTGTACTACACCTAGATTTCTCTGCCGTATCTGGGCATCATGAATCGTGGTATGTGTTAAAGGGGGGGGACCCACTGAGACTCTTTTGCCCGGGGCCCTCAAAAACCTGGAGCCGGCCCTGGGGGTGGGTCACCGGGCCGCGGCCGGCACTGCAGCTGTTTAACGCTATTGACGCGCCCGCACGTAAATAGTTAACAGCCGCCAGCCAATCTGAGGCTGGCAGCTGACGTCAGTCCCAGTGTGCATGTCGCCGGCGTCTGACATCATTGTCAGTCGCCGGCGAGTGCACGTTTCAGCTGCGTGGAGAGAGCAGGAGCGCGGTCAGGTAAGCAGAACTTGTTTTTTTTTTTGCAGTTTCGATCATGTGATGGTAACATTCACCGGCGAAACAATTAAAGTTCTACATCTGAGGTCTTATTCCTGCTGGGGAGGGGGGGGGGGGGGGGCGCCAAGCTCGGGACCAGCCCCGGGCGGCAAAAGCTCTAGCTACGCCTCTGAATACAGCACAGCCCCCATAGAATGTAATACAGCACAGCCCCATAGAATGTAATAAAGCCAGCCCCCATAGAATGTAATACAGCACAGCCCCCATAGAATGTAATACAGCACAGCCCCCATAGAATGTAATACAGCACAGCCCCCATAGAATGTAATACAACACAGCCCCCATAGAATGTAATACAACACAGCCCCCATAGAATGTAATACAACACAGCCCCCATAGAATGTAATACAACACAGCCCCCATAGAAGGTAATACAGCACAGTCCCCATAGAATGTAATAAAGCCAGCCCCCATAGAATGTAATACAGCCAGCCCCCATAGAATGTAATACAGCACAGCCCCCATAGAATGTAATGCAGCACAGCTCCCATAGAATGTAATACAGCACAGCTCCCATAGAATGTAATACAGCAAGCCCCCATAGAATGTAATACAGCACAGCCCCCATAGAATGTAATACAGCACAGCCCCCATAGAAGGTAATACAACCAGCCCCCATAGAATGTAATACAACACAGCCCCCATAGAATGTAATACAACACAGCCCCCATAGAAGGTAATACAGCACAGTCCCCATAGAATGTAATAAAGCCAGCCCCCATAGAATGTAATACAGCCAGCCCCCATAGAATGTAATACAGCACAGCCCCCATAGAATGTAATACAACACAGCCCCCATAGAATGTAATACAACACAGCCCCCATAGAATGTAATACAACACAGCCCCCATAGAATGTAATACAACACAGCCCCCATAGAAGGTAATACAGCACAGTCCCCATAGAATGTAATAAAGCCAGCCCCCATAGAATGTAATACAGCACAGCTCCCATAGAATGTAATGCAGCCAGCCCCCATAGAATGTAATACAGCCAGCCCTCATAGAATGTAACACAGCACAGCCCCCATAGAATGTAACACAGAACAGCTCTCATAGAATGTAATACAGCACATGTCCCATAGAATGTAATGCAGCCAGCACCCACAGAATGTAGTGCAACACAGCCCCATAGAATGTAATGCAGCACAGCCCCCATAGAATGTAATACAGCCAGCCACCATAGAATGTAATACAGCACAGCCCCCATAGAATGTAATACAGCACAGCCCCCATAGAATGTAATACAGCACAGGTCCCATAGAATGTAATGCAGCCAGCACCCACAGAATGTAGTGCAACACAGCCCCATAGAATGTAATGCAGCAAAGCCCCCATAGAATGTAATACAGCCAGCCACCATAGAATGTAATACAGCACAGCCCCCATAGAATGTAATACAGCACAGCCCCCATAGAATGTAATACAGCACAGCCCCCATAGAATGTAATACAGCACAGCCCCCATAGAATGTAATACAGCACAGCCCCCATAGAATGTAATACAGCACAGCTCCCATAGAATTTAATGCAGCACAGCCCCCATAGAATGTAATGCAGCACAGCCCCATAGAATGTAATGCAGCACAGCCCCCATAGAATGTAATACAGCACAGCCCCCATAGAATGTAATACAGCACAGCCCCCATAGAATGTAATACAGCACAGCCCCCATAGAATGTAATACAGCACAGCCCCATAGAATGTAATGCAGCACAGCCCCCATAGAATGTAATACAGCACAGCCCCCATAGAATGTAATACAGCACAGCCCCCATAGAATGTAATACAGCACAGCCCCCATAGAATGTAATACAGCACAGCCCCATAGAATGTAATGCAGCACAGCCCCCATAGAATGTAATACAGCACAGCCCCCATAGAATGTAATACAGCACAGCCCCCATAGAATGTAATACAGCACAGGTCCCATAGAATGTAATGCAGCCAGCACCCACAGAATGTAGTGCAACACAGCCCCATAGAATGTAATGCAGCAAAGCCCCCATAGAATGTAATACAGCCAGCCACCATAGAATGTAATACAGCACAGCCC